>NC_080192.1:143031361-143665423 GCF_030028045.1 Hippopotamus amphibius kiboko | reverse complement strand
CTCAAGGAACTAGAAAATAAAGAGCACATTTAACTCAAATAATGAGAGCAAAGGATTTTTTAAGCAGAAATCAATAAAATTGAAAAAAGAGAGTCAATAAGGAAAATTAGTGAAACTAAAAACTGGTTTATAAATACAAGGGTGAGTCAAAAATTATCCGCACTCGCTGTAGAATTTATAGAAGTTTTAATATAACCAGAATGTGGATAATTTTTGACTCACCCTCGTATATCAGTAAAATTGATAAATCTCTAGTCAGACTGGTCAGAAAATAGAATGTATCAAATCATGAATAAAATTGGAGATTTCACTACAGAACCTCTAGGTATGGAAAACATAAGGAGAAAATATTGTGAATAGCTTCATTAAAATAAATTCAATGACTTAGATGAAATGGGAAAATTTCATGAAAATGCAAATTATCAATACCAAAATGAGAAGAAACAGAGTATTTGAAACTGATATTTGGAAAGCTCTCTAATCAAAGTCCTATATTCAAACTGTAGATGAAACTGAAAAACTTTCCCACAAATAAAACTCCAGGCTGAGATGGTCCATTCATGAATTCTACCAAACATATAGGAAAAAAGTGATATCAGTTCTACAGAAACTCTTACACAACATGCAAATAAGAAAGAGCACATTGCAACTTATTTTATGAGGCCAGCATTACTAGAACTGGACAAAGGCATTATAGAAACCTGCACACCAATATCCCTCATAAACACAGATACCAAAAAAAAAAAAAAAAATGCATTCCTTCTATGCAAATTTCCAAAGCTTTCCTAGAATTAATCACTTTTTCTTAGCTGCATTTATAACTTTCTGTCATTTATTATAAACTGCTGTTCACACACGTGCCTTTGTCAGAGAATTTCAGGCTAATTGCCCAACTTTTGCATATAGGATTACCTGGTAAATAGACCTGTCTTTGTTTTGATGCAAACCCAAAAGTGTTTGTTAGGTTTCCTTGACAATGAGGTGCTTCCTTTAAATGCAGGCTGATTCAGCTTAGATCTGTGAAGTGAGCCAGGCCGCTGGGGTGGCACCACTTTGTGGATCCTGATACGTGAGTTAACTGCACCAGTGTGTATGTAGGCCTCTTCCCTTGTGCTTTTCATATTCCCTCTGGGTGTCACATTTGCTTTCCAAGCAGGAAACAGGAAGAAAACAAAAGTGGAAAACAATCTGGGTAGCGCTGTATCAGGAAAGCAAAAGCTTTTCCAGAACTCTCAGCTTATATCTCGCCAGCCAGAACCCCATCGCATGCTTCGCTCACAGAAAAGGAGTCCGGGTGAGTGTTTTCATCTGTGAACATCATCTCCCCAAATAAAACTGAGGTTCGGCCAGAAAGACAGATGAGGAGAGAATGAGTGCTGGGTGAGACAATAGCACTGTGTCACAGTTGTTCGTTCCTGGTTTTTATACCCTTGTCCTCAGATAATATCCAAACTATTTCTACTTTTCACTTGTTCATTTATTTGATATATCGTGAGATAAGAAAGCTAAGTTAAATAGAAATTCCTTTTCTATTGTGTTTTCATCTGTTTCTTTTTTTTAAGTTTATTTATTGAGGTATAATTGATTTACAATGTTATATAAGTTTCAGGTGTACAACATAATGATTCCTTTTCTCTCCATTTATAAAATATTGGCTATACTCTCTGTGCTGTACAATATATCCTTGTAACTTATTTATTTTATACACAGTGGTTTGTACCTCTTAATTCTCGACCCCTATTTTGCCCCTCGCCCTTCCCTCTCCCCATAAACTAACTAACTCCCCATATCTGTGAGTCCGTTTCTTTTCTTAATATTCACTAGTTTGTTGTATTTTTTAATCTCACGTATAAGTGATATCATACAGTATTTGTCTTTCTCTGTCTGACATTTCACTTAGCATAATATCCTCATGGAGAGGCCCTCCATGTTGTTGCAAATGGCAAATTTTCATTCTTTTTTATGGCTGAGTAGTATTCCATTGGGTGTATATACCTATCACATCTTCTTTATCCACTCATCGGTTTTTTTAAGACTCCAATCTTTATTTTTTAAATTTTTATTTTTTAATTGAAGTATAGCTGATTTACAATATTGTATTAGTTCCAGGTGATTCAGTTTCATATATAAATATATACACATACACTTTTTTTTGTTCTTCTCCATTATAGGTTATTACAGGATATTGAATACAGTTCCCTGTGCAATACAGTAAATCTTTGTGGTTTACCTATGTTATAGATGGTAGTGTGTATGTGTGAATCCCATATCCCTAATTTCTCCCTCCCCCTCTTCCCCTTTAGTAACCATAAATTTGTTTTCTATGTCTGTGTGTCTGATTCTGTTTTGTAAATAAGTTCATTTGTATTATTTTTTAGATTTCACATTTAAGTAATATTACATAATATTTGTCTTTGTTTCTTCCCGTTTTTATGTATTTTTTCACTCATGGTGGGTTAGCATCCAGGATAGATCTTCACTGTGGATTGTAATCTTTATTGTTATACTTAGTGTTTATCTTTAATAGTTTCTGCTTTTTGTTAAAACTTACTAGACATTAGTTGTACAACTCTGCCTCATTTTCATTTTATTCCTTATTTCACCACCTCTTCTATTAAAGTTATCCTTCCTATATCTCTTTGTTTGGATATAGTCCTTAAATATCTCCACCTCCTCTCCCAGAGCAAACTCAGCATTGTGTTAGTTTATCATTAAACTATTTTATAAAATTTACATTCTGTTTTCTAATCATATGCCCCACAGTTATTCAACTTTGTGTCCCCTTTCAGTCAGTTCAGTGCTACCAACAGTGTTTTCCTTCTTTCTCCCATCTTCTGCTCCCCCTCTTTCTCCCTCCCCCGTCTTCCCTTTCTCTCCTTCCTCCTCCACCCCCTCCTCCTGTTGCTTCTCCTCCTCTCGTTCCTCCCCCTCCCCCTCCTCCTTCTTCATCTTAGAACTCATCATCTCCTGTTTGCCTACAGCTAGTCTCTCATAGCTCTGATTTTTGTTTTGTCTTGGGTTTTTTTTAAAGGACTACTGGGTTCTATATACCTTGAGTTCTTGGGTGCCTGAGAAGAACTGTCTTGACTTTATACTTGAGAAGCAGCTAAGCTGCATATAAACATATTGAGACACATTTTCATCTCTAAGAAATTTGTAATTATTGTTCCACTAACTTTCACATTTAAATGCTATGAAAAGGCCCGGGTCACCTTGCCTTTTTCCTGGAACGTGCTCTATACTTTCTCAATCTCTGTATTTCAGTCTTTTTTTTTTTTCTTTAATTTTCAGAAATTTAAAACTCACTTAAAATATTTATACTACATTTCCTCCCTTCTCTTTTCCAAGCACAATTATAATAATATGACCTGTCTTCACTACCAATGATTCCTTCTAGAACCCTTTGCAACTTGTTTCTTTTCTGTTTCATCTTGCTCATTCCCGCAAACTTACTTTTCACATCCCAGAATATGTCTTTAGCCGTATATGGTGTTTTGTTTCTTGTAATAAGAGTCTCATTTCCATAATGATTCTGATTTTCTCATTTTTCTGATCTCTACTCTGAGGCTCTATAGGCCTCCTTGGGGTTTTACTCTCAGAAAGGTCACATTTTCATTAACATCTTTGACTCCGTGGAGAACTAGTTGTTTATACTTTTTTTAGCTGTGTGACATCATTTTATCTGGTATATATTCTCTGTGAGGCTTTTACTTTTCAAGTTCTGACTCTTCATTTCTGTTTGGAGTCAATCTACAAAGATTATACCTCATGTGATGACAATTTTTCAATAAAGCACTTATTTGCAGGATAGTTTTGGAGGCAGTAGAGGATTAAGCTTGAGTAGCTGGAGGTCTGAACTGTGAGGTGATTTCGGCTTTATTCTCCTGAGCCCTCCAAGACCAGTGGGCAGCATTTCCCGTCTACCCTTCTACTCCAGTCACCTGCTTCTTTCAAAGGTGTGATTACTGTAAAGTTCCTCATTCACTTCTAATCCCTCTCCCATTTCATCAAAACAAACAGGGGGGTAGAAATCTCCCAAATGCCACCAAACCACATAAATCTTGTCTATTGGCATTTTCTACCTGCTTTGGAGAAGTCATCCCTCCATCCATGGTGCTCCAGGTACGTGGAGCTGGACCACCTCCCCCAGGTCCTTCCTTGTCCTGAATCTGACTCAGTCATTGGTACTTACATCCTTACAGAGTTTTTAATGCTGTGGGGAAATGGTTTTGGGCAAAACAGCAAATGATTAAAAGGATGTAGGAAAATCAATTAGAAATGGACAGAAATTATCAAAATAGTAATGATGGTTATTATTTCTGAATAGCAGAATTATGAATGACGGTCATTTTTATATTTTTAAATTTCCCACAAAAGCTACATGATTACTTGCATAACCAGAAAAATATAATGCCCTGACAAAGGAGTGCAGCCTGCTGGCACAAGCAAGTTCCACATGAATCCAGGCCGATTCCTCTCCAGCCCCCGAGCACACATGCTCCACTTCCTCGGGCCCTGATCTATCAAATGGGCTTGAGGCTGACACCAGGGTCCTGTCAAGCTCTCCCAAAAGCCTTGAAAGGGGAATAGAAAATGGCTTGAACTTGCTGAAGGGGAAAAATCATATCATCACTGTGAGCACCATTTCCGACCGTCTTAGATAAGCTGTCCGTCCTTTGCTTATCCTCTGCCTTTTGCTGAGTTAAACCTCTGAGATGAATTTTCCTTGTTAAACAGAAGCACTGCAAATGGATGCAGAAATCTCCTTCTAGGAAACAGACCTCACAGCTGGTGGTGCCAGGACAGCCCCTTCTCAGGGCTGTGAGCCCAGATCCCTCCTTGTCTGTGTCACCTTTCCCCGGGGAGATGAGTGCAAAGGAGCGCGGCCCTCACTGACTCAGAAACACGAACAAGATGCTGAGAGTGGGATGGCTGGTGGAGAAAGGGCCAGGGACAGAGGCTGAGAAACAAAAGCGATGCTTGTGACTAGTGTCCCTTCAGAAGTACGGCTTCATACAGTTTCTGTATCATAAGAAAACATAAACGTAGCGGCTGGCAGAAACTGGGCAACTTGTGAACTAAATTGAATGTCGAAGCATTTTAAATGCCCTAAAATGTCACTGTCTTGATACAAACACACACACGTACACTTGCATACAACTCACAGGAAAACAGGTTTTTTGCTCAATATAAGGAAGGCTTTAACAAGTAGAGAGTCTGTAAGTGACAGGAACTGGCCGATGAGGGGGAAAGTCAAATGAGATGACTTACAGGCGACTTTGCTGCTCAGCGCTGAGTTTGTGCTGGGTAATTCTTTATAGTAAATTCTACCTTGACTTACCTGTGTGATAAGATCACTTTGCATGTTATATTCAATAATTTTAACTCCAGTAAACCCAGCCCGATCACACATTGCCCTTCAACAAGCCACCAAATCACAGAGAGCGGCCAAAGACAAAGATTGCCTCTCCATTCTCTCTAGAGATTTTTCAGAAGCGTTCACTGGAAACAAAGAAGAGTCTGAAAAACATTTAGAGGACTGTGGACGGCCAAGATTCCAGCTGTTGGATCACTTCCTGGATTTTCTGTGCAAAACATCAAGTTTTAAAAGGAGAACTACTGTTTACGGGTAGAAAAAAACTTTCAACCGTCACCTCATGTCATTAGATTAATTTGCTATGCACCTCGAGCAATGCTATTCGTGGCAAAGCTATTCTTCCAGACCTGTCCCTGAGCAGGCACTATAATTAAGGAAGCCTACATCCCCACAGACACAACCTCTGCAGACTGGAAGGCAGAGCCCATTACGTTTGCCCCGGGCACCTCTGACTCTCTGTCTCTGTGCTGTGAACAAGTGTGCGCTCTGAACATTAGCACAGCCAGAGAGAAAACATCCCACAGGGCGAATCAATACCCAGCGAAGGATAATGGGATTCCTGTCCAGGCAGCTGTGTCCTGCCCCCTCCCATCAGCACCTGTCAGCAGAGCAGGCAGGGCCAGTCCAGCCGAGGCACCCCACGCCGCCAAATAGTGTCCTTTTCTCCTTAAATGCGGACAAACAATGCCTTCCCCTCTAACAGCTGGCACAGACCTTGTTAATCTTTCTTGTTTCACTTCTGTTTTGCCCTTTGCGCAGTGTGTAAGGAGAGATTGCGGGAAGGTAGAAATTAGGTTATTCAAGTTAATTTCAGGACGTGTTCTACTCAAGGGCTGAGAACCCATCTAAGCTGGCATGAGTCACTTAGAGGTAATCACAGGATGACAATAAGGCTCCACTGATTGTGTCAGCTGGGAAATGATCAATATCTACCCTTTGGAGCTTTTTTATAACCATTTGCTAAAAAGAGGACTGAACGAAAAATCCCACAGGGCAAAAAATCTCTCTGTCCCTCTCCCCTCTCTTTCTGCCCCTCCCTTTCTTTTTTTCCTCCCTCCCTTCTATCCTCCCTCCCTCCCTTCCTTCCCCTCTTTCTCCCTTTCTTCCTCATCCTCCTTTTATTCCAAAGTAGGAATGGATAGCCATTGAAAGGAACGCTTCTGTTCACAGACAGAGTTAAATGCACTCTGTGACCTAGAACTAGAGGCCAGAGCTGGCCGGGCAGCTTAAGGTGACGCTGCCTTAGAAATGTCTGTATGGTAAAGGGCCAGAAAGTCTACCATCTTCCAGAAATGCATAGTGAACTGAGATTTTTACCCAGACATCTTATATTCTACCCAGGAGAATGGTAGAGGTGCTTCTGGACTCATTCGGCAGAGTCCGCTCGATGTTTTCATTTCTGTCTTTTTCAACAGACTGGATTTTCCTCTTAGCACTATGTGAACAGGGACTTACAATTCTGCCACATTCTCTCTTAAGATGATTCAAGTCATTTAGAGATGAGAAAGAAAAAGCAAACTCTCAGAATGTATTGCGCAATAACTACGTCATCACACGCTCCCTCACGCAGTCACTCATCCAATCATTCACAGAAGTTCACTGGGCATCTGCGAAATGCCAGGGGTTTGCACACAAACGATTTCACAGTTAATTGGGGAATCTACTTGGATAAGGAAAGAGAAGGGTAGGTATTTTCGCCAAATCCGGTCATTTCTAAAGAACTCTGGAAGCCAGAAAACGAAAATTCTCAAATCTTCTACTGATAATGTAGATTACTTCCAGAACTAATACCTCTTCATAATGAAAGGTTCTGCCTGTGGAGCACCTAGCAAAATTTTCTCTCTCTCATCAGAAAAGTAATGCACATTTATTCTAGAAAGTATAAATAAGAAAAAGAAAAAAAAGTTTAAATACCTATGATCACCATCAAAGAACGTTTGGTAGTTATCTTTCATGCGTGTGTGTATCTGTGCATTTTCTCTTAGACCCTGAATCATCTGAGATGCTATCAAAACTTTGACATACAAAATGGCCATGTAATATGGCTAAGCCTGATTCTGTAGATAGATTTAAGGAAATGGGATTATAGTATTCATACTATTTATATCCTGATTTTTTAAATGTAATTGTTAGTATAATCTCCTTTTTCTGACATTAAACATTTTAATAGCTTAAAAGTAAACAAACTAAATAATTTCCAGTGGCTCACCATTTTCCATTTTATGGCTATAAGATAAATGGTTAATCATCACAGACTATCAAAATTTTTTCTGATTTTCTGCATTTTTATACTGCTTCTAAAAGCATCCATTTCTCACGTTTCTTCCAGTCACGTCATTGATGCTTTGAAGTTAACTGTGAAAGATGTAGTCTCCAACGTACAATGGAATAACAAACGCGAGCACTTAGAATTTTGTAGACTAAGCTCACTTTTTGAATAATGCTGATAACTCAAGGACTGTCAGTATGTACACGTGACCCTGATCTCCCACCAGATTTTGCAATCAAGAGCTTGTCCTGCCACCATCACTAAGATACACACTGCCATCTATTTGTTGAACTAGTCTTCCTGATTTAATAAGGTCCTCCACTTGGGGACACTGTCACTGCTACAGACTCACGGGACTGTGTCCTCTGACCCCTGTCAGCACCACTGAACAGGTAGGTTCAAATACCCACCCCTCAGCAACCTGGACAGTGTGGGACCATTATGAATAAGGCTGGAAAAGGGAGGTGGGACCACACAAAGCCAAAAAAAATAAAAGAGGAAAATATTCATTTAGAAAACATTTCTGGGATCATTAATTTGAACATCTGAAACAGAGCAAATGCTTCTGTTTCATGAAGGCAAAAGCTTCAGCGGGGTACAGCGGGGGAAATTCTGCACACCGAACGCATCACAACCTTCCCCAGGAAATCTTACATGGAGATGAATCACCAGCTTTCCATCTGCCTGGCCATATTTCCCCAAGCACGTGATGGAAAGCCACTTAGAAAGCCCCCACACGTGTCACACCGGCTCTCAACCAGCCCTATCCGTTTTGAAAATGGTGGAAATGGGAATTCCAATGGCAGATTTTACAGCCTTACCGTGATATGTTCTCAAACAGTTACAAATAAAACATGAAATTCTTTTAAGCAATTTCAGTTCCCAGAAACTATAGAGAATGAGGATGCTGAAAAATGGTTTTGCCTCAGAGAGCTCACCAGGTTCAAGTGTTTATTTCCTGAGTTATATTCACTCTAATCATCCCTAGACATGGCCAAATTTTGGCCAAATAGCCCGACACTTCTGGAGCAGATATAGCTCACATTTTCTTACCCTCTGAAAGTAGCACTACCGATTTTTCATGTCCAAACAACATACATTTCCTTTAGAACCTTTGAGGCAGGTTTTGGTGCCCTTTCAATGCCTCATCCAGAAGTGGGAGGAAGAGGCTCAGCCTTTGGTAAATAAAAGGCAGCAATTGAGAGGCAATTACAAAGCTTTGCACAAGTTGATAATATTTGCATTTGAAACTGCAAATCACAGGTATTATTTCCCCTACTTTTGTTAGGAAGAAAACTGGGGCACAACCCCCCAAGGTAGTGAGCTACCTGCAAAGTCAGTAGTAGAAGCAGTGACTCCTGAGTCTTCTTTTCCAGCTCACCTGAGTCACGGAGCACAGAGAATGCATCACTGGGCAGACCCGCTGGCAGGACAGCACATACATAAACCCCCAGGAGCACATGGAAATCATTGCTGGTCCTGGAAAAAAGTCTTTTGTTGTCCATGAGATGATTGATCACATGTTCACAGCTGGAGATTAAACAGACCCAAAGATGCAGCAGTCACCACCTTTTGCCATTATTCCAAAAGTGTAATAAACGGGGGTTACCAGAACCACTCCTCCTCCGCAAGCCCAGCTGCTTCTCCTACCCGCCCCTACTGAATGCTCAACACTAATTGTATTTTAAAATGTCAAATGCTATTTATTTTGACATTTAAAAAAATGTCTTCTGAGAGTCAAAACAGTATCTTTAAAGATGAACAATCCTGACAGTAAAGGTACCACTTTAAAGTCAACATATATTTCTCCCTCTGCTCTGCTGGTGGGTTTGGAAGTCTTCTGTGGAAACGAAAAGTAACAGTGGTCTTCTGAGATGATGCTTCAGTACGCTAACCAAAAGTTAAACAACCCCCTCCCCCCATGGAAACGCTGTTTACTTCTAGGCGATCATACAAACAAATGCACGTGGTCACATGACATCACAGAAAATCAATGCATGCTGAATCCATTTTCTGTTTTTCAAACAATGTTTCAAGGTAAACACAAAGTGTTTGCTCTGTAGGACTCTTTAATCCGTTGGGACAAATTGGGATGGCTGCCTGTTTTGTTAATAAAGTTTTATTGGCAACCAGCCACACCGATTCATGCATAGATTGTCTATGGATGGCCTTCATGCCACAACAGCAGAGTCGAGTAGTCAAGACAGAGACCCTACGAAGCTGAAAATTTACTATCTGGTCCTTTACAGAAACATTTTAATAAAGCCTGGTTTACTCTATGAAATAGGTTAGCCAGAGAACACCCTAGAAAATTACGAGAAGAGAGCAGTCATTCATTCAGAGTAGATGCAGGAGAGGTGACCTGATCACAAACAGCTCTCCTGATTATGGCTGCCATCCATGGTATTTACTCAGCTACCTCTGTGGCCAGTGAGTGGTTCACTAGGTGAGCGCCCATCACTAGGGCTTCCTCACTAAAGCAAGCACAGTCTTGGAGCTGGGGGTAAATGCAGCAGACAGAGGTCATCTGATCTAATTTTGTGTGCTATAAAGGAGTCACATTCACAGAAGTCATGTGTTGTAGTCATGGAAACTCTGCTAAAGCAACACCTGCCACATTTCACTGCATCCCATCCCATCCCATCCCTGGACAACTCTACTTGTTAGTGGGTAGGAACCTGCCTCCCTGTCCCCTCCACCCTCACAGGAACTTGGCAGATATCGGAAAACTGACAGCATGACTTCTTGGAAAAGCCCCCCAGCCCCACGACCTCTGTCCTCCAGGCTGAGTAACTGAGCTCCTTCATTTGTGGCTCACTGGTCACCATCTTGACACAGCACACTCCTACTCACTTCTTCCAGCCACAGTCCAAGTTGCCTTTCCTCCTTTGCCAGAGCTTCTCTCTTTCTTTTGTTTACTTTCCATTATCATATAAGTACAGTCAAGCCTTCCTCCAGGGTGGACGTACCAAAGGGAGAGGAACCCCAGGCTCTAAAGCAAGTTGCTTTCCTATTGTGACCGTAAGTCATCACACGTCCTCAGAACTACATCTCATTTTGACCCCAATCTCACTCACTAATGAAGGGGGTGGTTTATGGCTCCGTGCAATCAGCACTGGGCTAGGACTCCAAGGATTGAAGGTCTAGTGCAGTATCTGCAACTCCCTGGGCTTTATGAGCTCAGAGAAATTGTCCAATCTATATGGGACTCTGTTTCTTGATCTATAATATTTCCTCATCGAGAAATGACAGTAGTTATTCCCTTTCCAAGGTTAAACAGCACTTTGAGAATCCAACAGAGAATTCAGTCCCTTTCCCTGAAAAAAAAGGATACAAATATGCTATGGATTGATAGGAGACAGGTGGGTTTCAGACCAATAACATCATCCTCCATATTCTACCAAGCAGCTTGTATTTTTTCCTGAGAGCAGTGAGATCCTAATTAGAGCTTTTTAAACAGGAGAGGGGCAGTATCATATTTTTACTTTAAGAGATTAGAAGGTTGTCCATGTAGAGAATAACCTGTGAAGATACGGGAGGTGTTATGTAGGGTGGAGGTTGGGGAGGGGGAGTGGAGGGTGGAGGAGGTGAGAGAAGGATGTTGCTTGTTGGGGTCACTGCTCCTCGGGGTGTGGTCCCTGAGCCAGCAGCAGCAGCACCTTGGAGCTGGTTAGAAATGCAGAGTCTCAAACCCCATCACAGACTTTCAAAACAAGATTGTCCGTTGAGGAAAAAGAGGTCCCAGGCTACAATTTAGTTAACGGGCATTAGAGGTGCTACAGGCAGAACTAAAATATGGCAATACAAATGCGAAAATAAATAAATAAATAAATAAATAAATAAATAAATTTGAGAGTTATATATAAGGCAAGATTGACCAAATTTGATAACACTGGATATGAGAAATGCAAAAGATGAAAGATCAAGGAAATATGCATGATTCTGGCTTGGAGCAGGGGGCAGGTGGTCCTGTCATTGGCTAAAGTAGGGAACACAGGGAGAGGAGCAGTTTTGAAGATATTATCCAATTCCCCTTATGGCACCTTAACTCGAAGTGCATGTACAATTTGCTGGGGTCATGTCCAATGAGCACTTAAATGTACGTTTAGAGCTCAGAACACAGGGCCTTGATGAAAGTACAGATTTGGAAGTCAAGGTATAGAGATGGCCCTTGAAGCTGGGGAAATGATGATGTCACCCTGAAAGAGGATAAAAGTAGAGAGGATATGACGAAAGAAGAAAAGGAAAAAGAGGAGAAAAGAAAGATATAAGCACAAATCCTAAGATAACCGTCAACCAAGGTGAAACTGAAAGAGAAGAAAAGAGGAGTTTGACTCACTCAAGAAGACTGCTATCGGCGGGGCAGAGGCTGATCTCCAACACCCACTTGCCCTGTCGTCTCTATCTCTCTCACCCTCTGGGGATAGCTCAGCTGTGGCCACTCAGTCACTGCCGTTAGTTCTTCCAAGGTCAAGTGAGATGAAGACTGAAAGTCTCCCAACTTAGGGAATAGGTAGGTACCTTAATAGGAGCAGGTACAGGGAGGTGGCCACACAGTGAGCTAAAGTGAGTAGAAGGTGCAAAAGAGAAGATGTTCAGTTTAGAAAGATTCTCCAGGTTTTTGCAAAAAAGGAAATGAGAGAGGCGGGTTCTACCTTGAGGAGGAGGCTTGTTAAAAGGAGAATTTTGTTTTGTTTTGTTTCATTTAAGGATGGTATATACTTAATGTGTCCACAGGCTGAGAGGAAGGAGTCACAGAACAGCAAGAGGTGAGAGTCAGAGAGATGGAGCAGATGTCAGTGGCAGAGCAGAACTCAGAGGAGGTGGGAGGAGCCGGCTGAAGAGAACAAGTGGTGGACTCACCTTGGACAAGGGTTACCTCGTGACTACATGGATTTGAGGCACCAAGAATCATTATGAACCGTAAGGCAAGTAATGGCCTGGCAAGGCAGTCCCCAGGGGAGCCAAGGTACTCACGTTCCTTTGGCCAACAAGGAACTGATCAAAAGTGGCATTTAGTGCCCAGGTGCCTAAACGGCATTCCAGACAGTGCCTGCCTTTCCTTCTGTTCTGCTTCCTGAGACATCAGTCTCAAGCCATCAAGGGCACCTGAGGAACCTGAACGGTCTTTCAAGAAGCTCTGTACATATTTACAAAAAATCCCATTTGTCTTCTAATTAGACTTTAGCTCTTTAGCTTATAAAGCTGTCCAGTGTTTGCATACCTGTATTTAGACAAGATGTAGAGAAAGCATCATGTTTCTTAAAAGGTGAAAAGCCTGGAAACCAAGAGAACAATTAAACTGTCAGAGGAGCAAGTACTTTGGGGGGGTTGACACCAACTCCCTGTTTACAATGGAGCTTGTTCAGGAAAACTTCAATGACTCGTACAGAAAACAAAATCAAGAAATTAGTTTGTCAGAATGTGCACATTGAATCTCCAGGGATTTGGGGAGGGGGCGACAGGAGCAGTTCTGTAATTACAAGTCACGCGGAGGTATTTCATTCTTGGCAGTGATGAGACTGTGCAAATTGAAAAGTATGTAGTGACAGTTGGTGGCAGAAATCCTAGAGAAAATGAAGCCTGCCAGGTACCAATCCGTGCATGGCAACATCATCGCAAATGCATGGATGACTCACATTTCCCCCACAATGTAATGCTGGTTCTACAATATGTGATTTTTCAAGATTTCATGCTTATAGCTGACGTCACACATGGTCTCAGGTGACACCAGCCACTCTTGTGCTGTCCTTTCCTCTCTAGTCAAAGATCCAGGGTATGAAGAATAATAAAAAATCGGGGAAGTCAAAACATCATTGGGGGTTTGAGAGTAATGCAGAGAGTTAAACTCTTCTGGCTTTGAAATTAACAATGAGAAATAAAACCAAAACAAACAAACAAAAAAAAGGTGGCACGTTAAATATCCTATTAGCAACAGACATTGACTGAGCCCTTATTCCAAGTAAGGGAAAGGGCTGTGTGAATCCATGCGTGCTTTCTTCTTTCTTGTATTTTACGGTATTTATCGGGCACTGCATTAGCTAACTGCTAGGCTTGTAGATCTCTGCCTTCATTTTCACATTGTGTGTGTGTGTGTGTGTGTGTGTGTGTGTGTGTATCCAAATTTCCCCTTTGATAAGGACAGTAACAAAGTACCACAAACTGGGTGACTTGAACAAGTAATTTATTCTTCTGGAGACTGAAAGTCTAAGATCAAGGTGTCTGTCATCAGGGTTGGTTTCTTCTGACGGTATTAGGGAGTCTTTGCAGGCATCTCCCCTAGCTTCTGGTCGTTGTCTGGCAGTTGGGTTTTCCTTGGCTTACAGATCTCTGACTTCATCTTCACATATTGTCCTCCCTGTGTGTATGTCTATATCCAAATTTCCCCTATTTATAAGGACATCAGTCATACTAGATTAGAGTTCACCCTTATGACCCCCTCTTAACTTGATTCCCTCTGTAAAGACCTCATCTCCAAATAAGGTCACATTCTAAGGTACAGTACTGGGAGTTAGGACTCCGACATGACTTTTGGTGGTAGGTGACACCACGCAACCCCTAACAGGCACTTACACTGACCTCGGCACTATATCGGTACCCGATATAATGAACAGCATCTCTGTGTCCTTGTCCTCGTGGAGATTAGAATTAGGGCAAAAAGGTGGATGTGGAACAAGCACTTAAATAATTACCCAAATAATTACCTAATTACAATTGTGATAAGGTCTGTGAAGGGTTAGGTGAAAACGTATAATGGAGGGATGAAAACACTCCAGGGGATGGGGCAGCTGCCCCAGGAGATGATGCTGAGGGAGAGAGCGAGGTAGCCGCGGTAGGGTGAGTGTCTCAGGCAGAGGCTGGGGGGTGGAGGGGGTGGATCTTGGCAAGCTGAAGGAGCATATGTCTCAGTAGGAGAAAAAGAACTCACCATTTCTCACTGACTGCTCCCTTATCTCCCCACAGCCTACTGCTCCCCGGGCTACTCACTCCCACTCCCTTCCTCCCTCCTTTTCTAACATTTAATAGTGTTTAGTTTTGCATTTTCTTATTTTTCAGGAACACATTCATGAACTACCCAAAGCCGATGACCTGTCTCTACAAGCAGTGAGTTCCCTGTGCCCGCTCCCTGGTACCACTTTACAGGGAGCAAACCCTGACAATTCCCAGCCCGCAGGCTGAACTGGGTGCTTCTTCCCTATGTCCCAGCATCTTCTGCGGCACCATCATTAAAAGCCCAGATTCTGGATTCAGACTGCCTGGATTGGGATCCTCCCTCTGCTTTCTGTGAGCAGTAGAGCTGCATGCTTCTTCAGCTGTAAGGCAGGGATGCTGAGAGTCCATGACTCTGAGGGTTACCTCATAATTTGTTGTAAGGGTCAAATGAGTTCATCCATGGACAGCACGTAGAACAGTTCCTGGCGACATTTGTAGAGTCATGGATGGCCCTAGAAACTATCATGCAGGGTGAAGTGAGTCAGAAAGAGAAAAACAAATATCGTATACTAACATATATGCGGAATATAGAAAAATGGTACAAATCAACCGATTTGCAAGGCTGAAATAGAGACACAGATGGAACAAACTTATTCACACCAAGTGGGGAAAGCGGGGGGCATTGGGGTGGGATGAATTGGGAGATTGGGATCGCCATACATACATTACTAATACGAAAAAAAATCAAATTGTACGCTTGAAATATATGCAGTTTATTGTATGTCAATTGTATCTCAATAAAAGTTCTTAAAGAAAAAAAAAAGAACTGTTCCTGGCATATACTAAACACACAATAAATATTGGATATTTAACCCACACTTAACTGACTGCTTTGCATATTTCTTCCACTGAATTTTAAATTTCTTAAGGACCATTTTACCCAGTGCCTAACAAATCTAGTATATATGCAGTAAAATACTTGTTGGATGAATGAATGAATGAACGAATGGTATATGCAAGCTGTGCCTGAAATATCATAGATTTCATTTCTGCCTCTAGTGAGAGACAGCCTAAGTGAAAAGATGAAGACCCTTTCTACTTTAAGAATTTACTCTTTAAAGATTTACATTATTTACATTACATTAACTTATGAAATTACAGCTTAAAAATTAATCTGTCCCACAAATGGATAGACCAGAGTTCCTGAAAAAAACTTTGTGCCTATTTTAAGTGTTTTAAGATAATAATTGTAGGTTCATACTTTTTTAAGAAAATATCGTGATCACAAAAATTCAAGGGACATTCTGACAGCTCCCTTGTGAGAAAGCCGCTGGATCAGTCCGACTGGCTCTAGGTTCACTCAACCAGGCTTATTAAGTACTAGGTTATCCCACACAATGTGTAGGTGTCATGGAGGAGAACGTTCTTCAGGAGGCAAGTGATACATCACCATGCACCGGACAGACCCTGCACCATCTCATTTAATCCTCATACAGTCATTGGAGGTATATTTTATCATCACACTACAGGGGAGCAGAAAGATGTAGAAACTGGCTCAAAGCCAAATTCTTCTCCAGGGCCCTTCCTTCAAATTCCCATTCTGGTTTTATCCTGGAAATGTACTTTTCAACATTTATTTCAAATTTGGTATATAACAGGTTCATTTCAATACCATGCAACAAAACCGCACCTTTGCTTTGCCTCAAGCCTGGGGCAGATATTGAGGAAAGGGTAAAATGAAACTAAGCTTGGTACTTGGTGACCTCCAGTAGCTTGAGAATACTGCCCCAGGAATAAGAGGAAAGAAAATTGGAACTCAACCTCTAGGAAGTAGTGGAAAGCCGGTCATGCTGGAAAGTGGTGGATCTGGGCAAGTACGACTGTCCCTCAGATAGATCTCCACTAGCTGCAGCCTGTGTAGGTCATGGTGATCCTGGGTATACCAAGGTCATCTTCCCAGATGTCACTGAACCAACCCATCACATCTACAAGATACTCCCCATTCAAGAATCAGCAAAGGTAAGTGCCTAGGACTAGAGAAGAAATGTTGAGAACCTTGATTTATTCAGGGGAATGACTGAAAGTAACGACCTACCCTGTGCTTCAATGTAGGCAACCAGAGGTGCACAGCTGAGGGGCACACCCATGGTGGTATTTTTAAGTGTCTTCCAGCTGAACTTGATAGAATCCTCTCTAACTACACAAGAAAATGAACACTAGATTGCAAAACTCATATTTAAATAATCTAATGTGCCAGAATTTTGTGCTAGAATAAATCTGGTTGAACAAACTATAGCTTATCTGACTGATCCAGGGGCCTTCTCACAGGGGGCTTTCAGAATGTCTCTTGGATTCTTATGGTCATGCTATTTTTTTTAAATATGTACCTATAATTATCTTAAAACACTAAATGTTAGAACTGAAAAATACAATAACTGAAATAAATAACTCAATGAAAGGACTCAATAGCAGAATAGAGGGGAAAGAGGAAAGAAAGCGTGAACTTGAAGACAAAAATATAATAAATTACCCAATTTGAACAACTGAGAGAAAATAAACTGAAACAACAACAACAACAACAACTACAACAAACAATGAACAGAGCCTCAGGGGCCTGTGGTCTCTAACAAAAGATCCAACATTCACATTATCAGAATCTCAGAAAAAGAAGATACACAGGGCAGGGTTGACAAGGTACTTGACAAAGAAGTAATGACTTGAAGATATAGTAAAATCCCCAAATTTGGCAAAAGACATAAACATACAGATTCAAAAAACTGAGCAAATCTCAAACAGAATAACCCCCACCACCACCCAAAATACACATCATAGTCAACTTCTCAAAACTGAAAACAAAGAAAAAACCCTTAAAACCAGTGAGAGAGAAACAACACTTCATCTACAGGGGCAAACAATTTGAATGGCAGTGAAATTCTGATCAGGAACCATGGAGGCCAGAAAGAAGTGGCATAACACTCTTCAAATGATGAAAGAAAGGAACTGTCAACCCAGAATTCTTTATTTGGCAAAAATTTCCCTTCAGGAAAGAAGAAGAAATCAAGATATTCTCAGAGGAAGGAAACTAAGAGAATTTGTACCCAGCAGAACTACCCTGAAAGAGGGGCCAAAGAAGTTTCTCTGAACAAAAAGCTAATAAGGATAAGGATAAAAGAAGGACTCTTGGGGCATCAGAAAGGAAAAAAGAACTATATATCATATTTATATTTATATTTATATACAAATATATAAAAGAACTATATATATATAAATATGTAATAAATAACAATATGGTTCAATACAATGTATTTTCCATGCTGTTAAATTTTCCTAATTTATAATTGTTGAAACAAAAATTATAAAAATGTCTGATATGCTTGCTATGAATATACATAGAAGAAATATTTAAAACAATTATATTGTTGATGGGGAAGGGTAAAGGGAGGTAAGATTTCTACACTTCACTTGAACTGGTAAAATGTTGATCCCAGTAGCCAAGGTATATATATATGTGTGTGTGTGTGTGTGTATACACACAACAATTAACAATTGTTAATTGTAACAACAATTAACAGTTAGACAAAGAGATACATGCAATTTTTTTTAAACTGAACTGAATACAAATGAAAATGCAGCATACCAAAACGTGTGGGACAAAACTGAAGTAGTGCTGAAACAGAAATTTAGAGCACTTATATTATGAAAGAGGAAAAGTCTCAAATCAATAACCTATGCTATCATCTCAAGAATTTTAAAAAGGAAGAAAAAAACAAACTCAAAACAAGAAAAAGGAAGAAAATACTAAAGATGAGAGCAGAAATCAGTGACATTGAAAACAGAAAAATAGAGAAAATCAATAAAATTAAGAACTGGTTCTTTGGAAACATTGATAAAGTTTACAAACCTCCAGCAAGTCAGAAGGCACAAATTACCAATATTTGGAAAGAAACACAGAATATCACTAGAGACCCTGCAGACAACAAAAACATACTAAAGGAATATTATGAACAATCCTGCAGACAGAATTTAAGTTTAACAGCATAGATCAAATGGGCTAATTACTCAAAAACAAAAACTACTACAATTCACCAGATATTGAATATTGTATTGTATTTCTACAAACTCTCAGTGAACATGTGGACACAGAAATTAAAACATAATACTATTTGCAATTGTTCAAAAAGTAAGAGCTACTTATGTGTGTGTGTATATGTGTGTGTGTATATATATATATATATGAGGAGAAAGAGAGAGAGAGATGACCTACAGGCCAAAATCTATAAAACACTTATAAAAGAAACCAAAGAAGTTGTAAATAGATGGAGAGACATACCGTGTTCATGGATTAGAAGATTCAACATAGTAAAAGTGTCAACGCTTCCCAAATAGATACACAGGTTTAATGTAATTGTTATCAAAATCCCCACAAGAGTTTTTGCAGATTGAGAAAAGATCATTCTAAAGCATCTATGAAAAGGGAAAAGAAGCACTGTAGCTAAAAATATTTTGAAAATAAAATATAGTATGGGAGGAATGAGTCTGTACATTTTGATGACATTATAAAGCTACAATAATCAAGACTGTGTGGTGTTGTTGGAAGATAGGTATATAGGTCAATGGAACACAACAGACAGCACAGAAATAGGCACACACAAATACGGCCAACTGACTTTTGATAAAGAAGTAAGAGTAATTCAGTGAAGGAAGGGTAGCCTTTCTGACAAATAGTAATGAAATATTTGGATGCTCACAGGTCAAAAAGAAAAATAAAAAATGGGGGACAAAATATCTCCAAAAATCTCCAAGCACTAATTAGATAGATCACAGGATACAAGATAAATATACAAAAAGTAAATTGTATTCCTACAGATTTTTTTATCTAAACCTCATAATTTATATAAATAACTTAAAATGGATCACAGGCTTAAATATGATAAAATTTATGGGAGTAAAACCTGAGAAAAATCTTCAGGATCTTGGACTAAGTAAAGATTTCTTTGACTTGACACCAAAAGCAAGATCCATAAAAGGAAAAATTGATAAAATAGATGTCATCAAAATTAAAAACTTTAGCTATGTGAATGACCCTATTAAGACGATAAAAACCCAACATGCAGACTGAAAGAAAATATTTGCAAACCACATATTTCACAAAGGACTAATCTCAGAATCTATAAACAGCTCTCAAAACTCAACAGTGAAAAAAATAATTCAATCACAAAATATACAAAAGACATGAACAGACATTTCACTGGTGAGGATATACAGATGGCAAATAAGCACATGAAAAGATGTTTAGCATCAGTATCCACTAGGGGAATAAAAAATAAAACCACAATGAAATATCACTACACACTCAGAAGAGTTGAAATAGTGACGACACCCAGTGCTGGTGAGGATGTGAAGAAACTTAATCAATCATGCATTGCTCATGGCAATATAAAAATGCTACAACCAATTGGAAAACAGTCTGGGAGTTTCTTTTAAAAGCTAGACATATGACTACCATACACCCAGCATCTGTACTCCTGGGTATTTATCTCAGAGAAACAAAAACTTATGTTCATTCAAAACCTGCACACTAGTGTTCAGGGAGGCTTTATTCATAATAGCAAAAAATTGGAACTAGCCCAGATGTCCTTCAATGGGTAAATGTTTAAACACACTGTGGCACATCCACACCATGGAACAGTACTACTAGCAATAAAAAGGAACACACTGTTGATATATGCCACAACCTGGATAAACCTCCAGAGAATTATCCTGAGTGGGAAAAAAAAGCCAATCCCAAAAGTTTACATACTCTATGATTCCTCATATAATATTCTTGACATGACAAAATTATAGAAATAGAGAACAGATTAATGATTTGGGGGGACTTGAGATGGGATGAGGGTGGAAGGGAAGCAAGTGTGGCTATAAAAGTGCCACAGAAGGGATGCTCATGGTGATGGAGATGTCCTGTATCTTGACTGAGTCAATGCCAGTGTCCTGACTGATATTGTACTATAATTTTGTAAGATGTTACCAATCAGGAAAATTGGGTCAAGGGCACCCGGGACTTTTCTGTATTATTTCTTACACGTGACTCTACAAAGACCTGAAAATAAAAAAGTCTAATAAAAAGTAGCATAATTCTTAAAAGTTCAAAAGACTTACAGACTGCATATTTATCTGTTTGTTTTTCCTTTTTTATCTGTCTCCCTCTCCCCCCCTGCCTGAATGCAAGTGACAAGAGCCAAGACCCTGTACATTTTGGTCATTCCTACATCTCCTACACAAAATCGGTCTGGAGGACAGTGCACATAGATCTTTGTTGAACAGGTAAAGGCAGGGATGTCAACTACAGAGTGACTTTGACAGAGCCAAGGATGCCAGACTGGAACTTAGGGAAGAATTCAGTGGGACAGGGTCCTGCCCAGGCTTGCGATGTGCCTTAACCCTGATGCATGGTTCACAAGTGCCATGCTTGGCTCTGATCCTGGAATCTTCAAGAAACCTGGAGATAATGCACACCTACGACTCGTCACCACAATCCTGTTTTAAGAAGCATGTCATTGGGTTTGCACTTAGAAAATGTCATTAAAGTTACACCGTATAGTAAAAATAGTGAGAGCTGATGTTTATTGAGCATTTATAATGTGCTGGGCAAAATTCTAAGCACTAATCTGTTTTGCCATGGAAGCCATACAACTCAGAAATATTGTTATTCTCATTTTAGGAAACTAAGATGGAGAGACATTAAGTAACTCACTGAAACTTACAAGCCACCAGGTGCTTGAAGAGGTATCCAAACCCTGCAGGCTGACCCTTGAGCCCTTTAAACCACTGCAAGGCGTGGCCATGCATCAGCTCCGCAACCACTTACTGACTTGGCATTTTGTAGAAGTCATCCAGAGTGTTTTAAGCCTAATCTTTCCTCCCTCCCTCTCTCCCTTTTTCTCTCCTATTTCTCCAATCCTCTTTTGACAAGAGCTATTAGTTAATAGACAGTTGTTAATTTGGAGCATATAGAAATGTAACCACCAGAAGAATCTAGAAAAAGTCTGTCCAGGCCAAGAAAGTACAGAGAATCATAAATCCTTTCCTACTCTATTTTTGTGAATACAATGTTTTTTTTCATTGCAATGTGAATTAAAATGTTCTTATCCCATAGAATTTTATATGTTATGATATTTGGTATAACTGGCTAATCAGTCCTGGCAGCTATAAATGTCAATGAGTCATTTTATTGTCATAGAAATTTTCAAAAATTCTCCATTATTTAGAATACCCACCCTGAGCCTAAAGACAGTGGGTCCTGAGGAGGAAGGAAAAGGGAGAGGGCCAGGAGGAAATAGCCTGGAGAAGAAAAGAAGGAGCTTAAAAAGTAGAGCAAATAGACACAGGGAAAAGATCTGGAAGGAGGAGGTTGGAACTAGGGAACTACAGAGGCTGCACGAGGGAGGGGCCAGCAGGGATTTGGGAACAAGGAATGAGGACCCATGTTAGAGAGAGCAGCTGGAGAAAGACCAGGCCACTTAGGGAGGATTTTCGAGGCATTGCCACGTGGTGTACAAGGGAAACCATTGCCTGTGTCTTCCCACAAAACCCTTAGTGACAGTCCCACTTTCAAGGAGTTGCCTAGAAAAGTCAGAAGCCTGCTGCAATCTGGTAACATTACAGAGAGTTCAGATTGTAAGGCACACCCAAGTGTCTATTAATGAATTAATTAATTAAAGGAGTAAAAAATGTGATACGTCTTAAGAAAACTGGGTCTATTTATTTATAGTGACAAGAAATTTAAAATTAAACTACATTCTGTCACTTATTGCAGCTCATTTAACTTTATCCTAAAGCTTTTAAATGAGAGACCACCTCGCTACAGTCCTAACACCTACTTGGATGTAGAGTGATTAATAAGAATTGGAATCATTGAAACCACGGAGCCGTTTGGCCCAGAGGCTGTAGCTCCCTCTGGCCTGTCCCTCAGCAGTTCTCTCCAGCAGAGAACCACTGGATCCAGGGAACCAAATGCAATAAATAGCCTCCTTGCAGAACCCAATGCTTCAAATACAACAGCTCATTAGAATTTCTCAGCAAGTCTTGCCATGACTGCCCTGCCCCGACCCCTGCCACCCCGTGCGGATTAAGAAACAGACCTAAGGGACTTCCTAGGTGGCGCAGTGGGTAAGAATCCACCTGCCAATGCAGGGGACACGGGTTCGAGCCCTGCCCCAGGAAGATACCACATGCTGCGGAGCAACTAAGTCCGTGCGCCACAACTATTGAGCCTGTGCGCTCTAGAGCCCGTGAGCCACAACTACTGAGCCCATGTGCCACAACTACTGAAGCCCACGCACCTAGAGCCCGTGCTCTGCAATAAGAAAGGCCACCGCAATGAGAAGCCCACGCACCACAATGAAGAGTAGCCCCTGCTTGCCGCAACTAGAGAAAGCCCGTGTGCAGCAACAAAGACCCAACACAACCATAAAATATATAAATACATAAATAAATAAATAAATTTATAAAAAAAAAAAAAAGAAACAGACCTAAGACCTCACCATTGGTAAACTGACACTGGAAATCAAACCTAGGTCAGACTTTTCCTGATACATCCCACTTGCTTCATGGATGACTCAGGAGGAGGAAAGCGAGCCCTCTGCGAGTCACAGGTTCAGGGTGTCCTGATTTCTCCTCCAGAGGAGCAAGGAGCCAGCCCTCTGGGATACGCTCTCTCCTTGGAAGGAATGCACATCCCTGGGTCACCTGGCGCAGTCATCCCCAAATGGATTAGATTTGAATCCTTGAAGCTACCTTTCTGCCAATGGGAAGTAAACCACTCCTCAGCCATAGTCACTGACACCCCAGTCACTTAGCTAATTGCTGGCAATTGATAGCCTTCCCCAAATAGGGATGTTTGAATGTCAAGCCCTTTGCATTTGAATATTCATTTCTTTTCAATTATTTCTCTTGGGGGTAAGGGGAAGTGCTACATTTTTGGATAATAGGATAATAACAGATAATATTATCCTATTAATAGCAGTAGTGGAGAATAAGGAGAAAAAAATAAGAAAAAACTTTAGAGACTATATTTACCTTTCCAAGGACACATTTAAAGAGTTTGGGTACCAAACTTCTTTTTTTCGCCTTTTTCCCGATGATCAATCCCATCACCTCAGAATGCTCTCCCAAGGAGCTACTTTTCCTCATTTGCTTCTTTTTCTGTTAATCACTCTAAACTGGGCATCTCCACTAAAGCAGGCCCCTACACTGTTCTTCCAAAGCTGGAGCTACTGGGATCCGTTAGTCATAAATCTATGTTGACCTGCAGATTTCATTTCCCAAGATTTTCCCATTAGATCCCTGCCTCTGGGGCTCCAGTCCTTGGAAGGTGCTCCAGTCCGTTTTCACTCCTTTCCCTCCAGAATCAGTAGGCGATGGCATCCACCCGCAGGGTGGGGTCACCAAAACCCAAGAGCAAGGAGGGCTGGCATCTCCTCCTTTCAGGCCACTCAAGGTCATAGGAGAACTCAGGAGTCTAGGGACGTGGAAGGTCTCTGGAAACGGCTCGCCCTACAAATGATTATAGCCATAAAGATAACTTAATTCTTCCACAACCCATTCTAAATATTCTCCTGAATGGATACCTGCATACATATGGCTGAGTCACTTTGCTGTGCACCTGAAACTATCACAACGCTGTTAATTGGCTATACTCCAGTATAAAATAATAGTTTAAAAAAAAATTCCAGACTTAGCGAAGTTACATATTACTTACAGATTTTTGTCCAGTAGAAAAGCAAATGACATCTATCTTGTAGAAAAAAAAAACCCAAAGTTTAGTTTATTGCCATATAGCACAAGAATCACAGAAAAATAAATAAATAAATAAATATAAAGTTCTCCTGAAATCCTCCTGAAATTCTCAGTCACTCCCTGACGTCACTGTAAACCTGAGCTATTGATGTAAACGTGTTGAATTTTGTCTTGTCATGTCTTTCTCACATGCCAAAAACCTTGAAGGAAACCACAAGTATTTGAGTTTTGCTATTATAGAGAGACCATATAACTTAAGGCCCAAACCGCTGCAAGTGTGAGGATGAAGAGCAATGTTGTGAATAATTACAGAAGGCTTTAAGGCAAGAACAGAGCCTGTCCTGAGCATAGCAGGCTGTGTGGGCACACAGACTGAAGCCTCCTATTGCTAAAACGCTATTTCAATGTATATGTTACTTTACAATAAAGAGACAAAAGCTGATTAATTCTGCAGCTTATTTCATTTTCTCTCCCATTCCTTTGCACTCATTGTGCAGGCGTTTCTAGAGGAGAGAGCATTTTTCTCTGGTCACTTCCACTGTTTTTGTCTCTTTGGTCGGTTTTTTTCTGTGTTGAGTTAGCTTCTGCCTGAATCACACCCCTTTCATTTTCTCCTTGCTGATACTTCTTTAATTGTATCTTTATTTTTTGACACATGTAGAAATGTTATACCATAGGTGTTTTTGGAATCACGTCATTTCCATTGGGTATGGTATCTTTTATTTTAAAAAATCTAGAGTTGTTATTTTGAGATCTAATTGTATGGCATTGAATATGTTCACTGCTCACTTGTTTTTGTGAAAACATCCTTAAACCCAGGCTTCTGGGTTAGGACACACCTGCTTGGAAACATTCTGTTCTGGCCAAAGTGTATAAGGGAGAGAAGAGGGAAAAGGACTGCCCAGCATCACAGGAAATATAAAGAAGCAGGTGCACACTCCCACGGGGGCTGTGCACGGAGCCTGACCCGGGTTTCAGACTTCTTACGTGACACAGGGAATTTATGTTCCACGAAAATCATTTTAAAAAACAGTTTGGTGAAGAATAACAAATAAGGTGATGAAAATTTAGAGAAGAGAAAATTTGGAAATTAGATTTGGGGAAGAGTAATGCATTTTTTGGAAAAAATATAGACAACCCGATTTCACCCACAAGCACCCTCAAATGAAACAACCAATGTCGTTTCCCAATCTTGCGACGTCTCCGGACAAAAGTCACAAAGGGATGAAACATTTTGTAACTTGTAAACAGAAACAAATGGAAGGTCTCTCCTTCGGGTAAAAAAAACTGCTTTAAAACAACTGGACTTGTTTATATTCAAACTAAAGCCCATCAAGGTAGGTTTGTTTTTTAATCTCAAAAAAACATGTGGTAGGGAAAGCAGTATTTTTAAACCAGAAAAGAAAACATTAGCAAAAAAATTTAATAACTTAAGAAGGAGTTATTCTATAATACTGAATTCAAAAGACAGGATTCAAATTAAACAGATAATACAATTTTAGCAAAAATGATTTTTACACATGCACACACACACAAACACCCCTCAGTAAGCTCCCTCTGCAAAAGAGAAAAGATGAATAAGCCACAAGATTCATTATGGTTGCCCCTTGATGGTACAACCACGGGTTATTTTTTCTTAGAATCTTTATGCTTTTTAGAACTTTGCACACTTTCTGCCATGAGCATGTATTACTTTTAAAATATTTTTATTACAAAAAAGAAACAAATGAGAGAAAAATAACAGCAGCCATAAGACTAATATCGCCCTGAACACATTTTTTAACTTACTCACTTATTTATTTATTTATTATTTTTAAGCCCTTTATTGGAATATAATTGCTTTACACTGTTATGCCAGTTTCTGCTGTACAACAAAGTGAATCAGCTGCATCTGCACATATATCCCCGTATCCCCTCCCTCCTGTGACTCCCTCCCACCTTCCCTATCCCAGCCCTCTAGGTCATCACCCATCATCGAGCTGATCTCCCTGTGTTATGCAGCAGCTTCCCACTAGCTATCTATTTTACATTTGGTCGTGTACATATGTCAATGATACTCTCTCACTTCATCCTGGCTTCCCCTTTGCACCGCCCCCACCATGTCCTCAAGTCCGTTCTCTACATCTGCATCTTTATTCTTGCCCTGTCACTGGGTTCATCAGTACCATTTTTTTTTAGATTTCATATATATGAGTTATCGAGAGGCATTTGTTTTTCTCTTTCTGGCTTACTCCGCTCGGTATGACAGACTCTAGGTCCATCCATTTTAAACAAAAAGTTTGATTCACAGCATCTGTCCATTTGCTCCTTGACACCTCCATCTTCCCCAACTGAAAATCCTTGATATTTTACAATGATAGGAAGTCCACACACAATAGCCTAAGAAAATTTCTATATTAACTTGGCAAATGCTATCACAACTACAAAAATGGGATAGGTGGCTTTGGCTAGACACCCTCTAACAGTGCTAGGCAGATAGAGGTGCCACATCCCAGGCTCACAGCAGACAAAAACCACCTACTCCTTGTTTGAGAAGCTCAGCTTGTTTTCAGTGGCTTACATTCTTGTGGCAGCGTGTTAGATGTGCTGAGTTCTCCTGCTGAGCCTGCAGGTATGCCACCCCAGTTACAGTCCCCCACCCATCACCTTCATCCTAATGAACGAGAGAAAGCACAGGAAGTTTCAGGAACATCCTTAATGGAATCTGTTTCAGAGCCACCTCTTCCCACCAGCTACAGGGAGCATGCACTATGATTTTCAAAAACCCGAATGAAGCCTTTACACTGAAGAAGGACATGCCATCAAAACAGCCACCCCCATTCTGAATCTAGGATTCAGAATCTGCCTGGATTGGCAGTTTCTCCCAGTGGTGAAAAATGTGTGTCCAGCCATGTGCCACGTGCCAAATTCATTTTTGTCCGTGGAACAGCTGAGCCTCTTAGGTTTCCTGGGAGCAGTCAGTGGAAGGGTCCCTCCCTCCTGTCCTGCCCCTACTCTATTTTAATGATAGACGTGGACAGAAGGAAGGCAGTGACAATGGGGTGCCTTTGTCAAAGCAAAGAATAGCCACTATACTGTCCCTTCGCAAACCTCACAGGTGTCCTGGAAATAATGACTCTCGTTAGTATGTGCAGGTGTGTGACCTCCAAAACCACACCAAGGTTTTGACATGTGGAGGTCTTGGAGGGGGGTATTTCGTTTACTAAAAGGGGGTTCCCTAATCATGAATGTTCTCTTGCCTTAGAGTTAAGGAAAAGCTGCAAATCTAATGGCACACTGTCTTTTCATCACCCCAGATCAGCTCACCCTGAAGATACCTAAAGCAGCAACACCCTCCACTCCCAAAGCAGGAACGATTGGGATGGGCTTTCTCAGAAACACTTGGTTCTACTAGCTGGCATTAAAATAATCAGGCCAAGTTGGGGTGGGCAAGTTATAATGCTCCTGTTTCAGATAAAGAACTGTAGGATCCGGAGGTCAAAATTGCCAGCAAGACAGAGGGAACTAAAATTCAGCTCTCAGAGATGTTTCTGGCCCCAGTTTCTAGCTGCGCCACTAGCTTTATAAAGAAAACAAAGGTTCAACAAAGCTATTTGTTGACACGCACATCCTCTGTGCCTCTTACTTGGCACCTAATCATGTTCCATGAGTACATATCCTACCCGTAAGAATCAGATCCACCTAATCTATCTTGGGCTTGTGTGCGTCCTCTTACAATGCGGGTGCCAGAAGTATCTGTACGATAATCTTTTACCTTCAATCTGACCTGTAGATGAACAAACTTAACAAAATGATCACAGCTCCGGAGCCTAAAAGACCTACACCCACACCGTAACTCACATCAAAACTTACTACATTTGTTGGTCTGAGCAGGACTCGGATTCCTCATCTTTAAAACAGGATAATAATACGTACCTAGAAGGACCATTCATATGATCAGAGGTAATGGCCACGTGTCACACACAGTGACAGCCGTGGTTGTTCTGTCCTTTACTCACTAGAAATAAGACTTCTTGTCCTCAGGGAAAGGTTTTCATCACTTCTGCATCACTGCTGGGGTTTTATTTAGTTCGGCAATCATTGTGTTTTATTGTTTTTTTCTTAAAACATTGAAATAAATTTTTAATAAGACCCCTAATGGCTGGGTACTTTGGGATACGGACCCAAAGGGATGTGTCTGCCCTTGGGGAACTTGGACTCCTGCTGCAGAACCAAGTCCAAGGCAACACGAAAGGAGCCTACACCCACAGCCATGGTACTGAGCAAGCGCCTTGCCCATGGGAAGCGTTCGGTAAATGCTTGTCTATTGAGTTGAATGAAGTCAGGTGATAATATACAAGAGGAGAGTAAGGACGTGGCGAGTGGCCAGGACCAGAAGAAAACATTTCGGGTTCATTTTGTCAATCTCATCATCCCGTACAGGGCCCTGGACCCTCAGACTTTGCAAGATGTGAGCAAATAGAATGATGGAGAGGGTCCAGTGTGTCCCAAGTGCTGAGCAGGTAGCTCCATGAAAGGCAATAAGCAGAAGCATCATTTTCAGGGAAAAAAAAAAAAGCACTTGGGATTCAGAAAAAAAGCATATTGCACCTGTTTTCCTGGGACCGGTGCTGAGTATTATTTTACGGATGTTGGCCCTGAAAACCTTACAGGGGCCTCTTCCTGATCAGCTAAGCTTGTTCAAAACTGTCTCCCAGGGAGGTTAGCTGCCCCAGGCCTGTCCCGTGCCCCTCCCTGCACAGAAGGCCCGGCAGCTACAAGGGATCCAGAGCAGGGGTCGGGGGCGCTAGGTGCACCAGCTCAGCCCAGAGACATCCTGAGACACGAGCCAGCAACGTGGGTGCCGCTGTGGTGCCTTTGATGAGCCCTGGCCAGGAGGCTCGGGACCTGGCCTGGTTCTCTGCCATCCATCCCACCTCCAAGCTACCGGGCTGCCCCTGGACCCGACAGCTCTAACCCTCACCGCAGGTACAAGCCACGCAGCACATGCTTCAACAACGCGACCACGAGGAGGTGGCCCTTGGGCCTGAAATATGGAAGAAGACGTGGCCAGTGGGACTTGGATCTCTGCCCTCCCGCCAGTGTGTGAGAGAATCACAGCATCCCTGAGCTGGAACGCCCCTCGGACGCCCCCCCACCCCCCAGCCCTCTCACCTCACAGATGCGGAGGCTCCGGCCAAGTGGCCGTCTGGCCACAACGGCAGGGCGGACAGGACGGCGGGCAGATGAGACGCCAAGGGCTGTGATGCTGGCAGACGCTGCTGCCCAGCAGGCTCTGACGACATCGTCGGATGTTATATTTAACGTCGTCACACGCGGCCAACAGCCGGCACACCAGGCGCAGAGGCTCTGAGTCGTTCCCACAGAGCTTCAAGCCCAGTTCAGACGCTGGCTTAGGTCACAGTCCGGAAGCACAGACATAAGACGTCATGATGCTGCAGTGCACTCAGGCAAGAGCCTGTTCATGTGGGAAGAGGTCTATTCATGGAGCTGTGGGCGGGAACTTTGCACCCAAGAATCTCATGAGGCAGGAAATTCGGCTAAATGATTAAGTTCTCCACAGTCTTGGCTTTTATCAGCAAGAGAACCAGAATTTGCACTCCGTTCCGTGTGAAGCCAATGCCAGGGGTGTTTTCCTTTGCTTTGTTTTATTCGCTCACCCTGCTTCTTGCACTCCTGCTGCCTTAAAATCCATCTTGGTATCCATTACCAGTAAGACACCACAATTACAATTCATGCTGGAATCTCCAGCTACTTACTCTGTCTCCATCCAAACAAGTTTGCTCAGCCTAACATGTTTGACCCCGCTGTGCACTGCCTGCCTAGCTGACAAGATACTGAGTAGGAAGAGGGTAAGTGGGAATTTGGAAGGAAGCGCAGACGAGCATCCCTTATCCCAACCTGGAGGTCGGGGGGACCCGGTGTTGCAGAGTGTCTGGGCTCCGTTACCAAGACCAAAAGAGGATAATAAGCAGGCGAGGAGGGTGCAAGCGGCAGAGGATAGAGCAAGAGAAGAGAAAGAGTCTCCGAATAACCTGGTGATTCTAGGAACCTCTCGGCCCCTTGGTGTTGCTCATGCTTTTTGCAGTTCGTGTCCAACGACAGGGCCGCTCCCCCACGGGAATCTACAGGGAAGGAGCAGGCAGCTCAGGAACACGCAGAACCATCACCACTCCATGCGTCACTCACTGTTCCATCCTCTGGATGCTCGCCTATCACTCGGTCCCTCCTCCATCTCTGTTCAAACCCTGCCTATTCATCAAGGACAGATCCACGTGCTGCTTCTTCCCAGAAGCCTCACTGTCTGTACCCTGGAATCGACGTCCCAATTCGCCGTGGACCGTTTACTCCTAGCAGGAGAGGACCCCAAGATCCCCCTTTGTCATTCCCACTCACCGTCCCGCTTGGTCCTTCACTCGTCACAGACAGGGATGCCTGCCAATCCTAATGAACTGGACTCTTACACCAAGGATTGCAGCCAGCGACTGATGCACAGAAAGGATGGGGTGGCTGGTCATGTAACTGAGAGATGGGGATCTGACCGGCTGGAGGAGGAGAGCAGCACTTTAACAAAGCCCAGTGCTGTGTGGAAGCCATGTGTGGGGACAAAGCCAGTGACTTGGGAGCTCAGGAGACCCGGGTGACAGTCCAGCTTTCAACCCTACCTTGCTACAAAGTGTAAATAATAACGCTATCGTTTTCAGAAGATTTTGTAGGCATTCAATGACATAATGTGTAAGAAAAACACTCAGTACCTTCCACAGTGCTTTTTAAGGTAACATAAAACCTGTACAATTGTACCTTGCTACTTAGAGTCCAGTATCATTACTCCCCTCCCCGCATGGCTTCAGGTCATTGACAGCTGAAGCTACAAATGTCTCATTCAATGTGCACTCAGAGTTGGCTCATTTGATGCCAAACGATGGGGCCAGACCGGGCTCTCTCTGGGGCAGTGGGAGGAGCCTGGGCTGGGAGGGGAGTGGGGAAAGGGTTCCCGTGCTGGCCCTGCTCAGGAGGGGATCCATCCACTCTCTCTGCTTCTGGGCTTCCATCCCTTTTTTCCAATAAAGGCCTTGGTTTTGATGGCATCCAGGACCATTGTCAGGTTAAGAATTCATGGACAAAGTTCTAAAATGGCTGGGATGAAGGCACTGGGGCCTCAGGGCAGCCCTGCTGCACGTGGTCATGTGACACCATGGCCCCTCTTTCCCTTGCTTCTCCTGTGGTCCTACACGTCCCACCCAACTTTCCCAAGACTGGTGCTTAGGAACTGTCCCCTTTGTGTCATTTTCTCATGTGCCCTGCCATCGATGTACACCATTCAATCCTTCCTCCCCAACCTACTTCTCAATTTATGTAGCAATGACCTTGATTTTGCCCTTTTCTACAGTCGCTACAAAAGAAATTCGGGGCCTCTTTAAGCAGCCTGGACAGAGAGAGGTGCTGTGAGTTCAGGCTGTCCCTGCAGGGTTGACTTTAAAAGTTCTCAAATGGAGGTAGGTGTTATAATAAAACGAGCTCGGAGCTCTCCCAGGGAAATGCTCCCTGGTGGGGAGCTGAATTGAGGAAATTACTTGTGTTCGGGCTGAACCTCTGAATCACAGGGTCCTGCTTACACCCACTAAACTTCCCGTTGTGCTTTGGACAAGGATTCCAGGATGGCACAGCAGGGGCCTGGAGGGGTTCCCACGGGCTGGGCTTCCTGGTCTGCCTCCCTCTGAAGCACTCTGAGCTGATTGGTCGTTTCCAAATTTGACTGACCCGCATTTTCAATTACATTAAATGACATCAAATCAACAAATACAAACTCTGTGCCTCCTGTGTACCAGGCTCTGGGCTCGACCGGGCAGCCGAAACCTGGAGGGGCTTCTTGGAGGAAAAAGGGACTCACACACTTGAGGTTTTGAAAGAATCAAAGCACATGAGGATGATGCCAATAGTTAATTACCGAATGGGGCACGTGGCCAAGAAAATCTGGTGCAGAAGGAGAGAAAAGAGAGAGGAGCTGTGGGGGAAGGTTCTAGAAGGATGGATTTAAGCAGAACCCACAAACCAAGGGGAAGAGTGCTGATGCAGAGAAGAAATTAAATTCTCCGAAAGGGAGACCCAGCAGGTACAGCTTCAGAAGACAGGAGGAGACAAGGGAACTTTTAAAAGTATATCCATTCCATTAGCTGCAATTTTACCTCCTTCACATGGTCCCAGGGCCTGGGAGTCTGAACTGCTGAGAAAATTGCCCATTTTCCAATCTCAGTGTATACAGCAAGCCTTGGAAGGAAAGGTACAGGGCCGTGAAAACTGCCCCAGCCTGATCAGGAGACAAAGGAACTACAGTGATCAGTGGTCCAAAGATCTGACACTGACCACACAAACTCTCTGAGTCTCCACCTCTTCACTTGTGAGCTGGGCAGTGAAGCAGCAGGGCTTCCTACCCCATGGGATCCTTGCAGGAATCAAAGGAGGAAATGGATGTAACAGGGATAGGACCTAAGGGGCCACCGGCTGCAGAGCTGGTAGGGGCAGCAGAGGGGACACAGTGCATTGTTCCAGGCACCAGCTCTGCAGCTGGAGAGACAGCCTGCACTTTAGCCCTGACTCTGCCATTGATACCTGGGTTTCCTCACCCATTAAAAGGCAATGAGTACAATTCCTACACTTCATAGGATGAAATGAGCCAATACTTGTGAAGCTCGCAGAGCGTGCTCAGCAGAGTATAAGTCTGCAAATAACATCAGTTATTTATTAGGACTGCTATTTTTATTATTACAAGAGTGCTATTGATAGCACTCAGAAGCCCAGGTTGACACATACAATCCGGCTGGAGACCCAGGGAAGAGTTGATGATGTTGCAGCCTGGAAGCAGAATTCCCTCTTTTTCTGGGGAGATCACTCTTTTTCTCTGAAGGCCTTCATCTGATTAGATGAGGTCCACCCACATTATGGAGGGTAATCTTTCCTCAAAGTTTAATGATTTAAATGTTAACCTCATCTAAAGAAACCTTCTCGGCCACATCTGGACTGGTGTTTCCCCAATATCCAGGTGGGATGGTCCAGCCATGTTGACATGTAAAATTATCCACCACTGCTGAGCCAGGCCTCTCTTGTGAACCTCTACTGCCATCCCTACACAGAGACTCCGGTACTCAGCAGGTGCTCAATAAATACTTAGCAAGTGGATGAATAGATGAATAGACTAGTGATTCTATATAATCACTTAGAAGCTATTGTATTTCAGAGATAATCTTCTTTTTAAAAAATCCACGTCTAACTGTGTTTGGCATGAAACAAATGGACTTTTGGAAAAAAAGCATTTGCCATTCTATTTTGAGTCTTCCCCTGTGGACCCCAAAGACTGACGGCATCCACGGTCCAGTCAACTGGCCCTCCCTGCCCTGGCTCACACCCCATTACAAAGAACATCACTGTCTGGACGGCAGAATAGGAAAGGGCGGGAGGCGTTAACTCCTGCCAAGAAACAAGCCACCGCTCCTCTGCTTCAGGAAACAGCCAAGGCTGAGAGGAAGCCGCTGCAGGTGTCTGTTCCAGGGACTTGCATGTTTAGGAAGATCCCCAGGATCTAGCAAAACAAGGTGCAAACTGACCAGCGAGCCAGTGTTTACAAGTCTCTTAGCAAACATACTTGTAAATGTCTGATCGATAAATTACACACACGTGCCTCAAGACTGACTCCAAGCCAGCCGGGTCCACACGGCTGTAGTCTATTTCTCTTGTAACATCGTAAGCATCATATGGACTAAGGCTTGGGATCTCCGAAGTTTATTGTCCAGAAAGTCGTATGTTTGTTCAAGGATATAATTCAGATCAGAGAATTACAAGATTTTTGGACTGGAAGGAACCCGAGACATCCAAACATCAGAAGCAGGTCCGGGGGGGGCAAGGTGGCGTGCTCAGAGTCACAAAACTGAGTGGTTCTGGGGCCGAAACCAGGTCGGCTCCTTCTAGCCGTGGTCCAGAGCCTGGCCATCACACTGTGGTTTGCCGTCACTGAGAGAGGTTACAGCTGGGGAGGACTGATATAAGCAACCAGTTAGGCTAAAACATGCAACTGCATAAAAATGCTTGCCGGTCTAAAATTGGAGTCACAGTTTAGCTCAGAGATAAATTCCATGATATCCCCCTGGCCAAAACCAGTATTTATGGCATTTGAGTGAACAATAAATTACCCGCTTCAAGGAAGAAAAAGTCCTTTCTACATGTTCACAAACATATCATCACCTCCAAAGACTGCATCACTATAATAAAATACATGGAAAATTAGCTTACTGTATTGGGGGTAATTTAATCAACTGTAGTGTATATCCTACCAACCCCTGTAAGTGACTCATAATGACAGTGTATTGACAAAAATGACTTTGTATTAATGAGCAAACAAGACATTTTAAAATGAACACTGGTCTCGTCTCCTCTGTATGTGTTTACCAATTTATGAGAGTAAGATGCTATCTAAAAGTGTAAAATTACATTCATCTATCCATAACATTCAGCTGCAGAATGATGATTTAAAAACATCGGGACCCAAAGTATATAAAAATGTATCTGAACAGGAATTTCACACTGAGCTGCCTTGGCATCCCTAATAGTAGTCACTGTGATTGCCACGACCCTAACTGGGGCTCCAGGAGGCACAAAGAGACCAGTCCACTCGCTCGTAAATATCTCCAATGTTCACAATAGCGCCTTCCCTCATCGCACATCCCAGAGGGAGGAAACCTCTGTCTTCTAGTGAAATGCCCAACAAATAATTCCATTATTCCATCAGAGATAACAACCACTGTTTCTATGTGAGAACTTCTTCCCTGCTTTTCTCAGGAAATTTACGTTCTTCTGAATCCCAAATGCTAAGAGAAATCAATCGTGAACACAGGAAAACAGAAATAATTAAAATTTTCCTACAAGGAAAGGAGTTAACAGCTAAGACCTTATTAGTTCAATGGAAGCCACTGATTCAAGTCAAAAGCAAGAGTAGGAAATGTTATGTGTGGAGTCCAAGGTTAAGATCAAAGTTTCTGGAAACTGGGACCAGAGCAAGGAGCAGAGAAGTATCGTGATTTAATCAGTCCGTGTTGCTTGCGGCTGTTGCCACGTTATGAGTGTGTTCTGGCCTTGTGTGCTGCTAAGGGCACACCACTACTGCAGATACAATAAATATTAATACATGCATAGGCCAGGGTATACTTCACACAAATCATACTACTGTTCCAAGAAATACCAAGTCTGGGAAGAAAAATAGATACTTAAATTAGCAATATTGACATGTGATTCTGTGGTGCTATGAACCATGCTAGGAGAGCTAAAGTTACATTATTCAAACATACCCAATAATGTTCTCTAGTGTTTTCTAGTGTTTGAGTATTTGTTGCAGACTACAGTTCTTTGTAAATACTGTAACGGAAGAAATGCAAAGAGAAAATGTCAGTGCTGTGCATGACTACGTGAAATCAGAAACTGATGTAAAATGTGAATTAGCATAAGTGATACTGATGTCAACAGCAACACCAAAATCAGGGCAAGTAGACAAAACATTTTCATTGTTAACAAAGAAAACCAGTGACACATGTGGTAATACCCAAATTGAAGGTGCTTTTGGACAAAGAATAATTAGACCAACTCAAGGCAAAAAGTAAGGAAATTGTCTATGTGTGGAATATTTGTTAGAAAACAAAGATCGAGAGTATCACACGGGGCAATTGATGTTTTAGGTGTTACTTTTAAAATGAAAACTTTTAGATATTAGATATTGGGGATAATGTCTTTCCATTTTGAAATGATTTTTATTCGGTACAGATTTTGTATTAAAGTTCTCTTCTTTTAAAGATTCCTATTATCTATGAATATTTCTATCGGAAAAGATCACTTTTACATGTTATCAAAAGATGTAATCTTATCATAATGTGTCAGTTGATAATAAAACCACACATTTATTATAATAAATTTCGCTTGCAGAAAGCTCCTGAAAGTTTTAGTATAACCCTCTTACAATAAAAATCATCCTTGTCTATTTATTATAACCCTGTTATAATAATCATTCATTGTCTATTCATTATTATTGTAACCTTTTTACAATAAAAATCATTCGTGATTTAAAATACATATATGAAACATGAAAAATACAGCCTATCTCATGATTTCAGGGATTCCCTAGAATTCCCAAGAATTCCAATGTCTTACTCTCAGATCCCAAATGTTAGTGTTAATTACAGATATGTTGGAAGTTTGGAAACATTAAGCCCAATGGTTAAGGTAGAAAGAGGATACAATTTATACTGTAGACTTTGTAAGGCAAGAAGTAGAATTTTCATCAGATAATGTTATCCACCACTGTAATAAAAGTTAACATGAAAAGGTATCCCAAAGAAGTTTATTGAAAGATGAATAAATCGTAAATATAAAATGAAAGCCATGCTGCTTTGGTGATGTAATGATACAAAGGTAAAAAGTCTCTTCCAACTTTTAGCATCTCTTTAGAGCTAATTTCTATTTCACTTAGAAATATTTGGAAGAGTTGATCTCCATAAATAATAAAAATATTAATAATCAATTAGTATTTCTAATATTATTTAAATAAAAATAAATCCTTTGAAATGGTTCTAAAGTTACATTCTATTCGTTTGCTCTAAATTATTTTATATACCTAATCTCTTGACATTGGCGGGGAGAAAAAAGAAAGAAAACAAAGAAACAGCAAAGAAGCAATTCATACACAACCGCACAGCAAAATAGATTTCCTTGAAAACTGTTTTTGGAGCTAAGCCTTGGATCCAATAAAATAAACATCCTCTGAGCTGTTCCCAATTCATCTTTACTTAATGGTGGCTGCAGACTGGTGTCTCCAGGAAGCAGATGCTGGAATGGAGTTGAAAGCACAAAAGGTTTACTGGGGAGTAACATCTATTAAGAAAGAAACAGGAGGAAGCAGCATTGCGCAGAGGAGCTGACAGATTGCAATGACAAAGGGCAAGCCAAGTCTCCCCAGGGAGCTCCAGGGCAAAGATCGCCTTCGGAAAGTCATGTTGAACAGAACTGGATGGACCTTTGCTCCCTCAGCCACTTCACTTGGGCATCAGCAGACCCGTGGCTGGAAAACTGAGGCAGATCTCCAGGAAACTGACGGCTGGAGGCCATCAACCGGCCATGCTCATTGCAGTGGGAAGTGTTCCTGTTCTCTAATGGGCGTTAAACAGCACGTCTCTGTATCAACTACATAGCAAATATGACCAAAAAACTGAAAGCAAAAACTCAGTAAGTATAGGCAAAATCTCCCCAAAGTCCCATTGAATTTTAATATCGTACTCTTGTTAAAAGAAGTAATTTACATAATAGATGGAGTAGACTTTTACAGCTCGGAGTCAGAAACTACAACCAGTATGAAGTCAATTACTCAAAGGACCAAGTCTTCCCAGTGTGGTCTTATATCCCTCTCCAAAAGCAACAGAACTACAATAATCACATTCCGAAGGTTCTCTGACAAGTACAATACAAACATGGGAACGTGTTAGGAATTAGAACCATTTTGGATATATGTGTTATAATAAAATCGCAAAACTAGATGAAGTGGTAAGTTACGTTATGGGGTATTGACTGATTCCAATATACTTAAATGTCTTATTGGAATGAAAAGTGCAGGAATGTTGGCTGTATTACTGGCATTAATTGGTGTGCAGCAAATAAAAATATATTTTTTCTCCATCTGCTTCTGGGGTCACTGATATTTGCAAAGGCTCACAATGAAATAATAGGCCCAATTTACAAAGGTGACTCTCCATTTTAGCCCAGGCAATTAAACGGAGAGAGAAAAACTGCCCCCACAATTGCCTAATTGCACGTGCAATCAGTAGCTTGCAGGTGCAATTAGCCAAGGACCCCTCATTCAGAGAGGCTGTGAGTGACAGATCAGTCAATTATTCAATAGCAGATACAATGATTTGCACATGCAATTTTGTATTCAAAGCTATTCATAGACCCTAAAATTGATAAATAATGGGAAAGCCTCCTGAAGAAATGCTTTCCTTAATGAATTGTCTGTCATCTCAAAAGAAGAGACTGATTTGATTCTAGGCCCCACTTGTGAACTTGGGTCGCCCCAAGCGAGCAGCCCCATCCTTGGCTTCACCCAAAGTCCTTTAGAACCCTTTGAAGATGGGATCATTCAGGACCATCTTGGGGCTTGTAGGACCACTCCTGGCCTTAGCAGGCCTCTAAAACTCCTCACGTCTAAACTCATGCAATTGGGGCTAATCTAAAACCTGCCATGCATACATCACTTAGTCAACAAAAGTTATTAAGAGCAATATATGAGACATAACACAAGATCCCTGCCAGGAAGCTCATATTCTCCCAAGATCTGTAGCTGAACAGATTCAATACGATGCAAGAATCGGGGAGATATGAAGGTGGGAGCAGAAGATGAGGTGCCTCCCCCTGCCTGGAGGAGACTGGGAGGAACTCAAGGGGTGATGGGTGCATTGAGCAGGCTTCGAAGCAAAGGATGTATGCTCACTGGAGAACATAAGCCCCCATCAATTATCCAGGATGAAATGTCACCTAATAACAGTGTATCTTATTTCACAACTTGCCTAAAAAATGTAACTGCTTTTTTTTCTCTTTTTAAGATTCTTCTCCTGTATTTGTTAGGTTAAACTAATTGCTTTAATACATAAATCCAGACATATGTATTGCCTCAGATGCCACAGAAATTCATTTAATAAGAGAAAAGATTTATAGCCAAATAATAATGTTATTAAATATTAATAAACTATAAGACAGATTATAGAGTAAATTTACAAAACAATATATGTATTGTTTATAAGTAAAAAATATCTAAATGTACATGTATATATGTATGTATACTACCTACCAAAGACATATTTTAAATATAAGGATATACAAAGTTTAAAAGTAAACAGGAAAATATACAGGATGCTAACGTTAATAAAAAGAAGGCTGTTTTGATTATACTATTAACAGCAGAGATAAAGGAGTATATTTCATTAGGATAACAGGATCAGTCTAACAGGAAGATGTAACAACCCTAAATTTGAATACACCTAATAACATAACCTCAAGATACATCAATGTTAAAAATTCACAGAACTAAAGGCAAATAAAAGGGTAAATCCACAATCTCAGCTGAAGAGTATAACACACCTCTTTAGTGCCTAAAAGAACAAGGAGTCATGAATATCAGTAGAGATACTAAAAATTTGAGCAATACAAACAACAGATTATTTAGTTAGCATATGTAGAACCCCACGCTCAACAACTGAAAATACACAATCAGGTGCATTTCCTTCAGGGCCACTCAAGTCCTACTGCCAAGGCAGGACCGTTTCGGTGCCTCTACTGAATGCCCCAGTTATTCAAACAGGAGGGTCTACTTTGGCTGGTTGGAACTTGAGCCTCTCCTAGCCCTACGGAAACTCTAGGGAGTATTCATTTTGCATGTCCTCAGTCCTTCTTGCCTGGAGTCATGGAATTTCATATTCTCTACATTTGGTTTAGTAACCGGCAATAGAACCAAGGGAAAAACAATGTGAATCCCAGGCAGGCTTTCTCTGCAGAGCGGCTGCCCCCTCTGGTACTGTGTGCCCCTAACTCCAGCACCTCCACTTCCCCGAGCCCTAAACTGTGTCAACACCACTGAGCTCCTCCTCACACTGGCCTAGGAAGTGTCACTCAGCAGAAATCCAGGGATATTTGTTCACCTTCTTTCCAATTTCTGTAGCTTGTTCTCCAGTGTCTGCAAAGAGTTGTTTCACATATTTGATCCAATTTTCTACCTGCTTATGGTCCCAGGAACTCCATCACGACAGCCTTTTTTTTTTTTTTTTCTAAATATTAAAAAACTGGTTTACTGGTCATTGATATGCCTGGACTCACTGAATCATCTTGATGGAAGTGTTCTCATCAAATTTCACCCTTGAGGTACCGGTCATCTTTCACATCAATAAAGATATATTTCATCTTTGGGATGACATATATGGTTCAAGTCATACACAAGGACATGAGTCCATGAAGGGCAAAGATCTTAGAATCTTGCGGCGGTTGAGCTGAGATCAGAAGAAAGAACTTTATAGGTTATCTACTCCAAGGTCCCATTTTTAAAGGTACAGTGGGGACTAACTAGTCATTCATCAAATCTGTTTTGTCTTCTTCTCAGCACAAAACTAGAATGCATTAACCAGCCTCAGGTGCTATTAGGTATAACCATGTGTTTGAGTTCTGGCCAAGGAAATATGAACAGATGTGATACCTACCTTTTAGGAAGTACTTGCCACGTAATATTCAACTCTTTTCTCATCCATTGACTCAATGACAAGGAGGACAGGACAGCTTTATAATAGGGAAAGATCCTTGATCCCTGAAAGATCAGGTGGAAATCCAGTGAGCAAGGACATCACCTGGTCTTCTCAAGACAAACAGGACCCCTTTACTGTTTGAGCCACTGGGACTTAGAGGTTTTACCTGTAGCAGCAGCTGGTGTTACCTTAGCAGATGCTGAAGCAGAAACTGATGTCCAGGAAGAGGAAATGACAGAGTTCATCACTCCAACATTTTTTTCGTATGAAAGTCATTTCCACAGTGGTTCTGTAGAAAGGGCCAGGTGACTCATGGGCTGTTGAGTCACTTTTGATACCTACAATAGTGCCATTTGAATGTGGTTTTTCATTTTTTGGTCCAATAGAAGCCCCTGGAATACGACGAAGGTAAAAGCTCCGTTCAGTTTTCCCAGTACTCCAGCATCGCAGTGGCACACAGCAAAGATGTTCATCACATCTGCCCTGAGCAGACCTGGACCTGCACATAAAAGGGAGAGTGGCCCTCAACAGAAAAAGTGATAGGGAGTAGATTTGTGACTTCCTTCCTACTAGCTATTTGCCAAATAATTTTGTAAAGGAGGGTACATGATGAGGCTAAGAGAATAACCAAGTATGCCTTCATTTAAAGGTTTAAATAACCATAGAGGTTACTTGAAAACAGGCCGTCTCAGAATGACATCCCTAAAACTAAAACACCAAGATAAAAATTGCCCCAAGGAGTCTAGCTCTTATCTAATGTCTCTCCTTTTGACTACTCTAGGCAAAAAGAATATCAACATCTCATATGCCAGATGGTTTTCTTCCTCTGAGTCCCCCGACCACTTCCGGAGTCACGCACCGGGAGGCTGAAGACCTCGGCCATGTAATTCAGCATGGGTGCCAGTTATGAATGCACCATCTTGAGCTCCAAATCCACCTTTCACTCACCTGCTTTGTGAGACTCTACGATGCAGCGTTCCCATCTGCACGTTAGGAGACTGGTTGAAACCTGCTTCCTCTACGTCAAAGGAAGACTTAAGGGCAAACGCAGCTGAGCCCTAGCATTCCCTCTACAGTGAACAAACCACCTCTGCATGAGCTGGTATCGTCACCCTGGTGGTGTGGAACAACTCAGTGTCAATCCTTCTATCACAAGAGGGGGATTTTGCCCTGAAAACATGTCAGAGCCTGATGACATACAGTCATATGGAAATAGGAAGCGAGCAAGAATTTCTAATCTCTGCAGCCAAATCAGCTGTTTTCTATGCGCTTCTGCTTTTGCACCTGCTTCCAACACTGCCAGCCATGTGGAAAGTCCACCCGTTGCCCGGTTCCAATGCGAAGAATGAGAGGAAGGAAGGAAGCGCTTCTTCAGGCCCATCTGACAGGTGTGGGGACCTGATGGGTGTGGGGTGGCTTCCCCTCTCTCCTCTTTTATTGAAATGAACTCTCCAGTTCTATCGTGAGGAGGTAAAGCTTGCCTTGCAGTGTCACTTCTGGGGTTATTTATACTATACACCCACGGCGCGCAAGGCTTGGGTGTGGCCGTGAGTCTGAAGTTCATCAATTGAACTCTGACGAGGCTGGCTGAACACTTCCCCCCCATTAGTTATTTTCACCGCAAAGAAGTGCAGGTGCCTAGCTTCCTGTGCCGAGATGACTGGCCGGGCGGGGATGACTCAGTGACATGTGTCGTGGTGATCCAACACAGTCAGTGCGGGCTGGGGCTCTGGGGAAGGTCTCTAACCACAGGCAGATCCGGCTGGGGCCACGTGGCCCTGGGGCTCCCAGCCCTTGCCGAGCTGAGACTCATGGACCCCAGAGGAACAACAGGTGTGGGGGGAGGGGTGGTGAACTGGTCTCTATCTTCTTTATAGCAATCCCTTCTCGTTTTCTGTACTGCAGCCTTCAGTCCATTAAACTCAATTTCCTGCCACCACCCAAGCTTGAAAGGCCAGATCAAGAGTATCTGAGTGTCCCAGCTGTGTGGGCCTCATTCAGACCGAACTTTAACCACAGTCCTTGCAAATGATTTACACCATTTGAGACCGGGAAGCACCCTGGATGCTTCCTCCTTATGGGACTGGCTTTATTGTTCTCCCTGCCCTGCATTCGTGAAAACATTTCTGTAACGCACTCATTTCCCCTACAACAAAGCACGTTTGCCCCTGCCTGGGCATCACACCTGCATGGTGCACGAATGGGGAGAGGGCTTTCGGAACTGGAAGAAGAACCCGTAGTTCTCAGACTGACAATAGGCTGCGAATCTCTTTTATGAGTCATGGATGGAGACCACACGGCAAGGGTTTGAATTCACTTTTGGGGAAAATACAATGGCCCGGAGAGCTGAATTCTCTGCTGGTGATCATTATTTCAAGATTGCGTTGAAGGAACCTGAAAAGAAGACCCGGAGTGCTGGGAGCGAAGTAGGTGATGAGTAGAAAGCAGCAGTGGGTGCGGCAGAGGCAGAAGCAGCAGAGGTGTGGGGTATGATACGCACTGAACCAAGGACCACTGAACCAAGCACGCTGAGGGTACCTGGAGCGCTGAGCCATGACACTGAGTGGAGACGCACCACGATGGCCTCTGGCCTCTTTCCTGTTCCTGACGGTGCTGAGGACATTCATCATGAAATGTCCTCAAGCCTGGAAAATGCGGCAGAGGGAAAGCACGTTGAAAGAGGAGCCAGAAGCCTGGCTCCTAGTCCTTCTCTTTCCTCTACTGCTCAAGGCATCTCACCTGTCTTGTCTGCAGCTTTCTCATCTGTTAACACCGGGAATCATAATTCTGACTTCCTACCTCCAAGGGTTGTAGAGAGAACCCAATGAGATTAGGGGAAAAACAAGAATAAAAAATGTCCAGAAAGGTAAAAACACTAAGGCAGACGGCAGGGATTGTTTTTACCAATTAGACAAAATGACCAAAAAGTGAAATTGATTATCTTGGCAAAATCTGAATTAGCTCAAGAATCAGAGCTCTCCCTCCACGAGGGGCTTGGTGATGGTTTCCCCCGCAACTTATGCACAGCCAGCCGGTCCCAGGAAGACGGCTCCACCAGCAACCTGAGCATCCGTCCTCATCTTCCATCCTCATCCTCATCCTCCCAGTGTCTATCAGGTAAACCACATGCTCTTCCGCAAATCTGACTCTTCAGTAACAATCAAGTTTGACCAAAACAAGCCTGCCAAAAAACACCTGCATTTCGGTGGGGGTTTCTGGAAACCCGTACTGTCTACAGAACCCAGAGGAATGGGGTGGTGGTGGTAGGATGACATGCGATAGGGTTGATATTTTGGACGGATGAACTGCCCTGTGTCCGTTCCTATCATCAGCACCCTACTCCTTTATATGATAGCCCTGAATATCACCTCATTTCAGGAGAAATACACTGTTTTGCTGCTGAAACAGAAACTACCATCATTTGAAACTCTTTCATAAATTGATTCATCTGGAAGCAAGGAGTCTGAAGTACATGGCAAGACCAGAAACACCAAAAGAAGAGAAGATACCAAGTTTTTTCAAAACTCAGGAAACCAAAGCTTTGGGATGTCCAGGTCAAAATTCAGTGTGTGATAATGGGCAGACCATGGGATCTAGTTCGTTAATTTTCCTTATTCACGTTGTCCTTAGCGTCGCAGTAATTTCACACAGTGTCCCTGTGCCAAAAGAAACAGCTAATAGTTCCGCTTATTAAGTAATTAGGTTATAAGCATTCGTGTCCTGGGAAGTTAGTAGCTGTTTAAAAAAATAATACACTAATTGAAAGAAAAAAATAACGTTTATTTTTCATTCCAAAATAGCCACTTACTAGTGGGTGTGGACCCGTGTTGGGCTCAGCACAGCTTCTCAGTCCTGGGGCTCAGAGTGGACATGGTCCACCCTCGTGTCCTGTTTCCTACTGATTTTCATGCCATCGTTGCTTTTGTTCTTAGCAGGCTTCCAAAACCCCAGCTCTACAATGTATGTCATTAAAAGGAAGGTGGCATGGCCGCACGTGGAAACTGAACTCTCTCAAGCTACTAGTTCGCACGCTGCCTGATAGATGCAGAGCATCACTGTGTTTCTTAGGATATTGAAAATATTAAGTACCCTGCAGGGCCCATATGAGTTCACTATAGCACCCTAGGGTGCTTCAGAGCTCAGAGAGGAATTCACAGGTCTAGTGAAAGACCCTTGGGCTGGGCAGCCTGGAAGGCTTGCGTTCCGGTCCTGATCCTGTCCCCAACAAGCTGTGCAACCTCAGGGCAAATAGTAAACCTCGCTGAGCTTCAGTTCTCTATCTATAATCACACCTTACTTAGAATTCATTCCTATCAACAGACAAGCCTGAAGTCATTCACACCCATTTTCAAAAGGTTATAGAGAAAGTGTGACTCTCTTGTTCCCAAAAATCAACCCACAGATCTCAGTAAAAACAGAGGAATAGAGCTATGGCTGCAGGAATTCTGATTCAGATTGGAGACAGGGTCCTGAACGTGTATTTTTTTTTTATATAAGTTCCTGCAGATGATTCTGTTGCCTGGATTAATTTAAGAATCATTTCCTACTGACTACACAGCAAAATTGCGAGCCTCGCTCTCCAAAGCCCAAAGTCAGCACAAAGTGTTTGAGTATATTAACATCTATCTCATTATTTGCTTTTAATGATACTTCATCACATTCTCTTATCCCTTTTAATTTGGTCACATCGCTCAAGTGGGTTTAATTCCCAGTTTCTCGTCAGGACGGCCACGGGGCCTCACCCTGTCATCACAGAGCTCAAGTCACCTGGTTGTGGCCAGCACCCAGCCCCCAGCTGTTCCCTTGACAAAAGACAGACATACGCTTCCATTTTCATAATACTTTTTTTTTAAGGCTTCCCCAGATATTGGCATCTTCTTTAACATTTTGACCTCTATGACACACAAGTTCAGGGTCAAGATTCCAAAAGATAAAGAAGAAAGGGCCACCAGCTGCTCTGTGCTGGCCTTGCTTTTCCTACTGGTTAGTGCAAAAAGGGACATAAAATTCTGATGCAGAGAAACCGTTCCTTCTCACTGAACACAGCTAGAAGTCTGTGAGGGACACATGGGAGGATGGTCATCGATGAGAGTTATTTTTTTGAACGTGAAAAAGAAAAGAATTTTAAAACGTCCATGGATTCAAAGTTTAGCTCCATCATAAGACAGCCCCTCTTTGGTGAAGGCTAGATGCTGGTTACAAAGTTCAATGTTTAGGTTTGGGGCTGAGAGATTTTTGTTGGTTTATTTGCTGGTTATGCAAGAGCCATAATCCATGAAATATAGCAGATATCTCAGGGGCCTAGTTCTCCACGCTTGCAAACATTTAAAATTGCACTTGTGTTGCATAAAAGATTTATAATGATCTCACCCACAAATATAAATTTGATCCCACACAGGATAGAAAGACCTAGAAGCAGAAGCAGGGAACAGCTGAATGTGAGCACAGAGTCATAAATTCATAACACTTACCACTTTTTAACAACCCCATCATAGATGTGACTGATTTCAATTGAATTTATGGGATTTTGTCAGCCGGGTCCCGGAATGATTTTTGAAAACTAAAAATTTAGGAACAACAACCTACAGTTTGGATTTCCATGAAAATGTCTATGGTGTCGGGTTACTGACAAGATGACATATAAACAGCCCTCTTTGGATGGCGAAATCCCTAAAATCCTTGCAGCAAAGGACAGGAGGCCAAAAGGCTCAAAACACTGAAGTCAATGGTACACATGCAGTGGGTTTCTAGGGAAACCATCCAGTAGATCAGGAAAAGTCCTATTTTATGTAAGACAAACAAATCGGGACTCAAAACCCTCCCTAGCCAAGTGATTAGCTGGCTAAGTCACTCTTCCCTAGCTCAGGGATCACATCAGGGATTGAAATCCTCCAAACCTCATTTCTCTGTTTTAAATAAGCTGTCAATGGAGCCTTTGTTCCACTCTCAGCACTGTGCTAAATGTTCACATATATTATCTCAGCTTCACTACAACTTCATGATGCTGTTTGAGTCCCATTTTATGCATTAGAAAACTGAGATACACACAAATGAGCCCTTTTCCTAGATTTTCGAGCTCATAAATGTGATGAGACTGATATGCAGGCCGTATGGCTCCAAAGTTCTTGTCTTGTCCGTTATCTTAAAGTCCTTTACTAGACAATGCAAGTAACTGGATCCCCTTCAGGAAAGGATGTGCTAATGTATAAGGGATCCAGGGCAGTGCCTCATAGTTCCCTTTTCTGAGATAAAATGATATCTCATCCGTGATCACAATGCATTGGCTTCAATTCAGGTGACAGAGTCTGCCAAGCTACTGGCCACTGATCCACGTAAGACTTCTTCTTCCACTCAACTAGGCACAACCCTATTCCAACCCGGGAATCAGAGTGTGGTGAACCGTTGTCCCAGGCAACCTCAGCACAGCCCCATCAGTCCTGGACTTGTAGGGTCACATGTTTTATGTTTTCAGTGCAAGTGCATCTCATCTTCAAAGAAGAGCCTGTGTCTCCTCTGGGGACCCCAATATACTCAATCATCACTCACATGAGAAGCAAACAAACATTGGTCGAGCACCCAGTATGTGTCAGGTACTGCACTACAGGCCAGAATATCAGGGTGGACATGACCCAGATGCTGCCTTAGACCTTATGATGCAGGAGGAGACAGACAAGGAGCAAGTGACAGGACGTCGTGCAGAGTGCTCATCGGGGGAGCCTGGGCTCAGGGAAAGCTTCCTGGAAGATGCAACCTCTGAGCTGCACAAAGGCTGGGAAGATACCCAGGAGAACGTTCAAGAGAACCACACAGGAAGGCAGGGCGATGATGCACGGCTGGCCATCAGGGCAGCAAGGTGCAGGCTGACCTCTGCGCTGGGCTCAGCTCTCACTGGAAGAAGGGGGTCGTAGGGGAACTCAAAGGCAGGGAAGACAGTTAGGGGTCATTGCCACAGTCCCAGCACAGGCACTGGGAAGACTCAGACACTGAGAACAGGAATGAGAAGGGAGACAGACATGACCGTTACCAAACATCTTACCAAGAAGAGGATTCATTCCTTCACTCGGTGAACAAACTCCACTAAGGGCCACAAGTGTGTGTTAACACATCTGTGCCTTTACCATTAGCCCTGGAAATAGGAAAGACTCGGCGCATAGTGACTGACATCTCTTTGTTCTGGATACAGTCCAGTTAGAGCTGAATAAAAAGACTTGAGAATGGATTAGGAAAAGGATGTACTTATAAAACTTATGGTATCACATTTGATTTGCAGGAAACGTTAGAAAATTCCAATGGTTTCTCCTTCCCTTTCCCCAATACCCAGCCCATAAGCAGTAAACACTCTGTGTCCCTAAAAACTATTTTGCAGGTAATACATAATACATTGTGTAGGTCTTATCAACAAGCTTGATGTATATTTCCGTATGCACAAAGCAAAATTCCTTCGAGTAAGAAGTATTTAATATCTCAGGGAAAAAAGGCAAAGAGTAATAACTTTTCTTTCCTCTGAGTCTAGCAGTTAATTTCTATGCTGGACAATTTTTAATAACATTGGATGCACCATGGGATTTTAGGAAGTTCTCATTTAGTTTTGAACCCTCTCAAGTTATAATTTTCCTTCTAGCTCAGATGGATCTTTTATCTGTTGTACCCTTAATACCCCTGCTAATATTAGTATAGAAAAGCTTCATAATTTGCAAAGGAGAAGTTTAACAAGACATGAAGCTGATTGTTTGCACAATCAGAACATCTAATTGAGCTATAGTATTCTAAACCACGCTTGCGTACAGAGAGATAATTTTTCCTTCATTTCCTGTTTTATCAGAAAATTAACCTTCATTTAAAACGCTGTGGTCTGAAACACTTTTATAGCTATGCTTTCTCTGCTGTTCAGGAGAATTTGAATTTTAAATTTGCCATCCTGGTCTCTAAAAATGACACACGCTGTGGATGTTTCCAGGACCAGGTGTTTACGATCAAAAACAGACATCAGAATGTGACCCGTGTCCAAAGCACTGCAACTGCCAGCCAAGGGGACTGTGTCACCAACCCTCTTCTTGTTTTTCCAATGTTTAGTAAAGTAACGAGGCTCTGATTTTGCATAGCAATCCTTTTGTCTGAAAACCTAAGAGCCCCACAGATATTTCATTTAATTGTCTGAACACTGGGAGCGTTTATTAAGCATCTCTCTGCATGGAGAACTCAGCTTGGCCGGACACAAGCCCAACTCGGATCCTGTGATGGTGACACAGAGTTGGCTGCAGCACAAGTGAAGTTAGGTAATGCACTTGACAAACAGCACTGAGCACTAGCCATTCATGACACATGTGTAACCAGAGTGAGCCCAAGTTCATCTGGGGTCACCGTGTCCTGTGATAGCTTGAGAAAAGAACACAGGCTTCACTTTCACAAATGGCTGATATTTCTTCCAAAAATTCAGACCCCCTCTGGAATATCCCTGAAGATTCCAAGAGAGGGTGCGTGATAGAAGGGCACTCACTCTTGTATCTGACCATATGTTATGGGTGGAATCGTGTCCCCAAAAAGAGACATGTTCCCTTCCTAGCCTCCAGGACTGGCAAATGTGACCTTACTTGGAAATAGGGTTTTTGCAGATAATTCAAGTTAAAATGAGGTCATCAGGGTGGTCCCTAATCCAGTCTGACGGGTGTCTTTATAAGAAGAGGGACATTTGGACCCAGACACACAGGGGCAGTGGCGTCTGATGACAGAGGCAGAGATGGACGTGATGCTGCCCTCAGCCACGGGTGACACATCGGAAGCTGGAAGAGGCAAGGCAGGGTATTGCGACAGGCTTCAGAAGGACTGTGGCTCTGCCAGCACCTTGACTGTAGACGTCTAGTCTCCAGAAACATGAGAACAGGTTTCTGTTGTTCTCAGGCACCCAGTTTGGGATCCTTTGTAACCGCACCCCAGGAAACAACACGCCATCTCAGCCACGTCATCACGCTCTGCTCTAGAAGTGAATGTGGTTCCAGGTCTTCAATTCCGCAGGATATTCCTAACCCAGTGCTGCCATATGGAACAGGCTTTTACTGAAGGTTTGGGCATAAAAGAGGGAAATTACTTCACAGAACCAGAAATAATATTCAACTCCCCTGCTGCCAACGCTTATAAGCAGCAGAACCGGCGGAAACCCTGGTGGAGGTCCCAGGCTGTCACCTTGCTGCAGGGCCAGCTCCTCCCCCAGAGAGCGTCTCCCACTGCCCACCACCATGCCCAGCTGAAACCTCCATTTCTAGGATTTGCCTAGAAGCTCCTGATTATTTTACAGCAGAAAGACCTCCAGACCCCAGGGAGGACTTCATGTTCTTTCTAAGAAGAGATAACACCCCCTGATCTCAACCTCCCAGCACTAGACTCTCCCCACAACCATGATCTGATCAAATAACCAAAAGGTGGCTTCGCCTCTGTGGGTCCTCATCACAGAGACTCTAGGAAATGGTTTACAAATCAGGCTGGAAGAACCCATCGCATCAGAGGCACCTGCGAAGCTTGATAAAAATACAGGTTCCTGGGTTCTGCCCTGGGCCTGGTGAATTACAATTTCTGTAGGAGAAGTTTAGGAACCTACATTTTAAAAGGATCCTGGTAACCTGGAGCAGTTTGAAAACCACCAGCACAAACTGCAGCCAGCCTTGAAAACAGCAGTACTTCCTTCCTTCTATGTAAAAACAGCGTAAGTAGAGAAACTGATAAAATCTTCGGTCATGTTCCCTTAGCAAGTCAGCCTTTCCAAGTACAGCGACTCTCACCTACCGTCCCCTCTTTCCTTCCCCAGCACACATGGCCCCTCTCCATGTATCCCCCCAGCTCCTCTGTCTGCGGGGCCTTCAGCCCTTTTGCCCTTGAACTTGACCCCTGATGCAGCTTCTCAGGGGAGACTTCAAGGGCCCCCATCAGAATCAACCGCTCCTTCCTCTCTTCTTCTCCACTCCAGGGGCTTTGCCAGACCCTCTTTGACAATGACCTACACCCGTACGTGCAGGTCACACACCCCCGGGGTCAGAGGTTCTCCTCATTCTGGCCTTCCTGTGTCCCAGTACCCACTGAGACTTGCTAAGATCACCAACATATATTTCCTGAATTAATTTAATGAAACAACTCAAATCAAGTTATTTGATCTTGTTAGAATTTCACTTTGAAAACAGCTCTCGCCTCCTCAGCCGATGTACCCGCCCCAGCGTATATGGAAACGTACAGATGGTGGCCTGAGCTGTCCTCGCCTGCTCTTTCCTCTCTCTTTCCCTCCTGTCCATCTGCCCCAGGTAAGAAGGAGTCATCCAGCCTTCCAACAAACATTCACTGAACTCCTACTTCGCTGCCGGCGATGGACATACACAACCCAGGGCTCTATTGCTGATGAAGTCATAGACTCTCAGAGAAAAGAGAAGCAAACCAATGACGTCGGATAAAGATGAACCAGCCCTATTGGAATCTAGAAGAGGGAACCGTCCAGTCAGCACAACCCAGTCAAGAAGGGCATCACGGAGACGGTATGAAACTAGTCTTACCGTCAGGAGCTGTAGAAACTAACAACGTGATTGAAATGACTCAAGGGCCTGTGTGGCTTCAGCATTAAAACGCTGCTTAAGGGAATTACGCAAACTTTCTGAGCCTCAGTTCCCTCATCTGTGATACAGATGTAACAGGAGTTTTTGAAACAAAATATTATGCATGAAGTCCTTAGAAAAGTACGCAATAAGCTCTAAATAACTTTACGCCATTATTAAGGAAAAGGAGACACTTTACGAAGACAGATCCCAGAGCAGAAGGAAGATTGAAAGTGCAGTCCCAGGAGTGGGAGCCGGGGCATCTGTCCGCACGGCCCAGCCCTTGGACGGCTCTGCTCCAGACACCTGCAAGCTAGGCTCCATCCACTTTTGCAATTCCCAGGAGAGATCCCGATTGGCCAGCCTGGCGCAGGGGGTAGTCCCAAGGATGAAGCCCCTGCAGGACTGAGGCTCAGCCATGGCACTTTGCAGGGACATTCCAGACAAGGATGCTGACAGACCATGGCTTTGGAGGCCGCCTAGGTGGCTTGGTAGAGCTGGAGCTTGGGGTTTGGGTGGAGAGTGGCAGATGGAAAGGAGCTTGGATTTTCTCCCCTAGGCAGTGATGACAAGATAGAGACGCAGAGCCCTGTTCCTGAAACATGGACCTGGGGCAGCTCCTCCAAGGCACCATGAGGCATTCGAGCCAGAAGCAAGCCCACCTCACCCTCCGCAGGGCCCAGCCCCGGCAGGAGGACTCGGGCCGCCACACACTCTGGCCTCTGGGAGGGGTCTGCTGTGGCCTAGGGGACAGCTGGATGCACTGATAGAAATGTGTCCAGGGTCAGATCACCTCCGTGCAGGACACAGATCATTGCGAAATGGCCCTCTGTCGTCACGCGTACACAACGGCAGTTCCTGAGCTCCTGGGATACAAGATACAATTTTCACTCTACTTGGCCCCCAAATTCAGCAGAATTTGGATCTTCCCAAGTGTTTTAACAACAATCTGTGCTAATGGCACGATGTTCTTGCTAATGCCCTTTAAGGGCCAAATTTTCAAAAAATGGCAAATAGATTAGTTTCTGGTTTCCATGTGTGGTTTTATGGGTGGGTATAAACACTGGAGCTGAAATAACAAGCTGATTTTTCCTTGTAAACGTTGACACTCGGGATCACATGAGGTGTACATTGGAAAGGTTATCATCCACGTCTAAGGAAAAGTAGTGGGGCCATCCTCAGTTAGGGGCCCATCGGCCAGACGAAGCCAGAAAGAATGTTCTCTTTATATTAGTCCTTAAGAGAAACCGGGCTGGCCTATCTGTAGATATCTGTGTACAGCCAGCCACAGGCACACCCGCTGTGGCTCATTGCCTGACGAAATATCCTCCCCTTTTCCACTCTCACTTCCCGCCTCAGGTATCACCCTAGACCACCCACCGGAGACCCTGCATCTCCCAGCCTCTCTAAGCCCATAATTACCTGAATTTGTTCAGGAGACCCTTGTGTGAGATCAGACTTCTAACCTCAGTGTGCTTCTGCCCACATCAACCTTGGACTCAGGTTTGTTCCCTCCCTTAACCTCTGAGGTGCCCAGGAATCCAGATGGAACCCTTGCTGCCAGCCTGAGCCCATTAGAATCCCACCCGCCCTCAAGCAAACCCAGAGCCCTGTGATTCAGGTACACATGTGACTTCTGGATCCCTACATCCTGACCTCTCCTCACTAGGAGAGTTAACACAAAAGCAAATGAAAGATTGAAGGCTGGGGTGCGACTTTCGGTGGTCCTCTGTTCCCAAATACACGCGATGAGGCTGCAGTCCGGGCACACGTCCTGGGATGCTCCAGGACGCTGGGCAGAAGCTCAGTGCTGCCTGGCACCGCCCCCGATGGCCGGGCCTTGCCCTGCTGCGCCGGCTGCCCCAGCGCCACCCCCACCCCGGCTGCAGCCAGTTAAGAGGGGCGGCATCACACGCGGGTGGAGATGATGTGGGGGCTTAAAACGTAAAGAAGTCGTAGAAACAGCCCGAGGGCTCGCGTGGGCTGCCTCTTCCCTCCGGGAGAGAACGGGCAGGGAGGCACTGGAAGGGGGAGCTCCTTCACCCGCTGCTGTCACGCAGGTGAGCCGGGCAGGGGTCCGGAGAGGGGGCCCTGAGGGCGCTGACCCAGGGGGAGGAGGTGGCCACTTGCATCCAAGCCATGCCACCCACAGGAATGTGCCCCAAGGAAACCACGGGGCTTCTGGAAGACAGCGGGTCTCAGGTCCTTCCTGCCGTGCGAGCCTCCCTCCCTCCAGCCTCACCCTGTCCTCCATTCTCTGCATTTGCAATGTGCAAGCTGGCTTTTCATCCTCTACAGCCCTCCCTGTAAGCGCTGCCTGCACTCACCTGCCCCACCTTTGTTCACGCAAAGGCCTTTTACCACATCCCCGCACCCTGCCTGTCTGCCTTCCCTCCACACAACACAGCACAGACAGCAAAGGCTCCCTGAATAAAACACATATTTTATTTTTAAATCCAGTCTACATTCCCACCAAAGGACGTAAGCAGGAGGGCAGACACTGTCTGTTACTTCACTCTTGTTCAGCGTTTATTGGGATCATGAAGCTTTCCTGCCAAAAAGAAAAAAAAAATCCTTCCATGCAGCTAATACCTGATTCTCAGATAAACATCCTTTTATTGTCACTGTAAAAGCCCTAGCTTATTTGCATGGCAGAGATTAGATTTTATTGGATCCCGACACTCAAATTCGTTCATGAAGAATTACTCAGCAGAGGACTGGATTAGTAGGTATGTTTAGTTTGGCAGTTCGTAGCTTCACAAAAGTTTGTTTCGGTGACTCGGAATTTTCCAGTACATTTTCTCGAGCTTTAAAAACACATCTGAGCCAATCATTATGTCTCTCTCTCCAGAGTTTCTACATTTGGATTCAGGATTTATCAATGACATTTTCTCTAAGCAAAGGAGACTCGTCAGCCAACGGTGTGTCTGGTTTAGAAATGGAAAGTTGACCCTTGTTCCTTTTTTGAAGCCATCGGTGGGTGTCAGCTCCTCGGTTCACCACCGGCTTTCCTGGAGTGGTTTTGAGGGACACGGCAAGTTTGGAGTCTCGCTGGCCTGTCAGGTCCTGGTCCAAGCACCGCCATTCTGGGTGGCATGTTGCCAAGGGCCATTAATCAAATACAATCTAGTTGTCTTAATTAACGTGCTCTTGACGGTGTCCATGTGTCAAATTTGGACTGGCTTTTGGGGACAAGCTGCGCCTGTGAAGTTCAGGTCCTGACATCTAGCGGGCTGTGTCATAGTGGACCCAGCAGGATGCCTCTTCTAAAGGTCGAGGGTGATGTGCCGGAGGGCACGTCCCTGCCAGCCATCGGTCCTTCTGGCCGTGATGCTGCTGGGTCACTGGCCAAGCCAGGCTGAGAGGTGATGTCAAATGTTCCTGCCGTGAGCCGCCTTCTGACTAAACGGAACTCTCGGGTAATGATGGAGCTGCTTCCCCGCTAAGCTCAGCTCTGAATCCTGTTAAGGACTCACATCCTTCAGAAAGCACTTCCCTGGGTTTTGCCAGAGACAGAAAGGTCTTACCCCACTAATTGGTGCTTAAATAAAAAGAATAAACACTACCGAATCTATCCTACAGCCGGCCCCTGCTTTTACCCACTGTGAAGTTATGATGACCAGAGCAAATGCTTATTTTATAAACAGTTTGATTTGATAAACAAATACCCTGAAAACTACTCTGAGATAGATTTCTGCATATCGGGATTGTAAAGGGAAGAATTATTACCCCTTGTTTTTAGAAAACTAAATTTTGTAGTTGAACTTCCTTCGCTACTGAAATAGTAGACCCAGCATCCAAAAATAAATTCATCCAAAGATAAAATTTTCATCCAGAGATGAAATTGTGGATCCCTACATGAAGTGAATTTTGATGCCCAGAAAAGCTATGAATCGGACAGGACCAAGACCATTTACTCAACCTTATAACCCTCCCCGGGAGCATATTTTCTTGGTCCCCTGCCTAGGGTTCAGTCCCCTCCCCCGCCCCAACACCGTTCCCTTTCCAACACGGCTACTACCTCCCCCAGGCTGACAGGCTACCACAGTGGTCCCTAGGGGCCTCATGCAGCTGAGCATTCCGTGAGGAAGGCACATAGATAAATATAAAAGTGTCAGCTGCTTCTACATATTCAAATATCAATGTAAAAGTCATTGCCACCAGATTCCCCCAGTGCTAGTCTGGGTTGTTGGAGAAGACTCTAACCCTTGAGCTCTGCATCTTCTAGTTTCCATCTGAGTCTCCTCAAGAAAAACTCTAAGGCCCTTGTTCCTAGTATAATCTCAAGCATCACACACACCCCGGATGACAAGTGCTCAGAAAATGCTGTGGGTTATTTCCACTCAGAGCATTTTTAACGGAAAAAATCCTAAAAGCTAACAAAAGCCACGGGGACTAACTTTTGCCCAGAGACTGGGGACAACCTCCACCCATATGACACTGGGCCCAATAACTCTATGCAAAAGGTCCTCCTCCTGGGAGAACCCAAGTACTTGAGTCTTCTTAGTGAAGTGTCACAGAAAAGCAACTCGCAGCCAGTGCTGGAGAAACTTGCCTCTCTCTAAGACAAGCTTCTCCAGTGCTTCCTCGGAAACAATAGCTATTGGGAGAACAAGCCCATTTTCCCTCAATTTCTCTGCCGCGTGCTAGGTGCCTCTTACCGGAGGAGCGGGGTGGCCTTGTCGAAGCATCAGAGCTAGAGAGAAAACATGGATTCTGTTTGGATTCTGTAATTTTTACCAAATAATAGGACTGCCTGCCTCTTACAGCTGAAGCTCCTGCAAAAAGCAGCAGGTACCACGGGCTACACGAGCTTTAGACACAGTAAATCTGGTCTCCAGTTCAGCTACAGAACTACTCATTACCTGCGACTTCTGCTAGTAAACCGGAGATAAAGACCACAGATGAGGATTGACTATGATACCACGTGTGTCCAGAATATGGGCGGCCCCCACCAGACAGCAACCGTATCATTGTTCATGGACTTCCTGAGGCTGGTTAAATCTCATGTTTACCTTTGTTTTGATCATTTAAAGAGACTTGGCTGTTGAACTAACTTGCACAGAGAGAACATGGGCTTTTGGCCATGTTCTAACAGAACGATCTCTGCTTCCAGTTAATCTGCCAGGGGTCGGGCCACATTTAATGCATGTTGTAGCTGGAGGTACCAGCAGCTTCAGATTCCTCCAGTGTCCTCATTTGCATCCCCCCTTTTGGCTTTGGGACTTCTCTTCGTATTGACCCTCAGAAACAGTCTGTGTCTTACAAATCTTTCAACGTGATCCACTCTTATGCTGTATGCTGTTGCTATGGGGGTAGGAAGTAGGGGAAAGGCATGTTCTATAATCTTTCTTTTCACCACTGAAGTTCTGCTCTCTTAGCAAATTTCAGTTACACAATCATGTCATCATCTATAGTCACTGTGTTTTGCATTAGATCCTCAGACCTTAATCATCCTAAAGCTGGAAGTACATACTCTTTGACCAACCTCTCTCTATTTCCTGCACACCAACCCTGGCAACCACTTTTCTAACTCTCTGTTTCTATGAGTTTCAAAAACGTTTTAGATTCCACATGTAAGTGATACCATGCAGTATTTGTCTGTCTCACTTCACTTAGCATAACGCCCTCCAGGTTCATCCATGTTGTGGAAAATGGCAGGATTTCCTTCTTCCCTGCGGCTGAATGATACCTTGTACACGTATCACATCTTCTCTCTCTGTTCATCTGTTGGTGGACACTTAGGTTGTTGCCACATCTTGGCTATTGTGAATAGTGCTGCAATGAACCTGGAGTGCGGTGACTTCTTTGAGGTCCTATTTTCATGTCTTTGGATGTATACCCAGAAGTGGGATTGCTGGGTCATGTGGTAGTTCTATTTTTTAACTTTTGGGGGAAACTGCACAATAGTTTCTGTAGTGGCTGCACCAGCTTGCGTTCCCACCAACAGTGTACGCTGGTTCCCTCTTCTTAACCGCCTCAGGAGTCAGCCTCTCAGCGGGCCTGGGTCTTGGGCTGTGGTGTTTCTGCTATTTTTGTTTTGCCTTCCCCAACTTTCTTCCCTGGCTGCAGTGGTCCTAAAGGACTTCCTTAAAGCCATGTCCTTTGTTTATGGGTTTGTTAGTTTCTGTTTTTTTCTCTGAGGTGAAACAGGAAGGCTGCAAAGGGGTCACCCATCTGCTGTCCCTGCTGTTCACCCATGAGGCCTGGCCCCAGGTGACACATCTAGATCAAAGCTCTGCGCTGTCTCTTCTGCTAACCAATACCCCTCAGTGATTCCCCAAGTCAAGTAACTCTCCACTCTGTGCAAGACTCCCCAGCACAGCTTACAAGGAAAAGGGTGGGGCCCAGCCCCCAGGCTACTTTTAATGGTGTTGATTTTGGTGGAGTCTTATGTCTGGTTGGTCTTTAGGGGACTCCTGTGTCTCGTTGGTCTTGGTGGAGGTCTGCATCTGGACTTCTTAAAAGAAGGGCAGCCTGATGTGCAGCTTGGTTGTAGACCCAGAGGTCCGTGGCCTTGGTCCTCAGTGTGGTCTCAGCCCAGCAGCACAGGCATCACCCAGGGGTTTGTTAGCAGTAGTCTGAACTCCACCCAGACCTACTAAGTTCAGACTTACATTTTAACAGATGCCAGCCAGGTGGTATAGACACAGATTAATGTGTGAGAAGCCCAAACTGTTTGGTCCCATTGCACTGGTCTCCTGGGGCTGCCCTAACAAAGTAGCGCAAACTGGGTGCTTTACACAACAGAAATGTATCATCTCACAGTTCTGGAGACCAGAAGTTCAAGGTCAAGGTGTTAGCAGGGTTGGTTCCTTCCGAGCGCTGTGAAGAAAAGATCTCTTCTGTCCTTTGCTTGGAGATGGCTATCTTCTCCCTGTGTCTCTTCATATCATCTTCCCTCTGTGCGTGTTTCTGTGTCCAAATGTCGCCTTCTTATAAAGACACCAGTCATATTTGATCAGGTCCCCCCTTAATGACTTTATCCCAGCTTGCTTCCCTCCTGCAAAGACCCTCTCTCCAGATACAGGCACATTTTGAGCTGCTGGGGTTAGGATTTCAACATATGAATTTGAGGGGACACAAGTCAGCTCATGACATCCATCTCAGGACCCAACTGGACCTGATTCGCCTGATAAACTCACCTACTCATCTGGTAAGACTTACATCCAAAGTCATTCCTCTTTGATCTCCAGCCTTCCAAGTACAATTAACCCATCCCATTCCCTCTTGTTTCAGGACCTCTGGAAACGTTCTGCATTTACTGGTTTTCTATCTCCCTTTAAGCCTCCAGCAGGTCAAGGACAGGGCTGGGTCTTATCTAACTTTACATCCTTTCTGCGTGGCACATGGTGGATCCTCTTTCACAGACTATACTGGTTATAAAAAGAATGGAATACTTAAAGAATCAAAACTTAAAATCACCATTCAAAAAGTCCCTAATTTTTAAACCAATTGCACAGAGCAGACAGAGAGAGTTGTAAATGGTGGAGACACAAAAGATACTGCAGTGGCTTTTACTCTCTGCTATCCAGTAACTCCAGCCTGTTTGCTTGGGAATTACCCGCCCAGAAAAGCCTGAGATCCAATGGGGATGGGAGGAAAATGCCAGATGAGAAGAGAGAGCCCCTCCCAGCCTGACCTCTTGCTTCTCCTTATCTGCCCGCACGCCTCACCTTGCTCTGCTCACATACCTGCTTCACTCTCCAAAATCCTGTTGGCAGGTTGTCACTCTCGCCTCCAGTTATTTTTTAACGAGAGGCTGCCACAGCACTCTCATAAAAGCTCCTTGACATCACAGGGCCGGGAAAACAACAACCATTTCCTGAGAAAAGCAAGATGGCCCTGCTCCCCAGGCCCCATGCAGGCCAGCTGGAGGCACATCTGCTGGGCGTGGCCACCTGCTTCCAAGGACGGGTCTGTTTTAGAGGCTGGTTCCCTTTGAAATGCATGGGTACAGGGGCGGTGGCTTTCCTTGGTTCCTATGGCAAATCATCCTGAATTTTTTAACGACAGAGTCTAGATTAGTTCACATTTCAACCCCAAACCCAAATCCATCCCTTTTACTACCTGTGATTTCGCCCCTTCTCCCCTGCAGACAAAAGAATGCCTGGCCCAATGGGCCAACAGATATGGCGCTTGCTTATTTCTAACAGATACGTTTTTAAAGTTAGAGGAACAGGAAGAAAAGTTTTGAGGAAAACCTGAAGCTGGTGTGGAATGGACTAATAGCCGGCAGGTGGCTGGGTGAGTATGAGAGCAGATAAACATGAAGGTGGAGCCAAGAAAACTGAATCCTAGAATCCTAGTCTGGCCACCAAGCTCTCAGCTGAGGGTGCATTGACTACTGGAAGCTTGCTCTGAGCTGTGCAGGCCTCCTCCATTCTCCTGTTCTTCCCCAAAGATAAAAATACCCAATACAAAGATACACTTCGACTTTTCCCTGAGAGCTGGTTATTCATCATCTCTCACAATGTTCTGGAAAAAAGGTTGAGTATGCTAGGTGAGTTCACACACACTCCATTCATAGAGAGCACGAAGACACAGAAATTACTTTCTCTTGACCTTGAATATTTTAGGACAGGGCTCTCCTTCCACACCCATCTTTCTATGTCTTTCCTCCCATCCCCTCCTCCTTTTCCCAGCTGATATTACATGACGTACTCTGCTTTCTAGATCTGAGAACATGCGGAAAGCTTAAGTTAAGAGAAGCCGGAGGCATTTCCGAATGTTTGCAAAAGTCCATCTTCAAGTGTTACCAAAGAGAACATGCATTTGGAGGAGAAAAGAGAAACAGGCAGTACATGAACACAAACTCATTTGCCATTTAAAAAAATTTGCTTTACTCACCGCTCTGTTATAAACTTAAAGAATTTTCTCCCAGTTCATCTTTGTCATAAAGTGAGTTATTTTAGGGGTCATTGTAAGAAAGAATGTTGCTTTTATTTTCTGTATCCAAAGATGCTACAAATATATCTTCCGCTGGGGGGGAAGAAAAGCAATAACGCTCCCTCTTTTCTATGAGGAAAAGGCAGCTTCTTATTTTTATGTTAAAGAGTTGTCAGGACAGTTATATTTTTCATAGCATTAAAAGTTATTTTTTTATTCGGCTTAATTGTTCATGGAGATCTGAAAACCAAATCTGCTTCCTTGCCAAATATCTTTGTAATATGTACATTTCACACTGGCTTATTATAATAGGTTTTCTCATGGGATCTAGCATTCTGGCATCTGCTTTGTTATGATATTATAACAATAATTAACATTTAGCACTTACTGTATAGCCAGCCTTTGATCCATATTTTTAACAAAATGTAATAACAATGCTCTTTCACACAGCATCTTTCATCCCAGGGCCCAGAGTAGTTGGCAGCATCATATTATAATCCGAGATGGCTGTATTCACTCTTGAAACCCTCCCAACGCCCCCGTGGGGTCTGTACTCAGCAGGCATCTTCCTGAAGGGAAGGGGAGGGAAGAAAGGTCAAGGGAACTGCCGACTGCAGTTCAAGGGCGGCAGAGCCAGGAATAGAATCCGGTCCATTCGCCTTCTTGGTCGGAGATTCCAAGACTTCAAAGCACCTATTTTTAAATGAAGGAGATGGAAGAGGAGAAGGAAGCAAGAATTGCTAAGCTTGTTATGACAGGGATTTGGATTTATCCTGAAAGTCATGCTGTGTCTTCTGAAATGAATCCCTAGAAACAAAACTCAGATTAGGTTACAAGATGCCTGTTGAGCAAACACTCATGAGCACCACTCTGTGCCCCGTGCTAGATCTCTGCTAAGTCCCTCTCCTTCAGCGACGGGTTAGAAGGAGGCATGTGAATGACTCCAAGAATTGTCATTTTCAGTCTCTGTAATCAGGAGCATCAGCAGACACCACGGGGCGTTGCTCACACTCACCACTCAGTCGAGGAGATGGACAAAATGGACCGATTTTGCCCAAGGCTGCCCTTGGAACAGTTATCCCATCTCTTCTGCTTTTCTCCTGAAATTCCCCGCTCTTAACTCCTAGCATTTTTACAGGAGAAGAGGCATGCCGTCATGTTAAATTTGGGGAGATAATCAGTCATGATGACAAACCAGAAGAAGCCAGTTGTCACTGTTTAATCAGAAGGATGAGCACGGCCATAATGGGAAAATTAATTATCCATATAGTTCACGCTTCAAGGATATGGAAAATTCTTCACCTATCTTAGCTTCACTCTCATTTATAAAATCTTAGGTAAATGTCAAGGTGTAGATCGAGGTCACAAAGTGGCAGGAAGTGAGGTAGGCAAAGCGTCTCCCAAGAACAAGAGACTCTAAGTTATGGCTGGAGTGGATGGCAGTGGGAGCTGCTGGATGGCAGCGGGAGCTACAGAATGGCAGGGGACGGCAACGGTCCCAACGTGAGTAGGATGACGTCCAGAACCATCACAGCAAATCCACGCAGACACCAGGCTCGATGCGCTCAATCGGGTGAAAGCCCAACAGCCCCATGAGATGGGGACCCTTGTCCTTTTCTCTACTTATGGCCTAAGAAACTGGGGCTGATAGTTTAATTTGCCCCAAATCACAGAGCCAGGAAGGCAGGAGTGGACACACACTTGGAGTCATGGATTTCTGCAGCTTCTATTGAAAATACCTCCAGTCGCCAGAAAGGGGTCTAAGTCTGATTAATAATAAATGATGATTAGTCCTCACAACAGCATGGTGCCAGCAGGCATTTACTCTAACCACGAGCCAGGGACATTTCTCAGCCCTTTACATCCATCGATTAGCCTTGCAACAACCCTACGAGGCCTAATTTCTATCTTACCCCCATTTAATGGCGGAAGAGACTAAGTCTAGGCTGCTGAAGCTCATGAGGTGTTTTCAATAACAGATCTATGTGCACAAAACTGTCTGCCGTGCCCCGCTGCCCTTGCACCAACGAGAGACGGGAAGCAAAGACCATGTCATTTTGTCTGATCTGATTCTGTGACAGTGGCGGCCCCCAAGAAGAAAGGCCTGTGTGCATTCTTGCCAGTTTTTGTTTGTCCCTTCCAAGTGCACAACGTGCCACAAAAGGCACCATTCTCCGATCCCGCGAGGCACCCCTCCTTCTGTCTCCACTGAAATAAGAACAAACACTTTTAGAAAGCGAGTGATTCAAGCAAGAGCATTCCAGGCCAGTCCATAAAGAAAACATCCAATTCGATTTTTAAATGAATTTAGTCCAGATCTACATTTTTACCAATACCATATGCCTCCTGCTGGACCTTCACTTGAGTTGCTTCTCATTCCACACGTATATAAAAATAAGAGCACCCTTCAGAGCAGACCTCTGAAAAGGAGACTTCTTCATCACAAAACACATAGCAGAAAAATATGTTTGGCTGTGCTCCAGGGCCCCGGCGCTGATGCGGGCAGGAGAAGCCGGCACCAGCACAGACTCCTCAGCAGAGTCGTCATCTCCGGGCAGCCCTGCAGCCACTCTACATGCAAAGGAGCGACCACAGCATTGAGAAACCCAAGCGGAATTTCATTTCTTGTAACTGGGGGCAGTCAGCTCAGAGATGTTATAAACACTTTCATTTACAGAGAACTATTAAATGGAGCCCCAGCAAGCTGGCATCAACCCAGCAACTTGAGTTGCTGAGTTGAATCCTGCTTCACCTTAAAAAGAATTTTTTTTGCTATTTGGATAAACTTGAAAATGATTCAAAGTAGAGTGATATACGTCATTGTAACTGGTCCCGGTGGGGTGGCCTGCTCATGGTCCCCGACGGACATCATTCCCTGGAATGGCTTTCATGGGAAGGGTCTTCATACGCATTGCCTTTCTAGAAAAGGAGCTCATCTAATGAAGTGTTTGACATGAAAAGGTTTACTATAAAAGCAATGGAGGAAATCATGGGTTGTTAAGAAACACGGATTCTGAAACTAGGCAATGCTGAGAGGTCTGGGAGCACACGGATGATTCAATTCTGTAAATCATATGCCGAAATGTAGGTGGTGTCCCAGAACGAGGAGTCCCGATCAAATGAAGCATCTGAGCATTATGTGTTCGCAGCTAAGAAAACTACACGCTGGCTTCAGAAAGATGTGAAGGTTCTGTCCCCAAAACACACGCCAGCTAGGGTTCCTGCATACTAAGCCAGTAGCACCTTCTCTGGAACCTTCCATGGCTGCCTCTCACTGGGTGGCAGGAGTAAAATGATCATATTGTTTCTCTGGCTGAGGAAAAATTCTGGGGGAAAAAATTTCTTCATCTAAAGCATGTGTTTCTTGTGATTCGACTCTGTCCTTCCACAATCATGTTTCTCTAAACTTCCTGTGGGCATCAGGTACAAATGGAGACAGCAGATGCTAGCAAGAAGAAGAAAAAAAAGAGGGAGAGAGAGAGAAAAGGGGCACTGCTCAGGCATTCAGACAGAGTAGAATCTACTTGGAAATCAAGAAGTCCCTCTGCTAGTTCGTAATTCTAAAGAAAAAAAAATTTACATTGCCGACTTTGACCTCAAGTTGGCAACATTATTTGTTCAGATGAAACATTTAATCAAAATTATTAAAAGCTAAATGTTAGAATAAGAGTAAATTGGTGTGACAGTCTCTAGGTCCATCCACATCTTAAGTCAGAAAGAGAAAAACAAATATTGTATAATATCGCTTGTAGTAGAATCTAGAAAAATGATACAGATGAACTTATCTGCAAAGCAGAAATAGAGACACAGATGTAGAGAACAGATGTATGGATACTGGGGGGATGGGAGTGGGATGAATTGGGAGATTGGGACTGACATATATATATATATATATATATACACACTACTATGTATAAAATATCAATAGATAACTAATGAGAACCCACTGTATAGCACAGGGAACCCTACTCAATGCTCTATGATGACCTAAATGAAAAGGAAGTCCAAAAAAGAGGGGATATATGTATACATATAGCTGATTTGCTTTGTTGTTAGCAGAAACTAATGCAACATTGTAAAGCAACTATGCTCCAATAAAAATTAATTTTTAAAAAGAGTACATTGGTTACATGATACAGGAAGCTACACTTGATTGAAAATGTCCTCATCTGTAAAAAAAACTGCAATTTACCATCTTTTATAGCTTCCCAATCTCCCTCTCTCCAAACCCAGGCTGTCCGGAGAGCTTGGTCAGCATCCTTTAGAGGTGCACCTGCTCTGCAGGGCGGCTCCCACAGCAGAGCCCATGTTTGTGAGATTGACTCTGCTTTTGAGAAACCACAACCTGAAAATTAGGAGGCAGTACAGTATTTCGACTAACAAGGAAGCTGAGTGATTTCCATGACCCTGACTTGAGATTTGGAGAAGGGCAAGAAATCAGGGATTCCACACTTCCTCCCCGTGCTGGTGGCGGAGTCGGAAAAGGGGGTGCTGGATGGGACCAGGAAAGATGGAGCCTCACCTAGCTCATCGGCACAAGACCCATTAATATGAAAATTAATGTAAAAATGTGATTGGCTGTTTCTCTTAGCACAGTGGAGAGAGAACCAGGAAAGATTATTTTGCAGAATGATAAACCTCCCTATCTAGTTCCTAACCCTGGGGAGACCCAAAAAAGTATGAATTTTGATTTGAACAATAATGAACTGGAAGTGATACAGCTTTTGGCTGTATGATGGCTGTATTAATTTGCCGGCTCTGGTGTTAAACCCAGAGGCCCTGAAGAGATAGGACTTTATCTAAGCAACAATTATCATGCTGAAGACACTGTTTAGAAACAGCCCCATAGTGCTGCTCTGTTATCATGAGCATAACTTTTATTCCTTGGGCAACTTTATAAATTCTCACAGAAAATTTAATAAATGTGGTGTCATTGGAAGGCGAGTAGGGTTGTCATTTACACACAAGTGCCGATTTCCATTTTAGTTTTAGATCTCAAACTCGAAATGACATCAAGAGGGAGAAACTGTTCCTATATTCTGACCTACATTTATTTCCCCAATTTCAGAAAAATGACTTTTCCATGATAAAGAGATTGAATTTTTACCTCTACTGGGCATTACGTCAGCAGGGTAGACCCTTATCTGTTAATTTGCCAGTGAGATGATTTCTTTTTCCAATAGCACTTTTCCTCCACAGTGAGAAAAAGCCCTTTCAAGTTTAATTTGATTGTGGAAAGGCAGTAAAGGACAAAATTGAACTTTATGCAGACTAAGGATTTTATCACTCCATTTGCCAGGCTTAAAGCAGTCCATGCAGGCAGTGCTCTTAGGATTGTTTGAACTTTCTACAACCACTGGAGGAAAAGACTGCCTGACTGGGCATGGGGTCGGCCTTATCAGCAGCTGAATTGCAGCCGTAACAGTATAATTATTCTCTATTGGACTGAGGAAAATTCCAGGACATTCTGGAGTGTGGTTGTATTATATTCAGGACTTGCCTCTCTAAAGGGATTTTGGGGCATTGAGCGCAGAGGAATGCCACTCGGGGAGCGTTTGAAGGCTGTGCACTCTCTATGCTGTCAGCGCTGAGCAGCCCACTCTGAGGCTCAGGTCCAGAGAGGCAGTGCTTCCCCAGGTCTGGTCCACACCTGCCTATGTGCCCAGAAAAGAGCCAGGTGCTGAGTGATGCTCCAAGGAGCCCCGAGACAGGAAGGTGAAGACCAAACTGCTCTCAGGTGGCCATGCAGTGCTGGCAGGGGAGACAGAAGTTTCTAGACTTCAGTCCTGCCACAGTCACTTCCTCCAGAATTTAATTACGCATCAGGAAGAGTAAGGAGCTGTGTCTGCCTTCCCTGGCAGGGCACTCTCCCCTGCTGACTTGCAACCAAGAAGACTGGGCAGGGGGTGGCGCCCACCAGGCAGATTCGCAGGAAGAGAAACCCACCCCGCCTGCCATGAGCTAATTGTGCGACCGACCCTAGGCTCTGTGCTGTCATTTCTTAATCCGCCATTTTCAAAACTGAAGGTAGGGGTCATTATAGGGTCTGCTGTTCAGGTTTGCTTTGAGGTATAAATGGTTTAATCACCGGAAATGCTCCCAAAGGACTGTTGAAAGGATCAAAATGTGATTACAATGAAAATAATCTCATATATTTGAAAGCACTTCCCAAGTGTCTTTGACCATAACTGTCAGGCACGCAAACATATTTGTTCATGGTTTGAAGCGGTGATACTAGTTCTGCAGGCTCTTCTGGATCAATGGGTGAGTTACTTTTAAACAGGACACTCTCCCTAGCATGCCAGGTGCCCAGACACTCAACAGACTCAAATAGATTTCCCTCCTCTTCCTCCTCCTCTATACTGCGTTCATCTCTGCAACAGCGTCTTCTCACAGGGCCCATTCCCTCTTTGACTACCTTCAAACCTTCAGCTACACACTGGGATCTGAAGGAATTCCATCTCAAAAGTTCATCCCAAGCCACCTTGAGATCCCCTTGAGAGAGCACACTCAAAGTCATTTCAAAGAGCATTTCAAAGAATAAACCAGGAAAGCATCTTCAAAGAAAGGATCCCTTTTGTTGCCTGCAAAGTTATTGTTCTTGACACGGTTAACAGCACTTTTACATCAACGAGTGCATTGACCCCACAGCAATCCTGGGAGGCAGGTACATTTTGCTGATGGTGAAAAACCAAAGACAAAGAGGTTAAATGACCTGCCAGCATTCAACAAAGGCCTTTTATAAACTGGCACCAAGCTAATCACACAAAGTCGTCTGTGCACAAAGAAATCCCTCCAGAGAAGGGGAGAGTGGTCCCTGGGGATGTCGGCCTGTCCCTCTCTCCTCAAAGGTGAAAACAACAAATTGCATCTGTTTGAAAACCTCCAGCATAAAGAGATGGGGGGATAAAAAAATAAAAAGTTAAAAAAAATTTAAAAATAAAATAAAATAAAAAATAAAAAAACTTTAAAAATTTAAAAAATAAAGAAGAGATGGGGGAGCTCTTGAACCAAATGGGTCATGGAGTCTAGAAGGAAAACCAAGAGTAACATCTGGGCACTTCGGGACTGTCTTCAGGCTCCGTGTTGTGAGACCCGCACGTGTGCTAGAAAACACCATAAACTGGGAATTCACACAGATTCCTCTGACCCTTCTTGACTCCATCTATGAAGAGCACTATTTACAGACCAGTCTTCTGTAAGCAAATGCCCCTTCCTTATCTCCATAGCAACCTGCCCAGCTGCCTGCTGCCTGGGGAATCTCCTTTGCTCCCTGCTCCCAAAGGCTTGAAATGAATGTAGGACCCGCCCTAGTCCATCTTCCCCTACCCCGCGAGCTCTCCAGTCTGCAGCACTAGTCCAGCAAGGCTATGCTTCTCACTTCCACATCCAGATTCTCTCCATCTCTCAGCACCTGCGCAGGCTCCATCTCCTCCAAAGAGCCTTTCCTCCCCAAACTCCACTCCCCCAATTCTAAACTCACTTAATGGTTAAATATTGAGATCCCTCTGTTTGGTAGCCATAGTGATGGGAGGAGTATGCATGGACCGCCTTATTTATATCCTTCCTAAAGGTTTCTTGTGTGGTATTTGATACTGATTCCAGCTTTTTGATTGTGGACCAAATGCCTGCACACGAATAACAGCACACCTTTTCTCTGGACACCTGGGTAGAGAAGCTGTGGTCGCAAGGGCCAAGGTGAACATGGAGTCAGGAACAAGGGCTCAGCATCATCCCATGCTGGACCTCCCCCCAGGGACTGCACAGCATCCTCTGCTATGAGGGCCTGGACCTGGCCAGCGACCAGGCATTCTCTGCTGGCTGGCTGCTGCCTGCTGCTGATGAGCTCCTGCCTGGTTCCTGATAGATTATCTAAAGCACATGTAAGTCACTCAGGTGTGATCACCACACCAGCTGAACACTGTAATAGGATTCAGCCATTCGCTGGACTGATTTGCTGGCCCATAGGCACACTCCTTTGTCTTCTGGAAAGATGTGACACAGGAAGCTGGTGTCCCCTAGTAATAAAGTAATGAGTGTCTTTACTACTGGCATTTGTTTTCCAGCCCTACACTTGAACTTCTGAAGTCCCTTATGTACATATTGGCACACATGCTCTCCATTAAATTGCACAACAAGGGTCTCCAGGATTACTGTCCTTAATGGTATAGCCCAGGAAACCAGCCCCCAGAGGGTGAGGGACCACTCCAAGGCCACACAGCCCGAGGTCTCAGGCTCATGTGGCAATCTTCCCTTGAAAAGCCTGGAAGAAACTGAGAATGTTGACTTCTCCCACGTGTGTGAAGCTAGCGCTTTATTTCAGATCCTTTCTACAAATAGCTGTAGGATTCAGCAGAGGCTGCTTTGAAAAACTGTTATCCTCTCACTGGAGGAGGGTGGGATCAGGCAGAGCCTCCAAGGGCAGTAGGGAAGCAAGAGGACAGATATTTCAAGTCCCATCTACTTATTCTGTGACTTAGAGAAAAATCCTAAAGCCCACTGGCTGAGTGGAATCAACAGGTGTTTGCCCCCTCGTGCCTGGTGCAAGGTCAATAAGAACAGTCTTTGAAGACATTTCAGTTTGGAATTGGGGGCCAGCAGGGGAGGGAGATGGATGGGAGGAAGGAAAAGATGAACTGGCCCTACAACTGCCCTACAACTTTCTTACCTAATTATTTGGCCAAAGTAAGCAACTGTCCACCCCCTCCCCTGACATGCAGACACAGCACACATTCTCTCAAGCGTGTTCCATGTTCTCCAACACTGGTGCCTTTGCCCCATTCCTTCTACTTGGTGTGTCCTCAACAGCCCCTTTCCCATCGAAGTCCCACCCACCCCTGCGGAGCCAACTCCAGTGCCAAGACCACCTGTTCCAGGAACCCTTCCTGGTCACCCCCAGCTAGATGTAATCTTTCCTTCCTTTACGGAAACCCACAAGACTACTTCCATCTCCGCTTGGCATTTACATCCAGTCGTGTCTTTCTGTGAAAGGTTCCTCCACTTTCCCCAACCACAAAGCGCACACACACACACACACACACACACACACACACACACAGAGTCTGTAAACTGTGGGATATCAGGGACTGTATTTCCTACTGATTGAAAAAATGCCCTTCAGCATTTGACAGAGCTCTCACACACAGTGAGAGTCCAGTTAATGCTCATTGAATTTCACTTGTTGGAAGATACGTAGAAGGTGATTCAGCCCCAGAATAAGGCGTCCGGACTGCACACTACACTTAGCGTGTGTGGCAATGGCCAGATATGCCTCGCCCATGTTCACGCCTCCTTCCCAATGCAGCCAGTATCCAACATCTAATCAATGCCAGACTCTGCCAGTGGCTGAAACTCAAGGCTTCCCTGAAGGGCCAGCCCAGCTCCACCAGTAGAGACCTTCTGGGCCTCAGTAGAACCTTCCTTCCCCGGGCTCCCATCCTGCTTTCACCCCCTCCTTTCCACAGGCCTTAATCCCAAGAGATCTTGCTAATCAATGTCCTATGAGGGCAACGTGGAATCATCGTTCAGACAAGAGGACGGAGCAGGCATTGTTTTCTCAAGCAGGGCAGCCATGCTGACCCCCTCCCGCCCCACGAGGACCACACTGCCTCCCTGGATTTCCTTCCCTCCCTCCCTCCCTTCGGGCACAGTGCTGCTCAGAGAGGCGAGCTCTGCATCTATTCATGGCACAAGCGGATGGATATCTAAATGGTAGGTGGTTATCTAGATGGGCCAAAGGCTTCCTGCCCACAAAAGACTCCCGTGGACCTGAGCCCGGGGCAGATTCCCGCCATTATAATCAGCTCCTGCAGGGTGTGGATGGGCAGGGAGGATACACCCACACAGCCAAATGAGAGAAACACTGGAAAGGGGCCTTGGAGGCGATGATGTGTGGAAAGGGCATTTGGGGAGCGCCCGGTTGGAGGAAAGCCCAGAATTTAAACTCTTGTTCTGCTGCTATTCAGAGTTTGGGTAGCACGTTTAATTACAGCAGTGCAACAAGCAATGCATGCCCATGGGGCATCATTACTGGTTCCATTTTTAACATCATGAGAGGTGGGCATGGTGGTTCAGGAGGTGCTACTAAGTGGGATCCAAGCCTTCCTGTCTTCAGATTTCCACCCCACTGGCGCATCGCTTTGGCCAGTCGTGTTGCTTCCAGCCGCAACTGAGGACCAGGTTGGCCTTGATTAGCACACGTGCCCATTCGTAGGCTGGCACGTGGTCATGAAGCTCAAGCATCAGGGTACCAGGCAGGGACTTCTGCTCCCCTAGAAAGGAGGGCTTTACCATAACAGGGTATTTCAACTGTCCCTCCAGATCTAAGATTTTCTAGCCAGACAGACATGGGTCTGACCTCCCCCCACTCTTCTTCTCTAGAAGGATTAATCACAAAGATTGAGGAGACAATTAGATATTTAAGAAGCTCAGCCTGGTCTAGGGCCCAGCCACCTACCCAAGGTCTGTCACAGTATCACAAGTTGTGCTACCACTTGTCCTAAATGTGAAGCTCAGAGTTTTGTCAAAATCTCAGATCATACTTTATTTTCTATATAATTTTGTCAAATATATGTCACAGTCAGAGTTTAAAAATGTTCTTCCCATTCAGTTTAGGAAAGTCACAGGAAAATGACTGATTTTACCCCAGGTCGTTCAGTGCTCTACAATGATCATTCTGCCCTACAGATTTTGGGTTTTGCCTTTGTTTCACTGACTTTGGCTGTTGGCACGCAACCTTTAAAAAATTTACTGGAATGTCAGTCTTGGGGGGAAAAAAAAAGATTATTTGATGAATTTAACCTAAGTGCTAACCAAAGCACAAACGTTCCCTACGGACCTGTTACAACACTGAAGGTTCCCTCTGGGTTGCTCGAGATTAAGCAAAGGAACGCAGCACAATATTTACCAGTTAAGCAAGTGTAGTCGAATATGTACAGAATGTTTGTCCAGAGTCACATCTGTGTCCTGTGACCACCAGAGCCCAGAACTGGTTACAATTAATGAGTCAATAAAAGCAAAACCCACTAAATTTGTAAGAAATGAACAGTAGCCAGCCAAGAACACAATTCTATCCTTCAGAAACACAGAACAAAACAAGAATCTGAGACCGCTCTGCCTTTGCTGGGGGCACAGTTGCTTTACAGGAAAGAAAAATATAACCAGAATATGATGCCATCAGCAACGGACTTCAGGCACCATCTGCATGGATTCCTGGCACTATTCATTTGCCATTAACAAGGGCCGTATGTTTGATCCCCTGCAACTCGCTGCCTTGAAGCCCAAGGGAGGGGGTCAGCGGAAGGGAACATGCAGGTGGGCGGTGAGCCTTCTCAGAAACAAACAACTCCACTTTCCGATCCTGAATCACTGATATGGAAGCTGCTCTCTCAGACTAAGAGAAGGTCATTGTTAGAGGGAAATGGAATATTTCCATCATGTCATTGTGTGAAGCAACTCCTCCAGCATGTGGTGGTGCATTACAGAGAGGAGACTTGTGCCATGAGGTAGATTGGCCATCTTTATTGATGTCAGATGCAGTCCATTTGGAAAATCCAATATGATGGGCAACCTCCTGAATTCTTGAAATGGGCAGAGGGGAACAAAAATCTGCTGAAAAATATCTGGGCGTCAGAATAGAGCAAAGAGAAAGGGTTCTAGATGTGGTCATCTGGGGTCTATCATTCACAGCTGTGTGACCTACAGCAAGTTACTTAACCTCTCTGTGCCTCAATTTCCTTATTCATGAAATATTCTTTTAAAGGTCATTGTAAGGATAATTAGTAAATGAGATAACTGTGAAGTGTCTGACACAAAAGTTGGGTACTTTGCTAAATCCTTATTTGGTTGTCTCAAAGTATATTTATAGGTAAAAAGTACTTCAGCCAATTTTCAAGCAGCCACTTTTTGGTAAGAAGAACAATGCTATTCATCCCCAATTTACTGAAAAAGAAGTGACAGTCCAAGTAGCTTTCTCATACTGCTACACTGCCCATGGAAGATCTTGGTTGATCAAAAATGAAGAGTCACTTTTCTTGGCCAACTCTCTAGGGCAGATTATTTCAGAATCAAAAGGCAGGGGTAATTCCCATGCCACAAGTCCGTTGATCAGAAGGGCTCATCGAGTGACCTTGTTCTCAAAGAGAACAATATGATGGGTGGGTGATGAAATTATGTGGTGAATCCAGCTGATGGGTGACATAAGAGTAGCAAATAGATTGAAAGAAACTGACCTTTACTGGTTGAAACTTCGGTAACATACATGGCAACAGACATCTGCTAGAGATGATGGAAAGCTGATGCCTAGCAAAACAGGTAATCAATAGTGGGTTAGAAAATCAAAGCCTCTTTCAAGAGCAGCAAGCAGAGTTATTAAATAAAGCCAAAATAAGTAATAATACCAACAAAAAGCATAGGTACTCATCACGTATTCTCTCACTGCCTTGTAGCATGTCAGCAGATAAGCAAGAACTCTGAAGGTTTAAAATGAAAAGTCTGCATGACTCTCAGGAAAATATAACTTCCTCTAAAGCTGGTAAAGAAATGCAGGTGCTTTGGCTTCACCCAGAAACTCTGCCACTTATAGAAAGAGCATTTCATGGTCTCTGGAGGCCAAGACACAACTCCCTGAACACCCGCTCCCGGGCCAAGACTTAGGGGCATGACTCATCCGGAGCGAACAAGGCCATTTTCTGTGGGAAGACGTGTCTCCTCCCCAGATGTGAGCCAAGTTCTGCTTAATTAAGTAAAGTTCTGTGAGCCTGAACACGTACTAGCAAACACTTTCAGTTCTCCTTTAAAAACTGTGGGAAGAACAATGATGGATGTGGGGGAGGGGTTGTACACTGGCATCCTTGCTTGCCTGGAAGGCAGTTGATGAATTTCAATGATTTGCACGTAGATAGTTGATCAGGAAGTTACCATTAAGTTTACACAATGATTCCACACTTCACACAAAGGTCAATGTAATTCAAGATGTGTTTATTGATCATGTACTGTGTCTAAGAAGATTCTAAAAAACGATGTTTGGGGCTGGCAAGTGAGCAGGTAGGAAGTTGTTATAACAGGAAATGGACAAAAATGTCAATGAAAGCATTTCTTCCCTGATAAGTTTTCAATTTTATGCAAGAATCTGCTATGGCAACCATTATACAAGGCAGAATAAATATGAGCTAAGGAAAGATTTAAGACACTTTCTGTAGATAGGTAGAGGAAGAAACGATTAATTCTCACTGGAAAAAAAATTGGAATGTCTTCACAGAGACCAGTTTATAGGTAATGCCCCTTAGAACACTTCCACTAGCACGTGACTGCAAATGTATAATTTGCATACAAGTTTTTCAGGTACAAGTTAACTGCTTAAAGCAAAGTATAGGTTTACCAGATGTTATAGATTTTAAGAGTCCTAACCTCTAGTGCCTCAGAATGTGAATTTATTTGGAAATAGGGTCTTTATAGAAGTCATCAAGTTAAAATGAGGTCATTAGGGTGGGCTCCAATGCAATATGACTATGTCTTTATACAAAGGGGACATCTGGACAGGTACAGAGGTGCCCAGAGGGAAGACTAAGTGAAAAAACACAGGGAGAACCCCCTGGGAAGATGAAGGCAGAGACCGGGATGATTGCTTCTATAAGCCAAGGATCACCAAAGATTGTAGGCAAACCACCAGAAGGCAGGGGAGCAGCCAGGAACAGACCCTCCCTCACATCCTTCAGAAGGAACCAACCCCACCAACGCATTGGTCTCAGACTTGTGAGACAACATATTTCTGTTGTTTAAGCCACCCAGTCTGTGACAGTTTGTTATGGTGGCCCTAGTACACCAACACACCAGATTTACCATTGCGGAAGACATTCTCCTAGGGCCTAGGGTCTAGACCCACATTCTGCAAAGATGCACATGAAAACTCACAGAGGTCCAGGAAGAAAGTCTAGGACTTCTATGTATCTCATTAGTTTAAGACTTCTATTTTGGCATATATTTTAAAAGCATTATATATTAACACAATGATATAGCATATAGTTCATAAATAAACAACTATACATATATAGGATCCTTTCTTCAAAAACAATTTTCTAATAGTGATACACAATTTAAAAGATAGGCAACTGTTAAAAGTGATAAAAATATGGATAATCATAGAAAGAAAATGAAAGCTCTGGTTCCCCTAAATTTCTTATGGGTGAAATACAGTCCAAGAGGCAGACTGATGTGGCTTTAGCTACCATGAAATGGTACTAATGACACTGAGATGGTAGCAACCATCAGAAGACTCACCTTCATGGCAGTCTACAGTTTCTGAGTGTGTTCTTGTGACTCAGGAAGAGGAGGACTAGCTCTTGCCAAGGGTTTTGTTTTCTCATCTAAAGGTAAGGAGCCCAGCGCTGTAGACACACACTGCACTGTTTCAGGAACCACATGTTCCCATTTCTTCCCCCACGCTTTCCAAACAGCCAGCACCTAGCAGACACTGAACAAATCTGGGGCCTTTGGTCAAATAAAAGCCCTATTTTTACCCACCCTTCCTTTCTTCAGGTTGGGCTCACTGCCCATGTAGAAGGATCACTTTCAACCACCCACATGCCCAGATCCAGACCCTAGTTACACCAAGTGGAGGCCACGTCTCCTGACCAGTCTTTCCATGAACCTCTCTGAACCCATGGTCCGGGACCAAAAGTTTAGCATTTAATGATGACCTGGTTGAACTACAGCCGAATGTGTCTTGTGGATGTAGCCCACTTTCTGCTAGGTCACAATTGGGAATTCAAAATATGAATTAGATGAAAATGCAAGATTGTTGTAAAGAGTAAATGAAATAGGAGGAGAAAACATGGCGGCGAAGTAGAGGGACGTGGAATGCATCCTTCTCCACAGATGCATTGGGAACGCACCAAAAGACACAATAATTCCCACAGAGAACCAACTTAACACCAGCAGATGACCTCGGACACCAGAAAGGACAGCAAGGAGCCTGACATAACCGGTAGAGAGGCATCTATGACGGCTCAAAGAGGGTGAAGCAGCTGAGATGTGGCAGACGGGAGGGAGTGAGAAACACACGGAGGGTCCGCACCGCAGCTCAGCATTCCCGGACTGAGATGTCGATTCACAGCTGAACAGAGGGTCTGGGAGCAGGAGCGTGGGAACCGGAGAGCTGGTTCAGGGTGAGAAACATTGTTGCCAGTAAGATGACAGACCGAGAGGACAGAAGGGAAGAGGTCCATGGCAAGGAGTGCCTGCCCCTGAGAGCTGCCCGGCCATGATGGTAGCTGGATGCTGCAGGCTCAAGGGCGGTGGGGAGGAACCACAGGCATAGCCTCTCTCTCTCTTTTGGCGCCTGCAACAGGCAGTGGAGGGACCCCTGTGGGCCATCTAAGGCACTCAGGGATAACAAGGACCCTCAGGCCCTCAGGCGGGGCTAGAATAAAGCCCCAGCAAGCAGCCAAGAGCAGGCTTGGAATGCCGGCAGCAGGGAGGCTGCAGGAAAAAAAAAAAAAAAAAACCGGGAGAGACACCCAACTCTGAGACTTTCTGTTTACACCTGAGCCACCAGCATCCCCCTGCAACAGGCACCTCCAAGCCCAACTGAAACAACAGTGTGCCACTGCTCACTCACTCCCAGGGGAAGGAGCCACTATTGTACCCTCTCCCTCCCCACACACCAATGCTTACAGACTAACAATAAAGGAAGCTCTACTGGTCACAGAATAATACAAAAAACCCAAGGCAAGGAGAAGGACACTTACAGCTGAGACTCTAAGGAAATAGAAATATTAGTATCAATTCTATTGAACTGGTCCATTCTGGGATCAGTTCTGGTTTTTTGGTTTTTTTGTTTGTTTGTTTGTTTTTCTTTATTAATTACAATCTTAGTCCCAAGGGATCTACTAGTTTTATAACATTTTTTTAATTCTATTTTTTATTCTATTTTTATTTTTTGCCTTTTTATATACTTCTATTTCTAGCTAAGTTTTTGGTAGTATGGACTATATATCTCTCCAACCTACCTTTCATCTCTATGTTTTATACATTCTATTCCCTTCTTCTTATTTGCATATTTCCAGTCAAACTACACTCTTCTGTTCCCCTATTTTCCATCCATTCTTAGTTTATTTTATCTTAACATACTTATAAGCAACACTATTGATCTGCTCAGTCTCCTTGCTCTACTCTCCAGATGACACACCACCTTGGTATTTAATATTAGGTTTTTGTCTTTATCTTAGTTCTTAGTACAATTGTCTAATTTCATTCTGAGAATCACCATTCTGTCTGGTGGTTCTCTAGTTCTTTCTAATATTTGATCCTAGCTTTCAATATCTCCCTGGATTTGTGTTTGTATGTGTAAGGTGTTATTTGTTTGTTTGTTTGTTATGCTTTTCTTTCTGTTTTGTTCTGTTTTGGTTTTCAATTTCTGTTGGTTTTCTCTTTGAATATCTGATAGCATACTGGGGTTCTTCCGTCAGGTCTTTCCAGAGCTTTATGTCCTAATGGATTCAGTAATTGTGTGTTTTATACATGTATGTGTTTCTTAGACTTAGTATTTGTTTAACCCACCACTCAGACATTAGTCTGGGACTTGGACAGGCTTCTATAAACCCCTCTGTCTCCGGAACAAGCAACCCCAGAAGTTTGGACTACCATGAGGAAACAAAGAAACACCATGCAGGCAAAGGAGCAGGAAAAAAAACCCACAAGACCAAATAAATGAAGAGGAACTAGGAAAAATGCCTGAAAAAGAATTCAGAGTAATGATAATAAAAATGATACAAAATCTCAATAACAAAATAAAGTACAAGAAACAGTTCATAAAACTCAGAAGAACTAAAGAACAAACAAACAGCAATGGATAACAAAAATAACTGAAATTAAAAATACTCTACATAGTATAACCAGCAGAATGAGGCAGAAGGACGAATAAGTGAGTTGAAAGATAAAATGGGGGAAATAACTGCCACAGAGAAGGAAAAAGAAAAAAGAATAAAAAGAATAGAAGACAGTCTCAGAGACCTCAGTGATGACATTAAGTGTACCAACATTCGAATCATAGGCATTCCAGAAGAAGAAGAAAAAAAGAAAGGGTCTGAGAAAATATTTCAAGAGGTTATAGTGGAAAACTTCCCCAACATGGGAAAGGAAATAATTAACCAAGTCCAAGAAGCACAGAGAGTCCTGTACAAAATAAACCCAGGGAGAAATACACCAAGGCACATATTAATCAAACTAATGACAATTAAACACAAAGAAAAAATATTAAAAGCAACAAGAGAAAAGCAACAAATAACATATAAGGGAAAACCCATAAGGATAACAGCTGACCTCTCTACAGAAATACTGCAGGCCAGAAGGGAATGGCAGGATATACTGAAAGTTCTGAAAGAGAAAAACCTACAGCCAAGAATACTCTATCCAGCAAGAATCTCATTCAGATTTGATGGAGAAATCAAAAGTTTTCCAGACAAGCAAAAGTTAAGAGAATTCAGCACCACCAAACCAGCCTTACAACAAGTGCTAAAGGAACTTCTCTAAGTAGGAAACACAAGAAAAGGAAAACACCTACAAATACAAACCCAAAACAATTAAGAAAATGGTAATTGGAACACACATGTCAATAATCACCTTAAATGTAAATGGATTAAATGTTCCAACCAAAAGACACAGACTGGCTGAATGGAAAAAAAACAAGACCCTTCTATATGCTGCCTACAAGAAACCCACTTCAGACCAAGGGATACACATAGACTGAAAGTAAAGGGATGGAAAAAGATATTCCATGCAAATGGAAGTCAAAAGAAAGCTGGAGTAGCAATACTCATATCAGACAAATTAGACTATAAAGTAAAGACTATTACAAGAGACAAGGAAGGATACTACATAATGATCAAGGGATCCATCCAAGAAAAACATATCACAATGGTAAATATCTATGCCCCCAACATAGGAGCACCTCAATACATAAGGCAAATGCTAACAGCTATGAAAAGGGACATTGACAGTAACACAATAATAGTGGGAGACTTGAACACCCCACTTACATCAATGGACAGATCATCCAAACAGAAAATCAATAAAGACACACAAGCTTTAAATGACACATTAGACCATCTCGACTTAATTGATATTTATAGGACATTCCATCCAAAAACGACAGACTACACTTTCTTCTCAAGTGCACACGGAACATTTTCCAGGATAGATCACATCTTGGGTCACCAATCAAACCTCAGCAAATTCAAGAAAATTGAAATCATATCAAGCATCTTTTCAGACCACAACGCCATGAGACTAGATATCAATTACAGGAAAAAAAACTGCAAAAACTACAAACACATGGAGGCTAAACAATTCACTACTAAACAACCATGAAATCATTAAAGAAATCAAAGAGGAAATCAAAAAATATCTAGAAACAAACAACAATGAAAACACAACAACCCAAAACCTATAGGAAGCAGCAAAAGCAGTTCTAAGAAGGAATTTTATAGCAATGCAGTCCTACCTTAAGAAACAAGAAACATATCGAATAAACAACCTAACCTTACACCTAAAACAATTAGAAAAAGAAGAACAAAGAAATCCCAAAGTGAGCAGAAGGAAAGAAATCATAAAGATCAGAGCAGAAATAAATGAAAAAGAAAGGAAGGAAGCAATAGCAAAATTAATAAAACTAAAAGCTGGTTCTTTGAGAAGATTAACAAAATTGATAAACCATTAGCCAGACTCATCAAGAAAAAAAGGGAGAAGATGCAAATCAACAAAATTAGAAATGAAAAAGGAGAAGTAACAACGGATACCACAGAAATACAAAAGATCGTGAGAGACTACTACAAGCAACTATATGCCAATAAATTGGATAACCTGGAAGAAATGGATACATTCTTAGAAAAATACAATCTTCCAAGACTGAACCAGGAAGAAATAGAAACTATGAATAGACCAATCACAAGTATGGAAATTGAGGCAGTGATTAAAAATCTGCCAACAAACAAAACCCCAGGGCCAGATGGATTCACAGGCGAATTCTGTCAGACATGTAGAGAAGAGCTAACACCTATCCTTCTCAAACTCCTCCAAAATATAGCAGAAGGAGGAACACTCCCAAACTCATTCTATGAGGCCACCATCACCCTGATACCAAAACCAGACAAAGATGTCACAAAAAAAGAAAATTACAGACCAATATCACTGATGAATATAGGTGCAAAAATCCTCAACAAAATACTAGCTAACAGAATCCAACAGCACATTAAAAAAGTCATACACCATGATCAAGTGGGGTTTATCCCTGGGAGGCAAGGAGTCTTCAATATATGCAAATCAATCAACGTGATACATCATATCAACAAATTGAAGGATAAAAACCATATGATCATTTCAATAGATGCAGAAAAAGCTTTTGACAAAGTTCAACATCCATTTATGATAAAAGCTCTCCAGAAAATGGACATAGAAGGAAATTACCTCAACATAATAAAAGCCATATATGAAAAACCAAAAGCCAACATCATTCTAAATGGGGAAAAACTGGAAGAATTCCTTCTTAGAACAGGAACAAGACAAGGGTGTCCATTCTCACCATTATTATTCAACATAGTTTTGGAAGTGTTAGCCACAGCAATCAGAGAAGAAAAAGAAATAAAAGGAATCCAAATTGGAAAAGAAGAAGTAAAATTGTCACTCTTTGCAGATGACATGATATTATACATAGAAAACCCTAAAGACTCTACCAGAAAACTGCTAGCACTCATTGATGAGTTTAGTAAAGTAGCAGGATACAAATTTAATGCACAGAAATCTCTCGCATTCCTACACACTAACAATGGAAAAGCAGAAAGAGAAATTAAGGAAACTCTCCCATTCACCATTGCAACAAAAAGAATAAAATACCTAGGAATAAACCTGCCTAAGGAGGCAAAAGATCTATATGCAGAAAACTTTAAGACACTGATGAAAGAAATCAAAGATGACACAAACAGATGGAGGGACATATGATGTTCCTGGATTGGAAGAATCAACATAGTGAAAATGGCTCTACTACCCAAAGCAATTTACAGATTCGATGCAATCCCGATCAAATTACCAATGGCATTTTTCACAGAACTAGAGCAAGAAATCTTACGATTTGTATGGAAACACAAAAGACCCCGAATAGCCAAAGCAATCTTGAGAAGGAAAAATGGAGTTGGTGGAATCAGGCTTCCTGACTTCAAACTATACTACAAGGCCATAGTGATCAAGACAGTATGGTACTGGCACAAAAATAGAAAGGAAGATCAATGGAATAGAATAGAGAACTCAGAGGTAAGCCCAAACACATATGGGCACCTTCTCTTTGACAAAGGAGGCATGAATATACAATGGAAAAAAGACAGCCTCTCCAATAAGTGGTGCTGGGAAAATTGGACAGCTACATGTAAAAGAATGAAATTAGAACACTTCCTAACACCATACACAAAAATAAACTCCAAATGGATTAAAGACCTAAATATAAGGCCAGACATTATAAAACTCCTAGAGGAAAACACAGGCAGAACACTCTATGACATCCATCAAAGCAAGATCCTTTTGGACCCACCTCCTAGAATCATGGAAATAAAATCGAGAATAAACAAATGGGACCTCATGAAACTTAAAAGCTTTTGCACAGCGAAAGAAACCATAAACAAGACTAGAAGGCAACTCTCAGAATGGGAAAAAATAGTTGCCTATGAAACAATGGACAAAGGATTAACCTCCAAAATATACAAGCAGCTCATGCAGCTTAATACCAAAAAAGCAAATAACCCAATCCACAAATGGGCAGAAGACCTAAATAGACATTTCTCCAAAAAAGACATACAGATGGCCAACAAACACATGAAAAGATGCTCAACATCACTCATCATCAGAGAAATGCAAGTCAAAGCCACAATGAGGTATCACCTCACACTGATCAGAATGGCCATCATCACAAAATCTGGAAACGGCAAATGTTGGAGAGGGTGTGGAGAAAAGGGAACTCTCCTGCACCGTTGGTGGGACTGTAAGTTGGTACAGCCACTATGGAAAACAGTTTGGAGTTTCCTTTAAAAACTAAAAATAGAACTACCATATGATCTAGTAATCCCACTACTGCGCATATACCCAAAGAAAACCATAATCCCAAAAGAAACATGTACCATAATATTTATTGCAGCACTATTTACAATAGCCAGGACATGGAAGCAACCGAAATGCCCATCAACAAATGAATGGTTAAAGAAGATGTGGCATATATATACAATGGAATATTACTCAGCTATAAAAAAGGATGAGATGGAGCTATATGTAATGAGGTGGATAGACCTACAGTCTGTCATACAGAGTGAAGTAAGTCAGAAAGAGAAAGACAAATATTGTATGATAACTCATATACATGGAATCTAAAAATGGTACTGATGAACTCAGTGACAAGACAAGGACGCAGATGCAGAGAATGGACTGGAGAACTCGAGGTTTGGGGGGGGGGGCGGGGGGTAAAGGGGAAGCTGAGATGAAGTGAGAGAGTAGCACAGACATATATATACTACCAACTGTAAAATAGATAGCCAGTGGGAAGTTGTTGTATAACAAAGGGAGTTCAACTCGATGATGGATGATGTCTTAGAGGACCGGGACGGGGGGAGTGAGTCGAGGGAGGGAGGGAATACGGGGATATGTGTATAAATACAGATGATTGACCTTGGTGTACCTCAAAAACTGGCACAAGAGTGTAAAGCAATTATATTCCAATTAAAAAAAAAGAGTAAATAAAATAATAGACTTCAAGGTACTGAGCAAAGGTTTCCCCACGCTAGACTGCCCCACACCTCATCCCCGTTCCCGTCCTCCTCCTGGGAAACAGACGGGATACCAGTCACCATTTCTCCCTCGGCTGGTGTTCCTTTGTGATGTGGACCTGGTGCTATGAGGAGACAGAGGAAGAAATGACACCGTGGGGAATGAGAGGCCTCACATAACCAGCGGAACTCGATGGGATTCTAGTGAGGATCACTGAAAGCTGAGGACACAAACAGAGCTTTACTTTGCTCTCATTTCTGCTTCGGGGCAGGGCTGCCTCTGCCCATCTGGGGATATCATCAATAGCTCCCGCTGACTCCCTAAGCCTCGGTCAGCAGCGGGGTGAGGGGGAGGGGAGGGTGGCGCCTGGCTGGGGAAGAAGAAACCCCTGCATCTCACGGCTGTCCGGACTCAGAACGTTCTAAACATAGCAGCCCACTATCCAGCTCAGAAGGGTTCAGGAGCGATTTGAACAAACGCCTGATTGAGGAAAGCCAGCCAGAGCACGCACACCATGGGGCAGCCCCAGGAAAGGGCTCCTGCTGGCCCCGGTGTCACTGTGGCTGTCATAACCCCCTGTCACCTCCCCCTCTGCACCCCCAGCCTTCACCCCTTTACACCACGAACATCCAGGGAAGAGAAACCAATTGTTCAGAGAAGATTGAAAACACCCCTCTAGCTTCTTGCCAGAGTATTTGCATTTTTGGAAGAGATTCTTATTTCTTTTTAAGGCTTAGAGTGAGAAGCTTTTAGAAAAGCTAAAAATATCTGTTGAAGAGAAAGAAAAAAGAAAACCTATCCAGCTTTCCCTTCTTTTTGGGTAAAAGGCTCAGGACACACAGAGGAGCAGAGTCAGCTTTCCCACCCTTGTCTCTGAAGGCACAGGGCAGGGCAGGGGTCATCGGGACCTGGGTCTCCCAGAGACAAGAGTGCACAGACATAAAGAAAAATGAAACTCGACAGCCCAGTAGGTAATCACAGCGCTTGAAAGCTGAAAATGGTCTACAGAGTTAACGCCTCATTTTACAACGAAGGAGACTAAGATGTAGGCAGGTGAGATGGCTCGCTGGAGCCCCTTGGCTGCCCGGGGTATCTCCAGACCTCTCCCCACCAGCACCCTGCTTGTACCTCCACCCCAGAAATGACTCTTGGGGATCTGGTCCATGCACTGGCCCTGCGGGGACGCCTGGCTCAGGATGGGCTGAGCTTCCTGCAGCTGCCCCTGTGAGTGACCGTGACTCTGCAGTCTGGGGCCCGGCTTCCAGAACTCACTGAAACACCAAAGCGCTCCAAGGAAGTTTCCATCGAGGACACAAGGTATCAACAAAAAGGTCACTGACTCACTCGGGAACAGAAGAATTTCATTCTCAATGGACTTTAGCACTAGGAGGCCTTGCCCTCCATTCAAGAGAAGAGAAACAGGCCTCGAAGGGGCCACGATTTCTCCAGAGGCGCCCGAGGTCAGCGCAGGGCTGGACAGCATGGCCCTGCCCACACTGCCAGTCCCGCCAGGCCACACTACCGCTGTTGAGTTTTCCCTTTGTTTTTCCCATGTAATCTTTCAATTGACACCATTGATTAAGCTTTTGCTGTGCTCCAGGCACAGTTCCCAGCACAGAGGACACCACACTGAGCAAGATGGGTGAGACGGATGAGATTCGTGCCTTGGGGACCTTACATCCCATTGACCCCCCACTGACCCCCCCACTGACCCCCCCCAATGACCCCACACAGCCCACATCTTCCCATTCTCTCCATCTTATAGATGGAAAAAGAGAGGTTCAAGGAAATAACCTAACACAGAGATGTTACTTCAGAAATTCCTATTTATGGTAAAAAAACAAAACAAAACAAGCCTAAAAATTAGTTTATATGGGAATGGAACTCCACTCTTGCATGTCTGCCAGAAGCCATATCTCCAGATACAGTGACCAGGCTTAGAAAATGCATGATGCTGGTTACGTTTGAATTTCAGATAAATAAAAATTTTTTAATGTAAGTATATCTCAAATATTGCATGGGACACACCTCTACTGAAACATTATTCGTTGTTTATCTGAAATTCACATGTAACTGACCTGCTGCATCTTATCTGGCTACACTACTCTGGTAAATCATCATATCCCAAACTGAAGACTACAGCTGTCTTGTGTTAGCAAATTCCTAAAAAGCGCCTTTGAATTATTACATTAGATTTGACTCTTGTGCTCAGCTTGCCTGGAAGAGTCACTTATGTACCAGGACTCACAAACAGAAGGTCCACAGTGCAAAGGATAAAAATACAGATGAGTTTTCTAGACCTCCAGAAAATGACTCTTCCTAATTGCCTAACAATAGGTCTATCTGTCCAGCCTGCCACTGCACCGGAGATTTTTCAGTGCATTTTAGAGGATATTATGTCTGGGTTCTCATAACCACCACGTAGAAGAAAATTTGTCAATTTGCAGACCAGCAAGACAAGCACTGACAGTGGTAATTACTGAAGGTCCCATGGATAAGGTCAGGGTTGGGAATGCTGAAGTTCAGGTGCCCCCAGTTCTGCTGTGGGTGGAGGTTTTATCCTTAGGTTTCAACCTCTCAAATCCAGAGTTTGCAATGTAAAAAATGCCAGTGAATGCATGGTGAGCTGAATAATTAAAATAACTCTATTTTATAAACTCAAGCCCTCCGGAAAGGCAGGTCTTCAGCAAGCTGGGATCCTGGCCCTGCATTCAGCTTGGCCCCCCTCAGACAGGTGAGGAGAGAAGCTGGCCGAGGAGCCCCAGCAGGACTCCAAGCATGTGCGGTGGACAAAATGTTTGTGTCTCCCCAATTCAGGTTGAAGCCTCCCCCACAAAGTGATGGCATTAGGATGTGGGGCTTGTGGGGTGATTAGGTGATGAGGGTGGAGCCCCCATGAATGGGGTTAGCGCCCCTGCGAAGAGGTTCCAGAGAGCTCTCTTGCTCTTTCCACCAGGCGAAGACACAGCAAGAAGAAGCCATCCTTGATGCAGACCCCCAATCTGTGGGAGCCTTGATCTTGGACGTCCAGCCTCAGAACTGTGAGAAACGAATGTTGTTTAAGCCACTTGGTATTTTTGTTACAGCAGCCCTGTGCCAACTGAGGCAGACGGACTCGTCTGCCTTCTGCATGAGGCTTCCATCTTCGGCTGCCATCCTTGCAGGCTTTTTCTTCTTGCCGCGTCCTCAGAAATGTGAGCCGCTGCCCCCCGCCTGCCAAGCCTGACCCCACACATGTGCATCAGTCCCTCCACCTCATGACCTGAGACATCTGCGCCAGGTACCAGCACACCATCCCGCTGCCAACACCAAGAGGAGTAAACAAGAGGGAGAGACGTGAGGGAGGCCCTTGCTCTTCTCCAGCCTCCCCACCAGCATTCATCCCCTGCCACGTTAAAAAAACAGATCTCTTCTGTTTTGTTTAAAGGCTTAACAGTTCTTAACCTGTTCTCAATTCTTACGTTCCCAAGACTTAACAGTGACCATTCCCTCCACACTTGTGAGCCAGCCCCTCCCTCTCTTGTCCGGTGAGGAAAGGTCGGGAGAGACCGACCAATGGGATGAGTGTCCCATAAAGAGGCCCCAGAGAGCTCCCTTGCTCGTGCCATGAAGTTGCTGCTCTGAGGGGCCGGCATCAAGGCGACCTCCCACAGGCCACATCACAGCCCACGGGGCCACCCACGGGCCACCGGGCGACCAGACAGAAGCAGCTGGTGGTCACTCCCAGGACACCCTCTGACCCCGGCTGGTGAGCAGATGCCAGGCTGGCAGAGCCTCCTCCCCTGCCCATCGAAACGCAGCCCTCACGTCCAACAGACACGTTGGGAACTGGAGCCTCAAACCGAGGAAGAAGGAAAAAGGAAAGACAAGGAGAAAGTAATTGTTTGGGTCAATAACCCATGGATTCATCCCTTCGGTGTCAGGGCTTATCCTACACGAGCTCTTCAGGGCCCGCCTGGTGCGTGGCTTGCACACACACACACACACACACACACACACACACACACACAGAGCCAGGTTAATCCCCGTATCATCCGTTGCCACTGGTTTCCTAAGAAGCTTACCAAGGTGTGTCCCGACTTCAACAAGGACCCGCTAATGGTCTTACATTTCTCCCCAGTGTTAGAGGCCATTCTTGTGACTCTTATCTCCTAATGGAATCAATCACTCCAGGAGACAGCCGGAGATAGCGCAGAGCCAATGCCAGAGTCAAGGGCACCACGGGCTTGTCTGCTAAGCCGTAAATAATCATCTTGAAACCATGATCAAACCTTGACTTTTGCTTAGAAAAATAAAGTTGCGGATCTCCCAGCAAAAGAAAATTTCTTCCCATTTTACTTGAAAAAAACAAGACTGCACCCCATAGAGTTGTGCTTTTGCTCACACTGAGAACTCCATCTCTCACTGAAAACTCTATTCACGTGCCTTTTAGGAGGCTACACCAGTAGCTCGAAGCAGTTTCCCTTTCCACCCCTTCCTGAAGTGTATTTACAGCAATAAACACCGCAGGTGACCCGTGGTTTTAGTTGCCACACACTTTTGCCTTGATCTTTAAAAGGCTTGCTATTTGGCTTCCACGTTAACCTTTTCCTCCAAGTTGCAAAACCACCCTATGTATTTACCTGCTTATTTCTTCCTAGTCCTCCCTAGTACGGGACAAATCTGACCAGTCCCCACTAGCTCCCACCTGCTGCTTTTATAAAGCCCTTAATAGGGCCCCACCTGCTATCCCACGGCTCTCTCACTGACTGCCCTGGGCTGCCTGGGCTTCAGCCATGCGGGTCCTGCCTTCTGATACACAGAGCCCTGCCCCTCCTGGGCCCCAAATACACAGCTAGGCCAGGACCTTCCTAATCACCCCCAGACCCGGTTCAGCTGCCACCTCCCCAGAGATCCTTCCCTGGTCTCCCCCCGGGGCTCACTCCCCTTTTATACCCTTCATAGGTCTGTGCACCCTTCCTTTCATATCACTTAGCACCTATGGTTTCATATTTACTTCACTGGTTTTTTTATTAATATCCATCCTCCTCACTGGACCGTAGGCCCCAAAGAGCAAAAGTCAGATCTGAGTTCTGGCACAGATACTAGCTTGTAATAAACGTTCCAGAGCTATGTCAAGAATGGAACGTGCAGGGCCCAGTCTAGCTGGCACACGAAGACTCTGATTCTCTCAAATAGCATCCTGCCCGGGTGGCTGCACACACAGAAGTCATAGCACATGCGGGATGCACTTCGGTGCAATCATCCCAAAGTGCCTCTCGTTCCGCAGTTCACCACGCCCCCCACCCCCCCACGACAGGTGTCTGCCCCAGATGAGATCAGGACGAATGCGCCTCGGTCAGAGGCAGAGGGTCGTCTAGGACAGGCCAATCCTCAGTGCCCCACGAAACCTCCCCCAAAATAAGGAGGCACCTCCAAAGTTAGTCCCGTGCTTCTTATCATTGTGCTACATGGGAAACACCCCCACACCTTCCCCCATGCGTTCAGTGGTACCTCTACCTTACGCGATACACTGATGGAAACACTCCCCTCCCTGATGGAGAAGAGTCAGGTTGGTCCTGAGACAACACCCCACCTCCACTATTCCAACATCAGAGTCCAGCTTCCCTGGGCAATGCTTGCCCCCTTGGCTTCCCCCAGCACCACATGCCCCGTGTGCTAAACAGGACATGTGACCACACAAGCACACTTTGTTTGCACTCAAAGTGTGCTGGAGTAAAGGAAGGGTGCTGGAGCAAAGGAAGAAAGAGAACAAATATTTCCCCCAGCAGGCTGGGCTGCTGAAGAGGAATGTGGGGAGAGAGGGAACCCAGAAAGGGACCAGCCCGCAGTGGGGGCTTTAGCCCGGAGGGAGGGGGCTCAGGACGAGGGAAAGGTGAGCCCCTGCAGGTCTGTGCTTGGCTGGACTGCGGGGCTGCGCCTTCCACCCTCAGCGCTGAGTGATGCTTAAGCACTGGAGGGGATACCCAGCAAGTGTTTAAAACCCCAATTCAACTCCTGCCCCTCTCTGTGACCTCCAATCTTCCACTCACCCCTCTCCACAATTAGCCCAACACCTGCATGTTCCCGGCCAGACTTTCGTATGCAGATGAATTAGCTGGGGAATTTCAGGGGATGTGTTTGCATGAAGATTCAGGTTCCATAGGTATGAGGTCCTGCACGTCTCACGAGCTCCCAGGTGGTGGCCCTGCTCTAGCCCAGGGACCACACTTGCAGTGGTGAGGTTTCAGGATTCACTGGTATCTACATGGCTCTAAATCTGCTGGCTGAAAGTAAGCTGGTAACTAGCAGGTGACTGGTCACTTTGTCAGGCTGTCTATACCGCATAGGCCATGCGCCTGCTGAATTTACGCTGCCCGGGAAGATTTACGGGAAGGAACCCTGGCCTCAGTCTTCCAGCCCAGACAGTAGCTGAGCCTTCCCTGTGGCGTCCCCTAACTCCCAGGGCCTCACATGCTCACAGGCATCTTGAGATGGTTCACTGCACGCATCAACTTGACTGGCCACAGAAGCCCAGGTTAGGCACCATTCTGGGTGTGTCTGCAAGGGTTTCACGGGTGAATGGACATTGGAACGGGGCGGGTGGTGGTGGGACTCCCTCAAATAGATGGCCTCCCGGCATGGGCAGGCATCACCCAACCCGCTAAAGGCGTGAGCAGAAGGAGGTGGAGGAAGGAGGGGTTTGCTCCTGGCATCCCTCCTCCCTGCTTTGGCCAAGACATCTCCTCCCCTCGCCCCCTCTGGCTTAGACTGGACCACACTGTAGGCTCTCTGGCCTCCCACGTACAGATGGCAGACAGTGGGACTTCTCAGCCTCTATAATCACGTGAGTTGATTCTTCAGAGGAAACTCTCACATGTATATCGATCTCCTATCCGTTCTGCTTCTCCGGAAAACGCTGACTAATACGCAGCTTTTGTCCACCCCTCGCCTCCTCTGACCTCCCAGGCCCTTCTGTTTAGTCTGCCTCGGGGCAAATCTACTGTCTCCACTGACACCGGATATTCACGCCTAGCACACTTTGCTGAAGATTTGGGGTGAAGGGTATTTTGTAACATCAGAGAACTTCACTGCCATGAACATAAACACTGCATTTTTAGGTACCCTTGTTCTCAAAATTCCTATAATAAAAGCTGAGGTATCCTCACCTGCACAGGCTTCTCTGCCCCACCCCACCCCCCAGCCTCAGTGATGGGTTTGTTGTGTAAAATAGTGTACTTTTATCTTTGTTTTACTGTTTGCTTCCATGCCATGCTATGATCCCGTAAAGGAATTTTGCTTACGGAGAAAACAGCATACACTCAGAAGAGAATTTACACTATTCTCGTAAGGGTAAAACATGCTGCAATCCAGGTTTACATTAAAACATTTTATTCCCTCTGTTCAACACGTTGATTGGACTGAGGAACATAGAACCACTTATTCGACCAATTTCTAGGAAACAACCTTGAACAGTTTTTCAACTCTGCATCTGTTTCTGCATCTGTATTATGGTTACTGGTACCTTCCTCACAGGTACTTGTGACATTTCAAAAAGCTAACAAGGTAGGGGACCTAACACCTATCTGGCAGCCATGCACTCTTTTCCCCATGCTAGTGTCCTGCCTTCCCCGAAATTAGCTTTCATCATTATTTCAATCTTAGCCTCTTGTAGCAAAACTATAACCACAATTCTGATGAATCAAGAGGGGAAAGTAGAAGGTGTTCTAGGCTATTCACTGATTTGGGTTATCTGGGCCACCCCCTCTTTCAGCATCAAGGATAATTGAAAGTTGACTGTGCCATTAAGCTTCCACTTTAATTAAACTTGTGTTACATTATTCTTTACTGCCAAGGAGTAAATTCCTTCAAGACTTGTGAGTCCAAGCCAGAAGTCGCCTTTTGTACCAATAAAAGCAGCCCATTAAGGAGTCACTCTAGTAGCCCTTTGCAGAAAGGAGACATCTTATTTTTATTCTAAAAGTCCTGGACCAAAAATCCAAAAACATCTGAAAAGAAATGCACCACGTGGTTTGCCTCCAAACACACTTGTAAAGACACACGCCCTTCTGTTTCTGTCATTTTCCCCTTCAGATCTGTGATGTAGACAAACAGCGAGAAGACAAACATCCCCAGTAAAACACGTGGCTACTGTGATGACATCGATCATCATAAAAACCATTAGGAGAAGGCTCACAAGGTAGCAGGTATTCTTCAGACCCCGAGGAACCCTCCATCATTGGAGCTTTCTGGGAAAAGTATTCCAACCATTGGAAAGTGACAAGCATGGAGGTGGGTGGAGAGAAGCCTGGTCTATGCACATCCAAACGGAGCTGGAATGTCTGCTGTGCCAAGTGCTTCTGGACTCCATGTCTCATCGTGATTTTCTACTGGAAAGTGAGTTTCTTTTCATTTTTTTCCCTTTGAATAAGTAAGACCAGAACATGGGAATTAACACAATTGAGCCCCTTTATAAGAACCCCAGCTGCCAGATCAGAGTTGGGCATTGTCAGAATGGCAGGAATCAGGCCTGGGAAGAGTTGGGGCCTCAGGGGAAGGCAACTCAAAGGCGGAACTTCCTGTGGACGGGGCCACATAAGCCCCACAAATGCACCTTAGGAAGAGAAAAGAAAGAATGGGGAAAAGGAAAAGGTAATCCTAGGGTATAGAAACTGATCAACTCAACCCACAGGATCTGAATCCAACCAGAAGAGCAAACAGAATCTGACCAGGATTTCAATCTCAGGACCCTTTTTGCAAAATGAATGAAACCTGTCTTGATGCCCTGACTGCCCAGGAGCAGAGATTCTGCAGACAGCAGTCAGTGAGAATGTGGATGGGAGGGTTCCTGTCTGTCCACCTGACCCTCAGCCATCAGGCTGCTGGCTTTCCCTCCTGTTGACTATGTCCAAGGCAAAGGTAGCATCTCTCATTTGGAGAGTGAGTTTCAGAGAGCTTTTTGTACCTGCCCATCTCCTAGCAGTGAGCCGGGTGTTGCGCTGGGCAGTGACTGCTGTTGTGCTCACTTTACAGCCAGCAATGCTGGGTGTTCACAGTCACACTAGGTTACACATAGTTAGTTGCTTTGGCAAGTAAGGCTCTAATCCAGGTCTTCTAAACCCCAAGCTGCAGGACTGCTGGCCCCCTTCTACAGGGACCTCTCCAACAAGTGATGCAAAGCAACAGCTCCCTTCAGACCTTAATATATTGTCAGGACCCACAAACCCAGAGTGCTTGTACAACTCCCGTAAAGGAAATGACAAAAGTACCCTTATAGTTCCCGCATGACAATCAAAACTTTAAACATTAGAGGAAACCTCTTTGCTCCTTCATTCAACTTGATGGTGATAAAATACAAAATCAACATAGATTAACCTAAATAGTATGATAACATTCAATTGCAAATAATCAATGACTTTTTTTCTTACCTTTCTAAACAATGGATAAGGAGAAATGAGTTCTTTGCAGTCACAAAAATACTTGGTCAATAGCTTCTAGAGTACTCTATTGAAGGAAAACAGAACAAAATAAAACTTGGAATCGTGTTTCAAAGAAATTAAAACTAGATTAAGATATTTAGGATTTATAATTAATTTATTTCTACTATGACCCCTTAGGGTTTATCCTAAGTATACAAGGATGGTTCAGTGTCAGAAAATCTAACAGTGTCATCTAACACATTAACAGATTTAAGGGGAAATGTTATAAGATTAGCTCAATGGATGTAGAAACATTATTAAATAAAATTCAAAATTCCTTTCAAATCAAGAAAGAAAAAAAAACTTCATAACAATGTACAAGAATTTCCTTAACTACATAAATGGTATTTAGCCAAACTTTCAGCAAATATCAATATCATACTAAATAGTAAGCCTCATTCCCATTAATGTCAGTAAGAAGGCAGCAATCCCCACAGCTAGCTCTACTACCCATCATGTCAGAGGGATGGAAAGCAGTGACCCTAGAACCAAATGATCTGGGCTTCACACGTGGTTCTGCTTCTTAATAGTTCTGCCATCTTGGGAAGGTTTAAATTCTCTCTACCTCAATTGCCTACTGACAAAGACTCTCCTGGATTAAACTTTATTTTAGTCAGGCCTCCATGAGCCTTCTTCTCAATTCATCCTTGAGTACCATATTGGGCCAGCCTAGTCCAGTTGTAGCAAGAATTTTGCTAAATCCGTTTAAGGAGAATCACCCCACCCTTGATATCTGATCATTCTCTAATCTGATCAAGTACTTTATCCCTCACCTTTGATGTCTAAATCCTTGACCTGCCTTCAGAAAGAATCCTGTTAAGTCAAGGTAGCAAGAATCCCCTAACCCTTGATGTGTGCTCTTAGTAATTTCACATCCACAGATCCTTAGCTATAAATGCCCACTTGTTCTCATTATATTTGGAATTGAGCCCAATGTCTCTCACTTGTTGCAAGAGTCCCAAATTACTTCTTCCTTACCATTTTAACAAGTGTCAAAATAATTTTTTTCAAACACCACCAACAACGTAGGAATAATAACATTATTTGCCTTGTAGAGCTGCCATGAAGATGAAGAGTTAATATGTATGAAGCGCTAGAAGAGAATCTAACACATCAAACCCTCTACAAGTGGGAATGATTATTACCACTACACACACATTTTTGAAAAGAAATGTAATGAGTGGAAAACAGTAAACAAGATGTTAGAAACAATCCTAGAAAGTCTAAAATAAGTTATTAGATATGGAGCTGTAGGAATAAAAAATCAATTGAAAAATCAATACCAGCAATAACTAATAAATTTTTTTAAGTTTCAGAGGAAACTATTATCTTCTTCAGTAACAACAAAATGTGAGGTACATAAAATAATCTAAAAAAATATTTATAAAACATTTATAAGGAATATCATATATAGCATTTTTCAGAGACATGATGGGAATAAGGGAAGGAGGGGTCTGGAGGTTGGAGGAGAACAAAGATTGTTGAAAGTGCCACTTGGCAGAACAGAAATGTGATCCACCCCCAGCCAGGTGTCAGATGGGGGACTCAGTGAGTTTCTATTTCCTCAACTTCACTCAGGTCCTTCTTCAACTAAGTGTGTCCTTAGCGCAGAATCCACTTCAAAATGGAAGCAGCAATAATCCAAGGCACAAGGAGAATAAGAGAAAAGGTGGGTTTTCTTTAATGTTTCCCAGAAAAAAAAAAATCTTACAAATTGTCCTACATGTCTTACCTTTCACCATTTGGTGAAGAAGAGAATCCCAAATGTAAAGGCTCTTTCTAGAATTTTGACAGCAGACAGGACCATCCCAAGGAATTAACAAGCACAATAAACTCAAGGTTCTTTTGGGAAAATTTTGAAACATTGAAACATGGTTTCAGTTATTAGCTTTTTTAAAATTCAACATGAAGTTTTATCATCAGCTATATAAAAATCTGTTATTATTTCTTAGCCTATGGAGATTTTATTTAATTGAAATGTTGAACTATGACACAATTTTCCTAAGTCTACATTTCTAACCATATGTTTCTGTAGGAGAAGGCTGTTTTCACTGCCTCTCCCATTTGCTGAACTATTTTATAACCATGAAAATGTGATTAGTTTATTTATATTCAATCAAAACACACTACAAAAACTTGATAATTTACTCCTGAGAGCTTTGCATCATTGATGACAGATGAGAAAAAAAAAATCATTCAGCAACTTAATCTGATTTACCATCATAAATATTCAAATCTTACATATTTGTTCCATAAAACAGTTGTTTAAGTGGCTTTAATTTATTTTCAATTTTATTGTCTCAACTGTATGATGCAAATCAATTGTTGAAATTGTTTGGTAGCCTGCATCCAACCAAAAAATGGTGAAGAGTCTGAGTCTCTCTCTCTCTCTCTCTCTCTCATGAAACTGATTAAAATAAACATGACGGGGCTTCAGAATCCTATAGTCTGTCCTGCCAAATTCAGAGTGGATATTTACATCACATCAGCTAAAAAAGTTCTGTGCATGTGCAGAGTCAGTGGATGGTAGAATTTCTCCATCATCAATAATTTCTTTCTTTAAAAATTGACCTCTAGGAGCTCTGTTTCCAGTAACGTAACAGGCTACATGCTCAGACTAAACACTGAAAGAAGCTAAAAATTATGAATAATTTTTTTCCATTCTTAAAAATATCTTCATGACATCACAAGGAACTGTCAGGCCAAAAGCTAAGGGAAAGTTGGAAACAAGAGAAGTAAGAATAGCAATGAAATTATTTTTGCCTTGAGAGCAGATATGATGAACTTTCATTTTCATGGCCTTTATGAAAAAAACCCAGGTCCTGTTACACGGACCTGGGGTCCAGAGGACTCCAGCTCCACTGTGAGGGGTAAGGGATGCAAACTTCACACTCAGGCCCCCAGGAGATGGTGTCAGTGCTGAGAAGGCTGGGCTGGAAGCTGGGGATGCCTTTGGGAATTTGTAATGAAAAATAAGCTTTCTACCCAAATTAAATTAATAAAAACAAAATTCATACATTAAAGGTTTTTGGACTTTCCAGATGCTGCCAATAAAACCAACAAAACCAGAATACTTATATTAATATCAGGGGGAAAGTGAGATTTTAAAGCAAAAACATCATGACAGATAAAAAGTGTTGCAACATAAGAATAAAAGGAAATTCCCTGGGAAACTTTTTCCCTAATTTATTGGTTTTGTTTTGTTTTGTCTTTGTCTGAGAGGGAGTTATTGTTACCCTTACAAATGATTTTTTTCCCAAAACCTTACGTATTCCATGATGTCTTCCAAAATCCTAAAGGCCTTGGAACTCGAAAGCCAGTTTGTATTCCCTGGAAACAGAGTATGGGATGCAAAACTGCACTGAGAAGGTTTACTGGGGAGTGTTCTCAGAAGACACATCTCCAAAGAAGGGAGGAAGGCAGAATTGGGCACAGGAAGATGACTCCCAACAAGGCTGCACCTGAGACCCCAGACTCTAGCAGGAAGCTCTGGAGCTGGAGGTGGCCCCTCAGGTCCATCCCATGCTGAGGCACAGGGGCTATGCCTTTGTGCCCCTGTATCAGCCAGTAATGGAACATGGGCCATCCTCAGCGTTCCTGGTCTCTGTCGCTAGCAGATTCAACATCCAACAGCACTTAGATCGCCCTGGCGAGGGGAAGTTCTACGAATGGGCTCACATGCACCTTCATCTCTGGTCATGGCATCAATTGTATCTGCACTGGGGTGGGGGGGTGGCTGATGACAGGCTGGCTGATGTCAACAGGCCCAGTCATTCTAGTTGGTTCTTCACTATTTCTACCATGACCCACGGGGAACGCACTTTGCTGGGCATTGCCTTGTGAGACACAGATCTTCACACTCTGTGCTCACTCCTAGATGTCCATCACAGGCCTCTTCCTCAGACCTTCTTGTCTCCCATATGCCAGGCTTTCTCTTTCCAGGACATTCACCCCGTCCATGAGCTTGGCTGTGTGTCACATGGCATCTATTCTTATCTCAGGCCATTTCCCTTTCCCTACAAAGTGGTTGACCATATGACCCACCCAGGTATGTGTCCCCTGGGGTGTTCCCCCTCACTGCTGTCCTACAAGGCCATCCCTCAGTGGTGTCATCCTGGCCCCAGAGAAGACCATCAGTGTGAATGGAGGGAGAAATACCAGGACAATACTGGTAGATTGGATTATACGCGGTCCAGCCAACTGTTCATATATCTTCCTCATTCTTTCTGACCCCACTCACACCAGAGATACCCCAGCCCTGGAGCTCTCACTTCCCGTTATGACGAATCCACCCAACTTTATAAGGTAGTGGTTCTGACAGAGCCCAGCCTCGCCACGTGGTCACTTGACATCTGTGGAGAAGTGCTCCATCTCTACCACTTCTGAGAAGCTGGCCAGGAGCCACTCTTCAATGATGTTATACTTCTCTGCTGCTGATGATGTGGCCTTTCTCCAGAATGCCGGGAGTTACCCAGGGCTTGCCATATGCCCCACATGGTGTCCTTCCCCTTCATACATCTCTCTGGAGACCTGCTGTGCCACGTCCACCAGCAGGGACCAAAGGTCTGGCCAGGTCACATGGCACAAATGGCCAGATTGCTTGCACCACCACATGACCTGCTGCAGACTGCTTTCCTCTCTGGGACCTGCTCAAAGATGACAGCCTTCCATGTCACCCATAAAATGGGTTGAAGCAGTATTCATGAGGCAGTATGTTGCCTCTAAAATCAGAACACGCCTGCTAAGCATTGTGTTTCATTTTAATGATGGAAGGTATGAGATGCAATCATTTCTTACTTGGAGGGACTATCTCAACCAGCCCAAGTCTCTGGATCCCTAAAAATGTCACTGATGTGTCAGACCTCTGAGTCTTCATAGGGCTTACCTCGCAGCCTTTGATGTTCTTGCGTCATACTAAGGTCTTCAACCTGCTGTGCATGAAAAATGTGGCCTGCCATTTCAGTAAACTAAGAATGCTGCAGCCAGCAAGCCAGCAGCCACTGCAGCTGCCCCCAGCTGCACACACTGAGGGGACTCAGGGTGGAGAAACGCAGGATACTGGCCCTAGGTAGTTACGGTACACATAAAGGAATGATTTCAGTGAGCCCAGACTCTTGCATCTTCCCATACAGAGAAAAGCACTAAATTCCTTAACTTGAAGTATCTGGTTTTCTTTAATGAGCAGTAATCTTCTGATGTTCTGACTACCTGGTATCTGTTGTAAGAACCCCTGTATGTCCTGGATCCTCCCTTACCTCTTCAGAGCAGTCCCTCAGAGCTATCCAAGTGGCTGCCCCATGGGCTTGAGTCCTAGAAAGTCCACCAAATAAAACAGAATTCTCAACTTTTAGGTTGTGCTTTTTTTTTCAGTTAACACTATTTAACACTTCTTGCTCATCTAGCCCAAGTCGAGTGACACAGGGATGTAGTGGATGAATGTGATACTCTATGGAATGTCCAGAGAGTTCAGGTGACTTCAGGCTAAGTGGCGAAGTGTGGGAGAGTTAACACAGACCTGTAGCAGGACCAAAAAAATATCCTTCATTCATTTTAGGTAAGTTTGAACTGCTTCTGATCCTCCTTTTCTCAGAGATGGAAAAGAATGCATTCCCCAAACCAACGGCTTCCTTCCACAGGCCGGAGACTGTGTGGATCTTCTTTAGCCAAAAATACCACATCTGGCAGAGCAGCTGCAAGGGAGCTTCCACTTTGTGCAAGTTCTCTGTCCTCCATTGAGGTTCATCTGGTTTGTGTGGGTCCAGATGGTGACTTAAATGGGGGCCCTGACAAGGACCCCAACCCCTGCATTCTCTGTGTTTCAGGATTCTGCATTCCTGTCCCAACATGAGATGTGATCATGTTTATGGTTTACCATCTTGTGGGGGAAAGGGTCTGCCCAGCTACCATACTTCTTTCCTCCAGGCAAAGGAACCAATAGGCAGATTCTGTCAAAGACCAAGTATCTCTGTTCCCAGTTGTACTTGAGGTCCAGGGAAATGACAAGTGCCTCCACGGACCCAGGGGCCTCACTGTGAGCTGGACCTGTGCAGAGATTCCATTTAGTACCTGACTCCCTGGTCTCCATGATAACAGGAGGGTCATGGTGGCACCTTGGGTCCCCATATCTCAAAGTAAGCTCAGTAATCCTCAGAAAGCTGCATCGCCTTGGGGAAGAACTGGGGGAAGTAGTGCTGAATGTGCTTGCTGTAATGTTTTAGGGTCCTTCCTGGGAGGAACTCTGCTTCTCCTTCAGTCCTTTGGTTCTGGATGTTAGGATTAGCTCAACTCAAGAAACAAGGCAAGAGGGGCTTCCCCAGTGGTGCAGTGGTTAAGAACCTGCCTGCTAATGCAGGGGACACAGGTTTGATCCCTGGGCAGGGAAGATCCCACATGCTGCAGAGCAACTAAGCCTGTGCACCACAACTACTGAGCCTGTGCTCTAGAGGCCAAAAGCCACAACTACTGAGCCCACATGCCACAACTACTGAAGCCCGAGCACCTAGAGCCCATGCTCCACAACAAAAGAAGCCACTGGAATGAGAAGCCCGTGCACCACAACAAAGAGTAGCCCCCGCTTACCGCAACTAGAGAAAGCCCACACGCAGCAATGAAGACCCAACGCAGCCAATATATAAATAAATAAATAATAAAATAAATCTTTTAAAAAAAAGAAAAAGAAAAAAGAAACAAGGCAAGAGATCCTGACTGTTGTCTGGGGTGGCTCTGTTCATCCTCTTGATTATTTATACATGGTTTCTTTTCATTGTAAAAACTAAGCCTTACCCTTGTTGGCTGTCCATCCCTCTTACTTCTAAGAGCAACAGCTCTCTTCAGGGAGGGGTACCACCTGCGCTGCACTGATCCTGCCTCTCACTGTAGCCATTGCTCCACCTTGCTTCTGATGGGGAGCACACCACCTGGCCTCTCTTATCTCAGCATCCTATCAGCCAGCTCTGTGATTTCATCATCTGTCATCAGCTTGACCCACAGAGCGTAGCCATTTCTGAGGGTGATGCTGGGGCCACTCTCTCCACCGCATTGCTTTGGACACAGGAAGCCCCCCAGGCTGTCTTGGGAGCACATCCACTCCAGCGTGTCCATTTCTCTGAGCTGCCGTGTCCATTCCTCAACCATCTTGCTGAGCGTTGGTTGTTGCTTCCTCCAGGCTTTAATGCACTATCCAAGCAGAATGTTAGCATTGTCTCCAGAGATTCTGGCCAAGATGTGAAATCCTGAACTGAGATAGAGTGACCCCCATCACTAAAGTCTCCCTTATTCACCTTTAGACTCTATACTCTTTGACCTGATCCCATGAATATTCTCCTGGGTCCTTTTGGGGCATATTAACTCAGTCCTTCAGCTCCTTTGCCATAGAGTCTTTATTTTCCCTTTTTGAGCCAGCTCAGCCCCAGTCAGGCTGTGCTGAGATCTGGCCATTGTCATTCATCTTGTTGCCAGGGAGGAAGACAGGGCCAGATTCTGAGAGGCAAGCATTGTCTGGTAAGATCCTGCCTTATTTGAGGCTTCTGTAGGATCGTTAAGAAAGGAGAATCGACGGTTTTCTCCAAAATTATGGGAACCACTCCTGCAAGCCCACAGGATCCAGGGGAACAAGGATCTCAACTGTCCAGGGAACCCACCCCAAGTACTGGGGTTCCCCCTCTTTCCAATAGGACCCTGACCTTGGAGGCCTGAAAACTTAACCTTTTCCAAAACTCTTATTCTTAGGATTAAGACCAGCCCTCCAGCTGACCTGTCTTCCAGCTGCAGAACATTGGGATTTGCTTCAACGCTGCCAAGGAGGTACTTTGCCTTCACCCTAAGCCTGTCACTCTCCAATAAACCAGACCACAGCCATGGTCCCATCCCACGGACCTTCTGGTCACCATTTCCCTAATGGCTCTTGAGCGCCAACCATTTTCCAGGCACCCCCAATGACAGGATCAGTGCTGTGAGCAACCATGGGCTCCAGCTCCAATTTTCCACTTAGAGGCCACTTCTGACAACAATTCCCATGTCGACTGCCTTGAGGGTCCCTGGAAACAGAGTCTGAGATGGAAAGCTGCAGGCAGAAATTTTCCAGGAAGTGTCCTCGGGAGATTCACCTGTAAAGAAGGAAGAAAGACAGGGTTTTGCAGTAGGAGAAGCTGACTCGAAATGAGGTTGCAAAGGAGGACTCCCCCATCCAAGCCTCGGGGGGTCCTGCAGCCAAAATGGCCCATCAGAGGTGGCTCAGATTGAGGGCAGGGGACTGAGCCTTTGTATTCCTGCCCGTCAGAGGGCACTGGTAGCCCTGCGTGGGCAGTTCCGAAGCTCAGGGTGATGTCCAGTGAGCCGCTCCATTGTAAGCCTTCAAAAGCCATCATTCCCAGCCAGGGAGGTGGGTGCTCTGCCCTGGAGACCCCACAGTACCACGTCAGCCAAAGTGGGCCTGATTTCTGTTCTCTTCTTTCTGCTCTACCCCCTGACCTAAGATAAGGAGCAGAGAAAGGTCCTGTTTGAATGGGAGGGACAGCAAAGGGACACAGAAATCCGGGTGAAAGAGAAAACCACAATCCCCGTTTCAGAACACTACTCCACAGCACCAACTGCACCGTGTGCCGAGAATCACCCGCCCCCTTCTCTGCACTCCTAGGAGACTGTTCATTCTTTTGTACATACTCTTTCCCATCACACTGAAGTGCCTCAAGGGCTGCAACGGTCTTGCATATCCCAGGACCCTCCGTGCCTCGCTCGGCAGCTGGACGAATAAGTGAAATCATTCAGATTCTTCCAGATTACTTATCGTGGGCCATACGATCAGTTTATGGTCAGTCTTGTGGTTCTGTGTCCAAGGAAAAGGGACCACACCATGCAGGACACTTATTTGAGGTAAAGATCCTAAGAATCCATACCATTTTCTAAGGCAAGAAAAGGAAAAACATGGCAAACATGTGAGAGCATAACACTGAAGATGAAAGCACAGGCAAATGTGCTCAGTGCAGCAAATCAGCAGGGACCCATGAGCCTGGGCAGTGGGGGCAGGTGGGCAGACCCCTGGCTGGGAAGCAGCAGGCTCTGCTGTGGAGATGCAGAGCAAACAACCAGGAACTGGCCTCGTTGGAGGCAGTTACTCCACCCTCTGAGGCTCAGTTTCGTGTCTGCAAAGAAGGATCATGAAAGTAACATGCTCTGTCTCCCAGGGTCCTCGTGCAGGTCAAATGAGAGATGCGTGTCCGCTGTTGGGTGAACCTGCAGCTGGCACTCCCTTGAGGACAGCTGTTAACACCCACTCTCCCCCTGCCACCGGGCAGAGAGTTCCTCTTCGGGGATGCTGCTTGGCAGGGCTCCCCGAGCGAGGAAAGCTGGGAGCAGAGACCTGAGGACCCACCACACACCAGGGAGAGCAGAGCAGCAGCTGCCCTGGGCTAAGAGGTGAGGCTTCTCCAGGGCAGCCTGGACACTTGTGTGCCAGACCTAGAGGCCTCAAAGCCAGGGCTGAGGGGTGAGAATGATGACACCCCTGCAATCTTGACAATGAAGCCCGCGTTGTGAGATGCACCCTTCCTGTAGCCCCAGCCTCCCTGCAAGGCTGGGCACCTCCCACCACCACTCACCCCTCTGCCTTACTGTTGTTGCCAAAGTAGGACAAGGTCTACCAGGCAGTCCTGACCTTCCCTTGCACTGAGCCGCCCCTAGGGCTTGTGCAAGAACAGCCCAAACACCAGCCACAGTCCCCACTGATCCAACAGAGGTTGGACCCACCCAAAGGGCCACTGCATCTGACCCATCAGGAAACCAGTTCAAACCCCACTCCTTATGGTGAGTGACAGGAAACAAGAAGATGCCCCAGCAGTTCCGAGGTTAACAGGGAGGGTCCTGCTGAGCCCCAATCTCTGGTTTCTGTTCCTCCCAGTGTTTGGTCTCTAAAAAATCCATAAACAGAAGCCTCAATTAAATAGAGGTTGGAAACCAGAAGAGGGAACTCTCATGCCCTGCAAAGATAGCAGAGCCCAACGGGAAGAAGAAAGACTCCTCTTCTTCCTGGAAAGGACTCAGCCAACGAAAAGCCAGGACTCTTTGTTGACTCTAGCCCTACTGACCTTCTTTCCCCTCTATAAAAGGGTTCTCTTTCACTGGCTGTGTGGGGACTTGCACAGGGCTCACCATGGTTGCAGACCCCGAATTGCAAATCTCTACTGATCTGAATAAACCCATTTTTGCTGTAGAAATAGTTGGCATTCTATTTGTTTAAGGTCAACATTTTGGTGGCTCATAAAAGGATCCAGAAAAGCCCACTAACAGTTCTGGGGCTGGTGAGCAAACAAGGGCACTAAACACTCTGAAGTCACTATTGCTTACTGATTTTATCACCAATCCTCGAGTCCTGAAGGTATGCCTTTCTCCTGAATTCACGCTTCTGCCCTCTTTGTGTTTTGAAGCCCTCCAGGCTTTATTCAGGATCTATTTTAATATTTCATCCTTTCTAGTTAAGGCCTTGTTCTGTATGTGAGTACTCGTTTGGCACTTTGGTCTGATTTCAAATCTGATGATTTCAAGTGGAATGGGCTAGCCTTCAGCCCATTCCTTCAGGAACAGAGGCTGTTTCATTGGAACTGTGCTGGTTCATCCTTCAGCCCATTCCTTTGGAATAGAGGCTATTGTATGGGAATGGTGCTGGATTCTCTCAGACCAAGGTGTCCCCATAGAACTGGCTGGCATCAGGCCTGCAAGCTGTTTGAGCTGCAAGATGTTTAAGCTGTAAGCTACTCGAGCTGTTTAGGTTGTTCAAAAATTCTTTTACTCTAGACAAAACTTCTGAGAAATAGGATCCCAGATATCTGAACACTTTAAGGACACCCACCCTATAAGAATCTCGGCTAATTTTATGTTTAAAAGCCATGGTCCTTCCCCATGTGCATTTCTAACTAAATGGACCAATCTAACAGACAGCAAATTAGAATATGGCCTTTGGTTAGATTGGTCCATTTGGCTAGAAATGGCCATTATGGGGAACTTTTGAAATCCTCAAAGTTACTTTTCTTAAAACTGAATTGACAACCTTAGCTCAAAAATTTCCAAAGCTGAGTGGAATACGTATTTCAATTGATATTTTGAGGCTTCCAAACATTATCAGGAGCCTAAAATTGCCTCTCCGCAAAATTTTAAGATTAACTGAGGCAAACAGACAATTGAGGAAACATAAGATGGCTTCTAAAGCCTGGTGCTCCTCCTCCTTGGCTTTTTTGTCTCAGCTCCACCTCTTCCTCTTCTCCTTCTATGCCACCCACACCACTTCCATACCCTCAGTTCCCCCACATTAATTCTCTTACCAAATTTCAGTTTTTCCTTGAAACTCTGCCCACTCCTCTTTCCTTTGAACTTATCTGAACCTGTCCCTTTAAAATGAAGCATTCTGGGGATCCAGAGGCTAAACCCTTAATTTCTTATATGCCCTGGACTAAAGCTGAACTGTGAGCCACAGTCAAAGATATTCCCCACAGTCACCGAAGATTCTCACAGACTTGCTGAGGAATTTAACGTAGCCATTCTAACTCATCAACCTGGTTTCTCTGATTTATATCCACTACTCCATATGTTTGTCAGTGAAGGCTAGGTGCAATATTGGATGAAAACTACTAATTGGGGAAATCCTGAAAGGTCTCAAGAATTAGACCTTTCTAACAAGGAGACTAGCCCACTAACTTATATGATCAGGCTCAGGCAGTCACTACACAGCTTCATCAGGTAATTCCTAGGGTTTTTCCAAAGACTGTTGATTGAAACAAAATTCAGGTTTGCACACAAAAATCTGGTAAATCTGTTCATCAGGATTACAATCAACTTCAGATTATTTTTAAAGAAAATTCTACTTTCCCTTCAGATGTTGGTTGCCCCTGGGTTGCTTTTAAGTGTATGTTTATTAATGGGCTGTACTGGGACCTTTCCCTTCTTGTAAAAAGACCAGGATGGAATGAAAAACTATGTCCACTCTAGATTTAGTCAAGTTGGCAAATCAGCTCCCTCGCACTCTAGATGAGTCACCTAAAACTACTAAAATTCTCAATCTTTGACTCAGGCAAATGAAGACCCAAAACAAAAATCCTTCTATGTTCTGCCATTATTGCAAAAAGCCAGGACAAAGGAGGTGAGATTGTTACAAATTTAAGCACGTCAGGCACTTTCAGCCTTCTAACCAGCTTCTGCATCATCTTCCCAAGTCTCAATGTTGGGGCTCCAAGGAACTACAGGGGTCTTCCCCATCCTCTCTCTTACTCTACTTGGGGAAATATTCCTCCAGATTGGAGGATAACTCTAATTGACACCAGAGACACTTCTCGGTGCTCAACCCCCGCCTCAGAATCACACATTAGTGAGGATCTCTAATAAACCTCAAGAGGTTCCTGTCTCTGAACCTATTCCCTTTTGTTTAGACACTTTGAGAGACACACACCCTTTTCTCCTCAGCTCCTCCTCCCCCATCCGTTTATTGGGCCGAGACTTCTTAAAGAAGTATCATCCAGAATTTCTTTCTCCTAAAATGGGGAAATAATTCTAGAAATCGATAATAGTCACCCAAGCAGCCAACCAGGTGAATTAAGCAACCCTTTGACATCTTTTATTTTCATCATCTCTGAGGATAATAAGCTGATTCTGAAAACATGATTATTTGTCCCTGCTGAATCAGCTAATACCCTCTTTATGGGCAAATCTCCAACTGATGTTGGTAAAAGTCAGCCTGCACCTCCCATCAACACTCAAGTAGATCCTCAAAACCTTTTCCCCGAATTAATCAATCTCCTTTAAGTAAAGAAGCCCTTCAAGGCATAAAGCCCATAATAGATTATCAAGCTCAAGGCCTCATTATCTCTTGTACTGGCCCCATAATACCTACGCGCTAAGGATGGAGGTTTTTCCAGGACTTCTGAGCAATAAACAATATTGTAACCCTGGACGCCCTATTGTTTCTCAGTCTCATATGTTACCAACATCCATTCCCAGTGGAAGTAAATTCTTTACTGTAATTGATTTATGCAGTGCATTCCTTAGTGTTTCAATGATGAAGCTAACCAGTATCTTTTTTTGCTTTCACTTGGGAAGAAAAACAATTCACCTGGACAGTAATGCCTCAAGGTTTTACTGAGAGTCCTTATTTCTCACAAATCCTGAAGGCTTATCTGGATGATATGAAGTTCCCTAGGGGCTCTAGTTTGTTGCAATATGTGGATGATTTGCTTCTTTGCACTCTGCAAGCCTCCTCACAGGAAGACAGCATCCATTTCCTGAAACTGTTAGCCTTAAAGGGACATAAGGTCACCAAAGAAAAATTGCAGTTTTCCCAAATCCAGGTTCAATATTTAGGGCATCTGATATCAGAACAAGGCTGCACCTAGATCCAGACAGTCTTCATGGTGTCATAAGTCTCCCAAAACCCAAAACTAAACACCAACTACAAGGTTTTCTTGGGCTAGTTGGTTATTGCTGAAACTGGATTCCAAATTTCTCTCTTACAGCTGAACTTGTGTGTGTTTTACTAAACAACAATGCTGATTTGATTTTATAGAAAGAAACAGAGGACACAGCACTTAAGGCCTTAAAGCGAAGTTTGACGAGCCCACCTGCCCTTGGACATCCCAATGATCAGATTCCCCTTTTCCGTTTTGTATATGAAAAGGAAGCGAATACCTTTGGGGTACTCACCCCCAATACACAGGGACTACCACTGACCGTTATAGCCATCAACACGACCCTGCAGCATGGGGAAACTCCCCGTGCCTAAGAGCCGTCATGGCCACTGCACTTTCAGTTAAGGCCACTGAGAAAATAGTTGTAGGATCCCCAGTAACCATTTTTGCACCTCATGCCATACAGGCCCTCCTGAATTCTTGCCTCACTCAACATTCCTCAGTCACCCCCCTCACCTCCGATGAAAGGCCTTTTGTTAACTGCTCCTCACGTAACACTTTTACATTATAAAGACCTTAACCTTGATAGTTTTATCCCCTCTGTTATCAACAAAATCTCTCCTGATTGCCTAACACTGAGGGACATCTTAAACAGCTTAATGGACCATTCAAGTCTGGCAGTTGTACGTGTTTCATACAATTTCTCCATCTCATGGATATAAATATGTTTTCGTCATGGACTGTATGTTTTCACACTGGACTGAAGCCTTCACTTGCAAGCAAGCTACTGTCTCTTTTGTCTGTAAAGTCCTTTTAGAAAAGATTATCCCTACCTGGGGAACTCCTCCCAAACTTTATAGTAAACAAGAACCCATGTTACTGGCCAAGTACTTCAACAGTCTGCACTGTTCGGCCAGTTCTGCAATACTTCCACTGTGCTTACCACGCTCAGTCCTCTGGTTTAGTCACACTCACTAACAGCATTATTAAAATTCATTTGGCAAAATTTGTAGAGCCCCTCAAAATATCTTGGCCAAAAGCATTGCCATTGGTCTTTCTAAATCATATATCTTTTTGGATACATGTAAACTTTTGGAACTCATAAACTTGTGCTTTGAAATAGTCATAGGATACACAATGCATTTGGTTCCTGCCTCTTTTGACCCGCAACTGAAAAAAGGGAAGATGCTCCAATACTACAAAGATCTAATTGCTTCTATTAAAAATATTTGAATGTAATTTCAATATGGTTTCCATCTGTGCACTTTACCTACTGGAGCTCATACCAAGGAAAGGTCCTTCCATACACTGAGGGACAAAAAGTTGCTGAATTTGGAAAACATGGCTCTTGATTGGTGATGCTTTCAAAGAAAGATCTTGTTCAAAAGGGGGAAACGTAAATAAATTAATAAACATAAACCTCAATTAAATAAAGTTGGGATACCAGAAGGGGGAGCATGCATGACCGGCAATGATAGCAGAGCCCAACAGGAAGAAGAACGTCTCCTCTTTTTTCCTGGCAACAACTCTGCCAATGAAAAGTCACGAGCTCTTTGTTGGCTGTTGCCCTCCCCACTTCCCTTCCTCTCTATAAAGGCATTCTCCTCCTCTTGCTGGGTGGACCCTTGCACATAGCTTGCCATGGTTGCAGACCCTGCATTGCAATTCTTTGCTGATGTTGAATAAACTCATTTTTGCTGGAGAAATAACTTGCGGTTTATTTATTTCAGGTCAACAGATCCCTTTTCACCCATGAGGAATCAAAGCAAATGCGAGATGCACGCAAGTGGCAGAGACTGCCAAGAGGTCAGGGCTGTCACGCTCACCTCTACCTCTTCAGGGCCCGGCAGCACACACTGCATTCATGAAGAATCCCCCCCTTTCTGCCAAACCACTGTTGACCCTTCCCAGAAAGACACCCTCATGGGTAAGGTGGAGAATTGCATCCACAGACATTTGGGCGGCTGAGTCTAAATCAAGATAATTATTAAAGTTTCGTCTGTGTTCTTAACAGTCAAAGGAAAGGAAAGGAAATCCTCACCTGTGCTGAGCCCTGAGTCCCAGGTGCCTGGGAATAAGAGGTGCTCAGTAACTGTTTGCTCCATGAATAGAAGGACAGATGAAACTAAGCAAGGGGTCAATGTACTTGTCACAACAAAATCTGAATCGAGTTGACTGTGAACCAAAAAAAGGAAAAGAAGAAAAAGGGACCCCAAACTGTCATTTTGTTTGGAAATAAAATGCAAATTATTGTAAAGAATAATGGTCTGCAGAGGGAAGTGGGTCAGAAAGAGAAAAACAAATATCATATATTAACACATATATGCAGAATATAGAAAAATGGTACAAATCAACCAGTTTGCAAGGCAGAAATAGAGACACAGATGTAGAGAACAAACATATGGACACCAAGTAGGGAAAGCGGGGAGGGTGGGGGCAGAATGAATTGGGAGATTGGGGTTGCCATATATACATCACTAATGAGAAAAAAATACCAAATTGTACACTCTAAATATATGCAGTTTATTGTCCATTAACTGTATCTCAATAAAACTTCTTAAAAAAATAAAAAGAATAATGGTCTGATTGCTATAAAGCAATTTATAGATTGCTATAAAAGACCTCTGGTCCAAGGGCTCGATGCCCCGCTGAAAGGGGATGCCAGAAAACCAGGTGGTCAATGGAGGAGATAAAGAACCTGTAGGTCAAACCCTGTCCTGCCTGGGATGGACCCACTGCCCAGGGCACGTCAGATCTCAGCAATTTAGGCTTAGTGTAGACCGACTCAATTTCTGCCCAGAGCAAATGAAAGCCCTTGACATCCTGCTCCCTGTTACAGGTTACCGAGTTTGAGTGTGCTCTAGGAAGAAACAAGGCAGACAGATGGGTGAGGGAATCTTATAGAGCAAGATCGTTACAAATTCTTGATTGGAAGTTCCAGCTTGGCCAAGCACTAATTATGCCATTTGAACAAGACCTCCCACAGCCTAAGTTTCCTCATCTGTAAAATGACAATGATAACAGTGCTCTCCTCCTCACGGTATTGATATAAAGATTAAACAGGACAGTTCTTGTAAAGCACTTAGCACTTTGGCCTCCACACTGCCTGTTACATTTATTACTGTGTAAGTTTTGCAGGTTTTTTGCAGTACTGCAATGCTAAATAGATGATTAATGTGTATGTCCCCCGGGGGCTCACTCTGTGGTATCACCTAACACAGCCCAACAGTACTAAACACCCAAGGGTAAGACCCTAGGCTGGGGCTTTCATCTCTCGCCTGCCATTGAGCCAATCACGTCTCAGGGGGTCTCAGTTTCCTTAGCTGGTAAAATGCAAGCTTCATGCTTCGTGTTCTCCGAACTGTCTTCCTGTCTAACAATTTCTGAGCCTGTGCTTTCATAAAACACAGTCTGTGATGGAGCAGGCTTCTTCATGCATGAAGTTAGACTTCCTGAGACCCACCCCCACCCTCCCAAGCCACTCATGGCATCCTCCCCATGTGGAAACCACCCTTGGAGAGTGTTTATACCAATTGCTGTGATTACAGCTGAGTAGTAAGTTTCCCATGTGTATGAATCTCACTAGGCTTACATCTCACAGCAAAAAGCAAGGTCGAGTCCACTCTCTCATCTGTAAGGGCACCCATCCAGACTTAAGAAGATGTCCCCTAAACACATACCTTCTTCAAAAACCTCTCAGAAGCCAAGTATTTAACAAAAGTGAAACTTGAGATTTTTCCCTTGATTCCATGTTATGGGCATTTGCTGTTTGCTCTCCAACTGCATTAGCATATGCACACACACACACACACACACGTGTGTGCAAAGACACACACACACATACACAGTGGAGTAGTGCCTGAAGTGTGACGATTCTTAGTGGCTGAAAAGAGCAGCACTGGGTGTTTGCATGGGTGGGTGGTTTAACAGTGTGAACAGGATTTTCTGGACAGGGCTGTGGGATAAGAGACCCACCAGCTGCCAGAGTAAACTACCAGAAAAAGGCAAATGAGGAAAACAGTCCATTCAACATACATCTACCATCCTAAGTCCCTAGGAACAGAGATTACCAAGTCTCGCGGAACTAAGTCTTAGGCTAGATGAAGAACAATGGACGGTTGCTCAGACTTACAAGCTAAAAGAAAATCAAAGTCCTGCTCCTGGGCTCTCATACTATTTTGTCACTATCTTGTTGTACTGGTCTGGGAAAAATAATTACATTTCTCTGGGCCTCGGTTTCCCCATCTGGGAAATCACAGTTTCCATTAAACGGCATCTCAGCTCCTTCCTAGTTTCAAAATCATGGGAAATTGCTCTAAAACAGGTTTTTAACCCCTTGGGGCCATGGGTCACTATAAATATCTGATGAAAACCTGGGTGTTCTCTTTAGAAATATACACAAAGCTTCATAAACACACAGTTTATGGATAGAATGTGAGAGAGGATTCAGGGAATCCTTGGAGCCTGTTGTGGAGAATGGGCTTAAAATTTCCAGCTTTCGTCTCTAAAGACTATGTCTCTGAAACAGAAGCAAAAGATACAGCAGCTGGGGAAGTATGGAAATCTGAAATTTTAGTTTAGAAATAAATATAGCTGTCTCATTCTGAGCCACAATTCTGTATAATACATCAAAAAATTTAAAAATGCAAGATAGTAAAGCAAGATCCATGATTGTGATAAGCTATGAAAGCTGGATCCGAGGCCAACTGGAAGTCTGGAGTCAGGTTCTGATCGATCAGGGATCATGCAGATATCCAAGCTTGCAGTTAACGCATTGCGTGTTTTCCCCACGTTCCAGAACAGGAGGGAAGCTGGCTACAGACCAAATCAAATTTTTATATTCCTGTAAGATAGTGCCAGGCACTCAGAGTTCATCAGCCCCATATTGGAGGTATCAAGGCGCCACATCACGGTTGGATAACCCTACATTCAATCTGTTTTGCTGCAAACAGAACAAATAAACTAAGAACCAGAGCACTCAGTGACTCATGCAGAGGTACAAATTGAAAGTCAACACTTGTCCCGCATAAACTCTAACTGAAGAGGAGCTCATAGTGGAGAATTCTCCGTGCTGAATGCTGCTGCTCCTTCTTGAAAGGACCTCTGTGTGTGTGAGTGTGGGTGTCTGTGAGCAAGCTCACAGCTTCAAACAATAACACCCATTCCAGGAAAACAAAAAAGAAGAAAAGGGAACCCAAAACTTCCACTTCATTTAGAAATAAATGCAAGAATATTGTCAAAATTGTAGTTGAAGTAGTGATTTTAAGAGTTATCTATTTCCAAGTATGTTTCCAGAGACAGTTTAGCAGAAAATTCCTGCCATCTCTTCCACCATCTCTCAGTTTGGTGTGTGTGTCCTGTTAGAATACTATTTTGCAAAAGACAGTTTTGGAGTTTGGAACTCCTTGTCCCTCTATTTAGTGATGATGTCATTCGGCATTGAAGGTGCAGTTAACATACAGGAGCTTGTCCTCCACTAGACGGTGATATACTTAAGGATCAAGATTCTGCTTGTCATGGAACTTGTCCAATCTTGTCACATAGGCAGTCACAGCTGTTTGATCAATTGAATTAAGTTACTGCTCTGAGGCCAGTGACTGGACTGTGCTGGCAAGAGCACTGGGGTCCAGTCCTGCCACTCACCAGCTGCTTTAACTTAGGAACATCTGACCTTCCCTGACCTCAGTAACCTTATCTATAAAATCAGGAGTTTGAACCAAATGTGAAATACAAGTCCCATTTGGCTTTATGCTTCTCTGAGCTTGTTACCAAGAACCCAGCCGCAGAAGGAACTCGCTGTGAGACCACCCATTCTAAATGTTTCTTTTCATCAAAAGGAAGTAAAGAAATGGACAATTCTTCACGGTATGGGTATAGCTATCCACCTGTATACCAGGCTACAGCTCTGCATGCTAGCTGAGGGCTTCGCTGTTTCTTAATGACTTCTGATTTACATAGAACCAAAACCTATTCAGGAGACCCACTGCAGCCTGAAGCCTCTGGAAAACTCTTCTACCCGAGGACTGCACTTGAAAGCTGCTCTGAAGGACACCTTGTCTCAGGAAGAACAGGCAATTATTGCAGTCCACCGGGTAGTGAAATGCCTTCTACAAGGAGCAGCGTTCTGAGCAAATGACAGTAATTGGGTCATGGGTTCCAGGGGGCAGAGATTTACAGACCTACTTTCCTGAGCCCACTGGAAAGTTGCTGACAAAGGAAAGAAAGGTAGAAAGAGGAGAAAGAAGGGAAGAGAGTCAGGTGGTCGAACTCAGGAGCTCTGGCTTCCCCCTGGTCCAAGTATCACCCAGAAGCCAGAGCAAGAAGCTTTGGAGGAAACCTAGCACAGAGAGAGACGACATCATCTGTCCTGAAAAGACCACTAGCCTTGGATCCTCGAGAGCCATCTGCCACCAACTCTTGGGCTCTAGCTCTCCTGTCCTCCCTCCCTCCTCCTGGGGGGCCTTCCCTGACCCCTCCTGCACCCCTCACACACCCTGCCTTCCTGTCCATCAGGCCTGGCTCTCCTGGGTGCCTTGTCACATCTCCACCATTGCTCTCACTTCATTGCAAAAGGATTATCTGTGTATATCCCACCTCCCTGGTTGGAGTGAGGTTCTGTGAGGCAGGTGGCATCTAAGTGGTCTCTGGACTCTCAAGACTCAGCTCACTGCCCAGCACGTAGTTGGCACATGATAAAAATTGAATGAAAGACTAATGAAGGAGTTCCTGGTTCACTTTGTCTTTTCCCAGCCTCCTGGGAAAGCCAGCTTCTGAGGTCAGGCTTATGAAAATACAACTAGGAGGTTGGGATTAGAAAATACACACTACTGTCTATAAAATGGATAAACAACAAGGTCCTACTGTACAGCACAGGGAAATATACTCACTATCTTGTAATAACCTGTACAGGAAAAGAATCTGAAAAAGACTATATGCATATACATGTACATATATATATTCAGATATATATATCTGAATCACTTTGCTGTACACCTGAAACTAACACAACCTTGTAAATCAACTATACTCCAATTTAAAAAAAAAGAAAAGAAAAAACAATGGAATTGGTCTGCAGTTAGCTCCTCAGAAACTTGACAGCTCCCACACCACCTAACATTCAGCGTACACATGGTATGGGGTATCAGGCACCAGGAAGTCCTGTGTGATACACATAGATTTTGAAACTGGGCTGTTTGGGTTCAAATCCTGACTACCACATACCAGCTTGGAGACTTGAGCAAGTTACAGCACCTCTCTGTACCTCAGCTTCCTCATTTGAAAACGAGACTAACAATAGTACCTACATAACAGAGCTGAGAATTCAGTGTTACCATATGCAAATGGCCAGGAATAGTCAGGTATAGTCAGTGCTATGTCTGTTGTTGCTGTTATTATTATTTATACAGCAATAGAAGACACATAACACAGAGGACATGGGAAACCTGATGTTATAGTGTATCAGGCAGTGAGAGAGTGTGTACTCACTTTGCTATGGTGGTGGTATTACCAGGGTGCACTTCTACACATCCTAAAACCTAGCGGCAGGGGGTGTGGGTGGGGGTGTAGGAGTGTATCTGCATTCCCAGGATGGAAATTTATAGCAAAATGGGTGGCAGTCATTTTCTATTATTAGATTACTTACCTGCCACAGGACTGATGAGTGAGAGTTGATAAGAAAGGACGCCCAGAAAGTCATACTTTCTAAGCAGAAGGCACCCACATCCCACCCCAGATCCACCAGTGAGACCCCAGGCGGGCCTTCGTCAAGTCCTTCACGCCTCTGAGAGGGAAATAAGACACTAACACAGGCAGCAAGGAGTCCAAGGCCAGCAGCTTCCAGCTCTGTGGAGTCTGGGTGTCTCCCCAGAGCTCTCCAGGGTGCTCAAGATGTCAGTGTGCAGACAGGGCAGCAGCTCGGCACGATCTGCCCAGCTCTCCCGGGAGCTGGTGGAATCAGCCCTGAGCTCAGCTCTCCTGACTCGGGATCTAGAAAAATTACCAAAGCAAGCCTGGGGAGGGGTGGGGGGGTGGGGAGGGTGCACCGTGAGCCCCAGAGAAGCGGGTGCAGTGGAACTGGGGTCCCATGACTTAGCAGAGGGGCGGAGGTCTCTTTCTAACCCTCATATCAACATTCTGAGCATTTACCCTCAAATGGTAGACGGAGGTGACATGTGAGACAGATGTGGGGCTCAAAGAATCTTTGATGTAAGATTTACTAGGCAAGGAGGGTGTGGGGGAGGGGAGGAAGTGGCGCTTTGGTGACTTTGTGTAATTATCTCCCAAGAGCAACAGAATGTTGTTTTCTTCAAACAAATCTGATGTCCTTGTGCCCTTTTGCCCTCGGCTGAGATCACTTACGAAGAAAACTTTCCCCAAGGTCACCCGGGCTTTGGGCTCTGCTTTCAAAGCATCCTGCAGGATGCCTTTGATGTGCCCGTCCTAGCATCCTGGCACATTTTCCTTGCCTCCGTTGACTATCAAGTCATTTTGGAAGTAGTTGCTTTCAAAGGTGGCCCTTTTCAAGGAGTTTCTCAGTAGACACTTCAGCATCAAGCTGTGCAGACATTTATAAAATGTCACCTCAGCCATTGGACCGCTTCAGAGGCTGGAAGCAGGGCAGGGTTATTGCTGTCTCGATTCATCCCAAAGACGGAACAGACACAAAAGCAGGAGCAGGAGAGCCACCCTTACTCACTCACGAGTCCCTTATTTCACGCGCTCAGAATGAGCTATCTAACGCTTGGCTAATTCTGTTCTACAGAAGAATCAAGATGCTTGCAGAATGAAAGGAAAAGCAGACACAAGTAACAGTTACAGGAGATGAACCCTAAAGGAAGGTATGCAGAGCACATCAAGGGACCGCAGAAGAGAGAATGGCTGGAGAGGGTTCCAGATGGAGCCTGGAAGGATAAATTGGGCTCTTGGAGGTTCTTTAACTCTAAAAGTTGGTGACTTATCCAGAGTGTTTTGAAAAGAAAAAAATTTGATTTATAATGTTTGTCAGAGTCCTTGGTATAAATACTCCCACTGAATAAGAGCAAATTTCCAGTCACCAATAGGGCATCTCTTCAGGCAGTGTTGGGAATTGACACGTGGTTGGTGGCACCCTGGTACGTCCACCTATAGATGCAAGGGACACAAACACCTTCAAGAGGTTAGAGAAGAGTAATTAGGAAGTGAGGAAGTTGGGTATTTATTATCTTTGTTTTTTACTGTGATTCATTTAATTACAAATGTTTATAATTTAATTTGTAATAATGGCTGTGTTGAATAACCAGCTGCCAAAATTGCTGAAAATTTAACCATCAGCTCTCCAGAACACCCCTGGGTTACCCCTTCACGTACCTCTACAACCTGGGCTCAAGCTGCCATCCTGTCTCCAGGGGGTATTACACTGTCTCCCTGACCAGGATCTCTGCCTCTGTACAACCATAGCAATCTTTCTGAGACCCAGTGCGATCACATCAGCCCCGATTAAAACTCTCTGACGGTTCTCTAGGTTTTCAGTTCCCTCCGTGATGTGAACCCCCTGCCTCTCCACCAGGGTCCTTGCCCTCCCTACCTCCTGCATGGCGTGCTCCCAGCTCACCGCCAGCTCTCTTGTTCTCCTGCCCCTGCTGCCAGCAGCACCACCTTTACTCCTACAGTCCTTCCTCTCTGCTTGGAGGTGACGTCCTCCAGGAGACTTTCTCTCGCCTGCCAGACTCAGGAAGGTCCCCCACATTGTGCTCCCCCAGGGTCCTGGGCTTGAGCCATGGAAGCACCTCTTTTCTGGGTGGTAAGGACCTGGTTCTACAGCAGGGTTGAGGGTAGCAGGGCTGGTGCAGACAGCGTGGCTATGACTCCAGGCTCTGCCACTTCCCAGCTCTGTGTCTGGGGAGCGGCCACTGCACACTCGGGGCCTCTTTCTTTCCTGTAAAATAGGGTAATACCAGCCTCCACCTCAGAGGGTTACTGTGTGCCTTGGGTGACTTTACATGCAGCCACTGTGTGCTCACAACAGCCCCTGGCCCCCAGCAAGAGCTCCCCAAGTAGTAACTAACACCGGCCCTGTTGCCTATTTTCACCCCTTTGACTGGTCACCGTGAGAACTGGGCAGTGTCTTTCTTTCCGATGTTGTAGCATGGCCTTGGGACTTAGTTATTGCTCAGTGACTCTGCTGAAGTGAATAATCCAAAGAATCCAAAGAATTATGCTTTGGATCAAGAAGGAAAGAAAAAGCCTGGTGCTCCCTGCAGAGAGTGCATCCGATGAGGATGCCCAGAGTGTGACAGGTTTGAAGCTGGAGGGAACAGGAGAGTTGGCGCTAGAGCATCACAGGAGCACTCTGCGGGGGGCTGTTGGGCAGGATCTTCTTTCTTGAAGCATCAGTCCCACCCACTCCCTCACGTTAGTCTGCTTGAGCTGCCACCAGACCACAGACCAGTTGGTGTAAACAGCAGACATTTATTTTCTCTCAGTCCTGGAGGTTGGAATTCCAAGACCATGATCTGGACAGGTTGATTTCCAGTGAGGGCTCTCTTCCCAGCCCCTCGCTGTGTCCTCACATGACCTTGCCTTGGTGCAAGCACACACAGAGAGCCCTGGTATCTCTTCCTCTTCTTATAAGGATGCTAATCCTATCGGGTCAGGGCCCCACCCTTATGACCTCATTTGACCTTAATTATATACAGGCCCCATTTCCAAATATAGCCACACTGGGGCTTAGAGCTTTGACATATGAATTTGAGGGGGATGCAAACATTCAGTCTATAGCACTGCTTTCCCCACTGTCCCAGACACCGCCCTTCCCCCTGCTACACAGGGGGAGAGCAACTCTGCAGTCACAGCCACCGTCCTCTGGCATGGGGAGGTGAAGCGGCAGAAGCATTTCATCAGCCCTCCCAGCAGGACAGCTGCTCCCTGCACCCCTGCTAATAACTGCCTACCTATGTCCACTGCATCTGGAGCCTGAGAATTTGGGTTTTTTTAAACCAGGGACCTTATTAGCTGCTAACTGCTGAGAGATGAGAAATTGTGATTTGACCATTCAGGTGCTTGGCTTTTCAGCTAAAATCCCCTCTTGGGAGGCTGCCTCTGCCTCTGCATATTCAGAATTTTCCAGCCAGTTCCATTCTGTCAAGTAATTATTTACAAATTAGATTCCCAGGGAATTCATGATCAGAGAATGCTAGTGTTACACACATAAATAACAACAAATTACTTTTCTCAATAAAAGACAAACCATTCTCCAAATAACCAGTGTCATTAGGAAACTCAGGGACCTGCCACCCCGTCCACCCACAGCTGAGAGCATTTATCATCACTTTCTCTCCCTGATCGGAGCTGGGAATGTACACAGTGCAGGTTGCAGCAAGCTGTGATCCATGCCCTCTCCTCTTAGGCTATCATTAAACATGAGTCTTTTCCAATTATTTTCTCAATTCAAAATACTCTAGCTCTTGGTAAAAATAGGAAGCCTTTATTTGTGGTTTCATGAGAGCTAGAGCATCACTGCTTGTTCTGAAGTGTCCACTCTTTGCAGGAGTCGGTTAGGTCTTTGGAGCTAGCTTTAGGCTATCATCAAATATCCAGTTCCCCTCCTTCCCTGTAACATGACTTCAGTATTATTTATGCCCATGTGAAAGCACAACATTTGCCAGCCTCTCTGCAGCTAGGCGTGGCCCTCAGAGCTCCCGCCAAGGGTGGGCAAGATGAAATGTGTGTAGGTGGGGCCAGGGAGAACGTCCAGGAGGACTGCTTAATAAAAGCAGAAGGGAAGGGAGTGGCTGTCCTTTCATCCTCTTCCTCTTCTCTGCTTTCTGAAATATGGATGTGATATCTCCAATGCCCACAAATAGCTTGACCATGAGGTCGTCATGGTATTGAAGCAAACCATGCACTGGGACGGTGGGGCAGGAAGACAGAAGGAGCCTGGTCCCTGGTGAGTGTGGGGCAGCCGCCCTAGCCCTCGGCTGCCAGCACTGACTCCTTTAGGAAGAGAGGACCAGCCCTTGTCTCATTCAAGCCTTGGGATTCAGTCACAGGCAGCCAAATCCAATCCTAACCAGTGCCACGCTCTCCACACCTCCTCTCTACAGCTCGAGGCCCGCGGACATCAGGAACCCACAGTAAAGGCAGCGCTCTTGCTATTCTATTATTGATTCATTCAAGAACTACTTGCTGAGGTTCTGTTTACTATGCCCCTAAGGTAATTCTGTCCCTTAAGGTTCCCAATGCAGTTTAGGATGTAAAATCAGAAGTGACTTTATTTCAATATAAGGCAACAGGTCCCAAACAGAACGTGTCTCACCTTCTAGAAACTTGTCAGTGTCAAAGTATCAGAGCTGGACACTATTTGGGCTTCCCCTCCTTTTGAAGGGCTCAGGATAGAAATTTAGAAGAGATGTAACAGAGAAGGGTGTGTGTGTGTGTGTGTGTGTGTTAGGGGAAGGAAGAGAGAGACAGAAACAGAAGAAAAGTGTGAGACTCTGCAGATAAATGCTACTGAATTCACATCTTCCATCAAAAGCACCATGATTCTTATTAACATTTACAGTTACGTGCTAACTCATCTGCACTTAAGGGTTGTTAAAACTCTAACCACCATAGCGAAAAATTTAGTATAACAGCTCAACCCCATATAATTTTATGATTTTCAATAAAATGAAATGTTAAGTGTATAACTGAAAGTGATTGAGTTTTTATGTTTATGTAAGGCTTCTCAAATAATTAGACTCACCAACCTATAAACTTCATTTTCAGCACAGCCTCAAGTTTTGGTGTAAAAAGAGTGATCACCATAATCTCGAGACATATCTATCCAATTCTGGGAAACACCCAAGTAACTACGAATCCCCCACACAAAAACGTCACTTTCATATTCCTTTGAGGATGCCTATTATTAAGCTCACATATTTCATTAAGAATCACACAAAAATGATATTGCACCGCAAGAATAAGACCTTCTAACACATGAGTACAGGTCAGAGTTAGTAATCAACTAGACCACATAATTTACCCTGAAATTCCGCCGTATTCTTCACAAGCCTGTTAATGGCCTCTGCCTGTAACAGTGTGAGGCACATGTTCTTTTTTCCGAAAACCAAAATGACAATAATTAAACCAGGCAGCTGCTGCCCCCAGTAATATGACAACCTCTCCCCGCTCCCTAGAATTTGCTGGAATCACCCTGCTTGAGCTCATCTCATTCAAATCGGCTGTCCCCTCCCTGTGCCCCAGCAATCTGGGTGAGTTTCCCATCTATTAGCTGAATTATTCAGATGTTTTCCCACAACAGCACTAGCAGTGCTCATATAACTAGTTTCTAAATCAACAGTGAATTACATTATTGACAATCTGAGCAGATTAATTAAGAAATCTGTCAGGAATGACGCTATGAGAGCTGGCTCCTTTTCAAATCAGAGCCTCAGTCTTTGAGATAGAATCATACCTGATGCGATTTCAGAAGTGGAAGGGTGAGCTATGACACTGAATCCCCGGATGAAGGAGCCCCCCGGGCTGAAAGGTAGAGCCAGGTTCGGCTGGGAGCAGAAACCTGCCCACACACACACACATGCACGCACACACACCACGGCATTGCTGGCTGGCTGACATCAACTAACATGCCAGGCTGCAAAAAATACTCCATACAGAGTAAAACACTTTTCAACATATATGTATCGTAGTTTCTTTCATGCACAGATTCTGGTGTCAGGAAACATCACTAACATGTCAGAAGAGGCTACTTTGCCTTCTAAGCTTTTGAATGCATGTGCTGCAACATCTGGGGTCTCAAGATCCCCCAAAATAATTCATCTAGGAAGCTTCTTTTGGTGCCCTGCTATGAGAAAACAACTTCTCTAACCATCTATTTCTTTCCTTTCCAGTAAAAGTATTGATGATTTTTCCAGATAGTCTTACAACCCAAACCCAACATACAATACAGATAAATAAATAAAATAAAATAAATAAGTGATCAAAATATAATAGTATTTTGCTGTCTGATTTAATTGATTTAATTTGAGAAGGTTTGAGAGCCTGCTAGATAAAGCAGCAATACTCTTGCAAATTTACAGTAGATAGCACAGGGGTTGGAAAGTCTGAAGTCCTAGATTCAAGGTTGAGCTCAGTCCCTGAGTAACTGGGTGGCCTCGAGCTTGTCATTTCTCCCTCAAAGCTCCATGTTTTCACCTGATGATCCCTGCCCCCCAGGCTGCAGTGAGGTCCAAGGGGGGAAATGTGTTGGAAGGAGGTAACACACCTGTTATCCAACACACGGCTGCAATATCTCATCGTCTGTTCAAAGCGTTGTCTCTGGTTTAAGAATAAGAACACTGAGGCACACAGAGCTAAGTAAATATTCCCAAACTCAGAGTCCTAGGAGGCTGGACCCACCTCTGCACCCCAATCACTGGGCTCCCGGCTGAGACCGGGTACCCAGGGCAAATGTGTGGGAGCTGATTTCCTGCAGGTGAGTGAGAGTCTCAGAGAGGGCAGGAGGTGTCAGTGTGGGTGACGGGCTGGGGAAGGAGGTGCTCCGGGAGCCTCCTCTGGGGTGGAAAGCACAGGAACCAGGATGAGATGTGCAAGTACAACGTGTGTCTGGGACCGGTAAGAACCGGTGAACTCGGTCCATGCCAAGGAGCTGGGCAGGGGGTGAAAGACTGATGGTGACAATAATACTGACCATGAGAACCGCAGTCACAGCAACTAACACTTACTGAGGATGAACTGCAGTTGGGTACTGGTCAAGGTCCTGACCACGTATTAATTAATTGTTCTCCTATCACCATGCAATAGGTGAAGAAACAGAGGCTCGGAAGGGCTCAGGACTGGAAACTTGTTGTGAAGTGGACTTTGAGAGTCTGGAGAATAAGTAGGGAAAATCCAGAAACCTCCATGAAGCCCTCCCACTCCCCCCACCCCCCCATAGTGTAGCCTCAGAACTGTCTGAGAACCATCAGAGGGACAGCCAGCCCATTTGTAGTAAGCCTCACGTCACCTAGAACTTTCAAGTTGGAAGACCATTTTCCTGGGACTTTGCAAGACAGTTCCTATATCTTGTCTCTTCTACCTCCAGACTCTACGGTTCCATGATGCTCAGGATTTGGGGTCAGTTTTCTGACCGGGCACTCTCCAATGTCCTCATTGGTCACATCCAACCCCGTGATAGAACCAAGGACAAAGGAGAATGGAGTTTGTTCACACACATGCACAGACAGTAGACTTAATATGCGTTATTCCTGCATGGTTGGATTCCAGGAGGAAAGTGGTTATTATTTTTTCATCAACTGTGCATATTTTCAAATTTCCTACAATGACCAGTTGTTATTTTTGTCGTCAGAAAAAAAAATGATCATTTTAAACAGAAATGATACCCAGCTACAAATGGCTAATAGAAAGTCACGGTTTCTGGACCGTGGAGATGGCAAAGCTGTGAAGCACAATGAAAAAAGCACAGAATTAGCAAGTCACACTCCTGCCACATCTTGACCATCATACTTTAGGTAAATCGTGTACTACCTTTCCAGACCTCATTTCACCATTGACAAAACGGAGTTACAATGTTTTCTCAATAATTTCACTGGATTCCTCAAAGGACAGAATTGATTATGTATATGAAGGGCTTTGTATAATGTAAAGGCACTTGTGTTGTCATTTCTCTTGTTGATCTTCTAGGACTTGTATCCGTGTCCCTAGTATTGCTGTAGAGGTAACCTGAACACTCAGGAACAAAATACATTTTAAATTTTTCTTTATATGAAAATCTTAACATAGATGATATTCATTCTTTGAGGGCTGTTATATTGGGAATGAAAATAAAGTGGGCCCCATCTGCAGGTTTGAGTTTTATTGACATTCATTAGCCTATTGATAGAGATTCACCTGCTTACAAGCAATCAGCTAAACTGAAAGCAAACCCAGGGATCTGGAGAAAAAGGAAATAGTCTCCCCATATCATTCTTCCCAGTTTTAAGGCAAAAAACTCTACATCCTTCAACCCAGATGGGAGGGTCCTTCTACAGGAACACAGCCTGCTGTTAAGGATTCTTTTCCCCACGGCAGTGGCCCTCGGCCCTGATGCTCTCTTTGATCTGTCCAAGGAAAAAACACCCACCCTTGGCAAGGATGACCCTTCTCAGAAAAACCACAAAATGACCATTTCAAATAATGATGATCTTATCACATTGCATATTATTTACACATAGACCTACGGTATAGAATGCTTTATAATCCTACACTCAAGTGAAAACAAAACATATTATGCAGACTCTTTTTAATTTAGGGGAAAAAATGTAGTTATAGTGGCAGTCTTCTCATTTCAGATGATTCGATAAATGAAGACAAGAGATTTGTCATTAAGTAGTATGATACTAGTAGTGTTTGTGTTTGCCAATTTCATTAACCTTTCAAATTAGGTATTCATAATGTGTTAATGACAGCACAACACTTCATTACCTTATTCAATGTAATTTCGTGGATATTATGTACAGTTGATCATGTTAGACTCTCTTGTCCTTACAGCTGTTAGGAAACATCATACTTTCCAAGATTATTAGAGATGTGTGAATACCAAACAGCTAAATCTACAGCTCAAATAACGGTCCTCACTTGGCCTTGACTTCTGATCAGGGCACACTAGACAGGGTACACCTTTCCACTTGTGAAGGACTAAGCTCCCTTGAATGTTTGATACAAGAGCTGGAGATCCACAAAGCTGATGGAGAGCTTGAGAAATTTTTAATTAAATCTCTTGCCTTCGGATTGGCAGTGATAAATTGAATCACGGTTTAACAAACAGTCACCCCTCCCCCTTCCTCTTGGAATAGAGCGTATGTTCCTGCCCTACTGACCATGGGATTGGCCAGCTGCTTGTTCTGCCAGTGGGATGTGAGCAAACATGACAGGAGCAAAGGTTTCAAATGCACCTGGTTCATTTGTCCTTTTGTGCCCCTGTGATGCAGCATGAGGGGAACACAGCCCAGATAGCCAGGTCCCCTTTAGTGTAGGCCCCAGAATAAGACCCATGGAGCAATCCTGAGCCTGACCTGAGGCTGGGACCAAGCCTGGCCACCCTGATAAGACCATCAGAACCTCAGCCAACCCACAGACCCGCGTCTGCAGCACATCAGTGTTTGCTACGAGCCACTGAGATTTTAGAGCTGTTTCTTACCGCATTATTGGGGCAACAATGGAATAACACAATGGCAAAACTGTTACTGTTCTGTTTAACCATTCATTGCTGCAGTAGGGTCATGAACCATTCTGAGGTTTGATTTCTGAAGAGTACAAAATGTTTGCCTCTTTCATGAAACTCTTGGCACTGATACCAAATCATCTTGGCTACATCACTTAATTTTGTGTGTGTGCTTCAGTTTCTCATTCATTCATATATTCAGGCAGGCACTCACATACTCATGTAACATATATATTCAAAGTTCTTTCCATGTTCCGGACACTATACCAACCACTGAAAACAAGATTTTTTTTTTAACCTAAGGGAATTGCATTCTATAAAATGGGTAGAACTCCCCCAGTCTCCCAGCCTCTCGAGTCTAAGGAGTGAAATAAGATCTAAGATCGGGTACATGAATGTGCTATGAAGGCATTGAAAGCCAAGAGCAAATATTAGGGAATCTTACTTTGAATTTCAGGATTTTCGTTAGTTAAAAATCTTGATCAAATTTTTAAAAGTCCATGAGCTTTCTTACAATAAAAGTCTTACCTCCAATATCTGAATCCAGTATCCTTATCTTCAGCCTATAGGCAAACAGAATTATTTATGTCCATCAACTACTGTATGTGTCTGGTATTAACCGGCTTCTGAACTTTGCCCATGGAAACTAAGCATCTCTTATTATTAGTGAAAAGATTAATGAATTTTTCCCTCCCAATTTCTTCTGGTGTCTACATCTTTCAAACGCGCGTGTATTGATGTTAATTTCCTTCACTTTGGCAATTACTTAGTAACAAGGAAAAGAATGGATGCATTTTGATGGCAAGACTTCATCACTGGGTGTCAGTGAAGGGGGCGATGGTTCTGGGGTAGAAGACAGTAGACCCTTAGAGCAGGAAGGAAGCGAGACAGCACCCCTTCCAAACCCTCTCCAGCAAGTGAGGAAACTTAAACCCAGCGGCCAAAGCGGTGCGTTTGGGAAAAGCCGAAAAGCCAAGAATGGCATTCACAGCTTTACTCCCATCCCAGCCTCACCCACAAGCTCACCTTGTTTTCTGTTTTGTTTTGTTTTGTTTTTTGATGGCCATGCCATGCGGCCTGCGGGATCTTAGTTCACCAACCAGGGATCGAACCCACGCCCTCTGCAGTGGAGGTGCAGAATCTTAACCACTAGTCCTCCGGGGAAGTCCCCCCCACCCCCAACTCACTTCAGGAGAGGTGTCAGAAAGCAAAACAATCAGCTTAGTAAAAATGAACAAGCAGGTATCTTTCATCTGTGATGCCCCGTTGTGAGCTGGAATTTGCAGGGAGGAGAGACGCATTTACCACCCAGAGTCTCTCAGTGATCAAGCCTGCTCAGCGTGGACCCTTGCCACAGAGGGACCGTCTCCTTGACGTTGTCAAGTGTCCTTCTCTTTGAACCAAGACCCCAGGCATCAGCACGGGGCCCTGCAGGGCTTTTATCTTGTTTCTCGCCATCGGGGTGATTTGATCCATCGCTGACAGATGCAGCCCGATTTGCCCCTTCACTCTTCCTTCTAAGGTAAAAACACAGGCGCAGGTGGCATCAGGGGAACAGCCTGTACTTTCACTGACTTGTGACATTGTCTTCACTTTCTGCTGCCTAGCAGCCGTTCTGCCTCGGTGAAAGTTAACTAATTGAAACTGCTCTCTCTGCTCTTTTCCATGCATACACCTCTGATCTTTATAACCCTTGGAGGTATCTTTTAGTATCCTTCCCTTTTACAGGTGAGGAAGCAGAAACTCAGAAATTCACTTACCCAAGGTCCTGTTGCCACTAAAAAATCTAAACTAAAATTCAAATCCAGATCAAAGTTCACCCCTTTTCAATTAAAAAAAAAACAAAAAACAAAACAAAAAAAAACACACTTCTTAACAAAAGAAGATCAGCAATTACAAGGAGGAGTTTTCTGGAGATAAACCCAGCTGATTCCACTGCTAAAATCCACAAATGCCAAAGGGAAGTTGGAAAATTGTAACTAGGAATTTCAACTGCATTTTACTTGGCTCTGTGGTGTCACCTACACTGATAAAGACCTTCCACACACATCCTCTAAAAAGCAAATCAAAAGGCCCTTTGTTATATCTGAAAATAACCCAAGATTTTGTCATCCCATCTGCACAGCTGCCCAGAAAGTATCTTTTGGTTATCTCAGTTTAGCAAGTGGCATAAATCTCAGTAAGCTACTGAAAGGGTGATTTAAACAAGCAACCCCAATGAAGTTTTTTTTTTTTTTTTTTTTTTAAAGATAGTTTAGGTAAAGCACCAGATGTTATTATAGCCGCCAATGAAAGCATGTTCCTTGAAACTGCGAGAGGAGGTGGGCTGGATGCCGTGCTACGTCTGAAGACCACGGCCAACCTCAGCCTGGACGATAACGATAAAACATCATGACCCCAACAGCTGTCTGGGGGGGTCCTGATGTTCCCCTCGACGGCTGTCACCTCTGAGCAGTGGATGGACCCAAGCCACGCTCTCCCCAAAGGAGCCAACAGTGAAGACCTCAGCCTCACTCAAGATGCCCACACATCTGAGGTGGTGAAAGAAGTCATTTCCCACATCAAAAAGAAAGGAAATAATAACAACGTGATGCTTCCACGGCTTCATGACAGGACACTCGGCAGGACGTGAATGGCGGGGCTCAACCCCACCAGCCCCAGATGTCAGTCATTCTCTCTTGAGGCCTCTTTCCCACACGTGCTAGCGACCATCCAACACACAGGCCATGTGATCCCAGAGCGGAGACCCGTCTGCGTCCTCCTGCGTAGGGAAAGCTGCCTGCCCCCCGGGCCTTATGCTCTGTGGAAATGTCTCTCAGAGCCAGGCCACCCTCTTCACACCTTCAAATGAAGCCGAATTCTGTCTGTCACCTTCCTCTTCTTGTCTGGCCCGTCAGGAAGGCCTACTGCCTATGGTAACACCGGCCACAAGCTGGCTTTTCAGCTGCATTCAGCCCCTGCCGGTCCCTTCCCTGCTTGTGGAACCCATTCACTGGGGTTAACATCTGTCCTTTCCTCTTCGCGCTCCGAAGGGCAGCTCTAGAAACTTCGTGGTGAAAAGAAGGGGCAGGTGTTTCTGGGAGAAAGGGAAGAGTAAACCTGTTCTTCAAATGCACACAATGGGAAGAATATGGGCTTTGACATCAGACTGACCTGGGTACAACTTCCGTAACGATTATTACATATTTTAAGAGCCATCAGGTCACAGAGGGGAGGCCTGTTTTGAGCAGCGCAAAATGACAATTAACATTCCCTGTGTGCTTTTCACGGGCCTGGTGTTGATCTTATTTCATTTCATTTGCTCAACAATCCTCTGGTGGAAATGTTGTCATTATCCCCGTTTTCCAGAAGAGGATGCTAAGGTCCTCCTCGGGGAAGCCGGCTGAGATATGCGCGCCCCGAGTCCAGGGGAGCCGAGGCCTCCCCTGCGGGTGGGGACAGAGGAGCTGGGATTCAGGGCCCGGCACGTCCACACTCGCGGGAGCCCCTGGGGGAAGGATGAGGTCCAGGGAGGCGCTGTGGGAGGGAAAGCGAGCGGAGATGAGGCAGCAGGGGCGGCGGGGCCCAGGAGGGGGGCTGCTCTCCCTCGATTGCCCTGTGCTGGCGCTGAGCCTCATGGGCTCTGAATTCCAAACGTGAAGCTGGTCATCGAAGGCAGGAGGGGAGAAACTATTTCAGTCAACAATTTGTAGGCTAAACGCATTATCTTAAATATGAAGATCTTTCGTACATGAGCCCTCGTTTTCACTTTTGCCCTGGGTGCCTGCAAATGTGTTCAGGGCCATGTTCTCCTTTTATTCAACCTCTTTCCAGCACCTTCCACCGCCTTCTGCTGCAGCAGACCCTCCTCTGTAGCCTCATTGATCAGTGGAGGCAGGAAAAATGGTCAGGCGGGCGGCAGAGGGTCGGCAGCTACCAAATTCTCCCAGCCCTCGGGCACTTCCTTTTCCTCCACTCCGCATCTGTCCGAAAGCATACGCCTGGCTTTACTGATGGAAAGAACGCCCTTCAGGAGGGCTGAGTTCCCAAAGAGACCCTGGTGTTCATTCACTTATTCGCCCATTCATTCATTTCTTCAACAAGAATTTGCTGAGTGTCTGCTCTGTGTTGGCACCATGCTCTGGAGATACAGCAGTGAACAGTGCACGAGGCCCTGGGCTCCTGGACCTACATTCTAGAGGCAGATGACACACAACAAAGCAGTCAACTGTGTCAGGAAGAGCGGTGGCCAAGTACCCTCGTGCCCTAGTGTACCCACTGCTCCCTTCAAATGAAGCCCATGAGGCTCGGCGAGGTCAGCCCGGTGCTCTGCCTGTGGCCACCCCCCTCCCAAGTGACCAAGCAGGGCGGATGCCAGGCCCGTGTGCCTTCCATTCCCAGATCCTCCTGTGTCAGGAATTAGCATCAGTCCTAAGAATCACATTCGTTCGCTAACCTTGGCTTGAAGATAGGATGACTACTTCCTTTGGTACAGTATTAGGAGCACACAGCAGATGAAAGAGAAAATGAATCCAGCACCACCCACAGAGATAAACTGGAGCCTTGATTGACAACAGTGGAATTTTTTTTTCTAGGCTGATAAACAGGAAAGGAGTTTGGGTTTCGAAAATCAACTGATTTCCTTGCTGTTGCCGTATCTAGGTTGCGTATCGAAGAAAACAAAAATAATTCTGGGTGCAGAAGGGAGATGGAATATTTCTGCACTCAACACTGGGCCAGGTTGGCTCGGTCCCAGACATAAAGAATTCTGGTGTCCCTTTTTAAATAAAAATAAATAAAATAAAGTGGCTCAACCCCGATGGTGAGTGCCAGCACATGTTACAGAGCGGTGGGGAGTGGGTGGCTGGGTGGTGTGAAAACGTTTCGCAATTGCTAACAGCAGCCTTGTTGTGAAGCCAACAGCTGGGAGGAAAACACAGGTGTGTGTTAACACAGCCTGGCTGTTCTCACCGCCCTTCCCACTGGCCCAGGGTGCCGGCTGGACCTCAGAGCCACAGCTGACCACAGAGAGACTCCGTGCGAGGAGGCAGGCGTCGGGGACAGCTGCGGCCAAGCAAACGTCCCTGCAAGCATCACAGCCCTGCTCCCACCTGCAAGACCCCAGGTCCCCCAGCCTGGCAACTCCTGCTCCACCCACAGGCCAGCGCCCAGACCAGAGTCGGGGTCAGAGGCTCTACTGCCTGCCTGCTTCTTGTTGCTGAAAGACTAATGATCAGGGATGAACGTGGCCTGGCTCTGTGGCTCTGTGAGTGAGTCTGCGTCTCTGAGCCCCAGCCCTTATCCTAGCTGGGAAGAATCCAGATGATGGACTTAAACCTCTTTGAAGAGCAGTTCTGTCCTGGGATCATCTCAGCAGGGGTCCCAGGCAGGTTTCCGGGAGACCTTGAGGAAATTTAGTGAGTACAGGTGGCTCTTCCATGACCCTAAAAGGGATGTGAGTGGGGACGTGGCTGCCTCCTCCCACCAGAGAGACCTTTCATGGGTTTTAGGTTCAGGGGTGTTGAATTTTTTTCCAAGTAAACTTGAGTTTGGTCAAAGAGATAAAAACAAGTTGGTAGAAAGTACTGGTATTCTCGTGATCATTTTTCCATGCTGAAGACCATAGTTTCATTAAGTGATACAAATTTTTAAAAAATGACAACCTGACAGCCTTGGCTGTGTCGCTGCTGCTCTTTCACCCGGCCTCTGGTGAAGCCCCGCCTTCTCCCCTTTAATGCAAAGTTTCTAAAGCCAGACAGGTCCAGGAGTGTAAAATGGCATGTGCTGCCTCTCCTTCTCCTGGAGGGAGAGCTGCCACGGCCTCACCAGCAGCTCAAACAGGCTAAAAGCTACCATGACGGGTCACCTCTCCCACACCCAAGGCAACGAAACACCTGTTTGTTGAAGGCGGACCAGACATCACCACCTTCTCTTTCAGGGACGGACCCGTGAGGACTGAGCACTCTCCCATATCCCCATTCCCAGCTCTCTCTCTCTCTGCCCGCCCTCTGCATCATTTCCTCAAGGGCTCCTTTTTCTGAAACTGGATTCCTGGACTGAACACAGGGCACAGGGGCAGGTGAGTGAGGTGACAGGGAACCGGAAGCAGCAGAGTGGCCCAGGTGACTGGAGGCCGTGTCCTCCCTGGCCGTCCTCCCTGCCAGGGGCCCCTCCCGGCCACCTCCATGCTGCCCAGGACTTTCCTTGGGCCCGGGAGGGAAGCTAGCAGCAGCCAGTTTCCCTCATCATTAACTCATCTGTCGAAGAGGTGTTTCCTGAGCAGCTACTACAGGCCTGGAACGAGTGGCTGGCGGTCCCTGCTCTTCCCACACCGGCAGCCAAGGATTCAGACGCAGAGGTACGAGAAAACCCCAGAACGGCCAGTTGGATAAATGAAGTTCCGCCCACATTCCAGCTCCGCTTCACTTCCGAACAGCCACTTGCACGTGTCCTGTTCTCCTATGGCTGCAGCAGCCCCCCAGGGTGCTGAGGGAAGCCAAGAGGGTGCTGGTCCTTGTCTGGCCTCCAACCACACGGGGCAGCCCCGGGAGCACCCGCAAGAGGACCCGGATGGTGCCCTGCGCCACGCCAGGTGTGGGCTCACGTGACTCCTCGCTCTGCCACTTAAGTACCAGCTGTGTGACCGGATCTTAGGGACTTAGCCTCTCGACCTTGATTTCTTCGTGTGTACAAAACAAGGGCAGTACTGTATTCCTCACAGGGTTGTTCTGAGGATTAAATGAGATAATTAGGCAAAGCGCATGACACAGGTATTCAACACCCAGCATGGTTTCAGTGGCCTCCTCGTCCTAGCAACCCAGCGTCTCGACACACAGCAGCCCGGCGTGGCCATTCTGCACCTGACCACAGATCCCTGGTCCAAAAGACGTGAGTGGAGGCACTGAAGTAAACAAAGAGGGAGTAAGGGTGACAGTGTAAAGCCGGCTTGGCTGTGGCAACACAGGTGTCCTAGGTGCCCCTGGCAGCTGGGACTCGCAGTGAGCAGACAGGCAGCCGTCGTGTGCCCTGGAAGCAGGGTGGTCCCTAGATGATGCGGCAAGGGCAGAGCGGGCCGCAAACCACGCGCCTCAGACCAGGACCCCACGTGCAGACAGAAGGACCTCACCGGAGAGGGTGGCCCCGGTTGTGCAGGTGCCCCACCACCGGAGCCCTCGACAGTGCACCCCAAACAGGTCTGCTCCAAGGCCACAGCTCTGGTTTGCACAGCAAAAGACATCCATTGCAACCTTTAAATACATAATGTTTTACAAAATTAAAAAGTCAGAATAAAAAAGCGTTCCCCAGTGGCAGTGCTCTCTTTATACTACTATTAGGGGATGTGAGAAAGGAAAGGAAAATCCCACCTCTGGTCCCTAACACTGAGCCCTTCCGCACAGTTAAGGTGGGTCCCCCGTGCCCAGCTCAGGGCCTGGCACCTGGGGTCCTCGCTGAGCTCTCCGGGGCCGGTGTTCGTCCAGAATCAGTGATCAGCAGAGTCTGTGTACTCTGCGTTCTGAGGACACCGTGTGGGGAAGGGAGACCGGAACCCAGCGTTCTTTCCCTAGGGACCTATCCTCTTCTTGTCTCCACCCAACTCGTCAAGGGGGATCCCTCATCGTTCCAGCAATTTTAGTCTCATAAATGAGGAGGGGAGGAGCCCAGTACATGTGAGGGGGGAAAGATCTTAAAAAATAAGTAAATATCCTGACCCGTATGCTGTCGGCTCCCAAGAAACATTTAACCCTCCGCCTCCAGACCCTGCCTGAGGGATGCTCTGTAGGTGCTCCGTGATCCACGAGGTGAACCCTAATCCACTAAGTGATCCATGATCTCCTAGGTGATCCACAAGGTGCTAGGTGCTCAGTGATCCACTAGGTGATCCTTCAAAGAGCTTTCTGGTTATGCTCATGGGCTTGGGGTGTAGACAGAGGAATGAAATCTTCCTCCACGGCTGTACCAGCCATGTGACCTGGGCAAGTCACTTAACCTCACATGCCTCAGTTTTCTCATCTGTAAAATGGGGGGGAATAAACTCTACTTCTCAGTGTTTCAATGAGGAGTGAATTGAATTAATATCAGCAAAGTGCTTTAAGCAAGCCTGGCATGGAGAAGGCATCATGTGATTTGCTATATTTTTGGTTCTGGTTTCGAAGTAAAATGAAACTCAAAGTTTTGAAGACCTATGTGCAAACTGCTAAACCCTTAATGCAAATTAATCTAATTCTTATTCTTGAGAATGGGAAGGGATGTGTAACTTACTATCAGAAAGTAATATATTTATCAGATAAGACTTCACCCTGAGAAAGGGCACTGTGATAGTAAAGGAGGTAAGAACTGGTTCCAAGAACATGTCTGTTTCTGTGCACAGTTATTTTGGGTAAAATGATGTCACTTAGTGAATAAGGAAGAAAATATTAAAGCCCTGGAAGTTATTTGGAAAATCCAGGGTAAACCAACAGAAGATGAAATTCCCCATGGGCTAAACCAACAGGAAGTTTCAATCAGTCTTGAATTTTCTCATAAAATGATTGAAAATACCCTTTCTTCCTATTCCCCTTTGCTACCAATTTAAAGGAAAGAAAACTGGGTCGTGCGTTCCACGTGAGAATGAAAGAGGTTACAAAACAAGCCAGTGGTAAAAAGAGAAGTTTTCCGACAGCACAAACAGCCTCTCGAACCCTAAGCGGTTTGTAAAAGGAGCACAGCTCGGTCTCGGGAGGCAATTATTCTGAAGGTCCAACATGGTTAGACTCTGTTTCAAAAAGGAGCAGAGTGTAGAAAAGCAGTTACCAAGCTAAGACCGCAGAACCCAAATGTGTTCAGAGCTCGCACTTTTAGTTCCAGGCAGGGGGGGCTGGAGATGGTTATCTGCTGGGAGTGTGGTCAGTGGTCAGTGTCGCAGGGCTGCACACCCGTGGGTGTTCTGTGCAAGGCTCTGCCCACCCAGGGCCACCGCGAAGGAGCCCCACAAGTAGAAAAGCAGAAACAGCAGTTACTCTCTTGTGTGTCGCCCGTGTCGCTGCCACCTCAACTGCCACACCCGCTCCCTGGAAAGACGGAGGGGTGGTCGACCTGCTTTGTGAGCCAGGCATCATCCTGCAAAGTCATCCCTCAGTCTCCTAACAAGCAGACGGCGTCCGCATGGACTCACATCAGCCTCCCGAAGACGTCGTTCTGTCCCCAAAATATAGCTAAATAATGTGCACAAAATAGATTTCCAGTTCGCTTTGCTAAACAACAGAATAAATAAAGGAGAGGAAAGAATCCATGGTCCAGATAACCAATGAAGCTTAAACCCAATCTAATAGAGCAACAGTTCGAACTTCGTGGTCTCAGGACCTCTTTGCACTCTTAAAAAATGGAATTCCAAAGGATTTTTGTGTACAAGCGTTATCAATACTTAACCACAGTGGAAATTAAAACTGTGTCGACAATAAGTCAGCAGGACTTGAAAATAGAAGGTTCGATGGTAAACCAAGCATCGAAGAGGTAAAGTGATCACCAAGTTTCAAACGAAGGGCACTCGCAGGGCTGCAGGGGAGAGGCTGGAACAGGACGTAGTGTACAGACATGCCTCCGAAGGTGAAAGGTGTATACGCACGCTTGGAAACATGCCCCCCGGAAAGTAACTGTGGTCACTTGTGATTGTTCGCAGCTCTAGCGAAGGGTATGGCATTCTGTGGGCCATTTGACACGTGTTACCTTCAGTAATCCTCTCGGGAGTACAAGGATGGTGTGGCCTCCGGTTTACAGAAGCCCTAAATGAGGGTCAGTGAGATTAACTTAACGAAGGTTAAATGAAAAGCTGGTAGCGGTTGGAAAGGGATTCCCACGTGGCCCTGTGTAACTCTGAGAGCCAGGCTCTTTCACCTGTCTCAGGCTCAGTTCCCCAAACCTACCATTTCTTTCCCCAGGCTCCCAGTGGGTTGGTGGCTCCTGCCCTGATATCTCGGAGACTGTCAACATTCTACTCTAACCTATGACTTTGGTGGTTTTTCTTTTCACAAAAATTTTTACAAGGTGTGGAGCAAGCACACTGTGCTTGCTCAGTGTTCTGAAGTCAGAAAGTATATTTTTAAAATTTCAGAAATGTAATGAAGTGAGTTACTTCCTGACAAATGTATGTTCTTGACCAGAGGGGACCTTCTCTGGGGCTGAGTCACCGCCATCATCTTCACATGTCCTGGCACACAGAGACAGTCAATTCGTGTGTGTCAAATTGCCTGTTTAGTACATGCATTGCATATATGATTAGATAGATGGTAGATATAGATAGGTGATAGATAGATAGATACAAGATTGTCTTTGACATAAATTTATTTTTTCTAAATTCCATTAGAGCCTTACTAAAGGAAAATGAGAATTATCAGTCAATCTTGTAGATCAATGAGAAGGTACAAAGTGCTATGAGAAGTTTTCTTTCTCCTTTAGTTGTTTTATTTATACTCACTATTACCAGATACCACAGTGAGCCTTTCAATATGTCAGGCCCATTTTTGAACACGGTGATGCCCACAGCTGAGGCTGGCTGGTTCAGACTTTCCTGATAAATTAGCAACAAATGCATGGCTTCAGGGTGCATAGGGGAGAGTCATTTAGAAAGAGAAGGGAAAAAAGGCACTCACACAATCCTAAAATATGGGGGGAAAGTGATCATTCCACCCAGACTTCTAAAACAGAAGTTTTCCTGAAAAACGTCCCTCCAGGACAACAGCAAGTTTCCACAAAACAATCAAATCCGTTACACATTGTCAGATAATTTCCTAGGTACCAGACGCGGCCAGGTCAGAAAGTGAGATGGAGCAGAGGTGATGGAGAAGGCTAGAGTGACTTAGACACCAGAGAAGAGAGAGGGGACAGGGCAGAAGAGCACAATGTGGTCACGTTGTAAAGCAGCCATTTATTCACAGTTGGGGATGAACGGGAATCCACGCTAGCTGTGAGGCGTAGGAAGAAAGGGAACATTGGAATTCCCAAATAAGCATTAGGTGAACGCTTCCACACCTAGAAAGAAAAAAAAAAAAAAAATCAAGCCTTTAAAAAAAAAAGAGAGAGAGAGAGAGACTCAGATAAAAAAATAAAATTAAAAAAAACATCAAACAAGCAGCAGCCTGCATCTCTTAACACTGATACTCAGGCCCCTCTGTGCTATCAGCCGTTTCTTTTCAATGTCATCGCTCTTTTCTCTTTCGCTTTGATTCAGAGATTAGCCAAGTGTATTAATATGCGTGTTTCCCACTTCCTGCCCACACACTTTTATCTAAATTTCTTCAAGGTCCCACCGTGAGACAAGGGCAACCTCTTTGAAACCCGATTCGATTTTCCTCGCCAGCTGTCAGGTTGTCGTTTCCTGTTGTCATTTATGGATGGCACAAATGTCCTCCTTCAGGCCACAGAGGTGGACCGAGCATCATGACGGCTGCCGGGAATCCAGATCTGAACAAGGCGGAAAGGACCCGGCTGTCATGGAGCTTGTGTAGTTGAAAGAGGCAGATGCTAAAGAAGGAAACAAAAGTAAAGTTCCCATGGAGCCTGATGTGTCTCCAAATGGATAACACAGGGTCATGGGCTAGACTAGAATCATTTCGGATAGGACCATTCAAACCAGAATGGTGAGAAGGAATGGGCTGTGAGATGATTTGGGGAAAGAACATTCTAAAAGGAATCGAAAATACAAAATCCTTGGGACAAACTTGACATGCTCAAAAAAAGAAAAAAAAACAGTTAAAATGACTGAAGTACAAACAACAACAACAAAAATGAGATGAGGGAGAAAATATGGGTAAAGGCCAGATCGCGTAGAGCTTTCTAGGTCACAGCAAGGAGACTGAAATTTACACGAGGGGTAATGGTCGATCACAGGGATATCTTAAGCAAAGTAGTGATAAAGTGTGATTTACCTTTTAGAAAGTTTTCACTCATCCTCTTAAGAAACACACAACCTTGTCCCAAACTCTGGCATAAATGGAGTTATTGCCGTGCAGGTTACCTGGAGGTGGAGAGCCTGGTAGGACATCGTTCAGAAATCCCATTGTTAATACATTTCTGATTCTGTCCCCAACAAAATAGCTCTAGGCTCATACTTGACTTGGCATACATTAAAAATCTGTTTGGAAGCAAACTGTTTTTAAAGTACCTTTGGTTTTAATTAGCATCTTAATTTTAAGAAAGGATGAGAAAACTTCATAAGGTGCACTTTCCATTTGGGGGTTTAAATCTGTACCATAATGTTACATTCAAATTGTTCCTGATGTGTTAATTAATAATTATCTTAGGAATATTGCAAATGTGAAAGGCCATTGTGACTCACCAGCCTCACATAAGCTCACTCCATTTAAAAATTCTATTAATTCTTGTTACCAATGACAAGATCGTTTCATTTCTTAAATGACATTTTATTACACATAGGGCCTTTCATCTAAGTGAATTTATTGGCTGTGACAGGCCTTAAAACTCTTTATTTTTCAAAATGCATTTTGTTGACTATTTTGCCTATCTTTAATTTGATCCATGTTTAGACTACAAATAACTCTGACTGTCCTCTCCATGTCTCCACTCGGGGATGCGAAGAACTGAGCTCCAGGCAAGGGCAGGAATGAGGAGAGTCAAGTCTGGGGTGGCTACCTGAGCTTGCAATTGGGACCAAAGCTGGAAATGCACTTCTGTGCACAGAAATGGCCTTTACTCTTTACACTTAGATGGCAGCAGTGGGATGGACAGGGTAAAATCACCTGACATGTTAAAAAGATAAATGTGTCAATATTTATAGCAATTTACAGGACTTTAAGGAACTTGAGTGAGGTTAAAGAAAACCCATGTCCTCCCAGCCTGATCTTCAAATACTAAAATCTTTACAATATAATTCTTGACGGGATGCCTTGGTGAAAAGCACTAAGAGCTGCATTCAGGTTTGCGTTGAATCCACTCAGAGACTAGGCCTTTTCTGTATTAAAAGGAACAAAACTTCATAGAAGTGAAATCTCAAGAGCAAAGCCAAGTAAGTCGTCACGCAGTTGGCCCAACTCACAGGTGTCATGACCACTAAAGTTCCACCGTCCCGTTTCGTGTCTCTTCGACTTGCTACGATAATGATAAGAGCAGGAGCAGTTCCCAGGGATGGAGAGAACACGTTCTCTTTTCTGGTGCTTTGTTTTATGTCCATCCATTACCTTGTTTAGTCCTCACTGCAACTCGTCGCATTATGATGACAGCCATGTGACCCATGGGGGAAACTGAGGCTCAGAGAGATGAAGGCCCTTGCCTCTGGCACACGGCATTCTCACCCAGGTCTATCTGATCCTTCCTCCATGTGCCCTGCTGCCTGCTGGACCAAGGGTGTTGGGATTTGAGGCAGATGGTGTCACCAAGCACCTCGGCCCATTTAGGAAGAGCACAGAGAGCATCATACAGGCAGATCCTAGGTCCCAAAGAGTGAGCAAAGCCCAGGAGGACTGCAGTGTTGGAGGTGGTGGAGGAAGGACACATCCTCACTGCCACTTTTCTCATGGACAGATGGGTCCTCTCTGCCACCTACCCTGGGTCTGGGCTGGCCCCTGACTGCTTTGACAAATAGAGGAGAGTGAAAGTGATTCCAAGCCATAGTTGTCAGAAAAAATGCAAAACCCCCAGTTCAGTGCGAATTTCAGATAAATAACAGTTGTCTTTGGATGCGTATGTTCCGTGCAACACCTGAGACCTACCTACATTAATAACCATTATTATTCACATGACATTCAAGTGGAACTGGGCATCCCATCATTTTATTTGCTAAATCTGGCAACCCCACACAAATTTTAGGGCTAGACTTTGAGAAAACTGGGAGCTTCTGCCTTGATCCCTTGTTGCCCTGAGCAGCCAGATAACAAGGCTGAACTGCTCCGCCAGAGGGACCGCGTGGAGGACATGGAGGGGGTCTGGCTGAGCCCAGCCATGCAGCCCACCCTGCCCAGGCTCCAAGGATGTGAGTGAAGCCATCTGGAATTGTCCAGACCAGACCAGCCCCCAGATGAAGACCACTGAGCCATCCCAGTCTATACCAAGGGAAGCAGAGAATCGTGACCACACCGTCATAAACCATAATAAGAGGGGTATTATCTTTCGCCACTGCATGGTGGGGTAGCTGGCCATGCAGCAACAGATAAGCAGGCAGAAATGAGAAAGAAAGAAGGGAGAAAACAGAAGACAAAGCTAAGGCCCACAGTCCCTGAAGAACAAGGAAAACCTCAAACGTCCCTGAGACAGTGGAAACTATGCAACTGTTTATTCCACATCAATTTTTAAATTAAAGTGTTTGACTTATTGTAGCTCGACCTTTGCTGGAGCTTATTAAGTGAAACTTGATGACTCACCAATATCATTTTTAGTATATGTGCTGCCGAAGCGAGCACTCACCAATATCATTTTTAAAATATGCCCTGAAACATAAAAATAATTCTAAGGTGTATTTCTCAGTTTTCACCTCTATAGGTCTTCCCTTGTACTGCATGGTGCTTGTTAAAACATAAATTAGAATAGCTTGTTTATGAGCTGTCAGCAGCTGTTGATTCATTTGCTAATTAATGATTCAGACAAAATCAGTGTGTAATACCCAGTGATAACCAGTTTATAATTATGAGTTCTTTCCTTGTCATAAACCTTACAAATTACAGACAATTGTAGAATTTTTACCCATCATTGGTTACTGAATAGACTCTTTGAATGATTCCAGCCATTATTTCATCAATTATATCCAAGCAAGAAACCTGGACGTCTCTTGTGCTCTCTTCATTTTCTCCCAGGGCCAGTCACCACCTGTACATCCTGCCCCCAAACGGCCTTCACATCCAGGCAGCCCATGGCAACTACCTTCGTTTAGGACCGAGACATCAGTCTTTCTACTGGTTGTCTTCTCATCATCCTTTGAATAATGGTCCCCCCAAGATGTCCACGTCCTAAGCCTGGGACCTGGGACTGTGTTACCTTACGTGACGAAAGGCATTTGGCAGCTGTGATGAAGTGAAGGCTTTTGAGATGGGAGGTTACCCGGGATAACCTGAGTGAAGCAGTGTGATCACAAGGGTTCATGTAAGAGGGAGGAAGGAGAATGACAGTCAGAGAGAAGGGGATGTGATGATGGAGCCAGAGGTTAAGAAGATGCACCTTGAAGATGAGGGAGCAGCCCCGAGCTGGGGAATGTAGGCGGCCTCTGAGACTGGAAAGTCTGGGAAACAGACTCTCCCTGGAAGGCCCTCCTGGAGGAAAACACAGCCGTGCTGACACTTAGATTCTGACTCCAGACTGTAGCAGAACAACGTGTGCTGGTTTAAGCCGCTAAGTTGGTGGTAACTTGTAACAACAGCAATAGGAACCCAATACACACCCTCAATTCTTTCCCTCATCAACAGGGTCTCCTTAGGTTATACATTTGCTCAAGTCCCTTCCTAGCATCAAACTCTCTACAAAGGCTTCCATTTGAGATTAAAATAAAATGCAGACTCCTAAACACAGCCCACCGGCACTGTTCCAGCGGACTCTCTGCCCTGGGGGTCTTTCCATTCTCCCCTCCCCTACACTAAACCAGCTGACGGAGCCTGGAGACTTCTTCCCCTTCCTCAAACAGTCCAAGTCCTTCCTGCCTTCAGGCCTGGGTCAGAGATCAGACTGTGTCTTCAGGTCCTGTCTTTGTTCTCCCTAGTCCCAAGGAGAGGCTCCATTTGGAAATTCCCTTGCAGTCGACTCAGAGCGTGGTGTCTGTCCCTCCAGGCCCTCCCCCCACAACCCTCACGGCTCTCACCCTGCTCGCAGCAGACAGCAGATGCGTAAGCTCCTGAGCGCCAGCCCCTACCCCCCACCACCCCCACGGAGACTGCCGGGACCTCATCCGCGTGGCCGGTGGAGCGATGCTCCCCACCTACATTGGGTTCTGAAGTGAGAAATAAACGCACTAACTGTGTTAAGCAGCTGAGATTTGGGGGTTGTTTGTCACAACCGCTGAATTTCTGCAAAACCTGCGGAGGAGCCGTCCCCCCTGCCTGGAACATTCTCACTCCAGGTACTCCCATAGCGGCCTCCCTAGGTCTCAGGTCGAAGGCCTTTACCCACAGGGGCTTCTCAAGCATCCCACATAAAGGAACCCACCCCCACCCACGTAAGCCTGTGGCACTTCTTCAGAATAGCTGTCATTAGCCCCATGTTTTTTTAGCTTTTTCTTTATGTGTTCATCATTTTATTCTCAATGCACTGGCACGGAGTAGGCACTCAATAAATATTTGTTGGACTGGCAGACGGGCGGGTGGGCCGATGGGCGGGCGGTCAGGCAGGTGGATGGGTGGGTGGGTAGGTGAGTGGATGAGTGGATGGATGGGTGGAAGGAGGGGGAGCATGAGCACACAGGTTGACAAATGCAGGACTTTTAAGGAACTGGGAATAGGCGAGCATGGCTAGAGGGAACAAGCCAGAAAGAAAAAAACAAATACTGTATATTAGTGCATATATGCAGAGTCTAGAAAAAGGATGCAGATGAACCTATCTGCAGGGCAGGAACAGAGATGTAGATGTAGAGAACGGACAAGCGGACACAGAGGGGGAAGGGGAGGGTGGGACAGACTGGGAGACTGGGATCGACGTATATGGACTGCCATGCATAGAACAGATAGCTAGCAGGAACCTGCTGTAAAGCACAGGAAGCTCCTCTCAGTGCTCTGTGAAGATCTAGATGGATGGGATGGGGGGTAGGGGGAGGTTCAAGTGGCGGGTGGGGGGGATGTATGTATACATATAGCTGATTCACTTCATTGTACAGCAGAAACTAACACAACATTGTAAAGCAATTATACTCCAAAAATAAATAGATAAATAAATAGATAAATAAATAAATAAATTTTAAAAATTAAAAACAAAGGTAAAAAAAAACAGGTAATGGATGTTTTCAATATTATTCTAAAAATCCTGATCTTTATTTCATGGGAATTAGGAAGCCTCTGAGGATTTTGCAATCAGTCTAGGTCTTCCAGAATTTTACTTTGGCAGCAGTGTAAACAGTATTCGGGACAGAAAGACTGGAGGTAAGTTGACCAATTAGGAAAACACTTTAATAATAATAATAAGGAATATGCATTATTAACATTTATTGTATCGTAAGTATACAGCAAGTGCTGCATTAATAACAGAATTGCATTAGAATTCATTTAATCTTCACAGCAACCACAGGGGTGAGGTCGTATTATTATGTCTATTTAATGGACATGAAAACTGAAGCACAGAGAGGTCAAGTAACTTGCCAACATCACACAGCCAACAAGCAGTGGGGTTATAGTTTGAACCCAGGCAGTCTGATGCCAGGCCCCAAGCTCCTAGCTACCATTTTATGCTGTGATTACTGTTACACTCGAAGACAATGGCAGCAGAGAAGGAAAGAAGGGGGTCCCAGCGTGAGGGGAAAGACATCAGATATGGCTCCAAAGTGTGTAACCACAGCAAAAACAAAGCGGGGGTAGGATCTGGCTCTTCTAAGCGTTTAACTTCATCTCACGCAGAATCTCCTGGATCTCGGATTCCTGTTGTGGTTGTTGTTGTTGTTAGAAACAGAGCCCTGTGGTATTTTTTTCTCCAAGTGACACACCCACACCGCAGTGTCCTCACACACACATGCCTTGCTGCTCCTGCCAGTTCACCCAAATTGTCTCACAGGAAACAAGGGGGCCCAAAAGAGAATTACGGAGAAATGGGCAGAGACCAGCCAACGGTAACAATGATTCTTCGGAAGCCTGAGTTAAGTACTTGGGATTGCTCTCAAGCCATGTTCATTTCCCCAGGTGTGCCTCACCTTGGCCTTTCAGCTCTGATCTTGGGATGGGTTTTCACAAACACTGCCCAAGGCTCGGTGCTGCAGACGAGGGCTGACGTCAGCAGAAGGTCCTGGGCTCATGGAGACGTGTCTGCTTTCGGCCCTCTGTGGATCGGATCGCAAGGCCCTTTTTTATTTCAAACTGCACAGCTCGGCATGTGTGCCGCCTCGCTCCAGTTCGGGGCCGGCACTGTGGCAATCGTGATGTTTTCCTTTGGCATGCATGCGCATTCCTATGGGAACATAATTTAGCTGGACATATTAAATCATGTCATCGGCAGTCACAAGCCAAATGAATTATTGATCAATGGCTGTGAAATCAAAGTGCATCTGCAGAATTACGTTTGGAAGCAGGGATTCATTTACAGTCAACTTTATTCTGGAAGGTCTCCATCCGACTGAGCACTGCCCAGAATGATCTTTTCAGGGCTCTGCTTCTCAGTCTCTTAAGTATCTGCATTATGTCTTTGAAAGGGCCTTGCAAACTCTCAAGTAAACATAAGTGCTGTGTGATGACCATTGCAGGTGACTGTCTTCTATTTAGGAGCTGAAATACACAAAAGGATTTTCCAGCCTGTATATGACCTAAGCCTACCACCTCCACTCCTTCCTAAAATGACACCACCACCACCACCACCACCACCTCCACCAGGATTCCTCTGCCTCTGTTGAGTGATGCTGTGGGTGGCACCGGCCCCAGGCACTGGCTTCTTGGCTTTTCTTCCTGGTTTGAGTTCCTCTTCCCAAATACATCCACATACTTGGTTCCCTCACTTCTTATACATCATGTGACTTAATCATCTCAATCTTCTTAGGCGGCACCGTTACCCTCCCCACTGGACAAGCAAGGGCAGGGGTCCCCAACCCCCAGGGGTCCCCAACCCCCAGGCCAAGGACCAGTACCGGTCCTTAGCCTGTTGGGAACTGGGCCGCATAACAGGAGGTGGGCGGCGGGCGGGCAGGTGAGCAAGTGAAGCTTCATCTGCCACTGCTCATCTCTCCCCATCACTCGCGTTATTGCCTGAATCATCACTCACATCACCACCTGAACCATCCCCACCCCACCCCCATCAGTGGAAAAATTGTCCTCCGTGAAACCGGTCCCTGGTGCCAAAAAGGTTGGGGACCCCTGAGCAAGGGAACAGAGAGGGGTAGAGGCTCTCCCTGAGTTGCACAGCTAGTGAGGAGGAGAAGCAAGATTGGAACCCAGGCAGCCTGAATCCAGAGCAGGTGAGCATCCCCGACTCTGCTTGTAAGAGGCAGAGGGCAGGTGTGTGGGCGATGTTTCAGGAACCTGCCTCGCTAGTTTACAAACGCACCACGGAGTGTGGGATGGGGCGTGGTCCCATGGTCACACTCCGCCTCCCCCTTCTCCAGTCGGTGATGTGCAGACCATCCAGGCCGTCTCACAGTCCAGATTCTGACCCCAGGGGGAGGCCCGATTCTGCATTTCTAACTGCATCCTGGCAGCGAGATTCCACGGCTGGCTCAGGATGAAGCACGGTGGGTGAGGAGGCCGGTGCACCAGTCACGTCCGGCAAGAAAGAGACCACAGGTTCAAGGGGCCGTGGACGAGCTTAATGAAGAGCCCGTTCACAGCGTGGTGGGCGGGGCAAGGCGGGGCAGTCGGCGGGCGAGTGAAGGCCAGGATGTGGCCCTGGCAGGAAGCCCCGCCCGGGTCTCAGGGACATCAGGAGGGAGCTCCAGCCGTGGGAGAGGGCACCTCTGGTGGGTGCTAGTGACCTCACCCACTGCCATGCACAGCCCAGCAGGGGTGGGACCGGGGAAGAGTGACCCCAGCTCTCTCTCCTCCAAGTTTCCTGCAGGTGCCTCTCCCAGTCAAACCCAGCCCTGACAGCCAAGCCCGAGGCACGGGTCAGGCCCTAGAAGGAGGGATGATGGTTCTGGGAGGGAAAAAGCTGAACGAATCCTGCTGGGGACTGTCCACGAACCCGTCTCTCTAGTTTACAAACGCACCACGGAGCGTGGGGTGCACCTGACTGCCTGACGGTGGAGGAAGGCTCAGTCTGGCTCATTCATTCACTCATCTGAGAGATGCCTGAGCACCGGGCACGTGCGGTGCCTCTTCTAGACCACGGAGAGTGTGTCGGCCGGAACAAAGCCCAGCTCCTCTGGACCTTACACGCCCCGGGTCGGGGGGAGGAGAGATACCAGGGGAAAGATGAATGTGTAGTGCAATGTCAGGCACTGGTGTCGAAAGATAAAGTAGGGCAGGAAATGCAGAGGGACAAGAGATGCTCCTGCAGATGAAGCGGCCAAGGACGGTGTCTACAACAAGGCAAAGCATCAGCAGCCTGAGTGAAGCCAGGGGGCTGGGGGGCCCTGGCACAGCACCTGGATGGGCACAGCACCTGGACGGGCACAGCAGAGAGGAGGCCGCCAACCTGCTGCCCCACCCCCTGCTAAAGGGCCTCTCCCTGTGATTGGCTGGTGTGGTTTTCTCAGGATGCTGTTCAGCTCCACCCTGGGCCCTGAGGAAAGGAAGCCAGGCTTCCTCTGAGTGCCCTGAACCACTGGTCCCGGGGTCCTGCACCTCCAATAACTTCCATGGCCCTCTGTATAGAAGAAGACTGGCATCCTCTCTTCTGTGCCTGCTAATGGCCTTGGAAAGCCGGAAAAGGTGGGGGTCAAACCCATCTTTTTCCGAGGCACATCAGACTCTGGTCCCAGCTGGCCTCCTGCCTTCAGAAATCTCTGCATCCAAAAAGGCAACAGTCTCTATGACAGAGTGCTTCTTCAAATGTCAGAGAACCTGTGTCGACCTCTCTTTAGAACTCTCCCCAATTCCACTTCGACAGTAGCACCACGGTGGACCCAGGGCTGAGATGCAGGGAGGAGATACAGCTCAGCAAGCACCTGCTGCGGGATGAGCTGCAGGCCCCTCACCCCTCTCGCCCGGTTTCTCCTCTCATAGAGTCTGGGGGTGAGGGGACTGAGCCTAGGGATGAGGGTGGCGGGTGGCATTGGTGGGGCCCGTGGAGGTATCCAACCCCAACTTTCTAGCACTCTCTTAGAATGTGGGAGCACGTAACCTGTTTTGCTTTCTCCCTGCGGGCCCTACTTGCACAAGAAAGGCCCCATGCATCATCTTACTACAAATGAAACTAACACACGTCCAAAGATGGACTTGCTAACAACTTCAGTAAAAATGTGGTTTGGGAGAGGCAGCTGCACATGCTCATAGAAATGAGCTTTGGCTCCAGGTTTTATTGTGACTCTCACCTCTACTGCAGCCATAAGCGAGTCTCATTATAAATCCTGTGTATTTTGTATTTAGTCTTCCCAAGGGCCTTAGGCTGAGGGATATGCAGATACTTTTTGATGATTGTAATGCAATCCCGTATTTGGCAGACAGGACATGAGCGTGTGATTAGGAGTTGTGGCTGAGACCCGAGGTCCTTCCTCCTCCATCTGAAGTGGCATTTACTCGGAGAGCCCGTGGAGTTTGGGAAAATGTACTTGAAGGAGCAGGAAGAACAGGATCCCCTGCAGTCAGTTACATCAAATAAACAGAGGTCGCAGAACAGGTGACAGATGTTGCTGTCAAAATACATCATGGTGATCACTGAGCTGACAGTGTGTATATCAATGAGATTGACATATGAGGTTCAAGTCATAAAATTTGGGAGATTTTGTATAAAATGATCAAAATAGACGCAGTTTCTGCCAGGGCCCCATCTCCCCATATATTGTTGGAAAGCATCTAATTCAGGTTATCCTGACAACTCTGAGTGGACTGTGCTTGCAGCAGATTTTATGACCTGCAGACTCCAAGATGCGTCAATGTCTGATTTATAAATCATCCCACAATTGGTTATAGGTGTCCCCAAGCACTGCGTCCTCCTGTTCCGGAGGCAGATGGTGCTATGGAAGGACCAGTTTGACAAAAACGTCATTCTGCTGACCCTCGCCTTGGAGGGGTAGGACCCACCCTGAGTCTGGGCTGCTGATGGAATTATGGTGATGGTTGTAATAGCCCACATCTTCGTGTGCTTACTGCATGCCAGGCGCTCTTCTAAGCACGGAGCGTGTTATTTCACCTAACCTTTCAATAGTCATACAATGTGGATGCAGACTGGGAAACTGAGGCACAGATCCGGGTAGGAGACAGGGGCAGCGTAAAGAGTTGAAAAAATAGAGATGGAGGCCTGCTGTGGCTGTTTTGACTTCTATTCCAAATTTCTGTGATTGATTGCTTATCTTTTCTGCTCTTGAGTAGGAAACAAAGGCCATTGTACTTGCAGCACGAAATTTCTCAGGTGTTCACACGCAGTTCAATTTCACTCCATAGAAATGATAAGACTTCTTTAGGGAACTCCACACCATGGCATTGGCCACATAGTGCTACAAAACAAAAAAGCCACATTTGAAATAGTCACAAGTTGCTCTGCATTGTAAAGTCTGACTTTAATAAGGTTTAAGTGTTGTGCTTGCGTGATTTACAATGGACATTTCCTAATAGTGCCACTCCTCTAGCTAACACCCTGGCAAAAATTTTCCAGCCTAATTTTTGTCAGAGAAATGATTTTCCTTTTTGGGAATGTCCTCTAAATGTAGAAGAGGCATTTGTATCAATTTTTTGACCCTGGAGACATAGTATTGATCTACAAAATGAATTTTAGAAGTAGGAGAGGCAGGAAGAGAGAGGGGGAAAATAAAAGATTTTAAGTGACTTGCAGGCAGTGAGGCCAGAAGAGCTTCTTGGCCACAGAGAGAAGAGAGCTTCCTGTCCTGCCTCCGGGGCAATCACATCTCACGCTTGTTTTCACTGCCCACTTATTCAATTTTACCGAACACCAGGTTCCGTTGTATCTTACTTACCTACTGAGGTAAAGCCTGTAACAGTGGAAATGAACACGGAGGTGTTGCACAGAAAAAGCATCATTTGAACAGCTGCAGACTGTGTGTTATTTATCAGGACATCGAACAAAGCCAAAGGAAAAAGCAGCTGCCTCGCCCAAAGAGTTAGAAGCTGCCCCTGCAGGGCTGTGGCAAGAACGGAGTGACAGAGTGAGGTGCAAAAGAGAACGGAAACGGCCCCCCAGATTCTCTTGGGCAGAAAATGAGAACTCCTCCACCCTCCAGAAGCATCGTTGTGTGCTTTCCAAGCTATCGTTCAGCCCAGTGGAATCCCTGAAATCAAATTCCAAACAGTTTGACTAAAGATACCCCCAGTTTCGAGAACACAGACGTGGTGATTTGCAGGCTGGTTTTGGCCTTTCCAGTGACTTGATTTCACCCGTTCTGCACCACACCGTGCATATTACAGAGCCTACCTGAAAAAACACAGAGATTCCAAGGTCACCCATCAATAAATCAATTCCCGCAGGCAAGACACGGACAAATGAATGTTACAGAACGCTTGAAAGGGCCTTGACCTCCCCCCCACCCACCAGCCACGTGACCTTCAACCTCCCACTGAAGCCCCCTGGGCTTTGTTTCCATATTAAGAAACTAATTCTTTTATTAAAATGTCTGCTCCCTTTGTGTCAGGCTTCTTGCTTTGTCTCCTGCAAGCTGTAAGTACCAAATAAATTCCTGATGCCAAAGCACTCATTGTGCTGTACATCCATCTAAAGAAGCGCGTCTCCCGCCAAGGCTCCTTTTCAGAGTCCCTGAAGGCTAGCTAGGGATACTTGACTATTTGGGCCGATAGAAGGGGTAGAAACGTACTTTGCATGTGAGAAGGATGTTGATATTTAGGGGCCAGAGGAGGGACTGTTTGCGTTGAATTATGTCCCACAAAAAAGTCGTCATTCATGGAAATGGAGACTGAAGGAGCAACAGAGTGAAGGCTGCGGAGATGAAGACAGGATGGAGGAGAAGAGACCAGAGGTCAAGTTCACGGATGCGGCTGAGCACTTAGTTTAAGCAAAGAGCAGGATCAGTGACCTCCGTGCGGAGTAACAGTTGTACCTGCCTGCATTACCCTGGCCTAAGCTCAGGGCTGTTGGAAGACAAACCCTTGCTCCCATGTCATAACAGCGCACTGACAAGGCGTCTTTGGTTTCCTATCAGGGAGCAGGCCCCAGAGGGATGGGGAGAAGGAGGTGGTGGGTCCCAACTGAGGAAGGGAAAGGATTTCAGGGCCTCGGAAACAGGCCCAGGCCTGACAGATAAAACCAACAGATTTAGGGTGGGTTTTTTCTTTATAATAAATAATAATTTCATGTTGTTGAAAAAGGAGGTAACCTATATATATAGAGAGAGAGAGAAAGAGAGAGACAAAGATGTATATATATATATATACTTTTTTTTAGATTCTTTTCCTATATATGTCATTAAATGATACACTTTGCTGTGCACCTGAAACTAATACATTGTAAATCCACTATACTCCAATAAAAATTATTTTTTAAAACTTTTTTTAAAAAAATCAGATAGAAAACACAAAGCAGAAAGTTAATCCCTATTTTCTCCCTAAAAGAAATTGATCATTAACAGCCTGATAATAGAAACGTCTATATTTGGGGCTAGTACAATGGGTATACTCTCAGACTCTTTCATGAGCAGCTTTTTTAAACCCAACAATATGTAATGCATGTTTCCAATGTCAAAAATATATACATCAATATCATTATTTTAAATGATTTGTATAGTATTTATTTTATACATCTACCATAATAATGGGCTTCACAAGACCTCTGTTGGTAGACACTGAAGTTTTCCCACTGTTTTGAATTTATACATGGTGTTTCAGTAAATACCCTTGTATGTTATTTCCCTAAAAAGAGTGAAACCGTTAGATCTAAGCCCATTGTGAGTTATCTGTTGCCAAAGTGAAGTCCATGTAGCAGCTCAAGAATATTTATGTGAGAGGTGCAGTCTCTCAATGGCTCTGGACCTCAGGGGCATCTATCACTTGGAAGTTCATTGGCTGAGACTGTCCATAAGGGGCCTCGGGTCCCCCACCCCCTCAGTAAAACCTCAGAAAGACAGACTTGCACATTGTCAGGGCACAGACCTCAGGAAACATAAAAATAAGATCTTGAGAAAAATGTATGTGTGTTTATTCAGAGAGTCCATTCCCTTCAGAGTCTTACTTCCACATTAAAAGCTTTTCTTGCTGTTTGTTAATACTCCATTTGCGTTGTCCCTCACAATTCACATCAAGGAACCCGCAAAATAAAATCCACTAAAGTACAAAAAGTGGCTTTACAAAAAACATCGATATAACCATCCATATTTGATCAAATCTAAGCAGAATTAAGAGTCCCAGCCTTGGGCAAACACAGGCCCTGGATCACAGTGACGAGATGAGGAGCACGGGGCTGTGTTGTGTGTAGCTGAGGCCCGCTGTGCCCATCACACGTAGGCGTATCCTGTGATCAAGGGTGGGGCCACCCAACACACAAGCACAATCATTGCGGGAGGGGTGTGCATTCTTCTGACAGCAACATCTAACTAATTAGGGTTTTAGAAAAGACAGCCCTTGAGGAAAAAGAAACCCAACACATTTATTTAGACTTTTGAAAAAGATATGTCAGCAAGTCCCAAAGACTGGGTGTTACCAGCAAGAATGTTCTTGCTAGGAATGGAACACTGAGTAAGAACTGGCAAAGACAGGGAAGGAAGAATGCAGGCTGAACAAGGGACCATGGAGTCTGTGAGCTCCCTGGGTCCTGGTGGAGCCCCATCTACAGCAAGATTTCACAAACCCACGGGGATATATCTAGCATCTAACGTTGTACTTTCAGGAGAAAGAATCTAAACCAGGATCTCTCAGGGGCCAGTGATGTCACAACAGGTTAGCATTCTAGGGGGGAGAGGGTCCTTTAGTTAAATAATTAGAGAAACATCTCATTCAATTTCTTCCTCTCGCTTGAATATTCACAATGCACATTGCCATTTTTAAAGACCAGAAGAAACCTTTTGATTTAAAAAAACCATCTTTAATTGTGTTTACCCCATAATTGTTCAAAACCCCTTTGCTGAATGAGCACCTATTATAATCTTACAGAACACTAATGTTTCATGAACCATAAGCTGATCTGAACTGTGCATATGAGCCCATGGGTACCAAATCTATCCATCATTACTAGTGATGTAAAGGTAAACTGGCTCTTCATTTAAAAAAAAAAAAAAAAAGCCATTATTTTCTCTCCCAATTTCCATGGTGTAAATGCTCCCACTGTGGCTGATTTGAAGGAATGCTGTGTTTCACAACCAAGGGAGGCTTCAAGGAGTTGGTCTAGACTATTTCTTGAAAGTTCAAGGTTCTCATGGCCTTCTAAAGAGCAAACCAAACTCTGAAACGTGATCATAAAGTAAACCAAAAAACATCTGTCAACCTTGTCACAGCTGACATAGCTCTTGGGAAAAAAACAAGATCAGATTAAATCTTAGTGAAATGGTAAATGAATTAATTTCCCCTGAAATACCCAGTACTGTTCTGATGAATATCTCTACAAAAAGAAATTAGAAAAGTAGCAGAAAGGCCACAAGAGCTTTGATGTGAATGAAATATAGAAATGCGAAGTTTAGAAATATGAAGACTGAGAAGTGAGCTGACTGAGACCTGCAAAGCCATTAAAGTGTGAATAGAAAGGGAGAACATTAAAAACTACCATGGTTGGTCTCCGCCACGTGCTGGTAGGAGACACGCACATATACACACAGGCAGCAGTAGCTGGCTCAAATCTGGCTGGGAGAATATTCTTAGAAATGAGTAAGGCTCATTCCTAAAAAGGGTGGGCACTGAGAGAAAAGCGGGCATGAGAGGAGAAGGTTAATTTACCGTTGGCCAAATCGGAAACAAGGAGGCATCCATCAGTTTCGCAGGAAGAGATGCTACAGTTCTACAGAAATCATTGCCCTATTCAGCTCTGAGGCTGAATCAGCATCGCAGGATATCGTTGCCCAGCCCCGTCCTTTCTCTCCCTTTACCGTCAAGGCCAGGTAGGGTGACGGTGAGCAGACGGAAGCCAAGCTTTCCATTGAGAAGGTGAAAGTTTGGAAGAAAACCCGCTTTGGATGTTCCCAAGAAGACCTAGTGGTGAGGATCATCTACGTCCTGTCAACTTGCTGGGCCCAAGAAACTTCTACTCCTGGTCCTGGGGAATTTAAAAGTGAACACTCCTTCTTTCATCCTTCACTGGCCAGATTCAAACTTTGGGGTCCAGGACTCAGGAAAACTGCTTCTAAAAGCACATTACATAGGGATTTTTTTCCCTAACATATGTGTACGCAATTTGGGAGCAGTTAAACAATATGGCCTGCTTCCTAAGAGGACAGGAAAATTCTGGACCCGCGCTCTGTTTAATGAGGACGGGCGATCCACGTTATGGGGACCTGCCTGACGAGAGTCTCACGTCGACAGGGTGTCGCGGGTCACACAGTGCTCAGCTTCACAGAGCCTCCAGGGACACGGCCACTTACTGCACGAGATGTTCATGCACCAGAATTAGAATTAAATGAGCATATGGCAGGAAAAATCTGCTCGCAGGAAAAAAAAAAAAATGAAAACTAATATCACAGGGAAATGGTGCAGATGAGGCAGAATCATCCGAGAGGCTGTGGACACGGCGATGCCAGCCTGAGGATGAAGGGCTGGGAGCCGCCCGCACAGTGGGCCACCCCGAGGAGGAGGCTGTGGGCCGCAAGTTCAGACCACACATGGCTTCTGCCTGCAACCCAAAATCCAGCTGTCCTGTCCCTGCTGGCTGCCCTGTCTCTTGCAAGGATTTAGCAAACAAGGCTGCTTGCTTTGAAGAATTAGTCCTTTTAACTAGGATTGGAAGATGCTTCACGGAAAGGCAATTAGCAGCCAGTTTACTTTTTACCTTGACGTGTATTTTAGTTGCTTTGGCTTCAAAGAGGATTTCCTTGGATGCCTCCCCATCACGACACGTGGGTCACAGAATCAGGGAGCGCCCAGGCACTCCCTATAATGGGCAAGAACAGCCACGGGGATAGGCCCGCATTCAGTGAAAGAGAGCTTCACGGCTTTACGAAAGATGCCCTTCACACCTCCAGTCACCTTGTAGCTATCAAACCAGCAGGAAATGTGTTTCTGATACTTGCCAACTTTGGCTCTGCCTTGAGGGTCCAACGGAGCTCCAGACTGTGACGTCTGCATGCAGCCATCCTGGCTCTAGCAAAGAGGACCTAGCTACTAAATCCGATACTCCTTCGGCCCAGTTTTCTCAAGTAAATAGAATCTATTTTGTGGTGCTGATTGCTAATTTAATTTCCTGACAAGGATCCCACAGATTCCCCTCACTAACCACAAGGTAGGTGGAACTCAACACCCACCAATCACAGGCCCGGGAAAATGCTTGTGGTAGCTACTCTCTGGTTAGCTGCACCTCTAATATGCAGGCCCCCCCTGCAACCCCTCTCACTTTGAATCTTGGCCTGGCTGGAATAGCCAGTAGAATTGTGACAGAAGCACTGCTGTATGACTTTCAAGCCTGGGGTGCAAGTTTCTGCCTTTGCCTCTTGAAAGGCTGGTTCTGGAGAAAGCCAGGCCCTAGGCAAGAAGCCTGGACACCTGGTACCGCCTTGCTGTGAGGAAGCCCTCGCTGGCACGGAAAGATGCAGGCAACCGCAGCTGTCCCAGCCATCCATCCGAGCTGGGTGCCAGGCATGAGTGAGGAAGCCGTCTGGGACCCCCACAAGGTCAAGCTTTCAGATGAGCTCCAGTTCCAGTCACGCTCTAACAGCAGCACTTGAGAGACCCCAAGAGAACTGCCCAGCTGAACTCAGCCAAGCCACAGAGCTGTGATTTACAACGTTATTACTTTAAACCACTAGCTTATGCAGCAAGAGATAACAGGGTCCATGTTCCTCTCATATTTCAACTCCAAGGTTTGAAACACTACCTTGGATTCCAAAGAATGTCTGTCAGAATGAAGGACGGTGCAGAGGCAAGAAGTGATGTCATGTCCTGAAGGAAGAGGGATGAGGGGAAAAGTACCACATGGACCAGCATCCTTACCCGAGTGACCAAACAAAACTCACCTGTGACCACAGGTCTCCTGCACCCTCCTAAGTTTACACAAGCTTTCCCGTTTGCCCAGAATACTTTCTTTCAAACATCTGCTGGAAAACTCCTTAGTCATCATTTAAGGGGCAATATTCATGCCCCCTCCTCCAAGAAGCCTTCCTGGCCTGCTCAGATGGACTTTCCTCCAAACTCTGGCTTCCTCTGTCTTTCCACCATGCTTCCTTAGAGCACCTGTCACCATCTTGCGACTGCCTTTTGCATCTTTGTCTCCCTTCCAGTGTGACCCTCGAGAGCAGAGATGGTCTCTGTATTAGTTTCCTAGGGCTGCTGTAACAAAACACCACAGGCTTGGGGCAGAACAACAGAACTGTATTGTCTCTCAGTTCTGGAGGCTGGAAGGCAGAGGGTAAGGTGTCAGCAGGACTGGTTCCTTCTGAGGGCTGAGAGGGAAGGCTCTGTCATTCCTGCCTCTCTCCTTGGCTTGTAGAGGGCCATCGTCTCCCCACATCTTCATGGGGTCACCTTCCCTCCAGGAGAGTCTTTGATAAGGACCGTAGGCAGGCTGGATCAGGGCCTCCCCAGTGACCTCACGTTAACTTGATTCCCTCATGAAATACCCCCCTCCTAGATGGTCACTTTCAGAAGTGCTGGGGGTTAGGGCTTCGGCACATGGATGGGTGGGGGACAATTCTACCCATAACAGCATCTTACTCTTCATTGTGTTTCCAGCTCTCAGCGAGTAGGTCCTCTTGGAAGGGAGAGAGGAGCCAGCAAGGCTAGAGAGGGAGAGACAGGAGAGGAAGAAAAGGGGGAGAAGAGGATGCACCCTTGTATAGACAGAGAAGGAGAAAGTTCAAGAAGAAGGGTGTGGGCACGTGACAAAAGGCTGTGGGGATAATGCTGGTGAAAACGTGAAAAAACTGCCCTGTCAGAGCTTCCCACTGCCCTGGAAACGTGACTCCTAGGATGCCCGTCACCTGGAGGAATAAGAAGGCAGTAAGATCATAAACAGTGTAGAGAAGACCAGTGGTCAGTGGTAGGGGGGCAGCGTGGAGGAAACACGTCAGCAGGATCTGAAGAGTGGTTTAAAGGCTGGAGTGTGAGGAAGAGAAGAGAAGAAGAGCAGAGGAGGGATGCTGAGAATGTGACCAAGAGATGGAGTTTCCAGGAACACTTACTACATGTAGTAAATCTACTACTTTGATTACTGGACTAGACTGTGGTTAGAAGAAGAAATAGACAATAGAAAATAGAGAGAAACTAAGTGGACAAGCATCTAATTCAACATAACAGAACTTGCAGGGGCTTCCCTGGTGGTCCAGTGGCTAAGACTCCATGCTTCCGCTGCAGGGAGCGAGGGTTCAATTCCTGGTTGGGGAACTAAGATCCCACCTGCTGCATGGTGCAGCCAAAAAAAATTTTTTTTTAAATTTAACTTAAAAAAAGAATTTTCTATGAGCACAAAATGCAATCATATCTGCACAAGCAGGCTTGATTCTAGGCACGTGGTTGCATGTAATTGCAACACAAATGCATTGGGATACAGGTTGGCCGCAATTAATTGAAAATAATATCAAGGAATAGTCTTAAATCACTTTGCCTAACACATCATAAAGAATTCAAATATTCTATAATGTGATGAACAGGAGGGGAAAACCCCACTTCACCTCTGAATGTAATTCTATGAAAGGAAAAAACATCAGTTCACATCTAACAATCACTACATAAATAGAAAGATATTTTATAAACATAGCACCAAATAAACATCTTGATGTCTAAATTTTCTTTCTAAAAATACTTAGGCTGTAAAAAAATTGTTACGAAAATATTCCTACACAAAGACACAATTTGTTACCACCTTGTAAAGGGCATTAGATCGCCATAGATGTTTCACAGTACCGAGGCAGTTTTTTCTAAGTCAGTCTGGGACGTGTCACGGTTTCTTTGTAAACAGTATGTTTTTTAATGGAACCCTACATTCCACTTAGGGAAAACAATTCTATACCCAGCAGTAGCATATGTAAAGAGCATTTGAAAGTTTTTAACACTAAAAAAATAGACTCCTCCAGGTATCCCAGTGCTGAAGTAACAGGCACTTCATAGAATGCTACGAGTGGATAGAATATTCTTCCAGCTAAGTAGGGGCCAGAAGTCACGGGGGGCAGAGAGCAGGGAGAAGACAGTCGATGTGTTTACAAATTCCTGGCTTCTCATTACTAAAGTGCTGTCTGTTCGCCTGCTACTTCCAAATCAGAGCGCCGGGCTTGGCCCTTGCGCTGTGAACAGGGATTGTCTGAGCGGTGGGCAGCTGGACGGCTCTGAGCATCTTCTCTAGGCAGGGATGAATCAATCATCTCCAAAGATGTCAGCATCTGCCCAAACCATTTTCTATTAGAATAAATGGCAGATGGTGGTGTTTTTATATTTAATCAGCTCCACCAAATGCAGTTTCATCTCTTATAAAACGAGACCATCTGCAACGTGTAGGTGTACAGATCTCACTAAATGCCCACTACTGAAACTTTTCTCTGAGAGGTAAAGCCATACATGCTAACGTTTGTTGACATGAAGTACAATAAGCCTGGAAATCCTTTAAAACAAAGCCCCATGTTTTTAATAAATACTTGCATTTAATAATGCTAAATATTTATGGTTGGCATGCCCTTCATAGGAGGTTTGCAAGGAAGGTTTACGTTTCCTGCCCAGCGTAGCTTTCAATCATGTCTGGAAGCCTCTGATTCTAAACCGTCTGAAAATACTCTCACGACAAAAGCGATCCTTTTCTTTGCCTGAGAATCAGTTTGACAAGCATTTTATCTTGACTTTGACGTGAGTTCTTTTGGGGCAGCTCAGCTATGGCCGCCAGAGTAGTCACCTTGAGACACACACACACAAATACACTTATACACACTCACGCATACCCACAACACGGATATAAAATATCCTCAACACATACTTTGGTGTATCCCCACCTGGCTGGAGTCTGACCAGATGTGAAAAATGGAATACTTTTTTCAAAATGCTGGCAGATGGAACCCTCACTTTGTTGGCCACAGAAAGCAGTGAGCAATCTTACCACCAACGGTAGGTTTTACATTTTATTCCCACTAGAATTTGAAGTGAGGGTCAGCGTAACAGGGTTCCAGGGAGCGATTTCTGTTCCCATGGTGAGTAACGCCTGGGCCCCAGGTCCCCAGGATGGAGGATTATACAGGTGCAGAAGTTTCTGGAATTTTTTGGTCTCACAGAACACAGGAGGAGAGTAGGAAATTTCTCCCCAGACACAGGGTTACCGCGGAATCAGCAGGTAAGACATCGTTCAAACTAATGGTGTCATTAGGTTATTATTTTAAACTTGGACCAGCTCCAGCCTCTCAAAGTCCAAATTCCTTAGCCTGGCACCCAGGACTCTTCCAGCCTGGCCCCCGCTATCCCCTTTCCCCTCTGCCTCATGGACTCCCCTTCTTCAAAGAGCACCTCAAAGGTACCTCCGCTGTGCAGCTTTCCGGGCCCCTCTATAGCCGCCCCCCCCCCCCCCACATGGTGCCCTCTGCTCTTTATGTTTATTTGCAACTGAATGTGCCAGTTACTTGTTTACCGTTCTGCCCCCCTCACATCACTCTGCATTCTGGGCTCTTCTTCTCTGTATTTACCCCTTTCAACTTCCCCCGCTAGCCTAGTGCAGCGCCAGGAGTAAAGGTCTGTTGAAGGAAGGCATTGCAGGCATTTGCTGTATAGAAATACCATATCTGAGGAGAACAGAGAAGGACAGGGCTTATTATTTTTCTTCCAAACCACCAGGAAGGACACAAAGTAAATAGAAAGTAAAGGATGGGAGGAACAGGAGGAGGAATGAGGTGGTATGTGAAGCAGCATTCGGTTGGTGAGAAGTCAAACAAAATGAAGACTTTCATAACAGAAGTGGAATACAGTGTCTTCCAAGATCTTCAGAAAAATGCACTTGCATTAAGCAGCTTCCCATTAGTTATAACTGGCTAGGTCACCCAACAGGCACCTCAAATGTAATGTGGTCCCAAAAACCTGTTAAGTGACCCTCCCACCCACCCCCTTCCCTGCAAGTCCATCACCATAATCAGACCTCCTCTTGCTTTTTCTCTCTCAGGAAACAGCCCCACCACCAACCAGCTGCTTATGCAGGAACTTGGGAGCAGTGGGTCCTGTGAGTGGGGACCCCAGTACCACACGGCCGTCCAGCCGCCGCTCACCCCTCTAATCATAGCCGCCTGTGGTCGGCACTCAACAAATACCATCAGCCGACTTGTGGATCCTTCCAATATAACCAGTATTTCAATTTTCTGTAGATGAGTAGCTTAAATAAAAGTATAGGGACTTCCCTGGTGGCACAGTGATTAAGAATCCGCCTGCCAATGCAGGGGACGTGGGTTCGAGCCCTGGCCCGGGAAGATCCCATGTGCCGCAGGAGCTACTAAGCCCATGCGCCACAACTACTGAGCCTGTGCTCTAGAGCACACAAGCCACAACTACTGAAGCCCATGCGCCTAGATCCCGTGCTCCACAGCAAGAGAAGCCACCGCAATGAGAAGCCCATGCACAGCAACCAAGACCCAACTCAGCCAATTAATTAATTAATTAATTAATTTTTAAAAAAGTATATTGAGGGACTTCCCTGGTGGCCCAGTGGTTAAGATTCCTAGCTTCCACTGCAGGGGGCACAGGTTCAATCCCTGGTCGGGGGTGTCAGATCCTGCATGACAGGGCCAAAAAAATAAAAAATAAAATAGCTGAAAAAAATCCAGTATATTGAGCCTTTCAGAAAGTCCCTACCTCTAATTCCTTGGCAGGTACACTTCTACCCTTCTCATCCCACAAACATTAAAATGGTACCTGATTCAAGGTCATCTGGTGGCTCCCCTGAAATTTGACTCAGTAGTGTCTCTTTTTCTATTTTCTAAAGATCATGGGCGTTAGCTTCTGTCCATCCCGTAGACAAATACTTGCAAAGAAGCTGCCAGGCCCCACTGGAGGTGTGTGCAGACGGCTGGGCCCTGGGAGGGCTGAGTGGGGGATAGCCAGCCGTGGGGAAGGAGAAGCCGCCAGCCTGGGGAGAGCTCAGAAGGCTTCCCAGAAGAGGCACTTGAAGGACATCAAGGGCATCAGGGCATTTCAGGAAGGGGGCGAGGCCCGAGGCCACAGGGGGAGATGGGAAGTCGCTGTGGGTCCACGGGCCTGAAACGTGGCAGTCACAGCCGTGAGTAATCACAGTCTAGTTTCTAAAGCAAGTGCCCCTCAAATCACCCTGTGTGAGCTCCATGTCCAGACCCATAAGGACCGGCCAGAAGTCCTCAATGTCATGACCCGTGTTTCCTTGGCAAAGGGAGTCACAGGAACCTGTCACATGCAGTCTGTTTCCACAGGTAAGGAAATAGGCTCTTGTGTCTTTCATAGATGTTTAAGTAGAAATCCAGACATGAACTCTCTTTGAGAATACAGAGCTAGAAAAGATGGGGATAATAATGCCTGGCTCAAGGAGAGGGGTGTTTATCGCCCCCTATAACCTGGGATGTTCTCCAAGGTTACGGGATGTCTCTGTCTTGTCCTGGAGGCCAAGAACCTGGGACAGACGTGATGTTAAACCCAGGGACCGTTATCACCCTTGTGTTTAGTGGTCACCCACCTGCTCTCTTCTTTCTTCCCTCAAACGTCCATTTCTACTTGATCTTTGTTAAACTTACTGAGTTGATGCTGTTGTTGTTTTGGTTGGTTGGTTGGTCGCTTTGCTGTGTGTGTGTATGTGTGTGTAAGTGAGTATTTAGGGATAAGTAGACACAAATTCTTTTGGAAATGGCATTATATAATAAAACTTAATGTTTTAAAGTTGATCTCTTTTCACCTGGGTATGTTTTAACAAGATGGAGACAGGAGTAAATTCACTGTTTTGATAGTGGCAGTGAAAGGGGTCCCTTTAGGCACTGAGAGTCTGTCTGTCCTGATTACAGATGCCCAGGACTTATGGGGGGAGGGGTCTTCTGCACCCACTTTGAAGGGAAGAGAGGCCAGTCAGTGATCAAACGAATTCTAAGCAGAAAAAGTGCTGACCGGGGAGCTAAAACGCCTACTCTAGCAACAATTTTGGTCACGCTAAAGAAGGAAGAAAATAGGAAAGCAGAAAGTTTTTTTTGGGAGAAATCAGTAAATATTTAATTGATAAAATAGGCAAATATATTTTGGCTTATTTTGGAATCCACGATGATTATTCTTTCTCTTTGGAAGACATCAGCTGCTATTGCCGGCCCAGCAGCTCTGCCCCTGACCTTCTTCTGATAAAAATCAGCCTCACAATTCCATCCTCTTGGTCACAGGTGCATGAGTAGAGCGGAGACCCAGGACAGACCATCCAGACCCTTCCTTGCAATTTTAGGTCTGGATCAGGTCCTCATCTGGGCTGGGTAAGCCTGCAGCTGCTGACCTTCTCACCACATAAAGGAAGCTCATCTGCAAGCCAAGAAAAAGAGAGACGTTTCAGCAATTATTACTTGAGTTTCTGTCACCTGCAGCTGAAAGAACCCCGACTAGCACAGTCTCATCTTACAAGGCAGGGGAAAGAGGACCAGGTGGGAGAAAGTAACGTCCTACGGTCATGGCAAGGAAATCCCAGGACTCCCAGGGCCGGGCCAGGGCCCTCCTACTGCACTAAGCCACCTCCAGCTCCCCTGCACAGACCAAGAGGTGACCAAGGGCCTGTGCTCAGAATGGACCCCTAGGAAAATGACTGACCGACATCTTTCCCGTGTCCCCTGGCAGCCCCTCAAGCCCTTCTCCTGACCACTCTTGCCCTAGAGTCGCAGGGACAGAAAGACTATGTCTCTCCTGAAAATCTCTTTCAATTTCCCCACCCAAACTGAGAATCCAGCCATTCTCTGAGCCCTGCTTCTGGTTCGTACTAGTTAACACACTTCTATTCCTTTAATAAAGAACCTAAGTGGTAAGATCCCACATTTATTTATTTATAAATTTATTTATTTATTGGCTGCATTGGGTCTTCATTGCTGCACACGGGCTTTCTCTAGTTGTGGCGCGCGGGGGCTACTCTTCATTGCGGTGCGCGGGCTTCTCATTGCGGTGGCTTCTCTTGTTGCAGAGCACGGGCTCTAGGTGCATGGGCTCAGTAGTTGTGGCGCACGGGCTTAGTTGCTCTGTAGCATGTGGAATCTTCCCAGACCAGGGCTCAAACCTGTGTCCCCTGCATTGGAAGGCGGATTCTTAACCACTGCACCAGGGAAGTCCCCGAATTTATTTAAACAGTGCTTCATGTTAGCCTCGGCCTCTCTCTTACTAAAATCTCCCCAACTGCTTTGCAAAAATCAAAGCAGAGTCCAGCCACTCCCCTCACCCAGAAGGTGAAAATGGAGTGATCTTTTTCCAGGTCGTCTTAGCCAGACACAGAAGTGGCATCTTGACCCACAGGTGCCTTGGGCTCAACCCCTGGCTTAAGCACTAACTACTGTGACGTGGAGTCAGTCCCTCCCTGCCCCGAGCTTCTGTTTCCCTCCCTCTTAAAATGGAGAGAACAGTAATGGATATTTCAGGACACGATAGTGAGGGTTCTGTGAAATTGTGTGTTCACAGCACCTAACACAGGTCTTGGTGCATCTCGGGTCCTTGGTCGATGTTAATTTCCTCCTCCTTCCTGTCTCAGCTGATTAGGGAAAGAATGTTGCACATGATCCAGGCGCCTACCTGCTCCCAGAGTAAGTTACATAGAATTATCATATCTTCTCATACATAAATACACATAAGATTAATGGTGTAACATTATTAGCATAATGAATATTCTAATTATGGCTCTAATGTTAAAGCTGGCACCAAACATTAATCCCTAGGGAATACCAATTGCCAAGGAGGTAATTACCAGCCTGTTTCGGGGAGTGCTGAGAGGATTGAACTTGTGAAATCAAGGAGCCGTCACACTTTCCAAAACACAGGAGAAAATCTGCTACAACAGAGCACTAACACACACACACACACACACACACGCTGTCCCTTTCCTACCAAGCCACTGCCATATCATTTCTCTTCTGTTATTACTACAGGGACAGATGACATCAGGGCTGTGAATTTAAGCAGCGCCACTGATAGAAGATTTACGTGGGCTGGAGGCTGGCTTGGACATTTCCCCACGTTTCTCGAACAGCCCGATGAGGGTTGTCAGTAGTCTACTCCCATTTTGTGCATGGGGATCTGAGGTGTAGAGGAGTTAAGTGATGGTAATTGTAACCAAAACAAGAGCTAACACTTCTGAGTGTCTCCTCTGGGCTACGTTTCCAGAGCCATTTGCACGGGTTATTCTCACTGTTACGACCCCGGCATGCACAAGGGCGCAAATACTCAGCAAGCCTCATACAAGAAAACAGCAGTGTCGCCAGGACCTACCTCCAGGTCACTGTTCCCGCAGGGCAGACGGAAAGGCCGAGAAACACTGTCCACTGCTCCAGGCTCACGTGAGTCTGTGTCAGGAACTGTGGCTCAAAGCCCACTCCATCAGTTACCAGCCTATGCCTTGCACATGGTGTTTCTGGAGATCAGCAGTTAATTTGACCTCATCTCTTGTGGTTTCCTTGAAAAGAAAAGAAGCATAGGAATAGTTGGCTTCAAAATTGCACCTGTGGACTTCCCTAGTGGTGCAGTGGTTAAGAATCTGCCTGCCAATGCAGGGGACATGGGTTCGAGCCCTGGTTCGGGAAGATCCCACATGCTTCAAAGCAACTAAGCCCGTGTGCCACAACTACTGAGCCCACATGCTGCAACTACTGAAGCCCTCATGCCTAGCACCCATGCTCCACAACAAGAGAAGCCACTGCAATGAGAGCGTGCACATTGCAACGAAGAGTAGCCTCCAATCTCCATAACTAGAGAAAACCCTCATGCAGCAGTGAAGACCCAACGCAGCCAATAAATAAAATAAATAAAATTAAAAAAAGAAAACTGAACCTGTGAGTGCCGATTAAAGGATTTCTGTTAAGCCAGAGAGAAGTCTTCTTTGAGGCACAAGAGGTCTGTCCCCAGGAGAACAGGCTTCCAGATCTTGGTCAATAACTCAGACGGGCATAGAAACGGTCACAGCTTAAGTTTCTGGAGGACATTAAGATGGGCAGGAGAATGTATAACAGATCGGGAAGTTGGGCTGAACGGAAACTGGCCTTGACATTGACTCCACCTCTGCCAGGGACTGTGCCACCTGTGTTGCCTTGTTTAAGTCGATGGGATAAAACCGAGGGCGCCGATGTAAGAGCCAAACGCAGAGCTCTGCCGGTGTGTGAAAGAAATCAGGGTGAGGAGAGAGGCACAAGGCCTCATCGTGGCTCCTGGGGAGAAGTCCAGGAGATAGGTTCACTGCAAATGTAGGCTGTTAGGAGCAAAGTTTCTCCTGCCCGTCCAGCCAGGAAGCCGTAGATGTCAGATAGCCTCTGGTCCTGAGGTAGCCCGAACTCGGGGTCTATCAAAGGAAGAAATCCAGGAGATCCAAAGATCAGGGTCTTCCTGGTGACCTTCTGCCAGAAAGCCACCCCTTTTCTTCTCAGCGGACCCAGTGCCAGCAGCAGGTGAGAGCTAGGGCTGCGGAGGGAGGCAGAGGCCAGTCCCGGTGGCTGCAGGTGGCCCCTAAGGTAAGGGGAGGCCAGCGAAGGAGGTAGACGGGTGGGGTTTCACGTTGCCCAAGTGTGGGAAATGCACAGGAGGTAAGCAGAATTGAAGGCAGAGAGACAATGAGGTGATCCGAATAAGAAATCCAAACAAGAAGCAACTCAAGAGGCCAGAAGGATGTGAAATTGATTAGACGTGGTGATTGGTGGGAGCATGAGGGGAAGACAGACTTCAGGGCAACTCCCGGGGATGGACTTGGGAAGCTGACTAATGATAAAAACTTGCTTCAGCTCAACCTGAAAAGCTGACAGATAATTACAGGGGTCTCCTTATAAGACATTATTCTGTGCCACTGATGATAGTGTAACGTGTGGGGTGCCCACACTTGAAACAACGTTCCTCGGAGAATTCCTGTATATCACAGAGTATTTTCATTCAGAATACTTCCGGAAGAAAGGAAAGTGAAGGCGGGAGATGGAGAAAAGGGGGTATCTATGGGATCAGCACCCCCAACTGGGGAGCTGTGCAAGTTCACTGCGTGTCAGACCAGCTGCTGGCCCAGAGCTGATCCCGGCCGCCTCAGCAGGAAGCCGCCTGCAGGACCGGGCAGGGTCACGCCGCCTGCAGAGCACGGCTTACGTTCTGAGCCCCGGATGTCAAGAGCTAGATCTTAATGTTAAGGGCCGGGTGTTACGGGTGACGCGCTATACACCAGGGACCAGAGAACCCATCAGTGAAGGGCCTACCAGCCGTTCAAAGCAACACACATGTTTGAAGTCTGCATGGACCCTCATCGTCCCAACCTCAGAGCCTGGATTCTAACACTTGGAAGGGCAAGCCCATCCCAACCACGGAGGCAGGGGCATGGACCAGGCTTCGTCTCCCCTCAGGGCTTAAACATCCTCACTTGTCCCTTCCAATGAACCGAGCTCTTGGCCTCAGGCATCCAGGGGCAAGAAAGGTCTGGTAGTTTCAGCCTTAAATGGATGCTGCACTTGCTGAGTAAAAAAAAAAAAAAAACTGGCTGTGTCTCTATCATAAGCCAACCAGACTGTGCACATGGGTACCACATGGGCAGCACGTCTCTGAGCCCATATCTGGGCCGCCTTTGGGGCCACAAGTGAGAGGGTTTCACAGCCACAGAAGCCAGAGGCACTTTCCTCTCTATGCTGTATCCTTGACCTTCCCAAATCCATAACTGATCCTGCCATGGAGGCCCTCATTCCCTCACTTATGTGTGTATTGTTATTTACCTAATGCACTTCCCTGACAGGTGGGATTTCTGATCCACTCCAGCTCCAGGAGCGAGCATGTGGTCCAGGCTCAGACACAGCGCCCTGGTGCAGAGAGGATCAAAATTAAGCCTGGACATTTGCTGGAGCCATCTGAAAAGAGGGCCCGACCTTAAGCCAGACCCGCATGGATGTAAATGTGGAGGTATGTGCTGATGGCCTGAAGCAAAGGTCCAGAGGAAACCAGAGCAGGACACAGAGCAAAGGGGTCCCTGACGACACCTTGCCAGCCCCGGGTTCACCAGGCGTGGACTCCCGGGTCATTTCCATTAATTGAGCTAATAAAGCCCTCCCCTCTCCCATCCTTTCTTTTATTCCAAGCCTGCTTTGATTAGGTGTCCTGTCATTTCCCTAGAAGAATCCTGACTAATAGACCCCACCTTCAAGGCTCAGTTCACTGTCCCCATTTCCACAGAACCTCTCCCCTTGAAAGCACAGAGAGAACCCACCAGCATCAGTTCTGTGGGTGGAGGACATGCTACTTTGAATTTTTCTTTAATACTTTCTTGAACATATCCCAAGCGCCTCAGCCAGATGAGTGTCTGATTCTGTAATACGTTCTCCTGTGACCCCCACAGCCTGACTTGATGCTGAGTAATAAATGCTCAATAAGTAGAACTCTCTGTATTTACAGTCTAGCATAACCTTAGATGCTCTGCCTTCTTTCTCACCAGAATTTTTCCCAAAACAACCCTTATCCATCCTTGCCTTTGAGAGGTAATATTCCTCAAAACAGCCCCACTCATTCTTTCAGTTGCTACATGTTTTCTTGAGCACTTATTATGTGCTGGGTATCGGTGCTGTGTGCAGGTGACCCTGGCATCGGTGTGACAGGGCTCTTGCCTAGCTGGAGAGCTGACCAGATAACAGACACGTGCCTGGTGGCGTGAGAAAGATCAGGGCAGAGGACGGGGTGGGAGCCCCAAAGAGGAAGCACCAACTCTGCAACTTTAGACCATCTGCCTCTAGGCTTCCCATGCAGCGCTCGAGGGTAAAGACGTGTGTACAGACAGGGACATGTCAGGATTGCTTGTATCAGAGAAGAGATACTGAAATCCATCTGTCGTGGCCTCCAAGGAAACACTGCAACGTGAAATAAGCCTAAAGATACAAGAAAAGGTAAGCACTCGCATCACATCATAAATGAATAGGTTTGACAAATATTCATAGAATTGACAGTTTGTTACCAGAGGCCACAAACTCATGGCTCCAACTCACATTTTCATTGGAAAACTTATAAATGCAGGAGAAAATGGCCGCATTTTATTTTCAGAAGAATATAGCCCTGACCCCAAAAGTTTATCATCTCAGCCTCCCAGTTAACCAAGTTAAAGCAATCAGTCTTGAGATGCTCTCTCCCCTTCTGGAAATCCTAGAGCGAAGTCACTCAACATGTGCTTAAGAAACACCTGCACCTGCTAAGCAGTCTGCTTGGTGATAAGGATACAGAGGTGTTTGTGGCCAGAACTCTGACCTGGTGGCAGATCAAACCAGGAAGCATTTGCTGATCACCTGCTAAGAACTGTGACCAAATTTACCATTTATGTAGAAAGCTGCAATGCCAGCAATAGAGTTCTAATACAGTTAAATGCTGCGTTGTTTTCTTGTGTGTTCACAATATTTGCCTACTTAACGCCCACAGCCTCCGCTTTGGGGAAGGAGCAGGCTTACTCTTAGGGGTCCCCCCAGCCACTCTCGGGCCAGTTGTGAGGGCTGGACTGGCAGCCAGCCCTACTCCCAGGGTGGATGGAGTGCTCAGGCCTGGGCCATCAGACCACTCTGTCAGTCTGACACGGCAACTGGGTCGAGGGACAACGTGACCCAATACAGGCCAGTTAGAACTGGGAACGTCAGCCTCCAGAATGCAGGAGGAAACTAGGACACTGAACTTTTCTCTTCTCTGACTCATCAGATCTGGGGACAGAAAGCTGAAGTTGCCTGGACCCACCATGAGAATAAGCAGCAGAGCACAAAGCCGCAGGCTGGGAGACACAAGGTCCCGGTGGTTCTGTAACGCATTTCCCAGCTCTACTCCCAGCTCTGAGCCAAGTGGCCCAGCCCTAAACTGTTCAATTGCATGAATCAATACACGCCCTTCTTTGGCTTAAACTACAGAAGAGAATTTTTGTCTTGCAATCCAAGCATCTGCGTTAACAATGTGTTGAATTTGCTTGATTCTTGGGTAATTGATTAGGGCAAGAGCCCTGTATCTTCCCCTGTATCCTCCACTGGACCCAGCATGGTGCGACCCAGAGGACCTGCTCGGTCAGTGCTCATGGAGAGGACAGACAGCACAGGTCATGACACTGAGGGGTAATTCAGACACTCTTCACCAGGCAGGATCCACACCTCTGCTCAAGGTGTTCCAGCAAACGGCGGGGCCAGAGGAGCCCTGGTCAGAGTTGGTCCTCAGCCTGAGCTCTCCCCAGCATGAGCAGGCGCTAGGGAGCTAAGCTCAGATAAAACTCACAGGAGAAGGGTTAAAGCAGATGGTAATTTACTAATAACCATAATAGCTGCCAGTCATTGAGCAGTTACCATGAGATAGAAACTCCGCTACACATTTACACATCTCATAGCTGTTCCATATTATGAGCTCAGGAAAGAAAAAAAAACCCACATCCGTCTTCACGTTCAGGGAGGGTCATGACAGCCAAGGATGCTCTCCAGGCAGATGCCATCTGCTTATGCAGCCCAAGCTTCAGGGTCCATTACTTACAAGCGCCCTTCCAAGGCCCCCACACCCTCCTCCCAGATGTGGGGAGAAAGCAGCACCTCCAGACCCTCCCTGGAAGCACACAGCTCAGCCCCAGCCTGCAGGCCTCCCTCTCTGCCTTGAGGATGGTTGTGTGGATGTACTGAGGCTTCAGGCTGCAGCCCTGTGGCCACACTGGCCAGCACACCAGAGCAAGCTGGCCCCAACTGTGCATCCAGGCCCCAGGTCTGACCATCAGGAAGGATCTGAACAGCATCTGTTTGTTCTGCTGGCCTTGCTCCGTGCTTGGGTCTATCACAGCCCCATATTAAGGGCCAGCTGACCACCAACAATGCTTGAGCTTGGGGACCAAGGGTGCAAGGACCTGGCAGAGCTGGACCAGATGCTAAGGTAGTCTCGTGCACTAGCCCACGCCCAGAGACGTGAGGCTGCCGTTCTCCCAGGCCATCCCAAGAAGCAGCTGGGCAGAAGGTGTCACCACCAGCACAAAGTCCCGCAGCTGAAAGAAAGAGAGCTCCCTAAACCACCAATAATCTGAAACAAGTATCCATCATTTACACCAGGAGAAGGACTGGATTCTCTTTCTACTCACACAACAGAAAATAATTTTATAAATGTTTTGTCCTGTGAAGAGGTAAGCAAGGGATACACAGACAAAAACTCTAGGGGAGAAAAGGTATCGTGGAGGTGGGTCAGGAAACTAACTAATAATAGTAGCTGTTCTTGGGGGTTTTTGTCATGATCATAATAATCACGATAATAAGGGTACCTGGGGAGTGCCAGGGAGAGGATGTGAAATCCTAGATGAGTCTCATCCCATCCTTTCTGTGTGTGAGCCACCTGTGTGTAAGAGGCAGGACCAACCTCCCCGTTCTTCTGACCTCTGGCCCCTAAGCTGGTTCTTACCTGGCTCAGGTAACCACATCACTGCACCTGTGCTTTCCACATCCAGCTCTCTGCTGCTGAGCCTCATGATGGTTAAACAGAGGAGCTATGAAAGCTTTTAATGATTTAAAAGACACTTACTAAATATGAGATAATGGAGAATGGCCAAATATTTGCATTCATGGCGATACTGTAGTTTTGAAATACAGGAAGTGAATATTTATTTTTAAACAAAAAGCTATTTTAAAAAGCATACAGCATTGAATAACGGCAAGCGCTCCCCAGGGATTTGGAAATCAGTAACATATGACCTCTCTCTCTTTTTATCCCTTGCTAAAGAAATTTAGTAATTATGTTGCTGCTAAATGCAAACTATTCAGTATACTGTCTGGCCTCTGAAATTCAATCAAGAGCCACTAAAAGTCACCTGCTCCCCTCTGCTCCCCTCTATTATATTTCTACGTCCATAATGAGCAGAAGTGTAAATGTAAGAGAAAGAATGTGTTGAGGTCACGGTTATGTGGACTTCCTCCTCCAGGTTCTGCAGTTAAGCAAATTATAGAAACGATTTTTCATCCCAGGGTCGAGATTAATGCAATAAACCCCAATCAAATATGACGTGGAGAAATCAGATATGCTGATGTTAGACAAATAAACTAAGCAAACTTTCACTTACCAAAGAACAAAGAGGTGAAATGACATTGAAGGAAGGTTACATAACTTTTCTGTTAAAAATGGATAAGATATGCCCAAGCCATTCCTTCCAAAAGGCCACAGATTCACTCTCACGTGATGCTAGTCACATTGAAATGTTAACAATGCTGTAATACTTAAAATGCCGTTGATACTATATTAATTATATTAATCTGTTGTTTTTTCTAATCACACTATTTTTAATTTTGATGTAATAATCATGTCAATCTACCCAAAGATCCTAACTTCATTAACTATACATAGAGAATATTCTTGAAAAATTTTATCATTAGAAGATGACACATTTAGCACCACCTGATGGTACAAAAGAGAGATGAGACTGGGCCTTAATATTTGAATCTTGCAAAGGGAAATTATGATTTTTTTATATAAATGTATATGTTATAACAGCAGACAGCATTTTGAGGATTTTAGCATGTGGCATCAGTTTTCTTAGAAAATGAAAATTTTCAAGAGATTTTCATGCAAAATCTACTAAGATTGCATTTATATAGAATATAAACTACAATTACCTGAGTATAAGAATCCATAAATCACATCATTATTTCTTCATATCAAAACACTTTATTTGATAATCTAAGTTAAATTTATAAGCCATATAAAATTGTGTATTTAACAAAAATTCTTGAATTGTTAGGAAACATCTGCCAAGAGAGAATCTGAAAATATTACGCATGTTGCAGTACAAAACTCTTTCCAAAATTTGAATTTCTCTGTATTTAAAACACAAATATTTTTAAAACATGGTGGAGACTTCCAGCTTTAATACAGAAGAGTAAAGAAGATATTTTTACCTTCTTGCAAAATCAACTTGCAAGTTTTAACAAAATTCAGAGGCATAGGTAACCCCAAACCATGCTATATAAGGAATGGAAGTGAAACTCAGTGATGGTCAAACAGGAGAGGGGATTCCATGGCTGCAGACTGTAGACAAGGCTGAGAGGGTAAAGGTCCCAAAGAAAGTGGCAAGTCTAAGGGTCAAACTGACCTCCTTTCTTGGGGACAGCAGGCACAGGTGGGAAGTAGGAAGTTCCCATGGACTGAGTTTGGTACAAAACTCAAAAGGAAAGCAGGATGTGGTGGGCTGGATGGGAAATCAGTCAGGCCCACCATATCTGCAGGAAGCCATCTGTTGATGAGGCAGGAAGCAGAAGAGAAACTCAGCATTATTCAGGGCAGAGTTGCTTCTGAACATGTCAGGTGATTTTGAAAGTAAAGTCTAGAAAGACGGCTCTTAAACACAAGGCCCTGTGTCCTCTGAAGAACTCCTTCTACGTGTCCATGGTCTTGCTCTCCGTTGTGCCACTTTGAAATTAGCTGGACCAGAAAGAATTTGCCTCTTTCAAATATAACTATTGACAAAAAAGTATCCAGCACCCAGATCAATTTTTCAAAATACTGCATGAAAAGGAAATAAAGATCCAGTAAAACAAATAAAAGACAAACACTCACCAGAAAAATGCCACTAAGGGGAAGCTTTAAATTGTGATCTACAGCACATCAACTTGTATTTTAAAAAACTAAAAAGCAACCACCTTGACAAAATGTGATGTAAAAGCAGATACAGGAGCTCAGGGAATCCATGGTTTTCTAACAACAGGAGATAAAACAAGTTAATAGGGCTCAGAAAAGATGTGGAAGAGAAAAATGAAGCCATCACAGAAATGAAGGCCATGTTGACAGCAGCTCTGAAAAGTAAGAAACTACTGAAAACCTAGCAAAAGACACAGCAATCAGAGATGGAGAAGCACAATCTAAATAAATTAAAACAAACAAAAAATTAGGAAGGGCTAGGAAGAAAATGAAAGAAAAATATGACTAATCAAAGGATCCAACATATGCCTAATTGGTGTCCCCAGAATGGAACAGGGTTAAATTATCAGAAATTATTAAAAGAAATACGTATACACACACCAAGATAATGAGGCCACCCAAAAAAAAAAAAAAAAATTACACCATCAAGTAATTCCCAAAAGTAGAAATAATGAAACTAAACACCCTGACCACAATGAACGAACGAGAAATTAACAGTGAAACTAAAACACACAAAGAAACAAGTCCTTACCATTTGGAAACAAACACTTTCAATTTATAGTCAAAGAAGAAATCAAAGCTGGAATTTTACTACAACTAGAAGACAGCAATAATTTTAAAAGCTACAGAGCGAAACCTATGATTTACGTCTACAGCAGGTCTCAGGAAAAAAAAGCATAGAATTGCTTACATACATTAATAAACAGAAAAAAACAAAAATGCATAAATAGATCATACAATAAAAGGTGAAAGAACATGGATAAAGCCAAGAATAAAAGAGGGAAGGAATTAGTAAGCATAAAATGTGAAATTGATTAGTTAGAAAGCTGAAAAATGACAGTCAAGATAAATCCAGGAGCTTAAATAACTAAATAAATGTCAACTATTGATTAGCTTAATTTTAACAAATAAGAAACCACACACTGTAAGAAATGATAAGGGAAGACATTTTAGGAATTATAAAAGACCATTTTTCTACGTGGCTCTAATTAAGAATCTGAGTTAAAATATTGTCTGGAAAATATAAATCACTAAAATTCTTATCAAAAAAATTAAGAATTCAAAGTAGGTCAGTTACTCTAGAGGAAATAGAAAAAATTGCTAAAGTGCTAACATCCCCCAAAAGCAGTGAGCTTAGATAATTTGATAATAGACGTCTACCAAACCCTTAAGAAACAGACTCATTCAGTGTTCTTTCAAACTATTCTAGATCGTGGAAAAATAAGGGGGGTTGGCAATCCTTTTTTCCTTAAGTTAGCATAACATTAAGAATAACAACAATAACAACAAAAAGGACATGGAAAAAAATCTCATTTCTGAATATCAATTCAAAATCCTAAACCAAATATTAAAAGAAAAATATACAACAACCAAGTAACATTAATCTCAAAATGCAAGAATGGTTAAAATTTATTGTTGCTTTTTACAAACCATCATATGACTATATCAAAAGAAAAAAATTAAATAATCCTCTCCACATAAGATAAAAAAAGCCTTTTATATATGTTAATATCCATTTTTAATAAATATTCTTAAATACCTGAAAAGGTGGATGATTCCTCAGTACAGTATAAAGATCTAACATCTAGCAAAAGAATGCCAGTTAAGTATGTGTGTATGTATATTCAGTTTGTGTGTGTGTCAACCCAAAGATTAGCAATATGTTTAATGGAGAAAAGCTGGTATTGGGTTGGCCAAAAATTTCTTTGGGATTTTCCTTAAGATGTTATGGAAATACGCAAACAAACTTTTTGGCCAACCTAATAGCTTCCAATTCAGTCAAAAGAAAGAAAAGAATGCCCATTACCACTACTAAGGCTGTTTTAGCAGTAGTAGTCCATTCAACTTGATAAAAGAAATAAAAATGAAGTATAAACATTAGAAAGAGGAATTTTGATTTCCTGACCTCTAATTCGGAAAATAAAAAAGGATCTTTGAGAAACTATCACAAACAATAAGATAATTTTGTAAGATGCAAATATTATGTAGAGAAATCATTGTTCTTATAAATAGTGACTAGTTTGATGAGATTCAACATACTACTTTGGACCAAGTTCATATTGAATTCCAGCTTATGGTCCTAAGTAAAAATAGCAAAGTCTACAGTCTTAAGTAAAAATAGCAAAGTCCTGAACTATTTATACAGAGTAAGTTATGACTTGTGTCTGATTCCCTCCCAAAAATATGCTATATAGATACATAGGCTTATATACACAGAGACTATGTCTAGAAGGTTACACCAGACCTAATTGTGGTTGCCTCTGAGGAAGGGAATTTGGTGAATGAGAAGCAGAAATGGAAGAGAGACTCACTTTTCACGGTATTCTATTCATAGTTTTCAATGTCGTGTCACATGCAGATAAGAACTATCCAAAATATAAATAAAACCTATTTTAATCAACATGAAAGGAGTATATTCTTACTGACAGTGTTTCTCATGTCAGGGTTAATTCTTAAGGATTTTATCCTTGAAGCCTTAAAACGCTCATAAAAACTCTGGGTATCAAAACTCACATCTCAATAACTGTTGAAAAAAAAAAGCAATAACTGTTCTGTTATTTTCTTATAACAGCATTTAAAGTTGTTTTAAACCAAAACACAAAGTGCCATCTCTTTCTAAGTTGTTTTTGACCACAAAACACATTAGCATCACTATCGTGCGATGGTCTCACCCATTTTCCAGTATCTTGCCTTGCTCAGAACATCGCCCGGCAGCCAGGCTGCCAGAACTCAGAGCCCAGCCCTGGCATTCACCCGTCTGTGACCCTGAGCAAGTATGTAAACTCCTCATGCCTCAGCCTCCCCATCTGGAAAACGATCACAATTTCCCCATCACAAATCTGTTGTGAGAATTACACAAGTTCATTGTAGAACACAAAGAGTGACTAGCCAGGGGCAAGTGGTCTAGAAGTGACCAGTGATTATTTTTCAGATTTGGGGTCTCAGTTCAGTTCTTTTGAGGAGCAAGTGCCTTCTTAGGCCGCCGACAGAGAAAGGGTTGGCCCAGGTGTGCGTGTGCTGCCGGACCATTTTGGTCCTGATTCCCTGTTTGTGGTTTCTTCGTGTGAGAAGGTAAGGAGAATGAAAAACCAGAAACCTGTGCTCTCCTTCTGAGTGTGGCACAAAGGGAACCCACAACTTACAAACTTCTCTTATTTTAAAATTCTCACTCTCAGACAGAAAAACCACACTGCTTTCTTCCACTGGGTTCAGGAGGCAGTAGATCACTTACCAAAATCATTCATTACCTTAGAAGAACCATCCTGATTTAGGTAGAGAAAAGGCAGTTACTACAAGCAGAGTAAACTTTGTCAGCGATTAAAAATCTCATCCTTGTCTCCAAGATACCACTGAATTACCAACTACAGTGGCATTTTATTCTACTACTCATGGCTCAGTGTTAAAAGAAGATGAAGGAAATACACGTTTAAGAGGTAAACTGAGGGAGTTTCCTGGCAGTCCAGTGGTTAGGACTTTGTGCTTCTATTGCAGGGGGTGCGGGTTCAATCCCTGGCCAGGGAACTAAGATCCCACAAGCCGCATGACACGGCCAAAAAGAAAAAAGAGGTAGACTGATTCTTGCATAAACACTGAGCCCCTATTCTGTGCCAGGAGGCAGTGCTAATTGTTGAGTACACAGAAAAGATGCCAGAGGGTACGCTTTTGAGAGATTCACAGTCCAGTAACTTCCTCTAATGTGCCAATAACCAATGTTTTAGGATTAAAAGATTTGATTTTGTATCATAGTTGTGTTTTGGAAAATGCCTTACCCGGATATTTTCTTTACAAACCTTGGCACCCATCTGCACAACTGAAACACCCTTCCCCACTTTGCCTAAAGAGCATGTCTCTCAAAAGTAGGTCAAGTGTCCTGCCTGGCAGGCCCCCTTCCTCCAGCCCCTATCTCCTTTATGTGGCCCTGGACAGGTCCATTACCACAGCCCCTCTCCCCCAAGCCCTCATCACTGTGTTCTCAGCCCATGCAGGGGACTCTAAATGGTTGCTGAAGAAACAAACGAGAAGTTCCAGAAACTTCCTGGATTCCCCTTCACCCAATTCAACCTCAATTCCCCTCTGGGATCTGACCCACACGGTCTCTGTCTTAGCCGGAATCCACTGAGGCTACTACTCTCTGGTAATATGGCCTGGTTCTCCCTCTAGCTATCACGACAATCTAGAAAATACTGATAACCAGTAGGTCACCTCTAACAGATGCCTATGATGTTCCAAAATTTTATTAAAAACAGAGGATTTGTATCCAGTAAAAAGATTTTCTTTTAGAGCAAAAAGGATGACAATTTCCAAGAACATCCAAATCTACAGCCCTGGTATGTAGATGAAGTGCTTTGTCATAAATTTTACTGTCAGTGAACTCTTAGGAATTCCCTCGCTTCTGTCCTTGAAAGAATGAACTTCAAAGTCAACCTGAAACCCTAACATGAAAACATATACAAATGTGTAAGAATAAGTTTGCCCCCCACCGGGACCTCTGTTATTTGTGGACTCTGAGACCCGACAGTTTCGAAAGAAATAAGCAGGTGTTTAGAAGGTGCCAGTCTGGGCAACACCAGCCTCCTCTCTGTGGTTCGCTAAGTCCTTTGCATCTCTTTCCTTCTACCTGTTTTTGGCCACTTTGCTACTCTCTTGATCATTTCAATACCAGCAGGAGGCTAGGAGAAGCAAAAAGAGGTGATACCATAATCTCCCTTTTTCTTGTAGTGGTATTTATGATAAAAGGCTGCAGGGGAAAGAGAGCGAAATTTCAGAGCTGAAATGAGGGCTTTGAATCTCCCCAGGGTTTTGATGACTCATGCAATGGCTCTTCCGTTGCCATAGATATTTGTATATTCAAGCCAACAAGGACAGCCCAGAATCTCCTATTTCCCAAACAAAGCGTTAGACATTTTGAGAAACGCAAGAGGACCAAAGTCTGAGCCCTCCTATGGGGAATTCATCCCTCAAAGGAAACAAGAAGTGAAATCATTATGAACCATTAAGATAGTAAACAGTATCCAAGGTCCCAATCAGCAGAACAAACTTCTTATAGAAACTCCAAGAGCTGGTTGTGAGTTCTCGAGCCAGACCTTCTTTCTCATCCCCAGATAGGTGGAGCTGATGCGAATCAGCATGGAGCCTCATCTTCTCTCCTTCCCGATGCAGTGAACATCAGAGCAGCCACACGGCAAGGGGCAAACATGGCAGTGAGCTTAATGACAGCCCGAGGTCTGTCCCTGACGAGGATGCTCTGAGAGCCCTGGGCGTCAGCTCCGCGCCACAGGGAACGAACCCCTCCGCTCCCAGCTCTGAAGCCCCTCACCACCCCCTGGGACCTGGAGGCCCCCTGGAACGGTGGCTCTCTGGTCTCCGCCCCCCAAAGAATTCCATGGAGGGCACTTGGTAAGAGAGTGGAAACTGTTCAAGTTTGAAATTGAACTCTATGATCTTCATAGGTTATAATATGGTGCGATTTTTTTCTCATTCTCTCTTGCATGTAAATTGATCGGCTGCACTGAAACTTCTACTTAAAGCAAAGGGGTTTGATTTATAGCCAGTCTCTTCCTGCAGCGTGGCGCTCGGGGCCCCCGGGGAAGGCGGCACTTGCCTTTTATAAATGACTAGGGGGGACCTCGGATCGTGAGGTCGCCCCACGCGCTCCCAGCCTCCCCTCCCCACCTTCCCTCTGCCTTTGCTTGCGATTCCCACGGGGACGCAAGACCCAGTTTTTGCAAGCCTGCCGGGTGTGTTCCCTTTCGTTTTTACTTTTTAAATTAAGGAACGTCGACATTCAAATCTGTGGCTCTACCCCCCTGGACTTTGCTGGCTACAGATACACAGCCCTGCCACATGTGCCCCACTTGCAAGGACAGCTCCTTTACCAGGGAGCCTCTTACCTGGGAAGTGGATGGAGGCAGAAGCCTGGCCTCTGCAGGAACTGGGGTGCTGAGGGCAGGCAGCTTTCTCATTTGGTAGAGGAAGCTGGCTGATACCCACAAAAGTTTCCCACGGAGTGTCCTGTTGGGACTTGGGTGAGAGACGCCCGGGCAGTCATTTCCTGTGCCTCCTGCTTCTGTCCGGCACCTGCGGGGTCTCCGGGAAGCCAGGCGGAAGCGTGTCAAGGAAGTGAGGACACGAGGCCACATCTGCAATGCCGGGGAGAGCAGTTCAGATGCAGGGCAGACCCTCCTGCTAGAGGACACTGTGTTGGGAGAGAAAAAAAGAGACCGTGTACTCTCATCGCCCAGGGTAGTGACAGATCTGAAAACCTATTTATCTCTCTGGAAGGCCTGAGATGGGACCTGCCTTGGTGTAAAGCACACAGCAAGTTGCAGGTCTGCGTTCCCAGTGCACACCCCCGCTTGCACTGCCCTATTGCTGATGCTCTGGTGGGAGGGGTGTCGCACCCCACGGGAGTGGGCTATGGACCCTTCTTCCTGGTGAAGGACATGGGGACCTCCCCTCCTACCACCACGGAGCCGTGTCACCTTGGGCAAGAGCTCTAACCTCACTTTATGAGACATTCAGGTTATGTTTTAACTCCCTTCTAACGCTAAAGTTGCAGTATTCTAAGATTTATGCAATCGAGGAAGATGGGTAATTTTAGAGCAGTACTGCCCAGAGAATGTTCCAGACAACCAGCTAAGGGTGGCATAGCCAGAAACGTTTGGGAAGTTCTAGTTTTCCTTATGACAGGACTTCTCAGAAACTTTTCCAGTTCTCCTCCTTTGATTATTTTTATTTATTTTGTAAGATTTTTTTTACTTACAAGAAAATGACATGGTCCTTGTAAACAAATAATACAGAGGTTTGTAAAATTAATACTGACAATCTCATCTTCTGCCCTCTACCCCCAACCCCAGCTAACGACACTAGGGTCTTGTAGGTCTGTGCATCTGCTCACTCCTTTATAGGTCATGACTCTCTAGGAGGGGACAGAGCAAGAAAATTGTCCCCAAATTGTTGGACCACAGCATCCTTTTCTATAGAGCACTGCACAGGTAGGGGACTTCTGAGTATATTGCTCTGCTCTACATATGAAGGGAGATCTTGCATGAGTGAACAGGTCTGCTTTGGATGGAATAGTATTCTTTCACCTAATTTACAAATTGGCTAAGAAATATAACACCATTTGGCTTCCAGACTGCAGGATACTTTCATTCTTAAGATTTTGGAAAATCTCTTAAATCACCTACACGTCTTCTCTGGAGGAGGTTCTCAGAGCCAGCATTAGGGGGTCCTGCCCCCCTGGGCTGTCACCTCACCTGTGTCCTTGGGGTCTCCCTGCATTGGCGACAGTGAAGATGGTGTGACACCAAACCATCTCTGCTCCCCACACCAAAAGGCTGACAAAGGATGACACTAATCTTTATATCCCCAGCACCTAGAGCAGCCCTGGTTTATAGCACAGCCTTGGACTTGTGGATGAAAACATATAAAAGGGAACATTGGAGCACTGGAGGGCTGTACCACCCCACACTAGGTCAGGTCATGGTGGGATCCAGCTTATGTGTGCCACACATGCTTTCACATACATTATTTTATGTAATCCACTGAAAACCACTCTATGAATTCAGTGCTATTCTCCCCATTTTGTTACACAAGTGTTCCAATTTGCATGACTGGGAGTATGAAACCTTGGTTCTGGAACCCTCTGCAAACCAAGTGATGTTTTCACGACATCACCGGTGTCTCTGTACTTCATTTCTTCCAGTTCCACATTCTAGTCCTTAGGGATTGAGGGATTGAGCTTGACGGAGGGCAAAGATGGCTGGATGCAGGCGGCCCACCTGAGATCTGGTCCAGATTCAAGGGTAACTGCAGGGTGTGGGGTCTGAATGCTTTCTAACTGTTTCACTCTTCCAGTTCTATTCTTGACATCACCACTGCATCCCACCTTCTGTCCCGCCTTTGGTCTATTCTCAGATGGCAGTGCCTTCATGCTAGTGATCTTGGACATTTTCCAAACATAAATAGCAACTTTAATATGTTATAAACAAACACGGGGAAAGAGAGTGACTGCTGTATGTCTTCTCAGGTCACAGATTGAACTAGATGTGATACTGAAATACAAAACTCCCCTTTGGACGCTAAGTCATCCATCACTAAGATGCACTACCACTTACTTACTAAACATTCACCAAGAGTTGTGTCCATCCCTGATCCTGAGCAGGGCCGCAAATTGTTCACCTGTGAACAAGCCAGACACCCTTTGCTCCACGAGTCCACAGCCTGGTGCAGAGGCCAAACCTGCATTCAAGCATCACAGTGCAGTGAGCAGGTCCTAACAGAACAACAGGCAGCTGGAGATAAAAACAAAACCCAGAATAAAACCCAAGCAATAATAACAACAATCCTTTCAATGAAATTCAGGAAGAAAATATTTGCAAAGTGATCCCCAGAACCGCATGTTAAGTCAAACTATAAAACACCTGCCTTGGTTCACCCGTCTTAGACTCTCGAGTGTGTGTCATCCACACACAGATCTGCAGAGAGGGGACACATGATGTGTAAGTTTCAAGTGCCTTTCAAAAGGCACTCAACACTTCATAGTTACACAAAGGCTGTTCTTCTGAAGTGTGTATGGAGAAAATTCCCCAAATCCAAGACTAAAGTAACAGATAAAATGCTTGGTGTCAGGGCTGCCTTCCAGATAGAACACAAACTCTGAATAGTTTAGTGGCCAGTCAAAGCAAACCAGGCTAATATATACAGCAAGATCATTTATAAACTTCAACTAATTAAAGCCATGTTCACACTTTATAAGATGATGCTGGATGGTCCCTAAAGGAAGGACTTACATATCATTCCATCCCACAAGTGGCAGCCTATAGAAAACTCAGGCAAGAGTATATCTTATCAACTTCATCAACTCCTCTCAAGGATGTGTTTGTTCACACAGGAGCAATATGTTCATCTTTCTTTACTGTCCGTTTTTGTGTTTAGTTGTTTGCTTTGATTCAGCCAATATTTTTAAGGTTAAAGAGAAATATTTTAATTATAAAGGTCTTCTAAAGTCAAACCATTCCACAAATTTATTAATGACTTCTAAATTTATCTCACTTGTCTTCAAATTACTTTAAGAGTTCTATAATTAACGTGCATCAAAGGAAGATTTTTTATCTTCCTGAGGGAGAAAAATAATAATAATTGCATAAAAAACCACCTGTCAGTGCAACAATTAGAAAGGAAAATAGGCAGAGTTCAAGAACGCATGAACTTAAGTGGCAGCCTGTTTTCATAGAACTCTTGTCATTGCATTTTTTCACCAGTAACAGAAAGTGACTGTTCTAGAATTTTCTCCTTGAAGGAAAAGCCTATGTCTAGAAGAGCTTTGCTGTTGTCCTGATTTTTTTTTCATTAAGAGCCATTGACTTACAGAAACATACATTAAGAGCTTTAAACATGTTAAAGTGACTGTGTTTCAATTGGGTGTGCAAAGAGCGTCTCAGAGAAAAAAGCATGAAGAATATGACTCATTGCCCCTAAAGTGAGGCACCAACAACAGACAAGTGTGTGTACACTGTGTCTGCTAGAGGTGAAGCGGGAAGCAAGGGGAGAAAATGAATGAAAAAGCAATGCAAGAAGGAGAGGAGTCGGGAAGGAGTCAGGCAAAGAGGGAGAAAACACGAAGGCAGAGGCCAGACCAAAACAGCAATAAACCCTACAAGGATGGGGAAAGAAGGCCCCTTTGAGAAGGCGGCATGTGCCCTGAGGCTGAATCTGGAGAAGGAATGTTCTCAGCAGAGATCACAGCAAACCAGAGGTCCTCACGGAAGTGAGCTTGGCCTACAGCAGGAAAATCAGTGTGGCTGGGACATAAAGATAAAAAGTCAGAGAGTCAGATGACAAGCAGATCACGTAGACCTTCTGAGATGTGGGGAGGCAATGGTAGAGGAGGATGACTTTAGATTTTCATTATAAATGCAAGAAAAATCCATCAGAAGGTTTTAAGCAGAGGGGTAATATGCTCTGCTGTACGATTTTCTCAAAGGTCATCTGGCTGCTTTGGTGGGAGGAATTTAGATGGAAAAGACTGGGTGTAGAAAGGTCAACCTAAGATTAAGGCACAAGAACCGTAACCCAGGAAAGAGCTGATGTTGCTCTGATCCAGGGTGGCAACACTGAAATTTCAGGGAGTGGTTAGGCTGGAAAGATACTTTGGAAGTAAAGCTAACAAGAGTTGTTGTTAGGTTTGATGTGAGGGGTAAAGGAATCAGATAATCCAAGAGTGATCCTGAGTTTTTGGACCATGCAGCTGGGTGGATGGTGGTACCACTGACAAAATAAGTAAGACAAGGGGATGGGTTTGAGAAGAGGAACAGGAGCTTAGGTTTTGGTCTTATTAACTTTGAGATGATAATTAGACATCCAAGTGAAGCTACAGCATCATCGGATGTGTGAATCTGAAACTTCTTGCCATCTGATCTGAAAAGAGGTACACTTTTGTACTTCATCACCACACACCATCTCATTTAATCTGCTAAGGATGAGGTACACAGAGGAAATGTTATCCCCACTTTCCACGGGGAACACTGAGCCTCAGAGAGACTGAGTTAGTGCTACTAAAGCTACAGCAGCAGGTAAAGCACTAAGAATAAAAGCACCTCCTCCAAATCTGGTACCCTTTCCACCATGCTCGCTACACAAAAACTAAGGAACACACAGAGTATAAGAAAAGAGTAAAAATTATCCAAAATTAGCATATCAGAAATTTGCTCTTTTGATTTCACAGGTATTGATTTAAAGTTCAGGTACCAAAGCCAATTACCACCACCGTTAAGATATCCTACCAGCTATCCATCATCCCTTTTCTGACCTTAGAACCAATCTAGTGTCTATAAAAATTGCGTAAGACTTTGAAATGGACCCCCCAAAAAGATTATTGTGTGTCTTCTCTAGTTCATCTTTCAGGTTCTCACCACCTTTTATTGTCTTTGAGTTATTTTACAATAGTTGCAGAAATAGAAAAAATGTAGGGAACTGGTGGAACTTCAAATGATTCTTTTCCATAGAAATTCAAATTGTGTCTAGTGTGATGCAATTGGTTACTGCTCTGTAGATTTTGATGAATTTTGCATCTATTTGTAAATTCACTTCACTGTTCCTGATTTTCTCTGCGTTTGCATTTTGAAGTCTCTTGTGAACTGGCTGTAATATCTTATTGTTTCCTTCATTAATTAATGAGTTAAATGTCTGATAGGCTTTCATTTGTGTTTGCCTAAGGGTCAGGATTTTAATCCTTTTTAAAAATTATCCTTTAGCATAGGTATACTTTCTAATATTAAGATTTCCTAAAGTTATTTTTAAAGAAATATTCCCCCCAATTTTGAAGGCTTTGTTCTTGTGAAAAGAAATTACTTAAATTTTAGAAACCAGTTTTGAAACTTTAGAAATATTGGGTCAATTTACCAGCAAATAGCTAGTGAGACTTTCTGATTTGAACAGAGTTTGTAGAGAGATTAAGCCTTCTGCAGCCCGCAGATTGTAAGTGCTGTATTCACACCATTATCTGTGTATTTTGGCTCTTTTGTAACTGAATGTCAGAGACTATTTGCTATCCATCCCACCCACCACCCTTTTCCATGGACACACATCTTTCTTCGTCCAGGTGAAAATATCAATCCGCTTCAGAACACCTCCTCTTTGCTCAGCAGTGAGTCTCTGGAGGGTTTCCTTTAGGGTCTAAAGAACATTTTGCATTCAAACATCCCCTCCCCCTTGGCGTGATGAACTGACCACTGAAGATGGGGGTAGAGATATCTGTAAAAGAAGCCCAAAGCCTCTCGAGAAAATGAAATACAGAGCCAGACATTCAAAAATAAGGACCTGTCAGGAAGAACTGTGGTAGCCCTGACCCAGGGTCTGTAAGAAAAGACACGGAGGGTCCCAAAGAGCAACTCAGCAGAGAGTCATTGGGGGTCTCTTGGTTGCTTTAAGCTTAATACATGACTTGAAGGCTTGTCGGGGGTGCTGGGGCTGGTCTGGCACAGCTTGTGCTGGTAACCCCTCAGAGCATGGCACCCAGCCACTGTGCCCTGCTCCAGGGAAAGCCTGGCTAAGCCTGTGTGTGGGGGAGGGCACCCTTGGACCACCACCCCAGGCTATGCAGGGATGGAGAACACTGGGCAACAAGTAGTGGGCGAGCATCCGCAGGGCTGCACAGGGCTGTCTGCAACAGTGACACCATGTGGTAGGAAGGGACAATTGCAATAGTAGAGATGAGCAACTTCCCACTCCCTCCGGAGCCGTCATTTAGAAGCAGAATTGACTGAACCTCTTTGAACTAAGCAATCCTCCCCAAGTTTACATACATTTGGGGGGATACCCTGAAAAGGCAGGTATACAGGGGCATATGTACTTGTAATAAATTAATCAGAAATATAAAAGTGATATCTTTGAAGTGGTAGAAGGAGGTTATACAAGTGACACTAGTTTTTCTCTGATCAAATTCCACACTGCGTTCTAAGTGGACCTCAGAATGGATCATCAAAAAACCAGAATGGGAAGAAACAGAAGTCAGATACTCTTTACAGATGTTTAGGTGCTTTAAATTCAGCTTCTGTCCCTTTTCAAGGATAAGGGAATGAGAAGGGCAGTAATGATTTTCTGTGTATCAATGTACCTCTCTGGCAACACAAGTAAGATGTGAGCCAGTGGTCCACTTCCACCATATCAGTCATTCCTGGTCCCAGGTCTTCAGACCCAGGCTACAATCTGGCAATAAAATCAGTATCAGTTCCACCAATGGCCACAGAGCTTGGGACAAAATGTAAGTTATGGAAAACTGTAGTTGAAGGTGTCTTTGCTTCTGATGACAAGAGGTCTTATGAGGACAAATGAGATGAGGTGACAAACAAAAGCTTCTTTGTTTGTTTGTTTGTTTGTTTTGTAATTTATTATTTTTGGGGGGATACACCAAGTCAATCATCTGTTTTTTTTTTTTTTTTGGGGGGGTACACCAGGTTCAATCATCTGTTTTTATACACGTATCCCCATATTCCCTCCCTCCCTCGACTCCCCCTCCACCCTCCCTCAAGTCCCCCCACCCTCCCCGTCCCAGTCCTCTAAGGCATCTTCCATCCTCAAGTTGAACTCCCTTTGTTATATAACAACTTCCCACTGGCTATCTATTTTACAGTTGGTAGTATATATATGTCTGTGCTACTCTCTTGCTTCGTATCTTTGAGTTCTATAAAGAAAGGTCCTGAGTCCACCAGAAGCCAGCCCTTCAGATAGGTGAGTATCCCAAGTCAGAAGCCCCAAAATAGACCCTGGGGTTGGGGGCTCCCACTGCAGTTTTCACTTCCACGAGCCCTCGAGTTGCACTTCCCCATAGACCTGGTGGTTACTGAAAGGGCCCCAAGGTGGGAGGGCTGTTGGTCAAGGCCCTCCATCAGCTCTGCCCACCTGCAAACATACGTTAGGAGAGGAACTTCAAGTACAGACTTCCTCAGAAGGAAATTGGCCTAAAGCAAGAAATTCTTCTCAGCGCCATCACCCATTTCATACAGAGTCAGGGTCCAGGTCAAGATCAAAGCTCCCTTTGTTTCCTATGGGTCTTCCCAGTGGCCAAACAAAAAGGATTAGGTGGAACTGGGTAGTTTGCTCAAGCTTCTCATGTTTTCTTCAATACCAAAAAGATCTAGACTTTTAGAGGAAAATAGAACTCAAAGCTTTATAACTCTGTACTAATTGAAACAAGTCAAACGCCACAATCTTCCTTGGGTTCCTATCTAGAGTAAAGAGAATCCAGGCTATTTTAAGCATTTGTATCCGTCCTAAATATATCTAAACAGATATGATGGGGAGCAGCAGATACAAGCACTTAATTTTGAGAAACGTCCATGACAAAGAAGGATCATAATAGGAGCTGAACAGAAGAAGAGAGGGCAGGGATAGGATGGCAGGAAGAAATGAATTACTTCCTCGTTGGTCAATCATTTAAATTCCACCCTGCCTGGTAGTGAAGGAAAGTCATTGCAGCACTATAAATAGAAACTGAGTGGTCAGAAAATACATAGTTCGATCCCTTTACACTCTCAAATTCCAACCAGGGTCCATCTCCCGCAGCTTCCTCCCGACATTCATAGAAAAAAGCAATATGAAATATATTCTTCTAACTATTGCTGAGACAACTCCCTTTGTAAGATTGTTCAGACTGAAAGAAATAAATTGTTGCCCAATAGAGAGTTACCAACTCTAACCAGAAAAGGAGAGGACAGCTGGGCATATTAATCACTTTGAAAATCTTGGGTCACGTATCGCAGGCACGGAATTATTCATTTGTTCCCTCCTTCCTTCCTTTATTCTGCTCTGAGGAGCTGATGAATGGCTGGGTGACAATGTGGACAGTGACAACAGCCACAGAGCCAGGGATAAGCATCGTCCACCCCCAGCTCCTTCAAAAGGGCCAGAAGCAGTTGAAGCAGCTGAGAAGCTATAAATAGTATTTAACTCCCTATTTTTTCGTAGTTCAATTTTTTTTCAGTTATCTCTCCTGAGGCCCAGGTAGAACACAAAATTGGATCTAGATGAGGGTATGAGAAAAGGCTCAGGGACATGGCCTGGACCTCAATCATTGGGCTGGAGTCACACTTGGTGGAGAAGCCAGTTCTGCCTTGCTCGTGGACACGGCCACAAGCCGAAGAGCCGTTGCTGTAATTTACTAGACGCCTGGCACTTCCTCCTCTGCAAAAGGGGGATCACTTGTAAATTCCTCTTGTGCAGGTGGGAAAACTGAGGCTGTGAGAGGTGCAATAGCAGCCCAGGGACACAGAGCTTAGCAGTGGTGGGTGCGGACAGTGGAGCCAGGCCTGCACGGAAGATGTTTAATAAATGCAGGGGAGCTGAGGGCAGAGCGGGCTCAACCAGAAGGAATTCAGGGAAAGGGATAGGGTGAGCTGAGTGCACACCTGGCTCAGGAGACAGGAGCTGCAGGGACGTCTGGACACAGACGGTGAGGACAGGGTGAGGGGCCTGTGATGCTCTGTATCTTGCGTGCACCTGTCATCAAGTCTCTCCTCCAGGTACCTGGAAGAGGTGAAGTACTGGAAAATGTTGGATTTTCTTTCCAGAGGATGCAGCATGGGTTTGGTTTTGTCTTTGAGGCTTGCAAAGAGCAGGATGAGATTCCAGTTCCCTTACAGGGTCCAAGGTGGAGGTGGCTCAGGGTACCTGCTTGCAGGACCTGTGAGCAAGTCCCCTGGCACCTGCCATCAGTGAAGTTCATGGGGTATGGGAGTTGGGAGAGCTAGGAAGAGGCAGTCTGGACCTAAATACAGCAGCCACTCTTGTTGAGAGGTCAGCCTCTCAACAAGGAGCCCTCGGTCCCATCCCAAAGGGCCAAGAAATGGTCAACCCACTGTGGGTCCTCAAACTTTAAAAGGTGTCACATCTGGCCAAAACTACGCAACAGCCAGACTGTCCAGGGAGAGGGTCCTCCTGGGCTTCCCCTCTGAAGGTCCTTTGCCTCTTTTAGGAGGGACAAGTGTCCAGGCCAAACACGACTCCAAATCTCCTTACACCTCCTTAAACATCAGCTCATGCTCCTTAGACCTGTGGCTTTCACTCCTGGGACAGGCCCTCAGCTCCTTCTCAGAAATGGTGCCAGTATTCCCAGGTAATACTGGGAGGCCAGCTTCTGGGAGAAGATGGAACCCAGAAGCCGTGTGGACCCTATGTGGGGAGAGGCATCTGAGGAGCTTAAGAATCGGCCTCCACCCTAAGCAGAGCTAACCTGGGGGCCTACACAGTCACCATCTGCACAGGAAACTACTTTGGGATATTTTAAAGCCCTAGACCCCCAGAATTCACTTACGTAAGGCAAACTCCTTAAAAGGAAAGCCCTTTTCAGAATCAAGGAATCACAGGGTTTTAGAGCTGAAAGCACTCAGCGTTGGTCCTCTTTAGTCTCCATCTCAAACCAAGCTCAGAAGAATCAATACTCCCGAAAAATCCTACCCAGCAGGGGACTCAGCAAATGCTCTTGACGAAAGGATTCTCCAAATAATGTCTACTGGTCAAGCCAAGGCTCGCTCCATCGGAATACTCGACACATCTCCAGAGGGATTAGCCAGCCTCCAGCATCTCCCTGGGGCCCAAGAAGGGTCTGCGTGCAGCCCCCTCCCAAGCAACTTCTCAGAGTCCAGGCGAACGCTCCTGCGGATCCTGGACAAGGGCTAAATGGCCTGTGCAGACCTGGACTTCCAGACCCGAGTGTACTCCCTGCTAGTGGGAATGCGGGTCCCCGGAAATCACTTAGATTCAGCCTAATTCTTTCAGGCCCACCTGGGGCCCGAGCTCCAGTGCCGGGTCTGGGAGACAACACCTGTCCAGGAGGGCCTGAGATCCCAGCTCACAGGCACCACCAGGCCCCACGAGCAGGCATGCTCTGAGACAGAGTGGGGTCTCTGGGCCAAGCCCACCCCACCTGGCTCCCCTCAGGGTCCCCAGCCCCACAGCCCCCACTTGGCTCTTCACTTGCCTTTGCTGTATCCTGGGGGTCCCCCTGCCAGCCTCATCCTCGTCCACTTTACCCCTGCCTTGGGGAGGGCTCAGGCCTGGGGCTAGCATTGGCAGGAGGGGGTGGGGGGAGGGTCCTGCAGGGAAACTCTGAGCCCTCCCGCCCATCCCCTCTCCTCGGCCAGCCCACTAAAGGGCCAGAGGAGGTACCCCGGGGCAATGGTTCTGGGGAGAGAAGGCACAAGAGGTTGGAGGGGTGAGGGTTCAGCAGCTGCTTGGAATGGAGAGAGAACAGGGAGAAGGAGGTGTCACCCAAAGCTCCTGGGTCTCCAGTCTGAGTCCTGGGAACACACGGTGGCCCTTGAGAAGGATGGGCAGAGGCCCAGGTGGAGGAGACATTTATGCAAAGAGGTAAACGTTAGCACGGTGGTGCCAGAAATGGGTTAGGTTTATTTACTGCTCAAATTATTTGATAAGTTCACCTTACATAATGTCTCAATCACAGTAATTCTGTTGACTGATTGATACTCAGCTTTTTTTTTTTAACTAATTTTTATCAGAGTGTAGTTGATTTACAATGTTGTGTTAGTTTCAAGTGTCTGCAAAGTGAATCAGTTATACATACACATGTACCCACTCTCTTTAGATGCTTTTCCTATATAGGTCATTACAGAGCATTGAGTGGAGTCCCCTGTGCTGCACAGTAGCTGTTTCTCACTTTTGAGGAAAGCAGAGCCTTCCTGAACAACCACCCTGTCCTTGTCACACCACTCTTATCCTCTGCGGGTGACTGCTTCGGAATGCTTCTGCAGCAAGGACATCGAAATCGGTTATGAGGTATATTTGGGGAAGAAAAAAAAGGTTGATTTTTTTTCTCTTTTTTTTAAGTATTTACAGGAAAAAGCACTATCTTGATCTGAGTGAGGGGAAATAAAAGAAGAAAGAAATGTTCGCGATAAAATTGGATGCAGCCTTAAAAGCCCCGACAGCTTCTTTATCTTTTCATACTGACTTCGTGGTCAGTCCTAAAATGGGGCATTTTATAACCTGAAAAGCAATGTGACCATGTTATCACTACTCGCATCCTCCAAGACAGACACAGGTTCAGGCTGGTGGTGGCCGCACGATACCCGTGACAGGATGGGCAGTCTTGGGCGACACTGTGGTAGAGGTCCCTATCTCGCAGGGTCCTCGTGAGGCTGACAAAGGCGGTGATGATCATGACCGAGACTCCACTTGACCTTGCCACGTGGCAGGTGCCACCCCAGCAGCTTCTGTCCTGCACGCCGTGACCTCAGTGGTCAGCTTTGTCCAAGTCTCCACTCCACGGAGCCTAGGTTTCTGTAACCTCCTGAGAAGGAAGAGAATGCCCAATCTCCTTCTAGAAAGCTCTTGCACAAGACTGTTTTGAGGATAAAATAGCTTGAAATTCTAAGATAGAAACCAATATTGAGCAAATTTTTAAAAATAAGAAGCACATTCCTGCCACCGTAGATGCGACTGCAGACGACCTTTCTGCTCCTCGCCCACTAAACAGGCAACTTAGACCTGGAGTCCCAGGCAGACACCACTCATCTCAAAACCACAGCACTTTAGACCTCAGGCTCTTTGACTGCTCTGGGAAATCATCACTATTTAAATCGTGGCTATTTTTTTGGCCGTTGACGTATCCTGGCTTCAGCTTCTCTTTCCTTCTAGATTAGAAGCCCCATGAAGGCAAGACTGTGTCACACCTTCCTTTTGAATCTCCACCATAGGTAGCCTGTATTCCATGCTCAATGAATATTTGCTGGTTTTTTTAAAACATACTTAAAAATACCAAAGAGCCCCAGAATAAAGGAAACTAACAAATAGGAAACTTCTCTGCAAGACATTCACATTTGCAAAGCAAAGAGGATCTCCCTTTAAATACGTTAAAAGTTCTAAACATAGAAACGCAGAACTATTGCTCTCTTTGAAAAATCATTGTACAGACAGACCTCGGAGGTACCTATCACTGGTTTAGCTCCAGACCACTGCAATAAAACAGATATTGCAATAAAGTGAGTCACACGAATTTTTCGGATTCCCAGTGCACATAAATATTATGTTCCTTCTCAGAACCTTATCCAGTGAGAGAAAGGTGCTCAGAAACATTAACATGAGTGATGGTGAAAGAGAGCTGCGCATGTTGTAAACACAGTTATTGAAAAAGGAAACACTTTGCTCACAAAAATAGTCATGTTTACACTCTACTGTAGTCTATTAAGTACTGCAATAGCATTATGTCTTAAAAAAACAATGTACGTACCTTAATTAAAAAATACTTTCTTGCTAAAAAAAAAATGCTAACCATCATCTCAGCCTTCAGCGAGTCATAGTCGTAACATCAGAGATCACTGATCTCAGATCACCCTAACAAATATAACAACAGTCAAAAAAAAGTTTGAAACATTGTGAGAATTAACCAAATGTGACACAGAGAGTGAGCAAATGCTGTTGGAAAAAATGGCGCCAATAGACTTGCTCAAGGCATTGTTGCCACAAATCTTCAATTTGTAAAAAATAAAATAAAATAAAATAAAATAAAATAAAAAGAATGCAGTATCTGTGAAGCTCAGTAAAAGGAGAGAAGCCTGCTGAGGTGGCCAGAAGCCTCTGTGCTTTTGCTCCAGCTGCCCAGCTAAGGCAAAAGCAGCACGGAGACCTCCTGTTTCTGGAAGACACGCCCCAGGCCCATGGACCCACGCAAGGTGCTAGTGTGATGAGTACACTGCTAGGGTCCCAAAGACCGAGGTCCTGGCCCCGCTCTGCCTCACTTAGTGTGAGACTCGGGGCAATTCACGTCATCGCTCTGAGCCCCACTCTGAGCCTCGGCTTCCCTCCTGTCCCATGAACTAATTGCGGCTGAAGCCCTATGAGGTTCCCTTCAGCAGCAATACCCTCACTCTGTGATAGAAACCCCGGCATCTCTAGATTGAGAACAGCTTCCCCCAAAGACCCGCTGTGATGGTTCATTTTCTCTGTCAACTTGACTAGATCATGGGGCGCCCAGATGTTTGGCAGAAGATTCTTTCTGAGTGTGTCTGTGAGGTGTTTCAGCATTTGAACTGGTGGACTCTGTAAAGCAGTTTGCCCTCCCCAGTGTGGGGTAGGAGGAGCCTCATTCAATCCACCGAGGGTCTGGAGGAGCGGAGACTTGGGCCCTTTCCACCTGACGGCAGAGCTGGGACCGTGACCCCCTCCTGTCCTTGGTGCTCCTGTCCTCAGGCTTTCAGACTCAGACTGAATTACTCCACCAGCTTCCCCGGGGGTGTCCAGCCTGCAGACAGCAGACCCTGGCACTCCATAATTGCACAAGCCAATTCCTCCTAATCGATGAATCAGTCATCAAGCAATATTCTTTAAACTAATTCAGAGAAGAAGAAAGACGAGGCAAAGGCTGGGATTCCTCGCCCACAGGCTCGGGAGCCTTGTTCTGTGAGCTGCAACCTCAACAGCCTAAAGCACCGGTTCCAGGAGGAACAGCTTCTGCAGAAAAACAAAATCCACCCCACCCTACTGGGATGGCACAGCATCATCAGAGCCTTAGTACAATTTCTGTTATGGTTCATTTAGGGTAAAAAATCATTAAACACATGTGCTGCAATGCTACAGTATAGCAGGAAATTGAAATGCCTTTTGTTCTGTCACCAAAGAGTGACCAGCAAGAGGAGCCCTGGATTCCAGAAGCCAGCTGTCCGGGCTGCCTTGAGGTCTTTGCGACGCGCCCGTGTTCTGCAGTGATATATAGTATACGAGCAACCACAGGGCTTTTATTGTCTGCCTGTCTAAATCTGCCCTGCTAGAACTTAAAAAAGAAGTTACAGCATCTCTGTAAAACTATTTGGTTTTAACTAGGTTGTTAAATGTGTTTGCTGAAGTCAGCTCGAAGGCATTAAGAACTTCAATAGCAGAGGGTTCAGAGATAAATCCTCAAGTCCGTGTGTGGCACGGGAAGAGATGTATTTTGCAAACTTTGCCAACCCCCCAAAAAAGAAGATTATATGTTTTGGGAGATAGGGCACCATCCTATGAGCGATGTTCATTTAGATGTTTTTTAACACCAAAGGGCATTAAGTCTCTTCATAAATATTAACAAAAGTTTGTTGCAAAGCGTAAGCCCCAAAGTGGGGGGGTCAGCTGGAGGACCCCCCAGGTGTGGACTGTGCCTTCCCCAGGGAGAGCTGGCTTGTCTCTCCTATAGGACATAAACTGTCTGCTTTCATGATTCCTAAAGAATTAGAAAACATTTAGAGTCAGCCCATCCATATTCTTAATTTTATCTCTCACAGTAGCTGCATATTTGGTGGCAACTACGACATTCAAATACTAAATCAATGATTTTTTTCCCTTCTTGTCACTTATGTTTGTGACATCATAGCCATTTCAAGGATGCCAAACACTTACAGCTCTTTAGTTCTAAAAATAAGAAGAAATATGAGCCTATCAAATTCATTTCTAAAATTTATTTTATTTAAACTAGGGGCAACTTTGCTCTTTGTCCCCAGGAGATATTTGATAATGTCACTTTTTGTTGTCACTCCTGCAGAGGGGAGGATATACCAGCACCTGGTAGAAGCCAGGGATGCTTCTACACATCCTACAATGCAGAGGACAGCCCCATAACCAGGATTCATCCCACCCAGGATGTCAACAGTCCCAAGGGCAACAACATCTGATACATCAACAGGAACTCTCCTTCTTACAGAAAATGAGACATAGTTCCCCGGACTTGAGTGCTTCGAATGTACCAGTGCTTTGCTGAGATGATCTTGTTTAATCCTGCTTCTGTCTGAAACAATCTTGTCTGATGTGACCTGAAAGTCTGTGTTCTACAAAATCAAGTGTGATCAAAAATTGCCAATGACCTCACCATGCCAAAATCCAACCATAAATATTCCTCCTCCATCTCGTTTGACCTCTGGGCAGCATTCAGCCCGGCCCACCATGTTCCCAGCTCAGAAACCTTCTCTGACTGTCTGACTGCTACCTCGGCAGCCTCACCTTCTCTGCCACCTTTGAAGCCAGTTGCCGCTGGAGCCCCTCAACGCTCAAGTCCAGATCCTCCCTTCCTTTCCCGGTGGGCTTTCTGCCAGGGAAAGCTCAACCGTACCTCAACCTCAACCACCTCCCAGCACGGACAACTCGGAATGCACGATTCCAGCCCCAGACTCTACATTCCACAGCCATCTACTGCCTGCCTGGCTGTCCTCTCCCTAGCACGTCGCTAAGGCAGCTCAGACAAACGCCTGAGACATAACCTGAAATCCTGACCTCCCCTCCTCACCCCGTCTCCCTCCAGCACTCCCTGGCTGGCTGGGGGATGCGGATGGCTTCCATTTACCCAGTTGTGGGGTTGGAGCCCAGGGTCATTCCTTCCCCTCATTCTTCCCAAGGGCCCATAACCAGATCATCACCACCCCCTGCAGTGACTTCCAAATTACTGCCAAATGCGTCCACTTCTCTCCAATCTTGGTGCCCCATCCTTGCACACATTCCCGTCAGCTCTAACCTGGACCCCAGCGGTACCCCCGCCACCAGGCTTCCTTCATCCACGCGGCTGTCTCAGCTGGAGCCACGGATCCTTCCAGATTACACCCCCACCCCAGCCTGCCTGCAACTCCCGAACCTGCAGGAGCATATTCCTGGCTTTCCGGGGCTCTTAAGAAATGCAACTTCTGACCTTGACCTATGAGACCCTATACGTCTTGGTCTCTGCCCTCCCTGCCTCCTTCCCTCCCAACACACTGGCCTTCCCGTCCCCACCCTCGCCTCCGTCCCCTGGGCCGCAGGGCCTTTGCCCACACTCTTCCTCTGCCGACAGCACCATTGTCTCCCCTCCCACCTCGTCTGCTCTCACCCGTCCTTCAGGTCGGCTCGACCTCATTTCCTCCAGACGCTTTCTCCATCTCCCCAAGCTCTTAGAGCATCTTGATCCAGCCTCCTAAACACCTCCTCAATCAAGAATTCACATGTGATGTGTGTCCTTGTTTGGCTCTTCTTTGTATTGCCTTTGAGTATAAACAACTTGAGGGCAGGGAAACTGAGGCCTTCGAGATGTTAAATAACCAACGAGTCAATTCAGGTGCTGTCTGAGCCCACAGGCCACTGTGGTCTTAAGGACTGACTGTTCTACGCGTGGAATTGCAGCTAATGGTGTGTGGCTATCTAAACTCTGGTGTTATAGCGCCTCAATAACAGACAAACCTTTTAAATAGAACAAATGAATTGATGAGGGACTTACGTTCTCTATTTGCCCCCCTCAGATGCTTGCTCTATGTTTACAACGTTCAAAATGTAAGAACTGGCCACCTAGAGAGAAACACACTCACTCTGACAATTTCCCTTCTGACGAGGGCTCGGGTCCCCACTTGCAGCGACCATCACTCGCTAGCTGGGAGCCCGAGGGCCGTTGTGCATCCCTGCCCCTTTGCAGGGTTCGGCGCTGCTTTGGAAAGAAGGAAGCCACTCAGCCTTCAGAGCAGGCACGTCTTTTGTTTCAGCCTGACCATCACGGAGGCCTTTTCCTTGTGTCAGTTTTATGAGGAGAAATGCTTTTAAAATAAGCCTTAGAGTATCCCGTAATCAAAGAGTGATTGGCCACCAATAATTAAGGTAAACCTGAAAACACAGAAAGAACCACGGAGAAATCAAGTCGTTTCCGTAAAGGAAAAGTGCAAAACCCTAGAAATATATATTTAGTAAAGAAATAGGATGAAAAGGAAACATAGCTCTTAAAATAGAGCATAGAGGAAAGTTCATCGAAGGCAACACGCTCCAGAAAATGTAAATTTTATGGTTTCCAACAGGAAGGTGATGCCTGTCCACTATGCAGAGACCAAACCAAAATGCAACAAGGGTTCACCGCCAAGAGGTGAGTTAATAATCGGCAGCTTTGTTCTAATTTTCCATCTCTAAACTTAGCTTCCTTACAGCTCAGTGTCTTAAAACGTGTGTCAGAGTAGCTTTATTAAATTCTAAGCTGACTTAGCTGAAACTAACATAGCATTGTATGTCAAATATAACTTAAAAGAATCTGATGAAAAAATAAATAAATAAAATGTAACAAAAATTCTAAGCTGACTTGATTCATTTGGTTCTATGCTTTAAGATGTGCGAGAGACTGTGTGTAGCCCATGAAGTACGTTACCTATTTGGTGGGTAATTGGTCTTAAGTTATTTGTTTCTGGGACCACAATTGGATCATGTTTAACTGTGTTTGAAAAGAATGCAGAAAGCCGTGCTGGGCAGGGTGGGGCTTCCGATAACCAAACGGCCGACCCCAGGAGGCGGTGGCGGACGGGTCTGCACCAGCGCGGGCGTGAGACGGCGCTGCAGAGTGGGCATCAGCAGACCCTCCGAAAACAGACCAGCTGGCTCAACCCTTTGCCGTACTCACTGCTCCCACATCTTTCTGCCCTACTCCTCTCCTCCCCCTCCCCCCTTGCTTGGCACCCAGGAGGAAGCTGGCTACAGAGTCCTTTCAAACAGACTCAACCAGACCCAGGGGGAGGCTCAGCTCTGCCCCTTAGCTGCAGAGTGATGGGCTGGCCCTCCCCAAGTGCCATTTCTTCATCAACAAGATAGCATCCTAGCGCCAGCCTCACAAGGAGGCTGTGAGGATGGAAAGAGATGACCTAGATGTTTGTCCTAGCACAGTGCCTGTCACCATCACGGTCCAGCAGCCACTGCCTGCAGTCTCTCCCTTGTCCTGACAATGTTTGCTGAGCCATTGCCTCCGCAGAGGAAAGCTCTTCTCATCTCTCCCTCCCCATGTTCCCCAGCAATGACTAGGGATGCCTCTTGCTCTTATACTTTGGGATCTGACTTGGCTTTTAATGCCACAGGACCAGAATCACAGCTAGATTACCACTACTAGATCATAAAGAGGGAGAAGTCATCAGAATCAGCCCCTCACGTGTCAGGAAGCAGCTCTGCTCCCTGAGAAAATAAGGCTCATCACAAAATAATAACCAAGGAGTGCTCCCCAAATGCCACTTGAGTGCACAATCTCATGCAAGGCTCTGCACCCAAAGTATAATTTCTGAAAAAGGCAGTGTTTCTGCTACTAAATAATACACCATCTCAGACAATCAAAGGAAAGATCTAGGCAAATGCGTCATTTGATACAACTTCTGAGGATGGAGGCAGGGAGGAAGGGGGAGGCAGAGCCACAGTCCCCACAAACCCACTTGTATTAAGACCCCTCCTCTCACACAGGCTGCATCCCCAGGTGCACAAACGAAGATGAGAAGCTGGAGTAGGAAGAAGGGGAGAGAGAATCACGAGCTCGGGTTTGCTGTGCACGAGGAGAGAAAAGATGGGAGGAAACTCACCACACTTGGGAGCACACTCCCAGCTCCCAAGTTGCTTGTAGGACTGCACTTTCAGCAGGTGATGGCTACCACTGCTGGTAGCCTAATTAGGTGTGAAGACACGCCTAGACACCCTGATTTTTCCACTTCCTGTGACTTGACACAACTTTTCCATTCCCTTTTTAGAACTCTGAATGATGCTATTAATGAAACTTCCATTGATAGGCACTTCCCAGGTCTCCCCCAGACAGTGTCCCAGGGACCTGAGTGACTCACCCCTTCTCACAGGAGCAAATTGCTCACTTGCCGTCTTTGCTGGGTGGCAAGGGGGCACAGCCACACAGAATGGGCCTAGAATCCAAAGGAGAAAGCAATATGCAAAATCCAATCAGCACCAAGTTTGCAGCGATGTGAAATAGTGACGCCTGGGGACAAAACGGGCTGAGAAGCAGAAGCGGAGATGTCTTAGGAGGGCGGGCCTGCACCTTGCTCCTTTCCCAGCTTCTGTAACGCAGTTCTGTTACTTCTACAGGCCAAAATTAATTTTTAAAAATTGTGAGTGATCAAGAAAAAAAAAAAAAAAACCTGTTCTAAAACTGCATTTGTTGTAAAAAGGAACAAAATTGGGACATTTGCAGAGACATGGATGGACCTAGAGACTGTCATACAGAGTGAAGTGAGTCAGAAGAGAAAAACAAGTATCGTACGTTAACACATATATGCAGAATCTAGAAAAAATGGTACAAATCAACCGGTTTGCAAGGCAGAAAGAGAGACACAGATGTAGAGAACAAACATCTGGACACCAAGCAGGGAAGGGGGCGGGGGGTGAATTGGGAGATTGGGATGGCCATATATACATTACTAATAAGAAAAAAAAATCAAATTGTACACTTTAAATATAAAAAAAAGTTTTTTAAAAAAAGTACATTTGTTAGTCGATATTTTTTATTTCAGGCCGTGGTGTCCCTTAGAAAAAATACGTCCAGGGCAGCTGACAAACACCCATTTGCTCTGATGACAGTGACTTGCCCCTCCTGTGGGCCCCTGGCGGGGGTTTTCACCCCGTTTCTGGGGAAAATCATTCTCCAGTTGGGAGCCTCTCACTCCTCCTCCCCCAGCTGCAGACAGGACAGACAGATGGAGCTTGAGGGAAGCCCCGCGGGCAGTTTCCTGAAGCCCTGCCTGGAAAAGGGGGTGTTCTAGCCCACAGGTTGCAGAGCTGGAAGGCAGGGACACGAGAGGTCCTGTCTCCCAGAGAGAACGTATTTTGGCGGGGAAAGCGCCCTGAGACCAGAGCACAAAGCCAGAGGCCTCACACAAGCCTGGGCGGAAAGGGTTCAAGCAGAGCTGGGATGGGGGGAGGGTCAAGCCCCCTCACCTGCGCTCCTAGCAAAAACCCCAGCACGTGCCTCTGTGCTTCTGGGTCCCAAGGATGCTGGAGGACCCCCACCCTGTATCTGGGCCCCCTTCTCCCTGCTGTGGGGCCTGGGGCCGGGCAGCCGCATTCCTGACCTGGGCCCCCAGCGCAGCAGCCCCAGCTGCCCCCGAGCGAGAATCCAGGCCCACACTGCCACCGGGGTCCTCAGCACACCTCGGGCACGGCTGCCCACAGAGGGGACTCGGGGACTCCGGGCCTCACCCCACCCATCACGGAATTCAATGATTCTTGAAGAAAAGAGCCAGCCAGGTGTGCATAGCAGGAGGAGGAACTGTCTTTCTCATCCATGTTGTCACCACTCTCAGCGCCAGGACCCCTGCAGCCAGCGGGCCAGGCAGGCAGCACCCCTGGAGCCCCAGGGCTGGAGAAGGGAGAAGTGACCTCGGCCCCACCAGGGTGCCCAGTCTCCCTTTAATGAATGTGGACGCGCTCTAACCACAGGCTTCTCCTTCGTCTGTGACTCTCACAAGCCTGTTTCAGTAGGTCTTTCAGACACCACTTAGTGAAAGCTTCAATTCCTCAAAGCAAATCTCCTCGCACCTGTTTGCTCCACCCAAGCATCCAGTTACATGCCAACAAGCAACCGTAAATCCTCATTTTACCCGGTGCCTTTCGTCCTACGAGGTCCCCGCATCTTTCATCACTTGCGCTGAAGGTCAGTCGCATTGCTGCCACTGTAGGTCCCTTGATAATCAGCATCTTCTGAAATGGATCACCTCTCTTCCTGAGTCAGCTAATAACAGAAACCCAGAATAACAAAGTCCCAGAACTCACCCTCCCTTTCTTTCTTTTTTTTTTAAACTTTTTCTTTTTAAGATCCTCATTGGAGTATAGTTGCTTTACAGTATTGTGTTAGTTTCTGCTGTACAACAAAGCAAATCAGCCACAGGTATACACATATCCCCATGTCCCCTCCCTCTTGAGCCTCCCTCCCACCCCCCATCCCACCCCTCTAGGTCATCACAGAGCACCAAGCTGATCTCCCTGTGCTCTGCAGCAGCTTCCCACTAGCCGTCTATTTTACATTTCTCCCTCCCTTTCTAATGTAGCTCCTGCTCTGCCTTTTGGTTCAGACGTCTTCTGCTTGGAGTAGATGGAGAGACTTAAAATGACGGATGACGTCGACTTGACATTGGGCATCTGGTGCCCTTCCCACCCTGGCTCAGTCACTTGGGAAGCATCCCCAACTCAGTCACCCACCTTAACCCCAAAACCCAGCACCAATGATGGAAATTGAGAGGGAAAAGGAAAATGCAGATCAGGAGGGAAAATAACTACAGCTCTAACAGTTCGGAAAGAAGTGATCCAGGGGACTCTTTTCAATGAAACGACACAGAAGTTTCAGGACCTCCTTAGTTCTGGAGAGCTCTTCGCACCCCAAGTGTGCCCGATTCTCACTACATTAAAATCACAGTTTGGACAATGATGTCTAAAGCCCAGCCTTGGGGAAGAAGTGAAAGGAGACCCGCTCTCGGAGTGAATTCCCACAATAGAAACCCTTTGGGCCTCCTTCCTCCCATCACATGTTGTTCTGAGCCTGCGTCTCTTGTCTTTGCCTGACCATTTCCTTTTACTTTCCCCCTCCTTTTTTTTTTTTTTGAATATTTCCATCTTCTGCTTTCAATCCCAACCCTCCTCTCCATGATGTGTCAGCAGGAGAGACCAGCAAGTGTCTTGTGCACTTGGGGTTCCCAAAAATATTGTCTCTGATTTGGAGTGGATTTGAGGCCCAAAATTGTGTTTGAGCCAAAGTCTTTCCTATGAACTGCCCCAGTTTCTGAAGCTGTCCTGCGAGACTGGCCATCCACCACCCTTCCAGCCTCAAAAACCACAGCCCCCTGTCTCAGAGGGGCTCTAGGAGGTCCTGGAGACCCTCCCAGTCCCTGTCCCATGCTCGTCTCCTCTCACTCAACGGTCCTGACATGCCAGCCAGCCCCCCTCCTTGTCCCCAGACCCAGCCCATGTCCAGTGCGGTCAGAGGCTCTAGGCTGCTATTGGGCCACATACTAGGACCTCCTAGGGCATAACCATGCAGCCATGCCTCTCTGCCACTTCTTCACCTGCATCCATGTGCTTTGTCTCGTCTTTCTGACATCTACCGTCTTTCCCATAGTGTGCACGGTCTGAAACAGGCTAGCTAGGACATGTGTGCCAGCCAGCCATCCTGCACTCACCCACTCCTTGTCTGGCACCTAAAGTGCACTGAATAAGTCACTGGCACATGTGCAGTGTGGAGAAATGCCAAAGGTCTGTCCTGGGCTCGCTGGGTCACCTCGAGGTAAATGGGGATGAGGTGGCCTTTGTCTCATTTTGTAAATGAGGAAATCACGCCTCCAAGGCATTGGAGTGACTTGACCAGGACCACACAGCTAATAATCAGTGGTCCCAGTGCTCATACCCAGGATCTTGGCTTCCAAAGCCTCTAGTTCCTCAATGTCACCCTGCCCTCTTGGCTGCTGAGAAGTGAGGAGATAAGTAATGTGGCCTTGACCCTCAGAGACCTTAGGCTCACCATGGGGCCGATGGGAAGACAGGTGGGGTAAAATGTTGAAGTAGCAGGATCACGGACTATGATCAGGGTCCAAGCAGTGGGCCCCCTACCGTGCCCAGGGGTGGGAGGGGTCAGGGACGAAGGCCTGAAAGAGTGAAACTGAACCTAAGCCTCGAAGGACAACCCTGTCCTTCCAACCCGTTCTCTCCCACTATATTCGTTGCACTTATAATTGATAATGATGGTCGTTGGTTATAGTTAAATTCTGATTATCAGCTATAATTGTGATTTACAATCACAAAATATAATCCCCACATGTCCTTGTATATTGCAGGCTGGCTCCCCCGTAGACTTTAAGCTCCGTTACTTTGTCTAGCACTCAGTAAGTGCTCAATAAACATTTGCAAAATGAATGGATGTTTGGATCAAAGTCAAGTTCTTTCCTGTTCCACACCTTAACGGAAGACAGTCATTGTCACTATAGAGTGACAGACCCATGAGGAGGCTCAGGAAGGCAGCCAGCAGGCCACCTGGGCTCTGGTGCAGGGAGACAGGCAGCCCTTGGGCCTGTGAGACTCACGACAGGGTGATTTCCATCTACAGAAGTGCTTAATAAAGAAGAGATTAAGACCTAGGAGGAGAGGCTAAAGGAACTATGATTATTTTAGCATTAAAAGGAAAAAAGCAACTGGGTAATTTAATAAAGAACTTTAAGAATAACTTATTAGACTTACTTCTCCCTCACTAAAGGAAGAAGATAAACTGGTCTTAAGTTTCATGAAGGTAGATGCATGCAAGAATTCACTTCAATAAGGAAGCAGAGGAAGGAATCCGCTTCCTGGGAAGGTGCTTTTCTGAAGCATGCAGCCTCCTTGTCCACCTGAGACAAGGCCAGGCATTGTAGGAGCTCTTCCAGTGTGGGCTCACCTGGATGTCAGGAGGGAATTTCTCTAAGAGGCACTCATCAGGGCTTATCAATAAGATCCCGAAACAAAAATCTTCTAATAAAAATTTTCTTGTTCCAAATTAGAAAATAATTTATTTTAAAGTTATTCTTAAAGAAATTCCAGCTCACATTGTGTCGTGACCACCAACCACTCCTTTTGGGAACTTGGAAGACAAACCACATTGGTGTAGACGCTCCTGGGGAACTGGGGAGACACCACACACACACAAACTAATGTAAAAATAAAGCCATGTCTTCATCCTCGTACAAATAAAGGAACTGCTTTAAAGTGGCATCCAATAGGTCACAGCCACGTGATAAGGTTGGAGCCCCAGCTAAGTGCCCTTCCTGCACGGGGCACCAAGGAGGACACAGATGCCCCGGACCCAACTCTCAGGTAGCAGGACAACATGAAAAGACTAAGCCAGCCTTTCCCTTCGTCACAGATTTCCACGCTTATTCAGTATACTGGACAAAGCCATCAAGGGAGCAGCTGAATTCCAGTGTGGTCTCTGTTAAAGCTGCCCAGAAAACCACAGAGCAGGTCTGCTTCCCAGGTAGACCCAGCGTGGATGAAGTTACATCCAAAATCATCACTCCCCTCTCCAGCTTTCCCCAGAGCCAGCAATGCACTGAAAATACTTCCTGAGCCTCAAGATAGGAACATTTTTTATGAGCTACAGATTTTGCCACCTCCCAGCTTAACCAAAGTGAAACTCATGGTTACCAAGGGGGCAAGCAGAGGCGGGACCAATTGGGAGATTGGGACTGACATATGCACACCACTCTACGTAAAAAAGGTAACGAATAAGGACCTATTGTAGAGCACAGGGAACCCTACTCAATACTCTGTAATGACCTATTTAGGAAAAGAATCGAAAAAAGAGTGGATCTATGTATATGTGTAACTGATTCACTTTGCTGTGCAGCAGAGACCGACAAAACATTGTAAATCAACTATACTCCAATAAAATTTAATTTTTAAAAAAAGTGAACTTCCTGACCCCTCGCTTTGATCGTCAAAATAAACATTGAATCTGGTTTGTACCATTACACTCAATAAAGGTCCCAGTAATGATGCCAATTCAGTCGATTGGGAGAAGGTGAAATTGAATCAAAGTTCTACAGGTGTAACACTGAAAATTGAGAAAGAAACATTATTCTCACGCTGTTACTCAATCCTCCTACCTTCCTGTCTGTGATGGCTGCACAGCAAAGCCTATAAAACAAACGAGACCTCATGTTCCTATCCTTACCTCTTGTTCATATCTGTACAGTAATGCCCAGGTTACCCTCAATAAGCTACACTATTTTGTTAACGGGAATACAGGGAGAGCTTTTCATACAGATTTCTAATGTGCGTGAACTGAACTGTCAATTCATCTGGGAATGGACCCCAAGAACTCAGCAGATCTTTCCCTGCTGGATGTCATTGTGACAGAAAGTGACCTAAAAAGAATCCTCAGCATGTAAATTAGTTTAAAATTGAGCAGCGTAGTTTTACATTTGGAAGAGAATAAGATTAACCAGAAGGAACTGAGAGAGAAAACCAATATCAGGCTGGAGTGGAAAAAAAGCTTGAAAAATAAAACCATGAGAAAGCTGAGTCATTTTTGACCGAATTTCAAGGCCTCGCGGAAGTCCCCAGCATGAGCCTAAGAGGAGGGTCGCACAATTGTCCTCTTCTCAGAGTCAACCAATTGCATACCATCCTGTGGTGATGGGCACCACCGGGCTGAGTTGATAACACTGACTCGAATGGAGGACGTGGCCTTTCTTCGATTTTGATGGCGGGCTGTATGGGAACCGCATTAAAACAGCCAGAAATCCCATCAGATCAAGGGAGAGATGTGTCGACCGTTTTGACCTGGGATGCAGAGACCAGAGGAGAGACTTCATCACGAATGCTACAGAGACACATGTTTCATATTCAAGATCAGCTTTCTGTTCTGAAAACCCAAACATCAATGTCTTCGGCCCAGAAAGTAAAACTGACAACGAATAGGATGTGAAACTAGCCAAGCAGACGGCTCTCATTTCGCCATGATGCTAAACGAAAGTGCAGAAAAGTCCAGCAGCAAAATGAATGCTTCTGGTTTCTTAGACGAGATCTCTGAGGTTTCTCTAATTATCATACTCCAATGTTAATGGCAATAGAAAGCACGGTTTAAATATGTGATTCAGTGATTTTTTTAAAAACTGTGTTTGGGGTTCTTTGGAGAGTTCTGAAATTTCCATAGCAGCTGCATGCTTCAGTCCTGGTGGCATTTGGGGAAACACTTGTCAAATCCATATTTGGAGCCAAAACCGCCTGTGTGAAAACAAGTTTTTTCCCTATTGTTGAGTGAAAATTCCATGAGCAAAAAATTCTTGCATTGTGTCCAGTGGAAATATGTATTTCCACTGAAAATATTACCCTCATGAGCTTGCCTGTAATGTTTACATTGGAAATAAGTAACAGATACATGCACACGCTCTCCTTTGCTTTTGCTCTTTCCCTACCTCGTCCTCCACTCTTTATCAAGAGAGTGGGAGTGACCTGGCAGGAAACCAACATGACAAATGCAACCCCGCCTGCCTCTCAGTCACGCGGAGCCCGTAGCCACTATCCTACCTGGGCAACACACCTGTTTCCCACCCCCTAGCCCCAGGTTGCACCGCTCGTTGAGGAATGGTTTCGAGGGTCTGACTTGTAGCTGTGGCAAAGGCTCTTGGCACTGCATATATACCAACTCTGGCCCAACTGGCTGAAGTAAGTCTTTGCTCATTTATCAGCCAATTCAGGTCTCAGCTGCAGTTTTCAGCTTTGATCAAAGCTGAAGCCCATATCGTCATAACATCATGTGTGAGCCTGGGTCTGGGAAGACCAAGAAGAAGCACAGAGGGGACATGGAGCCAGGCCGGGCCACCTGCTCCCCCCATTAAAATGGCAGGAAAGGGCGCAGCTGATTGGCTTAGGGAGAACGGCGCGAGTCCAGAGACGGGCCAGGGATGACTGAAGTTTCAGGGGGACTAGAATTCCACCCCGACCTCACTGCTGCTGACTTGGCACTTCAATGAGAATAAGAAACCTTTCCCCAAGGACTTAGAGTCTAGAGGCTTCCCAGACACACGGAGACACAGCTAATTCTAATATATGTCAGGCCCAAGAAGGCACAAATGAGGAAACAGTCAAGAACCCCAGGAATACAGAGAAAGAAGGCGAAGAAACACCGGAAGAATAGTCTGCAAGGAGAGCCTGCTTGCAAAATCCACCAGAAAAGAGAAAGTTAAGGAAGAAAAAAAAAAAGATTCCAGGACCTTTTTTCCCTCCATTCAAATCCTACTGATATAAACATTTACTAAGCACCTACTACATGCAAGGCACACAAATAAACAAGGTATAGTTTCTGCCCTTTGGGACTTTACGACAGGGACAAAAACAACAGTGTAAAAGGATTCATGCTAAGTTATTTGCTCTTGCAGAGCACCAGGGGAGTGTGGAAGCCAGAGGAGCCCTGTTTGACTGGGAGAATCTGGAGGGCTTCCCAGAGAAGTTGCCATCTGCAATGAGCCTCCGGGAATGAGTGGGATTTCAACTGGCCGGGTTGTGATGTTCGCTTGGGCTGAAGTCTTGGGAGCCTCAGAAGGTCACAAAGTCACATACAGTGCTTCCCTCCCTTTACTGGGGGTTTGAAGGAAGGAGTCACACGCCCTGCAGGCATCACATCCAGCGCACACACCCTGTGCTCTCTTAACACGAGGGGAATTTGCGCTATGGCCTCTGTGTCTGCAAGGAGGGCGTCAACATTCAGCACTTGCTGGGGTGGTTGTCAGACAGGGAGCCCCGGAGAGGCAGGGTGAAAGGAGGGTGGCCCTGCCCCACCGGCTTGCTCAACTCCCAGCACAGGCTCAGCACTTCCTCCTCTGCCTCCTGCAGGGCACTTCCCCCACCTTCCCAACAGGCTGTGCAACCTTGGGCAAGCTCCCTAACTGCTCTCTGCCTCAAACGTCTCCTCTGCAAATGGTTTAAAATAGTATCTCATGGGATTCAATTGAAGATGAAATGGGTTGGTGCTTCCCAAGACACTTAGCACAGAATGAGTGCTCACAAAGCTTAATTCTTACTAGTTATCATCTTCTCACTAAGTGATCTCACCCACACCTATGACCTCATCATGATTTGTAAGCTGATAAGCCCCCAGTCTGTGTCCGAGGCCCATCTCTCTTTGCTAATGGACAGACCTGTAAACCCAGTGGTCTTGTGGGCAGCACCCTGTGACTCTCTCCATCCTGGCAGGCACCTCCAAGTCTCCAGACCCATCTAAAAGTGACCTCATCGTCTTTCTTCAGCCTCTCTCTTCCCAGATCCAGGCAAATAGCACCACCGTCCAGCAGTTACCCGAGAGAGAATTCACAGGGTCGTCCTAGACTTGCGCCTCATTTTTTATCTCTAAATAGACCTGATGCACACAAAAAAAAAATCTTCCCTGGATGAAGCGATTTCTGCTCCCACTACAGTTCGCTGACCATTCCTCCTCTGTCCATCCCCGCTGCTGCCTCCAGGCTGGGTTCTCCCCACAAGGTGTCTCCCCCCACAACAGGCAACACACAGGTCTAATCAGTCGCTCTCCTGGCCAAGCCCTCCCAAGGCTCTCCGTGGCTAATGTCTGTACTTAAGGGCCTTTATGATCTCTGCCACCTCCCTAGCCTCATCTTCATGAGTGTGGGCTTCACATACGTGGCACAGAGCAGGCTCTCCATAAACAACTGGAAAGAATCAATGAATGAGTAAATGAATGAAAGAATGAAAATATCTTCCGTAGCTTCCTCATCAGAACCTTTCTGTGGCCGTTCTTAACTCTTTCTGATTCCTCAGACATATCATCTAGGAAAACAGCTTTCTCCCTATCCTCATCCCATTCCAGCCGGCTCCCATGTGGCCCATCAATTTCCGGGCGCTCCCTGGGTCTCTCTCCCCTTTCGGAGACTATTCCCTAACAGTCCTTTTATTGCTGGTCATCCCACTAAGCTCAGAGTTCCCTGAAGTCCAGAATCATTCCTGCTTATCTAGAAGTCTCTGCAATAAAGCCTCGGCACTGCCTGGTCTAAAGGAGGCATTCCATTAATGATTTATTAACACAGCAGTGAATGGATTAAATGCCACTTGTGTAGCATAAACAATACCAGCAAAGGGAGAGATCAGGGTGGCATCTCTTTTTCTTTCCTTTTGGCTTTATTTCCATAAGCCCCTTCCAATGCCTGCCGCATTTTCTCTCGGGAGAATAGAACGGACCTTCATTTCCTTGCCTCCCTATTTCTGCCAGACTCAGTTCCTGCTGCTGCTTTGACAGACTTTTGGAAGGTTCACCTTTCCCTCGAATTTCTCATGGTGATTAAGAACTATAATTGCCACTGAACAGTCCAGTTTAGCGCAGAGAAAGCCAACCAACATTCACCAGCGGACTTTAAACGCTGATAGTTGAAACAGCCAAGAAAAGTTCATGAAGCGCCGGGCATTTAAAAAGCACAGGGGAAAATAGAGACAGGACAACTCCCCAGGGTATTGTGAGAGCAGGCCTTTGTGATGAAACATTCCTCAAGGAATCTGGGGAAATTACATTATAAAACTGCAGCAGACGGCAGGCTAGAGTAACCAGCTCCATTAGAGCATCGTGGCCGCACAGCACCATTCCTAGGGAGGGAAGCACACCACACAGCCCCCACCAAGCAAATGCACCCCAACCCCCTGTGAATGTTGCTGTAAAGATGGTTTTATCCCCACCGCACAGGCATTCGAGGGCTTGAGATATTGCGGTAGCACACGTCCCTACTCTGAGTTTGCACTTGAAAACTGGTCCAAAGGCATCAAGTACATTTTGACTTTTTTGTTTGTTTGTTTTTCTAAAGGAGCCAGAGTCAGCAAAAAAATTGGTCCATATGCCCTGAATGACTCTGAAATAAAAGGGATTGTTTCCCTACACAGGACCAGCTGTAAAGCTGCATCTTTGAAAATGTGGCGTAAAAGCACTGTGCAGAAACTTGAAGTATTTCAGAATATCTGTGAGCCAGAGACGTACAGGGGTGTACACTCAGAGTGTGGTGCCTGTATTATATACATATTGTCCAAAGCAGGACATTTTTGAGCGCAAACAGAGAAGGTGTTAACTGGTCCTGCCCAGGCAAATGAGCAAGCATGGTCCCCCGGCTCTGAGTGGTGTCTCTGTGAATTAAACCCTCAAGTGAAGGACAAAGTGTACCTAGATTATAAAAGTCAAAATGTGCTTTTTTAAAAAGAAGGTCTCTCTAGACTTAGTTCTTGACTCTTCCCTGATGTAGTTTCAACCCAAATTACACAGGCATTTCTTATCTGCAAAAGCAGACAATAAAATATGGGAAGAACTATAAGAGAAATAGGCCAGGGCTCTTGTGAAATTTTTTCACCACATCAGCGGGCTTCTGCAAACAGGAAAACATTTAGCAAGAGGTGCGCAAGTTAGCTAGAGATGATCCCAAGGTAACTGTCAGCTGGTGCTCATCAGCTTTTCTCCCCTTTAAAAATAAGCCATAAAAGTGAAGCCTTGCCTCACATGTCCAAGTGTTTCTGCATTGCAAAAATACTCTGTATTCCAATCAGGTGATGTTGAAAAAGAGGTGACAATCAGATACAGAACATGCACGCTGGCAACTTCAAAGCTTCCTTCACAACTTCAGAACCAACCGACTGATTCCACGACACTGCCCTTGTCTGTTACTTCAAGGTCAGGTAATTTGAGATAAGCTGTCTTCCAGCTCAACACCGCCCCCAACCCCCGCAAATAAAACCCCCTAAAAATTTGAAATCAAGGTGACCATGAGTTTTAAAAATGGAGGGGAGCTGTCTTGCAACATTTTCTTCTGTTCACTAGTACATTTCTTACTCCTGGATCTTGAATCCTTTCATCAAAAACATATACAGATAGACCTGAGTCATCTTAAGCCATAGTTAATGCAAATCTGAAGCAGGGAGGGGTCCCCAGCAACTTACACCTCTCTCTTAGTTCCGTTATCTCAGGATGATGCTCCTTGTGGTGGAGCTTAATGTGGTGAATGAGCAAAGTACTGTAGAGATGTTCCTGAGAGGGAAGAAAAGCTGTCTGTCTCCTCCGCAGCACGATCATCGCCAAGCTGTGAGCCAGGACACCTCGCTTCCAAGGAGCCCGCACGGTGCACGTGCAATAGTAGGCAAGTCCCCCTTCTGGGCTCAGCACATCTACTGAGGGGTCTTGAGAAAGTCCTGCGTTCCCCTGAGGCTAGGCTCTGACTCTGCTGCTCCTTAGATATACACACCATGCAAAACGCAGGCAGCTGAGAGCTCAGCTCCTCCAAGCTCCCCTGTGTAATACACGCCGTTTGCATGCACCCTGGAAAAGAAATAGAACTTCCCTGAATTCTGTTTTCCATTGACTGGCCCCATCAGTCCTCCAAAATGTTGCCTCCACCACGTCCCCTTCCCCAAGCATGTTTCACATTTTGACAGAGCAAAACCTATGACTATGACCTAAGGTAAAATTTCATTAGCCCAGAATTCGCTGATTTGCAATCATTCATGCTGGGCTGAGGTTTAACTTTGCCCAGCAATCTGGTTCTTCTTTCACACAGCCATTTAAATTTATAAACAGTATTTGGGGGAGAAAGTGTCAAAATGCATCAGGGAAGACATTGTTTTAACCCATCGGAAGCACTCACTCACAAATAATTGTTACAGGAAATAAGTCATGGTTCAATATTCAGTATCGCAGCTCCCTGAAGACTCTAAAAGACAACATTTCTATCTTAGTTGTGTTACTGTAACTCTGTTTCAACCGGTCTTGCTCCCTGAATTATTGCAAATGAATGTCATCTTGCTTCATCTGAAACAAAAAGGGTCCTGTGTCTAGCAAACACTAGCAACTGAATTTTACAGTGTTTGATACTAGTCTCCCAGCAGAAGGTGGTATGGATGGAACTGCGTTTTATAGTTAAAAGTGAAGATCCACACGTTTCCAGATGCTCTGTCACGGAGCACGCTGTTCGCGCGCAATCTCGTGCCCTGTGCCCTACAAAGGAAGTGAAGCTAATTGAGGAGGCAAGACTAGAGAATGATTGGATCCCAAATTCCATGGTACTGAGCACAAGCAAAATGGAAAATGCCCGCAAGGCCAGAGATGGAGCGGAATGCAGGCGAGTCAGGGACCTTGCGAGCGCTGAGAGAGCCCTTCCACACCACTTCCTGTCACCTGCGTGGTCTGCAAAACTCAGCTCAACACCTCCTCCAGGGGGCCCTGGCCCTTTCATTCTAATGACCGCATCAGTGTGCCTGCCACTTGCAGTGCTGTGTCGTATTTGTCCACAACTAGCAGTGGACCAAGCCTGTGTCTCTGGGAGACGGGAATCTTGCCAGGAACCAGGCACAAATTCAACTCTCAATAGCGCTTTGGTGAATGAATGAATGAATTAATGAATGTACTTTTTCCTGTACATGCCTCTTTAGGGAAACTTCCAGGCTTTCAGAAATTAAATAGTAAATCAGGGCTGCCACATTTTTGCCCAGCAGTCCTCCTGCATCCATTTTTGCAGCCCTGTTGGAGTATAGACATCATTTTAAAATGTCAGCTTTACCATGCAGTTGCAAAGGTGCTATTACTGTCCCAGAATAGAAAGTCCCTCAGCTGAGTGGACAAGGGAACTTCCAGTTTCCATGAGCCACATCTGCATTTTCTCAGGCATCGTCACATCATGCCAGCCTGTGCCCCACATTCAGTTGGCCTCTTTCAAGCGCCACCTCGTCTTCAAGCATCTGTAATCACCTCCATGGCAACAACATCTCTTATGTGATACTACCAGTTCATAACAATGAGTTTAACTTCTGGAAAGAGGAAATCCAATACTATCAATAAACCAAGCAGCAGAACAAAGTCCTGATATTCTCAAGGTGGGCTTACGTCAAGACCCTCCTTACAACAGCATGAATTATTTAGCCCATGAATGCAAACAACACGTGCCTACATAAGGAAAGAATTTCTAGCTGCCTTCTTTTCATATATATTTTAGTGTTTTCACTTATCTGAAGCAAGCAGTCAGCTGGACTTAATTCCTTTCTGACCTCAGTTTTTCTATTGTTACCCTCCCTGATACTTCTGTTGCCAAAGAACCTGTATCCTGACTCCAAAATGTTATTTTCATTGAAAACGAATGAGTCTGTAACCTTTCATAATTTCACGTGCTTGTTTCCAAAGTTTGAACCACCCCTTAACCTTGACCGGATTCTGTTTCAATATTCCGATTAAACTTGATTGTAACCTGCACGTCAATTTTTAAAATGTCCTCTAAAACCCCTTGCCCTGCCAACACATGGTCACGTTCAATAACTAGATTGGGCAACTCGGGCAGCCTGTGCCTGGCTCTGCCTCCGCTCACCAGCGTGTCCTACGGATGCTGCCACCTGGAAGAAGGGGCCCGTCTGCCCTCCCCCACTTCCCTACCCCTCCCCTTGGCGCATCCTCCTAGACTAACTGCAGGCATGAGCGAGCTAAAAGCGAAACTGCAAATGACACAGTGCCCACCTGGCACCTGGGGGAACCACTGACTTCATGGTCATTGAATCTGTCTCGGATTCTGGCTTTCCTGCTTACTAGCTGTGTGGGCCTTCATAGGTATTGCCGCCTGTCTGTGCCTGGGTTACTTAGCTGTAAAAGAGTAACAGTAATATTACCTACTGCACAGGGGAGTCATGAAGATTCATTGTGATGCTGTGATTAAAGCATCAGAGGTTGGCACAATTAACCCTCAATTAAATGTACACTGTATCTGACTACTCTCTGTTTATCTGTCTCTACATATCTGTATCTATCCGTATTTTTTTTCTTTCATTGACTATCAGCGTTTTGGGAGCAGGCACCATTCCTCATTCAGCTTTGTACCCATCCGAGAAGGCAGTCACTAAGTGCTAACTGATTTAATGCTGTTAAACTTACACTTCAACCCAACTTTCTATCATGTTAAAAATATTTTAATTACTACAAGACATTGCTAAACAGAAATACGGGCTTCTCTTTTCTCTTTCTATATCCAGGACTGTGTAAACCTCTGTACATCATCTCACTTCTCATAACATCTGCAACCTAGAGCGGCAAGAGGCTCGGGGACTAGTCTGGCGAAGAGCAGCCACGTAAAACACGTCATGCCATGAGCATGCCAGCTGTCAGTCTGCACACAACAGACACACAGGCACGCACACACGTGCACACACAAGGAGGAGGGGGCAGTCAGAGTGAACTGTTGAGTTATAACTACATGCACATCTTATTTTGTGAGGGCTTCACACAGTATCACCCACAGGCTAGACAGTACCTGGAAAGACCAATGACCTGTTTATTGGGGCAACATGGAAGCAGAGGGTAGTTATCTATACAATTGAGGTCAAAAATAAATTTTGCCCTAAACACAGAGACAGTTGATGTCAAGGTGAATTTCTTGGCTTGAAATGGCCGGGTAATTGAAGCATCTACTTCCCACCATAAATGAAAGGTCCACCTTAAAGGAATGTTCAACACTGGAGTCATTTTCAGCAAAATACCTGTGAGAATTGACTACGTGCCAGGTGCTGTGAAAGGTGTGGGTGGCAAAAAGTTGCCCCCATCTTATGGGAGTGGGGGCACCATGTAAAAAGAACAGCGAAGTGAATCCTGTGTACTGATGCTGAGAAGAAAGCTGATGTGGTGAGGACCACGGGCAGGGAATGGTCAGTTTCACGTTTACAAATGAACTTTTAAAAAGCATAATGAGTAAAAATTCATGTTTATTCAAGATCACACTTGGAATGGTGTCCAAATGTTCCCAATGAAGACAGTTCACGAAAAACGCTACAAAAATATGCCCTGATCATCCCTCTTCTGTTGTTTTAATCCTTGATTAGGGGCAGGAGCCCCAGAGACACTTTGGGCCCAGAAAGTGAAGTGCTTTGCCTCTAACCAGTTTGTGACAAGCGGGTTGAGTCTACCGGGGGCAGAAAGACTCCTACAGCAGGAAATTTCCCAAACCAGAGGCCAGTGCCTCCAGCATCACCGACGGAGGAGTAAGGGCTCTCCTCTCTTGGACCCCAACCCTCTCACTCCCATCCAACGAGGTGAGCTTTTCCATCCAATCAGCAGACACTCCTAGGTGGCCACCGCATACAAAGCATCGGGCTTCCTGTGGAGACAAGCAGAGTGAAAAGACCCCACCCTCAATGGTGCTATCCCTTGAGTCTTGATATTGAGTTTAAGTAACAAATGACTCAAAGGCAGGTGAACTACAGAGACGAAGACGAAATTTAAAAAATCCATAGGTTGGGCTCTTCTTCTTGTTCTGCCCCTTTCCCTAGACCAGTAAAGTGTTGGAGTTTTTTTGTTTGTTTGTTTTTGTTTTTCTGGAGCTCTCTGGAGGTCATGGCATCATGGTCCTTTGTGCCTGAACCCGTACAGGTGCCTCTGCCTCCACTCGGGAAGCACCCCTTCCCCAGCATCCCTTCAACAAGACTCTCCCCTAGACAGTGCCGCTGGGTCAGCTTCCCAGGCCTCTGCTCTCCCAAGCCCCACCGGAGCCATTGACTAAGCCACAGGACCTCTGGTTGAGATCCCTCCCTCAGCTTGTTTTCCTGGCATCTGCTTCAAGTACCCTTAGCCCCTCGGCCACCCAAGCCATCCCCCGTTAGTTGCCACCTTCAGTCTCCACGCTGATCATCTTCTACTCCGTGGTTGTTCTGCCTCCTGTCAATCAATTTACAGCACGCTGTAAAATTAGCCTCCCTACAGTTGCCACAACCTAGAGAAGACTGTTTTTGTCTGGGGCTTTTTAAAAAGCAGATTCATCAGGAGTTATTCTAGATAAGCATATGTCACCCTTATATATAACCAGGACTTTGGAAGAGGGTTAGGCATTTCACCAGCTGATAAAAATGTCCCTCTTCCACCACTCGCCAGTGCCCATCAGCCCCCCAGCCCCACCAAGTCTATCCCGGTACCTGAAATTCTATTCATGTCTTTGAGTTAGAACCTACAGTGGTGTCTGGGAAACTGAATTCATGTCAGTTCTGTTCACCTGGGGGCAACTTTAGTAATCAGCTCAGGGGCCAACAGTTGGCGATGGGCAGGACCCAGCTGGAAGGAGGGACGAAGGAGGCCGGAGGGACCCCAGGGCCAGGCGGTACCATAGGATCAAAGAGGGTGGGGCACTGAATGAGCAGCCTGAGGACCTTGCGTCCTCATCACAGCATCTCGGCATGATTGAAAAGTAGACAGGATGTGACACCCCTCCCTCTGACATGCTTAAACCATTTGTACCTTCCCTGAAAATCACAGTTCATGACTTATTCTGTCTCTGTGATGTCTTTTCCCTCCAATTTTACAGATGTTACTGTTTGTCATCTCATCAACAAACTTTAAGTGCATAGGGATAGGTTTTTAAGAATTTCTTAGAACAAGGTCATATTTTGGTGTTTAATGCTGGTGTCCACAAAGCCTACCTTGCCCCCTTTTTCAGGCGTTCACTCTGCAGAAACCACGTCTTTTCCCAATCAAGAGGTCATAATGTATTGCCAGAAGTAGGGGGCCCAGCTGGAGCCCAAGCAAAGCCTGTGGCTGTAACTGACACATCTGGGCAGGGCTGGCTGAGAGGCGGGGTGGACCCTCCAGGGCTCCATGAGCATCAGAAACCAGGGTGACTCCTCCAAAGTCTAGAGAAAGCCAGGAACCTGGCTGCTTCTGATCACAGGGGTGACCATCAAGCACTAGACAGGCCTGGCCTCATCTTTAACCTCTAGAGGTCCTCTGGTGCTCCCTGGATCACAGAAGTTGGTGGTGTACCAGAGAGGAAGGTTTTTGGCTGAAAGTGACAGCAAACCTGACCACAGTGGCTTAAACAAATCAGGGGCTCCCTTTTCTGGTTCAGTGGCCCCACTCGGAGACTGGCGTGGCTGCCCCGTCTTGGGCTCTGTTTGGTGAAAACAGCCCCACCTACCACATCTGCGTGTGCTCCATCAGAAAGAAAAAGGAAGTCGCCCTGCAGTACAAGTTTTCAGGAACTCTAAGCAAACTCTGCTTCCTCTCATCCCTTTGGCCAGCACTAGACCCAGCGGCCACCCCTCTGGCTGGGAGGTAGCAAAGGTCAAGGGGATTGGACGTGAGGGTTGGGACCACCAGCCTGTGGTATCTGCCACCAAAGGGAGTCCTACAACACCGGATTCAACTTTAGAGTAAGCAGCAAGTCCACAGCCCCAAACCTGAAAAGCAGCTTCCCCCGATGCCTGCAAGAGCACAGAGTGACTTGGACACACCGAGGACCACTCCACATGGTGACGGGGTCTCCCTCACTGGTGTGCCACTCCCCCCCACAGCAGTGGGCCATCATGAAACCTGGAAGAAGCTCTGTGACATGCAAAGTTCTCCCCAAGGAGCTGGAGCAGGAAAGGAGGATGAAGGGAGGTGCTCCAGGGAAAAGAGCAGGGATCGCCCCCGTCCCTGAGGAGCCCTGAATTCGCCAGGAATGACTTGGGGAAGGGGATTGTGCAGAGGTCCTGCTATACACGAAACCACGTTGGGATCTTGGAGATTTGGGGCCTCGGGGAACACAGTGACCTTCAGCAACTAGAATCTATTAACTGTGTGATTGAATAAATAAAAGACCAAATGACCATTTGCTGGGGCGTGAATTCAGAATTCGTTTGTGAAGACAGGTCATTTCTTCAACTGAAGGGGGAAATTAGAAATTTGTCAAGGCTAATATATGCCAGAGTCTTTGCCCAGATGGTCTTACTGAATCCTTATAACAACCCTATACATAGGCATTATTTCATTCACTGATAAGAAAACAGAGGCTCAAAGATCTTGAATAACTAGTCTAAGATTACTCATTTTAAAAGTGGAAGAGCCAATGAAAACCCAGACACGACCCAAGTCCAAAGTTCATCTTCAACACTGCACATGTTCAGATGACTCCAATTTTATCTGGAGAATGATTTTTATTATTCATAATACCTCACTGATATCTAAGGAGATTTAAAACAGCTAACTCTATAATAGCACAGCTGAATGACCTGCCCCTCATTTTTGAAGATAACAAAAATTCTGGGATTTTCCCCAAACATATAAGAAGGTGAGAAGTCCAGGAAAGACCCAGAATCCCCGACTCCTCTGACAATACTCTCCATCTAAGCCAGGCTTGTCACCCCTGCTACAGAATCAATGGTCCTTTCACCTCAGGGCCAGGATTAGGGTGTGGCAAGTGAGGCACCGTGTAAGTAGGAGCCAGAGTCTCAGTCATCAAGATAAATGATTCTTTTTTTTTAATTAATTATTTTATTTATTTCGTTTATTGGCTGCATTGGGTCTTCGTTGTTGCTCATGGGCTTTCTCTAGTTGTGGTGAGCAGGGGCTACTCTTCATTGTGGTGCACAGGCTCCTCACTGTAGTGGCTTCTCTCATCGTGGAGCACAGGCCCTAGGCGCATGGGCTTCAGTAGTTGCGGCACATGGGCTCAATAGTTGTGGCACACAGGCTTCGTTGCTCCATGGCTTGTGGAATCTTCCCAGAGCAGGGCTCGAACCCGTGTCCCCTGAAATGGCAGGCAGATTCTTACCCACTGCGCCACCTAGGAAGTCCAAGATAAATGATTCCTAATGCAATACTTTTAAAAATTAAAATTAATGCCAAAATCCGTCATGAACAAAATATCCAAAATTTTAAACAAAGACAGGCCACTGTGTGTTAGGTTCTGTGGTTTCTGAAACAGTGTCCTGACCTGCCGTGGTCCCCGTGCTCCCACCACCACCACTACCGTGGCCGGGGCACCCCCTCGGCTCCATGAGGGTGGACAGCAGGGTGCAAACAGACCAGGGAATCCGGGGCTATCTACAGTCATGGTTTTCTGATTTCAGAGCTTCTGTCCACTTCTTCTGCTTGGTTCAAAACATGGGAGGAGGTTTTGCTAAGTATATACGGGGCACCTACTCCTACTTCTGCCTCAGGCCCCAGTGTGGCCCCCTCCCTCCAACTGCTCAGTGTTTCATGAACCCGGAAAGCAGAGAGGAAACAGACAAGGAGGAAGACCTCTGACAGCCTTAGCCAGCTCCCAGCCTGCTCGCTCAGGACCAGCTGGCTAATCGCGTCTATGCAAAACCTACAAAAGGATGTCACTGAGGCACTCTTTCCAATGCCCCTCCCTTTGGGAGACTGTTAACTTTCAAATGACCCTAACAGGCTTAGAACAATCTCATTCCCCGCGAAAGACTCCTGGTGTGTCGTGGAGAGCTGCTGTGAAAGATGCTACTTATTCACAGGCATGCCGGCAATAACTTTGACAATAACGGAAAGGGTAGAAGGTTTTACACGGGGTACATGACAGTGCAAACAGGACTAGATGAATTTGCATTAAAAAGATTGCAAGAGCAATTAACACCTCATTAATATGATATAAATGCTAATTTCCACAGATCCCAAGGGACCCCCAAATTCTTTCTGCCCAACCAGTGTGAGTTCAGAAAACACACAGCCCGGATTCCCAGAAAGGCAGGAGCAGCTCCCCCTTTGCACCCCTTTGAAGAGAGTGCAGATCACAGGCATCACCGCTCCACTGCTCTGGGGTCTCTGCTCAGCCTGGACTGTGACCACGTTCTCAGATGAAGGGCCACCTGTGGGAATTCCACGCAGCAAGCAGGGTTCTGGGTTCCAAGGGGTGCCTGGTGACTGATTTCAAAACTGCTGGCCACAGCAGGACGTAGGACGATAAGGTGACCCCGCTGAAGTATAGGGCTGCACCACTTGCTGGGAGGGGACAGGGCTTCCGAGAACAGCTAAGCTTCTCCACTGCAAACCAGAGGCTCATAATGATCAAAGCAATTTCCTTAAATAATTGATTTATTTATACCAATTTAAAAAAAAAAAAAAAGCCCTGGAGGAATAGTCTGAGATATAATCACACCATTTGGGAATAAGAGATGCTCAGAAGTGCCCTGTGTCTGGCAACGCCCCGAGGGTGTAATTAGGGTACCACACATCAAAGGATGGTGGCAAAGGGGTTCACTCAGTACATCATTTCATACGATTCATTTTAAACATAGCCAATAAGTGAAGTTCCTCAAGAGCGTCCCACGGCCCCTTTTGTTCACCACTAGTCCCTCAGGAGAAAGGAGGAGAGAAAATGGGGAAGGATTGTGGAGGGGGGGATCCTGGGAAGGGGCACCTCCCTGGGTGAAAAGAACGTCCCACTGTTGTCCTCACCTCCACCAGTGTCCTACACTGACCCCCAGGGTACGGCTAAAGATGCCCGCCCTTACACACACTCACACACTCACACGCAGACACATGCAGCCCATGCCAGATCTACCCCTTCTCAGGGATCTTCCTGGGTCTTCCCCAGCGCGTCAGGGCTGCAAAGTTATATGAAACTCATTCTAGGGACACAGCGGCAACAACCCCCTGTTCCCAGAGCAGCGTTTCACTCATTCCCTGGTGGATCCGTGATGCAGAAGAGGGACCCACAAATCCAGTTGAACCCCAAAGGCTCACTGAGCACCAGGAGGGTGCAGACACTCTGCCTGGTCCTGTGGGGTGAAGATGAGCTTCAGAGCTGGAGATGGACAGATCATACACAGCCGTCCAGGGTCAAGGCCATGATGGAAAAGAACCATGTCAACAGCAGAGAGGCCTTCCTGGAAGAAGTGCAATCTGAGCTGGTCTCCCTGAAGGAGGAGACAATTTCAACAGGAATAAAGGAACAGAAGCCTTCCAGGGTGAAGGGGAGGGGTGAGAAAAAGCACAACACAGGTGACTCAAGACTGGTGGTCAGAACCCAAGTCTGGGGCCATAGTTTTTCAAACCAAAAGAAGTAGGGGTAGCAAACAGACAGACAAGGAAGCAGCGCGTTTGACATGGGAATGACCTGGAAAATGCCAGCTCTGATCGCTGAATTGAGATTTCCCAGACTCACATCCTAGGGTATATTCTTAACAGTCTGTGGCGTTTCTTAGGAAAAGTTAAAATTTTCTGTTTTCACTGCAATCATCATCTTAAAAGGAGATGCTGCCCTTTGCCTCTTCCGCGGCCCCTGGTGAGCCTCCTGACAGCCAAGCTGTACCGCCTCTGTGTTTACGGCAGTGTTGGCACGTGGAGCTCTGCTTTCACGGACGCAGGCCGACCACATACACAAGTAATGAACTTGAGCTGAGTGAAAGGTCGAATGACATCCCTGAGCATTGCAGGAACGAAAGTTTTGCAGCCGTTCAAACAGAGGCCTCCAGTGGGAGGGCTGAGTCACCCCGAGCTGGGCAGCGATGCGGCCAGACTCACCAGGACTTGGCCCGGCGGACAGCACCAGGACCTATGTGCGTCAGCAAAACATCATCACACACACTTGAACTTTAGTGGATTTCAGTTTGGCTCACACCTAAATTCGAAAAACTGTTTTGTTTTATAGAAATGTGGAAGCTACAAGCATAAAAAGGTCGACTCCTACTTGTGTTTATACAAACAGAACTTGTTCAAAACAACACTGGGTGATTGAGGGGTTTTTTCAGTCCTTTAAAAGGAGTCACAATATTTCTAGAGTCTGAGAAACACTGCCCCAGACAGGAGCTCCCCAGGGGGTGTGGACCTGGTCTTACCATCTTAGAACCTCTGTTTCCAACATGGCACGTGGTGTGAGGTAAGGGTTTGATGGGAATCGGGGCATGTGGCACCTATTTAGAGCAGAGGAGGTAATTCTCCAGGCACCATGGCCAAGCTTTTGTGCAGCAGGTGTGGTGGACAGTGGTGACCCTGCACTTTGGAGGACATGGAGTCACCCAGAGAAATGGACTTTCCAGCCTGGGAGGCAGCGGCTGCAGCCAACAGAATAAAGACCAGGGAACTGGGGACCCCAGTTGTACCAAAACAGGACAACTCTTCATTTATCAATGATGTTTTCTCTTACATTTCCAGCTTGATGCTGCCATACATGGAGGTGGTTCAAAGGAAAGTAAGATCAATTCTTCTTTTACAGAAGCAAAGAAGCTACAGCTGGTTCTTTGTGGGGGGAGAAAGCAAGTAGATAGAAGATGGGCCTTGCAGGCCAAGGTAATAGTAGATGACATTCAAGATGCTCTCGTTTGTTTGGTTTGAGCGGAGTGGGTGGTAAGGGTGGCAGGAGCACTCTGACACCTGAAAGAGGTCGGACCACATGGGCTCACAAGCCAAGCTCAAGGATAAAGTGAGGGGAAGGGACGGTTTCTCCCTCTCAAGCCCCCTGTTGAACCAAAGTGGTTTTCTCTGATATTTCTCATCCTTACCCTATTGAAGCAGCGACATGGACACAGCCATGGCCTTCGTGTGAGAATATGGCCTCAATATTGCAGAGAGAAAGAGAAGAGCTAATTCTTGAATTTTAAAAATGAAAACACACTTTGGAACTTTATGGAAGAGATCATAGTGTAGAGTAGAAATAAGAGTAGTGTGAGACTAGGCAAAGATTCTCCAGCCTGGACAGGAGAGAAGAGAATTGGGGGGGGAGGGGGGCGGGGGGGGGAGGGCCTTGGAGTGAGAGTACAGACACAACCGGAAGCAGGCACTCCAGGTGCCTGCAGAAGACCCCCACCCCATGGGGTCCCAGTGAGCAGCAGGGGCCCAGAGCCCTGGGGTCGGGTGTGGCAGGGCAGGTGGCCCCCATAGCCTTCCGTAGCTTCTGGCCACATGCCCTCAGAGACTCCCAGAAGTGGTGCCTGAACTTTGATGGTTACCAGGCTCCCAAAGACCCAGAGTCACTCAAGGAGGCAGAACCATGTCACCTGTGGTCCCAAGAGGGGATGGATGTAGCTAAAAGAGAGACACTTGGAAAGGCCCTGTCCTGAAGATCATTGCGTAGCAGCTGGGGACCAGGTGCCATGACGTGGTCCTCACTGTAAGAGCTCACGTTCACACAGCTCTGCTCCCAGGACTGAGCCCGAGTCCCCTAGGTGGCCCTTACTGCCCTCAGGACAGGCAAGCGGGGAGAGAGCCCCTGCCTGGTCCCCTGCTTTGCAATCCAACACATCACAGTACAAAACAAATTTAATTAAAGAAAGAGCACGTGAGCGCCTTGCCAGTCATGATCTGGCACTCAGCCCTGACACAGTGTAGGACATCTGTGGTCTGCAAATAGCGGCCCTCAAAACCTACATCCCAAAATCCACACCCCAGTCCCCAGAACCTGCAAACCTGTTACCTTACAGGGGACTTTGCGGCTGTGATTAAATTAAGGTCCTTGCACTGGGGAGATTATCCCGCACTACCAGCGTGGACCTCACATGCAATCACAGTGTCTCTGTGAGAGAGGCAGCATGAGACCTGACGCGCGGGGAAGAAGAGGAAGCCACGTGACCATGGAGGCAGAGGTTGGAGTGATGTGTCCACCAGCCCAGAAATGCCAACAGTGACCAGAAGCTGGAAGAGGCAAGAAACAGACTCTCCCCCAGAGCCTTGTGAGGGAGAGCAACCTTCAGACTTCAGCCTGGTGATACAGATTTCAGACTCCTGTCCCCAGAACCAAGAGAGAATCAACGTCTGTTGTCGTAGGTCACCAGGATGGGTAATTTGTTACAGCAGCAATAGGAAACAAATACATCATCCTGAAACATCCGTTCTCACGGTAACACCATTCAGGCACCAGGGTCTCGCTTCTCCACGCATTTGACCCTGTGTCTTTGAGATAAAAGGTGACTGCACCCCGATGGCAGGAAGGTCTAAGGGCTGGGTACTGACACCGCTTTGAGGTGAAGGAAAAGATGGAGCAGCGGAAACAATGAGGGAAGAGAAGAGACAGATGATTAGATGACTGTTCCTACTTTACCCTTCCTCTCAAAGGCCTGCCTACCATAGACCCCAGAGTGCCAACTGTCCTTTTCTTGCTTCTCCCCAGGTTTTAATTCATGGTTCCAGAGGTACACGCAACCAGTGTGGTCTTTGAAACATTTGTACGTGGTGACTGAGGAACACTCTGTAATATTAGATAATTCATAATACTCCTCTATTTGTATATAGGTAGATAAAACATGATACCACCTTCTTACGTGGACAACCAAATGGATACTGAATGTTAGAAATGTGAAGGTGTTTATTTCTATTAAAAACCGTAATAAGTTTTTAATTTATTCTTCAAAAAGCAATTAAGGTTTCAGTTATATTAAAATCATGTTGGTGTTAATTGTCAACATTATTGATTATAATCTAGACTTTGCTTTGAACAGATAGGTTTAACCAATTTGGAAGAAACACAAGTCTTGGAAAATGTATGTCAAAAAACAACGTTAATATCTTGAATTTTAAGTTTTTTAAACTTATACCCTAACAAAAATGTATTCATGTGTTGTAGGCTCTGAAAACATTGCATTTGTATTTTAATCACTTAGATCTTCACTGGTAATAGGACACGGATTTTGTGGAAATCTTAAATATAACAATGTATTTAGTTATTCTGCTGAAGTTCTAGCAAGAAGATTAAATTTCATGTAGAATAAAGTATGATAATTTATAAGCTATGTAGGTCTTCATCTTATTACTCATCCATACATCCCTGGCCCCTTACCTGGGAGCAGCTGCTGAATAAATGACTGCGGGGTGAGTGAATGAGTGAATGGATGGATGAGTGAGTGAATGAATGCTGGGACATTTATATGGTGGATGAAGCCAGACTGCAGAGGGCCTTGGCCATTAGTCAGAGGTTTAGCCAGGCTGTGAGCAGGGGTGTGATGCTGTGAGAACAATGTTGGGGGCGGGGGTGGGGTTCATTGAGCATTAGGAGACAAATGAGCCTGGAATTAGGCAACATCAAAACTAATATCGTGAACTAAGTACTTTTTGTTTTTACTCTTTGTCTTTTATTTTTCACTCTTTCTAAACTATGGCTATTTCATGTAAAACCATGGGCAGGAATGCCATGACCACTTGGGTGGCGGGTGTTCAGCCTTCCTCAAGGGAGACCGCTCATGATGCCGGGGAAAGACCATGGACTTGGCGCTTCTCGGATGTGATTCAAATCCCAGCACCACCAGTTCACCGGGGATCCTGGCCTCCAGTCTGAACTTCTCTGAACTTCAGTTTTCTCGTCTGTAAAAGAGAGAGAATACCACTTCCCGCATAAGAAGACTTTAGAAGTAGTATGGGGCTTCCCTGGTGGCACAGTGGTTAAGAATCCCCCTGCCAATGCAAGGGACATGGGTTCCATCCCTGCTCCGGGAAGATTCCACATGCTGCAGAGCAACTAAGCCAGTGCGCCACAACTACTGAGCCTGCGCTCTAGAGCCTGCGAGCCAAAACTATTGAGCCCATGTGCCACAACTACTGAAGCCCGTGCGCCTAGAGCCTGTGCTCTGCAACAAGAGAAGCCACTGCACTGAGAAGCCTGCACACCGCAACAAAGAGTAGCCCCTGCTCGCTACAACTAGAGAAAGCCAGCCCACAGCAACGAAGACCCAATGCAGCCAATAAATAAATAAATAAATTTTTTTAAAAAATAGAAGTAGTATGAAAACACACTCGTGACCAGCAAGCAGTGGGTCTCAGTCAAGAGCAGCTACTGTCACTGTCAGGGCACTAGAACCTGCAGGCAGAGGAGGGCGGGTCCCTCCGACACAGAGCCACACCCTAGACCTCCACCCCTCACCAGGAGGGTGGGCCGTGAACCAGCAGTATCACCATCACCTGGGAGCTGGTTAGACACCCAGGGTCTCAGCCCCTCCCCCAGGCCAACTGAATCAGAATCCGCAGGCTACCCAGCCCCCAGGGGATCGCTGTACACACTAGAGTTTGAAAGCCTCTGATGGTTCAGGTTCAGTCCTGACCACACATTCAAATAACCCAAGGGCCTTTTAAATAACCCATGTCTGAGCCCCACCCCAGATATACTAAATTCAGAATCCCTAAGAATGGGGCGGGGCCGGAGCTTTTTAAAAACCTGCCCAGGTAAGAGGAATGGCCAGCCAGGGTCTGTTTCAAAAGATATGAAGCCTTTGGGACAGAGCTTCCTTAGGATTTCATAGGCTCCAGAGGCCCTTTCCTCCATAAGCTGATACGAAAAATTATATCTCGCTATGTGTTGATTAAAATGTAAATATGTTAATACTATATATTAAGATATTTTCTTCACGCTAAATTTCCTGCTTCAATTCTAATTCAAAAAAATAATGTTAAAACATTTCATAGGCCCCTAAAAGTGGGCCTCAGTCACTGTCCCTAATGGATATATTGGCTCCCTTTGGGGTGTTATGTAAAGGTAAGGGTGTCAACACAGTCGATGAGAGGAAGGAAGTCTTAACAGAGTTGTGAAGCCCATGGTTCAGTATATGTGAGCCAATGGCCCACAGACACTGAGATACTGCTCAAAGGAGAAGAGGAGAAAGAAGGAAAGAGGGAAGGAAGGGAGGGAGGGAGGGAGGGAGGGAAATTTAAATAAGAATGAAATTCTAGCCAAATGGAAAATTTATTTTTTTTATTGTTTTTATACATTTATTTTATCATTTATTTATTTTTGGCTGCATTTGGTCATCATTGCTGTGTATGTACTTTCTCTACTTGTGGTGAGCGGGGGCTACTCTTGGTTGCAGCGCACAGACTTCTCATTGGGGTGGCTTCTCTTGCTGCGCAGCACTGGCTCTAGGTGCACGGGCTTCAGTACTTGTGGCACACAGGCTCCGTAGTTGTGGCTCATGGGCTGAGTTGCTCCATGGCATGTGGGATCTTCCCAGGGCAGGGCTCAAAGCCGTGTCCCCTGCATTGGCAGATAGATTCTTAACCACTGCACCACCAGGGAAGTCCAAATGGGAAATTTAAATAAGAATGAAATTCTAACCAAGTACTAGGGCCAAAGAACAAGCCTGCACATCTGTCCAGATCTAACTGCAGAGCTAACACAAGACAACATTTAATGCACACCTACTATCCACCCATTTGTTCTTCCACTCATGCTTTCTTTTATTTCTCCAGTTGGCAACAGAGCCCTGAGTATGTGCCAAATCATGGTAATTCAAAGACGAGGATGCTACACCCCTTCCTCCCAGGGGCTAAACGCTTGGGGCAGGCAACCCACACCCTGTTTATTCCATTACTTTCCCAAGAACATGAATGCAAGACTATTTCCTAGAGTGACCAAACTTAATTGAAGCAACATGACTAAAATGAAATCAGCTGGAAACATGTGAAAACGAGGGCAAATGAACGCTTCAGGTGTCCCCTTGTAATTACAAGCTGTGTGGCTTGACAGCTGCTCCCAGGCAAGGCCTCTTATAAATTCTCTTTATTATTAAGAAAAGTTCTGGCTTGAAAGGATTGGTTACAAAAGCAGATCCTCTTCAGTAGGAATCTTGAGTAAACTACATCTACACTATAGTTGTTCAAACACAGAGATGAGAGAGCCTAGGACCAAACAGAGAACCCCTCAAAATGGGGAGTTCAAGCCAGCGAAAATAAGAATTCTGCTTTCGTGAGTACTTCCTGAAAAGAAAAGGAAGGTGGGGGAGAAGAAAAGTGGATTCCAAAGTGGCAACGAGGCTGAGGAATCAGAAATACAGTACCACTATTCATTGTACAGAAGAGCAGGGAGTTTGGATGTGAAAATTAAACATTTCATTGTAAAAGCTTCAAGTAGACAAAAGATTAACTGCTATATGCATTGGCTTTTGCATTTAAAAAAGAGACCACTACCACAACTGCAGGCTTCTCTGTGATTCTCTGTGTAGAGGGTAACGCAAAGTATGTGTTTCCTCTAATGAGATTTTTTTAATATGAGGAAATAAATGCAACTGGTCACAACTCAACTTATGACACCTTGCCAGCCAACACACTAGCCATTGTTGAAACTCAGTAAAGTGTGTTTGAATCTAAGTTCATATTTGGTGCATTTATGCTTCGCATGTTCAGCACATTTGATAAATGATGATTAATGCTCATTAAATTGTGATGAAATATTCTTCCATCCACTATATCAATAAGATCTAGATGCATCAGAGACGGAATCTGTTGGAATGGAACCTGGGAATCTCAAACTCTCGGAAGTCATTCCCACACCAATGAGGCCACCAGAAAGACAAAGCAGCCCCTTCTAATTCTGTGATCCCAGAACTCTAGCGGTGCCTGGCACGAGGAGGGCACTCAATAAACACGTATGATAGGAAGAGATGGGGGGATGGGATGGGGCGGAAGTGGAGTTGGGGGGTATGACATGTTCAGTCTCAAGAAATCATTCCCAGGTCCTTCCTAAGCAAATGGTAGAGGATAGTGCAGTTTTATTAGTTTGATAGTGAGAATTAAAGGATTGGTTGTATGTTTGAAAAAAAATCTTAAGAGAATATTAAATTCTATGAAACACAAAGGCTAATGTACCAGGTGCCTCAGTCTTGTTTTTCTCTATCTTTAGCTATCAAGTCTTAGCCACCTATGCCTTTGTTTTAAGGTTAGTTGATTTACAATGTTGTGTTAGTTTCAGGCATACAGCAAAGTGATTCAGTTACATGTCAATATATCTATCTATCTATGTATATACATACATATATTTTCTTTTTCCAATTCTTTCCCATTATAGGTTATTAAAATATATTGAATATGGTTTCCCATTCTATAGAGTAGGATATTGTTGTTTTATCTATTTTACGTATAGTAGTGAGTATCTGTGAATCCCATACTTCTAATCTACCCCTTCCCTCTTCCCCCTTTGGCAGCTATAAGTTTGTTTTCTATGTCTGTGCATCTGTTTCTGTTTTATAAATAAGTTCGTTTGTAATAGTGTTTAGATTCCACATATAAGCGATATCATATTTGCCTTCCTCTGTCTGAGTTACTTCACTTAGTATGATCATCTCTAGGTCCATCCATGTTGCTGCAAATGGCATCATTTTGTTCTTTTTTATGGCTGAGTAGTATTCCATTGTGTATGTATGTACCACATCTTCTTCATGCATCCTTCTGTCGATGGACACTTAGGTTGCGTTCATGTCTTGGCGACCATAAATGCCACTTCTGTCTTTTAAAATGAGTTCACTTCCCCTCCCACACACGGATTACAGCGGTAGCCCGTGGGAACGTGTGGGGCCTGCATTAGGAGGCAGGACTCTGCAGAACCTGGTGAAGCATTGACAGGAACCAGGGTGCATGTGGGGCTAATGGAGATGGCAGAGCCTAAGTGCTGAAAAGTGTGTCTCCTTGTGGGCATGCTCTCCCACAATAGACTGTTCAGTCCCTTCAAGGCCCCTACGGTGCTCACAGGATACTAGAATGGTTCCTAGCAATTTGGAGAAAGCAGTGGTCCACACGAAGGAAGCAGAAGTAGCAGGCTGCCATCCAGACAGTAAAGGAGTAAAGGAGGAAGAGGGTCAGGAAAGCGGGCATTCCAGAGCAGATACATCACGTGAGGCTGGAAAACCAACCAAGCATGCTCATCAAGAGAGCCCGGAAAACACTCCATGTGTCAGTAGATAGGACGTGAGTAGCTCAGAGGTGCACTGTTGAAAGCTCAGAGGTGACCACCCTGTTGTTACAGAACTGATTCCCTAATGGAATCTTGAAATAATAGAAGCTAGTGTGGTATTTAATTAGCAGCAGGAGGGCACAATTACAGTGGGGTCCACGGCTGGAGTGGCAGCCACCAGGCCCCAAGCCAGAGAGACTGACGGACACAGCATGCCTACAGGTGAGAGAGATGGGTGGCCAAAACGGTACTGTTCAATCTATACACTCAAAAAAAAAAAAAAAAAAAAAAAAAAGTTTTCAAGGAAAGATGATCAAGAGGCTGAAGAAACCACCTTAATAAAAATCCAAGTCTCAACCCTGGACCTGGTATCCGGACCTGAGCCAGTTTTCAGGTCTATAACCCAATGGCTGAAGGACAGGTGAGTCCCAGGAGGAAGGACCTGCAGCATCACAGCAGATGTATATGTGAATGGTTTCCTCGGTTCTTTTCCCAAAGAGACCATGCCACGTACACAGGTAACCACACCCTGGAGGGCGGGGAATGCCCAGACACTTCGAGGACTGTGGGGCTCAACATCCAAGATGACACTGATCCTGAATCCCCGTGTTAAAGCAAAGGCAGTAAAGCAAAGGCCAGTTATAAAGGAAGACCTGCCTGGGTCTGGCTCAGGGTGCCTCCCCTGGGTCCACAGACCCAACCATGGTCATTTCCCCAGCCCCCAAGTACAGAATTCAAACAACCTTTGCAGATTGGAAAAACGACTATGTTGGTTTCTTGGAATAGGAGGTAAGAGTAACCACTGTGGGAAAAATTAGGTGAAGGCCTCTGAAATGCACCCCCTTACACATCCATACACACATACACAGCAAGATAGAAAATTGAAAATTATATCACATCCTGGGGGAGATGCCAGAGATTACAAGACAGTGCTATGGGATGAATGTTTGTGTCCCCCCAGAACTTACATGTTGAAGCCTAATCCCTAGTGTGATAGTCTTAGGAGGTGAGGCCTTTGTAAGGTGATTAGGCCATGAGAGTGGAGCCCCCATGGTGGAATTAGTACCCTTATAAGAAGAGACACAAGAAGGATGACCTCTCTCTGCCATGTGAGGACACAGGAAGAAGGCCTTCACCTGACCGTGTGGGTACCCTGATCTCGGACTTGCAGCCTCCAGAACTGTGATATTTGTTATAGCAGCCCAACTGGCTAAGAAAGACAGGATTATGTAATTACTGAGATGTGGATGAAAGAAAGGGACCCCTGTGTAGGATGTTTCCCGCTTTCAGTCTCAGACAACTAGACAGATAGGGGACCACAAAGCAAAATAGAAACTTGAAAAGAAGAGAGTGGGAAAAATGCCCACCTCAGCTTTGGAATTGTGGGTGTAAGAAGCCTGTGGGAACCCCCAAGTGGAACGTCCAAGAGAGACCTGGGAGATCTATCAGCAAAGAGGGCATGGCTGACACCAGGAGAGATCATAGGAGTACCAGAATACTAAGGAGACCCCAAAGATAGAGACACCCTAGGAAGAGACTATTGCATGGACTCAGCTAAGAGGACCTGATAAGTGATGCTAGTGGGAATGAATGGAGGGGAACATATGAAAGCCCACCAAGTGTTCATCTCCAGTAACAGCAAAAAGACGGATAAACCAAAGACAGTCGTGAGTGGAGACGTGCCATGAGGCTTCATCTCTATAAATCTTTATGCTGAGCTACAAATTCTCTATCTGATCCTTTATCACAAGTCACTCCCTTGTAATGTGCCTTCTCCCTTCAATAATGAGAGAAGATAATATTCAGTTAATATATAGGTTTGCACCATGAGACAACTATGTAATCACCCTTATATTTTATTGATATATTTTTTAACTCCAAGGAACTGGGATAATTTGGGGAAAGTGCCAATTGTGGAAGGTCCCAAGCCTGCCTGCTCTCTGCTCTAATACCTCAGGGGAAGCACATTTGCCACGAAAACTGCCCGCGTGTGTAGAGCCTGCAGGCAGCCTTCTGGGTCAAGAGGGGGATGGTTCTGCTTTACAGACCAACACATTTGCAAAGGAAACCACATCAACTACCTTTGCTCACCAACACAGTCCTTCATTCATGAAGATTCAACTAAAAATCCCCAGGTGTTTATCAACAGAATATAACACTGAAGGACAAAGGAAAAAGACCTTCAAAATTTTAAGTGAAAGTTATTTTGAAACTAAAAGTATATTCCAAACTATTAACCAAATGGGGTGATGGAAAATAAAGATATTTTGAGTTGTAGGACTCAGAAAGTTTTACTTCCCTATCTGAAAAAAAAATTGCAAAGTAGTAAATACTTCCAAGGTACTCCTCTTGGCACTTTGCATGCACTTAACTCCTTGAATCTTCACATTGACCCTATCACGTTATTTTTAATCCCAAATTTATAGATGAAGTAACAGTGGCACAGAGAGGCCACACTCTGACAAACTGAAAAAGGAACTCGAGAAAAAAGACACTATAAAATTTAACTCACAGTGAACTAAGGAGGAGACCAATGGAAAGAAATCTGATGTGGACAGCTGTGCAGCATGTCTAGAAAGCAATGGGCCAATTAAAAGAGAAAGTAAGACTGCTTGTGAAGAAGGCCTTCAGGACAAACAAATCCAATCACACACATTATATGATAACCCGAAAGCTCTAAAAGACACGTTGGGTACATGTGTTCCTGCAGTCAACTCTTACCAAAAAACAAATAAACAGAAAAGGGAACACCAGAGGTATGAGATGAAGAGGAAGATAGCTGTACAAAACAGGCACGCTCCAAATATAAAGCAAACTTACAGGTGCCCTAATTTGAGGAATAGATGGAGTTTAGGAAAAGAAAATCAGATTTAATAGTGACTCTTAGAAGATCATCCTTCAAATAGCACCAGTTTATTAACATATTGAACAGAAATTACTTTTCTGAATTTGTTTTGCAGTAAATAAAATATTAAATAATCAAAATAATATCAATGTTGGGGTTTTTTTTATTCTTATGTTTAGAATTGATCCTTAGAAGCATGGAAAACTTAATTATAGTTACAGTAGTAAAAAAAGTATTTTCAGTTCTGACAATATAAAAATGTAATGGCACAACTGGACAAAGAGGAAAGAAAGGTAGGAGATATAGCTTAGCGCTGAGCGCGGGCCTCCCCTTGCCCCCCCCACCATCCCCCCCCAAAAAAAGGTGAGAGTTATAAAGAGGCTAATTTTTTCACCTTCCTTAATGAAGAATCAACAGATAATATCTGAAGTTAATGGATCTACCACACCAAAGGTGCCATCCATGAAAGAAATCACAAGCTGGACTTCATCAAAATTGGAAACTTCTATTCCGTGAAACACATTGTCAAGAGAAGGAGCAGATCAGCCACAAACTGGGAGAAAATATTTGCAAAAGACACATCTGAGAAACAACTGTTACCCAAAATACACTAAGAACACTTAAACAATAAGGAACTCAACAATAAGAAAATAAGCAAGTTCATTAAAAAGGGTGGGTGAAAGATCTGAATAGATACTTCATGGAAGAAGATGCACAGAGGGCAAACAAGTATCTTAAAGGATGCTCACATCATATGTCATCAGAGAAATGCAAACTAAGACAATGAGATACCACTATACACCTATTAAAATGGTGAAAATATACAGCGAATGGATCAAGAAATAGATAAGTATATTTAAGTTTGGAAGCTACAGAAAAAAACTTTAAAAATACATAATCAACAGAAGTTAACAGGTAACAGAGAGACGGAAGAACATGTAAAGGCATTACATTTCATATCTTTCCTAGATAAGAGTTAATACACTTTGTCCAAAGTTGATTGATTAAGATATAAGGGTAAAAATAATTCTAGATAAAGTTATGATGGCAATTTCTAGAAGAATTAAAAGCAAAAGTGCTTATCTTTGCGGCAAGGAGGACTGAGGATGAGGAAATGTTTAGAAAGTTATTTTCATTTTGTATCCTCTGTGCTACTCAGACATTTTCTGTAATGTATATGTAGTGCTTTTGTAATATAAAAGCAATTTCTAATCAGTAATTTTTCTGTTAGGGAAGAAAACAGCTGAAGGATAAAGTCTAAGAAAATTTTCCTGGAAGCTTAATAGTAAATGTGAATAACAAAGCATTGCTGAAAATAATGAATTTTTGAATTTTGAAATGCCTCGAAGTTTTTCTCAAATTGTAAATATCCCTAAGGGTGTTCATCCAAGTGCTACTTATCAGACACACTACTAAGTTCAAATTATAAAAATCTTACCTGTAATTGAAGCCAGCTGCAACCTTTTTGACAAGAACTAATTGCCGATAATGTTTTAAGTGCTGTAAATTCACTTGCCACAGTTGTTTTAAATAGGGGAGCCTCTCACAGCTTTCTCTGAAAAGAACTGTTAATCTTTGCTGCTGACTTATCAAATCCTTCAGTCACCTGTTTGCCATCATTTTCATGAGCTGATAACGTGTTTATTAGTGCCATAATGTGCAGGTGGAGGAATAAAGGTCTCAGTTGATGGCACTGGAATTTCACCTGACATTCCTCCAGGGGGAAAGTTGGCAAAAGCATCAGCCCTGGAGAGAGCAGAAAAAGACAATGAAGGCGGTATTATTGTTTTAATTCGAGGCAAATGAAAAGCCAGCATTTGTTGAATATCTGTAACTTTATTTTCAATTTTGTATTATTTTTTTAATTTTCATTGTATATTGGAGTATAGTTGATTTACAATGTTGTGTTAGTTTCAGGTGTACAGCAAAGTGATTCAGTTTTACATATACATGTATCTGTTCTTTTTCAAATTCTTTTCCCATTTAGGTTATTACAGAATACTGAGCAGAGTTCCCTGTGTTATACAGTAGGTTCTTGTTGGTTATCTATTTTAAATATATTATAGTAGTGTGTATATGTCAATCCCAAACTTCCACCTTATCCCTCCACCCCCACCCCCCCACATTTCCCCTTTGGTAACCATAAGTTTGTTTTCTATGTCTGTGAGTCTGTTTTGTAAAGAAGTTCATTTATAACATTTTTTAGATTTTACACATAAGCAATATTATATATTTGTCTTTCTCTGACTTAGTTTGCTTAGGATGATAATTCCCAGGTTTATGTCATTCTTTTTAGTGGCTGAGTGATATTCCGTTGGTTATATGTACCCCATCTTTATTCATTCATCTGTCGATGGACATGGTACAACCGAGTGAAACCCATAAGCTAGAAGGTGGTCCTTTTACCTGCTGTAAATCAGGACCCCTGGTACCAGCAAAACTGGGAGCCTACCACTTTGGGGTCAGTTGCTTCCCTCCACCCTCAGCATGCTTGTCTCTCTTAGGATGTGTCTGATCTTTTCTTCTCTTCTCCGGCATCCTATCGGTTCCCTTAGTCTGCTCACTGCCCAGGTTTGGAGCCCTTCGTACACCGCTGGCCAGAGGTTAATTGTTACGCCTCTAGCGGAGGAGGAGAGAAAAGCGATGAGTCTGCATATATTCAAGACTTAACCTGGCTTTTGACCTTGCAGTTCTTCAGCTAAGGATTTATCTAAAGACAATAAGAACAGATCCTGTGCAAATGTTTAGCTGCGAGGGTTTCATCAGGGTATTGTTCACAACAGTGGGAAACAGGGAACCATCTAAAGGGCTGACAGTGGGGGACTGATCGCATACCTTAGTGCTCAGACCTGGAAAAGATGCGCAGTGACAGGTCATCGTGGAACCCGTGACATCTGGGTTCCACAGTCGAGACACCCACTTACCAGGGTAAATCTTCAGCACTTCTCACAAGCACTGTCGGCCTCAACTTCCTCATTTGCAAAACGGAAATAACAGTATCTACCTCACTTGGTCATTGGGACATTAAAGCGCCTAGGATCTATAACACACTCAGCACAGCGTCTGATACTGTAATTACCTGATAAACACTACTCAGTAAGAGTGACAATAATAATGGTAGCAACAGTAATAGTAAACTATAAAAATCATGCTGAAGGGGAAGACAGACTGATGGAAAAAGCCATACCTGTGGGAACTGATGGGGAAACAAAACAGTAGCTGTTCTTGACCTCGTTGAGGGAATTATGCATAAGAAAAGCCTAATTACAAAAGTATGTTCTTGGCAATCACCCCTAAGGGGTGGAATTATGATGATTTTCTTTTCTTTTTGATTCTCTGTATGTATAAACTTTCTACAAGGAAAGTGTTTTACTTTAGGGATTCGGAGACAGAAGGAATCACATTTTTAAAAAGAATTCCTGATTTAGATTTTGACAGTTCACAGACTCTCAGAGTTGGGAGAAAGTCTGTGTTACCTACTGCAACCCTGTCATGATACAGACGAGGAAACAAGGGCCACCCCCATTCTCTGTACAGAGAACGAGCCCCAGAACCCAGGCTTCCCTGTCGCCTCGAAAAGCAATTGGATGTAAAGCACCCTGATCTGGGTTTCTGTCCGGGCTCTCTCTTCTTCTATCCCGGGTTCGTGGCGCAGTACCTGAGCCACAGTGGGAACTCAACAAATACCTGTTGAGTAAATGCCTGGATAAATGTCACCTATGCTCTCAGATGATGCTCTGCTCCCATAAGTGTTAGAGGACCTACAAAGGGCTATGAAAGCAGCCGTTAATCCTCCCAAGTGGGGTGGGAGGATTCAGAGAGGCTTCCTAGGGCACGGAGCCGAGTCCTGGAGGATACAGCCAAGACATCTCCAGACCCAAGAAACAGCCCTAGGAACTGGAAAGAGGCTACTGTCTTACTGTGACAAGGCCAAAGGTCTGAACAAGATAATGTGCTAGGAAATGGGGAAAAGACAAGTGACGTAACCCTTCCATCCTTCCATCTCTTTCTCAGCCATCTAGAGACGCCAGGTGGCTATTCGGCAAAAATGATTTAAGATAATTGGTTACTAGCTGGCAAGGGTTTAAAGGGTCTTTCTGTCCAGATAACATTTGCATTTTCACCGAGGGGCCTCTGACTTCACCCCCAGTAACGTGAGAATTGTAGGGAATTAGGGTGGGTCAGGTAGGAAGAGGTTCTCTCAGGCCAGGAGTGCCTCTCAGCCTGCAGTAAATCACAGCTCACTGACAGCCTGCTTCCCCACCCAGGAATCCTGCCAGAGAGACTCTGCAGAAGATAACCCCGCACACCTTCCCGTGACCAGCCCATCCCCCAGCCCAAACCCACACCCTCAAATGTGCTCCCAGGGACATTTTTATGATGGATTTTTTTTTCGTTTAAAGTTAATCATTGAATCTGTAGACTGCTTCTCATACTGAGTGAAGTAAGCCAGACAGAGAAAGACAAATCATATCAGTTACATGTGGAAAGGGTACAAAATGAACTTATTTACGAAATAGGAATAGAGTTACAGATGTAGAAAACAAACTTATGGTTACCAAGGAGGTTGGGGGGAGGGGTAAATTGGGAGATTGGGATTGACATATACACACTACTATATATATAAAATAGGTAACTAATAAGGACCTATTGTATAGCACAGGGAACTCCACTCAATACTCTGTAATGACCTATACAGGGAAAGAATCTTAAAAAAAGTGTTGATATATGTGTATGTATAACTGATTCACTTTGCTGTACAGCAGAAACGAACACAACATTGTAAATCAACTATAGCTCAACAAAAATTAAAAAAAAATAAAGTTGGGACTTTCCTGGTGGCACAGTGGTTGGGAGTCTGCCTGCTAATGTAGGGTACACGGGTTCGATCTCTGGCCTGGGCACCACAGCTACTAAGCCTGCACTCTAGAGTCCATAAGCCACAACTACTGAGGCTCCACAATAGAGAAGCCGCCGCAATGAGAAGCCCGCACACCACAATGAAGAGTAGCCCCCGCTTGCCACAACTAGAGAAAGCCATCATGCGACCACAAAGACCCAATGCAGCCAAAATAAATGAATTAATTTAAATTTTTAAAAATAAAGTTAATCACCTTAGCCTTTCCGTCTGCTTTTCTGTACCTCTTACAGTTTAAGGGAGGTTGAAAGAAGTTCAAGCACACACCCACACCCGTGCACGTGTGCGTGCGCACACACACACACACAGAGTCACTGATTTCCCAAGACTTGATTTTTCATCACTAGTCCCCTGTTCGTAAGCACTTGAGTTGTTCCACTTGGTATGTTGGAACCCATTATTTCTCCGGGAGACTTGATGTCTGTTTTGATAGGAGCAATTTATCATCCTGGTGAAATCAGACTGCTGTTTGAAAGGCAGGGCCAGGATTTATGAATCCTTTTTCACTGGGAATGAATTTAATTCCCAGGAGTGGAAGAGGTATTAAAAGATTTGGCCCCACTGCACCTGTGGCATTTGAGACAGGGGCTTCCAGAGTGAGTGGCAGCTGAGCCAGGAAACACCTTCCCTCTCACACCCACAACTACACTGTGCTAGAAACATCTTCACTCTTCCAAGCAGAGAGAAAGCTCAATGTGCGGCATGAAATTCAATTAAGTTGGGTATAAAACAATGGTTTTAGTTAACAATGAATTTAAAACAATAAAACTGATTTGTAGAGCATTTTCGCTCTATTTTTAGTGTGTATGAGTTTTAAAATTATTATTCATTGAAGATACTTTTTCAAAGTATCCATTTTTAAGCTCCAATCCAAGTTCTTGCTCTATTTGTGCCAACTTCTGACAAGTTATAGTCTAGGGTCCCCGTATGTGTTGCTGTCCAGGCAAGAGGTCACACTGCCCAGTGGAATCACCTGAGAAGCTTCAAAAACTATGAATGCCTGACTCCACCCCCAGGGAGTCTGAGAATGTCTGGGGCACAGCCTGAGGATCAGGATTTTTTTTAAAGCTTCCCCGATGATTCTAATGTATAAGTAAGTTTGAGAACCACTTCTATAAGATAAAATATATAATAATAATTATATAATATATCATATAATGAGCTTGATATTTTGGAAAGAAGCGTAACAGAGTTTCAAATTAGACATCCTTCTTACAATTGTTCATCTATTTTCTATGAACCAACCTTGACTTCCAAAGTCATTTCATTGATCAAGTTGGTAACTGGACAAATATGCCTTCGTTTTCATGGACAAGTGGGTTGTTTACACGATGAACTGTCTTCACCTTCTTTAGAACTTGAGTGAAATCAGGGATTCTAGCCACTAGCCGTACTTGTGCTCTATGGAATGTTGCTAATTGATCAAACAGCTCACTTGCATCGGTTTAATTTCATGCATTACTTGACATTAATTCCTCGGGCCCAACAATGGTCACGGGTTTCTGCTCACCATCTCTGCTCCTCCCCCATCACCCACCCGTCCATCCTTCCAGCCACTCAACAGCTGTCAGGCACTGGTAGGAAATAATAAATGACACAATTGCTCTCTTAAAGTCATTCACAGTGCAGAGTAGAAAGAAGACACATGAACAGAAATCATAGGAAAAGGGTGAGAAATGCTTTATGAGAGGTGAGCAAGGGTGCCAGAGCAGCACAAAGACAGGCACTGCATCAGGGCAGGGCAGACGGCTGTCACAATCACAGGAATAAGTACCGTTATTTCTGCAAAGTCAATTTTGTATCATCGAACTACAGATTATCAGCTGTAGGACATGCATAGAAAGAGACCCACAATATGCAGGTATACCTATGTCTCTTTCCCTCTGTATTCAGTCATTCGTTGGAACGTGATAAATATACTAGTCCACAATTACATAGTTAGTGAAAGTATGAAATATTAGAATTCATGCAGTTTCTGACCTAGATATTCTTCTTTGTTCGGGGAATAACATATGTACCAAAGACTCTCCGCGTTGGTCTCACTGGCTCCATGGTTCTTTTAAAAGTACAAAACTGACATCCAAGGACAGATGTCCACATGAGGATGGCTGCATCCTTAATGGCTGGCACCGGGGTCAAGAACACTGTGATCTTCCTGGGGCTCCCCTTTTAATCATCGACATTGGGGATTTCTTCACATTAGTAGGTCAGCACATGATAAAGCATGTGCCTATTTTAAGACCAAACAAAGAATACTAGAGAACCAAGGGCCCAGGCAAATATCTAGAATTCCTAGGCAGTCACCTAGGAGAATGTCACCCATGAGCCATGGGGCAGAATGGGACCAAGTCACCTTGTCCACATACTTTAAGTGACTGCTTACAAGGCTGCATAAAAAGTAAGCACAAAATAGAGTAGAAATGAAGAGACTGTGAGTTGGTTGATAACAGAAGTAAGGGGTGGGGGGGTAGTTCACATGGTATTTTCCTTTCCCCATTTGAAATGAATTTAGGATCTGATTTTCATTTTCTGGTCTCACAAAATTGGAATGCTAAGGGCCATTAGAGATAATTTAACCCAATATAAATTTACAAATGAAAACTCTGAGGTCCAGGGAAGTGAATCAATGGCTGAGGCCATGCTCTGAGTAAAGGTCGAGAGCAGAACTGAAACATCAGGCTTCCTACCCGCCATGACCCTTCACCCCCTGACCTTGCAGCATGGTCACTAAGGTGTCCCTCAAATCTGTGCCACAGCCGGGAGCTCTCCCCGCCAGTGTCATCTGAGAGCAGAGCCGTGGCTGGGTCACTCGGGCAGTGGCTGCAAGTCCTGGCCTGCAGATCTGAGAGCATAAGAAACACAGTGCATTTATTTTTATGACTGAATTTAATTTCAGAGTCTCATCTCCTCCTTCACAGGCTTGCATCAAAGCCCTGCAAGGACAGTGAGGTGGGTGGGGGTGTGAGCGCCTCTGAGCCTGGTCACTGCCACCCACCAGTGGCTGCATTTAGGCGTCCACAAACGTGTCCCCTCCCATCCAGCCTCCTGCTGTCGGTTCATGCAACCTACCCCTCCTTCTTCCTCTTCAGGTGCAGCAGCCCCCTCGGCCTCTCTGGACCTGAAGTCAACACTCTGGGCTGTTGCTTGTCCTCCATGCATGGGAGGGGGGGGTGCAGGGTGGGGGGGGGGCACTTGTAAGGAGTTTGCTTCAGGCCTGTCCACCCAAACACACAATGAAACTATTTCACCTGATGGGACCAGGGAGGCTCTGGGTTAAGGCTCCCTTCCCAGGTCTTACCGAGGGAATTTCAGGGGTGACAAGGTGACAACCATCTCCTCTGGGAGTGCTCCAATCCATCTGAGGTTCCTGTAAGGACCCCCCCCCCCCACCCACTCCAGCCAAGGACTCAGCACTGGAGAGGGTTAAGGGGTGAAGACAGAGCCCTGGGCAACTTCTCAGATCCTTCCCACCCTTCTCCAACCAACAGAACCTGTATCTGATCTCAGGGCAACGCCAAAAAACACTCGCTCTGAGCTAGTATTCTTCCAAGTGTATTGCTCATGTCCCAAGCTCCGCGAAGAACTGAGCTCCCTGCCCTGCTGTGCTTCGCCTCCCCTGAGCTTTCCAGTGTGGGAGACGTGCATGGAACAGCAAAGAAAACTGATAACTCAAATAATTACTCAGCCTCACCAGGACGGAGGTGCCCATGGTTTGTGTGCCTATGTGGTCCATGGCCACCCACTCGCCTCCAGACGCAGGCAGGCTCAAAACGTCAGCCAGAGAGAAAGAGGAGCTCGAGGCGAGAAAGAGGAGCTCGAGGCAAGCAAGAGTCGCTGGAGAATCTGCACACACCATCACCCCTCCCGGGGCAGAGCACAACCCACTAATGGCGTGTCACCAGCGTTTCCTCTTACTCAGAAGTCCACCGCAGGACGAACATGTCCTCTCGAAGCTTCATTGTCCTTATCTGTACCAGGCAGGTAAACTCTCTACTTACGAAGATTGTAGATAGGGGAGGTCAGCCCTTAGCAAGCACATGTGTACGCTTGTTGCACAATAGAGAGCAGCCATTAACAGACACACACTATTATATATTAAAGAGATAAACAACAAGCACCTACTGTACAGCACAGGGAACTATATTCAATATCTTGTAATAACCTAGAGTGGAAAAGAATCTGAAAAAGAGTATATATATATATATATATATATATATATATATATATGCATAACTGAATCACTTTGCTGTATACCTAAAACTAATACAGCATTGTAAATCAACTGTGCTTTAATAAAAATAAATAAGTAAATAGCAGTCATTTTTAAACCTTTCTCTTCTGTGTCATCATTAGTATCCTTCTTAAGACTGTGAAATTTCCACCGGCCATCCTTCTGAGTTTACCAGCTGGCTTAGTGTTAGTGAGGAGACACCAGGTCATAATTCTGGTCACTGCACAGGCCGCATGGAGGAAGATGTGCTTGAGAGAAGCCCACATGTAAAAGATTATCTAGGAAATGTGAATGATTGCTAACGAAAGCGATTTGGCAAGGGTATGAATGACTCAAGGCAAGCCCGTTTCCATTTCTACAAAAACAACTCAAACTGCTTTGTCTTACCAAGACTGCGTCTGCAGCACAACTGCTCTGAGTTATGGCTCATTTTGTACATGGTACCAACCAGGCGTTTCCATCTCCCATCCTGAGTCAGCACTCGCTCCCAGTGTTAAAACGCCAGGTTCCCAAGCCCTCTCCCCAGAGCTCTTGATTCAGAATTATTGCCAGAAAGGGCTTCCTGGAGGAGAAAGAATTTTGGAACACCCCGGCAGGGATGGCACCCAAGGATGCGTCCAACCAGGGAGGCGTTTCCAAGTGAGAACAGGTGCAGCCGCGTGGGGCTCCCCTGCACATCCTGCTCCCCTGTCCCCACCTGACTTGCCACCCAGCACTCACACTGGCCAGAAACAGACAGTGAACCTTTGCCCAGTCGTTGGCGTACTCCAGAAATTTCCCTCTTGACAAGGTGTGCTACTTTCAGATACTGGTGCTGAGTCATCAAACTGACATAACCACCACACTTTCTCATTTTTCAATTTCATAAGACCTAGGGATATTCTGACCAATAATCTCCTGAAGCTGCATTTTCTGCAAACTTGGAGCTGACACTGATAATGCCCAGACCAATACCTCCTGGAATAGGTCCCACCCGTGGAGCTCTGGCAAGGGTTCTCAGTTCATGGTGCCAATGTCCAGGTCCCGTTCCCTCAGGACTCTACCCAAGCCTCACCATCCCAAACTGTCTAAAGCCCTAGAAACTCACAAGAAGTTAACCTAGTTACTCCAATATGAATCCACTAAGTAACTGGAACGTACATTAGCTAATGGTTTCCACTTGGTCTATTAGGGAAATAAGTCAATTGTATTTTCCCTCTCTCTCTCTCATTCTCTCTCTCTTTAAACAAGAAAATTCCAAGTCACACACCAAGAGCTGGAGTAAGGTCAATGGCTTAGCCAAACAACACAAGAGTAAAATAATAGCTAAGCCCTCGCTTACATAGTGCTGAGTCTACCAGACTCCATTCCAAATACTTCATTTACGTTAACTCATTTAATCCTCGCAGCTACCCTACCAAGAAGTTGATACTGTTATTACCCCCAGCTGATGACTGAAGAAACTAAGGCACAAAGACACTTGTCACACAATTCATAACTGGAAAAGCCTGAATTCCAACCCAGACTGGCTAGCTCCTGAGTGCACACTCTTCAACACAGATGTTTGAGAAGTAGAACCAGACAAGTCTGGATGCTGAGCTAACAAGGTTTAAAGTAAAGGAAGAGGATTTTTAGAAGCATAACAATCATTCGATAAATTTTAAACAAACTCTCAAAAGCTGCAACCCTTTCTAAGGGAGCCGCACCCAACCATCCCCGCACATCAGCCGTCACACACCAAGTGCATTCCATCTTTCTTCCATTCAATGTGGCGCTCCATGGCGCCCAACTTGGAGATTCAATGGTATGGTAATGAATCCCTGTACTGAGCCATCAGGGCTGGGGGGCGCGGGGAGGTTGCTTCCTTCGCAAAGGCCATGAAAGTCAATGGTTCTTACATGGCTCTTAGGGCCAGTTGCGGGTGAGGCCCCCAGGAGCCCGGCACTACCTTACAGGAGTCCCTCTGGACGCATCCAGCCAGTGGAGGCCAACCATCGTCAGGCCAAAGCACATGAAAGAGGAGCCGCTGGCTGCCTCTTGCCTTGCCCCCTCCACATCCCAAGGCTGGAAGCCATCCGGAGGGGGCAGAGCAGGGGGCCAAGTGTCCCTCGGTGAAATCACATTCACACAGACCTGGGAAAGACAGGCGGGAAGAAGACCCAGCCCTGTCACCATCTCCAGGTTGGAAACACACAAAGACACACAAAGGTAACCAGGACAGACCTACAGCGGACACACCCCAGATCACAGCAGATACGTCCACGGAAGGTCGTGGAGCAGGGCATGTCCTATGCTGGGTGGGAACTTCCCCCAGATCCGATCATCAGCAGGAGTTTACCAGTCTCACCGAACACCGAAAAGCATGTCTTCACAAATGACGCGTAAGAAAACTTTCAACAGAAAAACGGTTTTTTTCCATCTTGACCCAGATACTAAATACAGCGTAATTGACAGAGCTCCGTGGAAGGCCCCCCTCAGCCTTGGCCACAGTGGTGAGACACTTAGTCACAAAGATGGGCTTGTAGCTAAAAGTCGGAGGGCAACTGAGGAACATGCGTTCGGGCAATAGTGGCTGTCCCAGGAGGACACGGGATATTTTCCCTGAGTTCTTCAAAACTAGGTCGGGTTCTTCCTGTCCAGTAGGGTGGCCCAGGGATAGAATCCTGATGTCTCAAAGGTCACTCTAGGCCTGAGCCCCGCTCTGGGTATCACCCAGTCTCTGGACCCGAGTAGGGCAGGGCTACCATCCACCCTTTGCCCCTTTCTATGGTTTCTTCCACCCAGTGCTGGGCAACAGAAGGGACTTAAAAAAACATACTTTCCCAGAGCACAACACACAATCAGCAAAAAAGAATAGGGTTCAAAGGTTTCTGGGCAGGAAATGTCAAAGAATGAGGTATCTTGATGAAGGCAACCAAGAAAACGAAAGCAGTCTGCTCTCTGAAACCCAACCACCCAGCTCCCCCGAAAGCCCTTCAAAAGCTCCCAGAGCTGGGGAGTCTGCCCCTTTAGGCAAAGCCGCATCTCCAGGGCGGCCTTCCACAGGCACCCACACTGCTCCACCACCCACCACCTGGGTCTGCACCCTCACTCACAGCAAAAGCAAAAGGAGGGGGGCCGCAGAGAAAGCTGGGTTTGTCGGTAAAGTAGCAGATCTTTGAGATTCTATGATCTTCCAAAACCAGCAGACTCTGGCGGGCGGGTCGGCTTCCCTGAGGAAGCCTCAACCACGCGCGCTTCACAAACCGGGCTGAGCGCTGCCAACCGAGGCTGCCACCTTGATCATGGGCTGTTTTCCTTGCTCATTTTGAGATGGGCAAGGTGACCGCCTGCGCCAAGCGGCGATGCGGGCCCTGGAAAACTTGTATCACAGTTGATGCTTTGCGAACTTCATTAGAACTGCAGAGAGCGCGCCCAGCGCTGGGCCCCTGGAGGGGCTGCAGGACGCATGGCCAGGCCCAGTCGCAGCCTCGCTGACTACGAGCCTGGGGACGCCGGCCTCCCTCCCCGGTTCCTCTAGATGGGAAACCGAATACCCACGGCCGGCGAGGTATCCCAGAGCTCATCCCACCCGGCCCTCTAGGGCAGGCTCAGGATCGATGGGACGCTTAGCCCCGGGTCACCGGCCTCACCCGCTGGACAGGCGGCGCTGGCGAGGGTGCCCCGCCCCGCTCCTGCCGGGGGAGCGGCCGGGGGCGCGCGCGCTGGGCCCTGGGATGCAGGCGCAGGGGCGCAGGAGGCCGGCGATGGGGATGGGGATGGGGATGCGGAGGGTTGGGGGCGGGGCGGCGGCGCCCGTCTGCAGGCTGCACCCACGCCCCGCGCCTGCAGCACCTGCGCGCCCTCCCCTCTCCTACCCCCAGCCATTCTCCCCGAAGCGCCGCGGTCCCGCCCGCAGCGCCGGGCTCTGCCTACCCCAGCATGAGCGCCCGGCCCCGGCTGCTGCTGCTGGAGTCCCGGCCCGGATGCAGGGAGTGGGGTCGAGGCGGGGGATGCTGAACCCGCTTTGCAGCTCTGTGCGCAGCCAGACGTTTTCAAGCCTTTCTTTCTCTACTAACTTTATTGAACGTGTGTGTGTGTGTGTGTGTGTGTGTGTGTGTGTACAGTCCTTGCAGAGGTAGTGTTGAGAAGTGACTACGGTCTCATTTATGTATTTAACTGTATTAAATAAATAACGGAAAAGAAGCGCAATCACACACCCCAAGTGGGGTTTCAATGGCCTTTCTCCGCACAGCGGGTAAATCCATCGTGTAAAGTAAAATGAAAAGCCAGCGCCTTGTGTTAGGGGGGTGGGGCGGTAGGGTGGAGAAGCGGCTGCGAACAGAATCTTCCCACAGGAACGATCTCCTTCCTCCGCTGGTGGTGTGGATAAACAGGAAACTAGTGAGAGCGTTCTTAAAAGGTTAGATAAGAAAAACAGGTGCAGCCTACCTGGTATTTATCGTCTTGGCTTTTACCTGCTAGAAACTTTTGTCCTTTGTTACTGGCTGGACTATATTTAGGGTCTCACTACATTCCCCAGGCCTTTTCTGCTGGTCGGTTTTCTTTTCCTTGCCACCTTCCTTGCTGATAAAAGCAGGCAGTTTTAATTCTGTTTAAGATCTGTGAATGGGTCTCACCCCCAATCTCATCCCATGGTCGACGCTCTATTAACAAGTAAAATGAAGTGTTTCCCAGGTGTTAAATAACATTGAATAATTGTATAATCAGCATAAAAATTAAGTGCTGGGGTACACCACAGGAAAATTCCTTGTATTTTCTGTCCGATTTCTATATTATTTTTTGAACTCCCGGGGATCCTAGCCTCATGGCTGCAATTTTTATTTGCTTATTACTTTTTAGTGTCTTACTAGAAAATCCTAGTTTCCAACAGAGAGAATGAGTGCATTGTCAAGTGAGGTGGAAGGACGTTGGTGGAATAGGAGACTTGAGAAATCATTTCCTTTCTACAGGATTGGCTTTCTTCTTACTCCAGGTGAGAGTTGGTTCCCAAGTGGTCTGCCTGCCTGCTCTCCCCATGTCCTGGGGTGGTTTTGTGTTTCCAACACATTTTGTGCTGTTAACTCGTATAGCCTTGCTCACACCATTGCTACTGTAGGCGGTGGATGGAGGAAGGATGTGAACCTTTACTCACGTTCACACCGACACCCAGCCGGAAGTGGGCCCCTCGCCCTGCAGGCCCATCAGCCCCTGCTCCAGGGCCAGCCTGTGACCAGACCTGCTTCTGGAAGTGGGCATCGTGGAGTCCTGACTCTGAAATGATGCCAGGATGCCAACCCAGGCCTGCAGGCATTGAAGATTCGGGCCTTAAATCCCACCCACCTCCCCACTGAGCCACGCGCCTGACCTGACCAGGTGGAATCTCTCGGTGGGTCACATCTCATTTGGGTCATTGGCACAAAGCCTATCAGCCCTGCAAGTGGAATTTTCAAAAGCCAGTGGGGGAGCTGGAGGAAGGTGGTCAAAAGGTACAAACTTTCAGTTATAAGGTAAATTAGTCTAGAAAAATGGTAGAGATGAACCGGTTTGCAAGGCAGAAATAGAGACACAGATGCAGACAACAAACATATGGACACCAAGGGGGGAAAGCGGGGGGGGGGGGGGGAGGGCGGGGCGATGGATTGGGAGATTGGGATTGACATATATACATTAATATGTATAAAATAGATGACTAATAAGAACCTGCTGTATAGCACAGGGAACTCACTTCGCTGTGGAGTAGAAACTAACACAACACAACACCGTGAAACAGCTATACCGCAATAAAGAAAAAAAAGATAAATTAGTGCTAGAGGTATAACGTACACGAGGATGAACACAGCTAACACTGCTGCACGAGCCACAGGGAAGGTAAGGGAGCAGATCCTGAGTGCTCATCACAAGGAGACATTTTTTTTTCCTTTTTCCTTTTCTTCTTTCTTTTCACTGTATCCATATGAGAAGATGGATATTAGCTGAAGCTTTTGTGGTAATCATTTCACAATATACATAAATCAAACCATCGTGCCGTATGCCTTAAACCTCATACAGTGACGTATGCCAATTATTTCTCAATAAAACTGGGGGGGACAAAAGCCAGTTTGGCTCTTGCAATTGCCTTGGTCCCTTCCACCAAAGAAATGTCACACCCCCCTCATCCTGGTCATGTAGGTTTCTTTCCACTGCTCTCCACACAGGCACACGTGCTCACACGTGCCTCTGACACTCCAAAGTCACCCAGATGTCCTTCTCAACTACTGGTCCCCGAAAACAACCGGAAAGTAGAGTGACTTTGAACCACTTTGTGATTTCATTCAGCCTATAAAACACTGCTTATACTGGGGAAATAAGCACCATTACTCAGTAACCTAGGATCTACCCAGGGCAGCATCTGGCCCACACTTCATGCCCAGTAAACCCTTCTTATTGGACCCACAAGTACTAGGAGCACCTCTAGTGTTACTCTTCCTCACACTTCTGCAGTCGAAACATCCCTAAGAGCGAGCGGGTTTGTTCTGGTTCCTGATTCTCTTCGGCCCCCTAACTCCTCCTTTAGGCCTGAGGATCCCTCCCCTGAGAGACAGCCCATCCCCGGTAACAAGACGGAGTCTTCGGTGGGTTCCACAAAGGCGTTGCCCCGGTGTCCTCTGAGCCCGCACACACAGCCTCGATCATCACCCCCAGAGAACAGTTTATCCCTCAACCTCCTCAAATTCTGCAGGGCCTCAAATTAAATAAAAACTGCACACTCTGCAGCCTCCTGAGGGCACGAACAAACAGGTCAGAATATAACCAGGGTGACAGCCCACCTTCCCTCTTCCCCACTGTCCTTTCCTCCCTGCTCTTCGAGGTCTGTTCCCAGGCTTTTAGATTTCATGGAAGTAAAACATTGAATTAATTTTCGGTTTTCAATTTACTTTTGAGTCATTGAATGAGCCATTGAATTTTTTTAAAAGTTGCAAAAGAACTTCACCCTTCGGATCTAGTCACTGTCCAAGTGAGATTCTTTACGCCTGATGTCATAGGCCAATTTATGTTAAAGTCTGAATAAATATCAAGTCACTTTTGGCAGGGATGGAAATTACCTACCATGCCGTCAGCGTGCCCAATGCAAACACCGCTACAGAGACGTCCTGTCTCTTACATGAAGAAGGGAGTGCTTTCACTTATTTGTTTCCCTGGCCTAAAATGCCCTCTGCCCTCCTCCAAATCCTGCCTGTCTTTCAAAACGTACTGGAGGTGCCACCTTTCTCCGCAAAGCCTTTCTAGCCTTCTCTGCCTGTTCGGAATCTCTTCCGCCTCTGAATACCACATCACTTCTAGTCCTTCAAATAAGCCTTTAATTACAAAGCTGTCTTGTCTTATTCACCACGGTTTCAAGTGGGTTATTCTGGTCTCCCGATGTAGATCATAGTGGGCAGGGCCCATGTCTTCATGTCTTTTACTTTTTCTGGGTTCTGCCCAAGAGCAGCAGGTGTAGACAGAGCACGAGGAGAGGCTCAAATGTCTTTGCTGATGGGTTGACTAGATCTTTCCGCCAACGGTCAGTCTCCACCGCAGTCCCTGTGTGACCACACAGTAATCAGCCCTCAGTACTGGATTCTGATACAGGGAAGGGGTTCTCCACTGACCTCAGTAAAACCACCTTCCAACCAACTGCCTACCTTCTAGGTTTCTCAGTGAGACGTTCAAGGGGAAAAAGTGAACTACGGTAACTCGCAATGCATTGTACCACCCACCCAAACAACGAGATAAGATATGGAACCTAAGTCTTATGAAAGAAATAGAAAATGTTGATGGGACTCAAAGGAAAAGAGAATTTTCACCAGGGGTGATCAGGCAGTGTAGACAGTGGTAGAAGGCACCCAGTTGTGGAATCATTCTGACCAGTACTCAAGTCCTGGCTCTGTCACCTGCTAACTCTGTGACCTTAGCCACTGTGATGGTTTTCAACTCACGGTGTGGCTGGGCTCATGGGTGACACCTGCGAGCTTGGTGCAAACTCTGACTCTCGGGCTCCACCCAAGGCCTCTGGATGGGAATCTCATTTTAATCATGATTCACGTGTATGTTAGGGTGGGAGAAGCCTGCAGTATGGGATGAGGGTTGTTACTGCCCCCAGGACCATTTCTTTTTTTTTTTTTTTCTATTTATTTATTTATTATTTGCGGGGGGGGGTACACCAAGTTCAATCATCTGTTTTTATACACATATCCCCGTATTCCCTCCCTCCCTCGACTCCCCCTCCACCCTCCCTCAAGTCCCCCCCACCCTCTCCATCCCAGTCCTCTAAGGCATCTTCCATCCTCGAGTTGAACTCCCTTTATTATACAACAACTTCCCACTGACTATCTGTTTTACAGTTGGTAGTATATATATGTCTGTGCTACTGTCTTGCTTCTTCTCAGCTTCCCCTTCACCCCCCGTCCCCTCCCAAACCTTGAGTTCTCCAGTCCATTCTCTGCACCTGCGTCCTTGTTCTTGTCACTGAGTTCATCAGTACCATTTTTAGATTCCGTATATGTGAGTTAGCATACAATATTTGTCTCTCTCTTTCTGACTTACTTCACTCTGTATGACAGACTGTAGGTCTATCCACCTCATTACATATAGCTCCATCTCACCCTTTTTTATAGCTGAGTAATATTCCATTGTATATATATGCCACATCTTCTGTATCCATTCATTTGTTGATGGGCATTTAGGTTGCTTCCATGTCCTGGCTATTGTAAATAGTGCTGCAATAAACATTATGGTACATGTTTCTTTTGGGATTATGGTTTTCTTTGGGTGTATGCCCAGTAGTGGGATTACTAGATCATATGGTAGTTCTATTTGTAGTTTTTTAAGGAACCTCCAAATTGTTTTCCATAGTGGCTGTACCAACTTACATTCCCACCAACAGTGCAGGAGAGTTCCCTTTTCTCCACACCCTCTCCAACATTTGTTGTTTCCAGATTTTGTGATGATGGCCATTCTGACCGGTGTGAGGTGATACCTCATTGTGGCTTTGACTTGCATTTCTCTGATGATGAGTGATGTTGAGCATCTTTTCATGTGTTTGTTGGCCATCTGTATGTCTTCTTTGGAGAAATGTCTATTTAGGTCTTCCGCCCATTTGTGGATTGGGTTATTTGCTTTTTTGGTATTAAGCTGCATGAGCTGCTTGTATATTTTGGAGGTTAATCCTTTGTCCGTTGTTTCATAGGCAACTATTTTTTCCCATTCTGAGGGTTGCCTTCTTGTCTTGTTTATGGTTTCTTTCACTGTGCAAAAGCTTTGAAGTTTCATGAGGTCCCATTTGTTTATTCTTGATTTTATTTCCCTGATTCTAGGAGGTGGGTCCAAAAGGATCTTGCTTTGATGTATGTCATAGAGTGTTCTGCCTATGTTTTCCTCTAGGAGTTTTATAGTGTCTGGCCTTACAAGTAGGTCTTTAATCCATTTGGAGTTTATTTTTGTGTATGATGTTAGGAAGTGTTCTAATTTCATTCTTTTACATATTGCTGCCCCAGGACCATTTCTTAAGGCGCAAAGGGCCTCCAGTTCATTTTGGAGGAACAACCTCTCTCTTGTGAATCACTCGCCAAGTGGTCAGGGTTTGAAGCTAAACTAATTAGTGCCTTCCATCGCCCGGGGCCACAGTGGCTGGTCCATGTATGGGCGTGGGGCCCAGATGAGGCCAAGCAGGGCCAATCGGGTCCAGCCAGGCTGGTGTTTGATCACATGGAAAGCTGACTTGCTCCTCCCCTTGAGATGAGGAGAGAGGGTGTGGGATCATCGTTCCTGTGAAGCATCTTATGACTACTGGGGACCTGAAAATGGGCCATGAGCCGCGTAAGGAGAGCAACAGAGAGACAACCCCTGCTGGTGATCTTTGAGCCTGGGTGGAGGGAGCTGGGTCTAAGAAACCGTTTAATTACATGACCCAATAAGTTCCCTGTTTGCTGAAGTCAGCTTGGGTAGATTTTCTGACACTTGAGAATAAAGGAGGCAGCATGTTGAAAGCATCACACAGAGCTGCTCTGCTGAGGCTGTGGCTGCGGTTGTGGCCCCTGCCGTGATTGTTATGGTAGTTGAACTTGTCCTTGAAGTCTTTGAAGATTTTCAGTGTCTCCAACTTAACATAGATGAAGAAGGAAAACCTCAAGACAAGTTTATTGAACTTTGACTAATCTAGACAAAGCAGGGTGTTGTAGGCTATTTTCTTTTGCACAATAAACTTGGGGGTGCAAAAATTGGGGGTTTGAAGGCACCTGAGCAAGAGACCAAGAGAATCAGTTTTTATACTGTATGAGTCTGTTCTGCTAAGGGAGAAAGTGCACTTCCCCTCTCTGGATGCTTCCTTCTAGTAGCTTCTCTCACCACCAGGGCACACGGATGCCTATCTGGGTGGTGTTTAGGAAGCGTAACTGGGCAAGCTTGGTTCAGCTCTGCCCTTTCTTTCATTCTGTTTGAGAGGAACCTGAGTTCTCTGCTGCTGTTTTGTGCTGTTAGTCACACCTGAGGTTGACCCCATCCATCAAGGTCCACACACCCCCAGCAATCATACCTGTACCAGCCCCCCACCTGTACACACCTGCCCGGGGCTGGTGCCGCACAGACTGGATGGCCACATTGGCCTAAATGGAGGTCAGTCCTGAAAGCCACTTAGCACAGCCATGCAGGGCCAGATCCATCCTCCACCGCCTCTCTCTTAGTTCACCCTCTTCGTTTTTAACATATTCAGAAGTCAGGCAAGGAAGAGGGCTGCTCTTTTGGGGAGACCCCATGAAAGCGGCAGTAGTCAGGGTAGATTGGAGGGCTGAAATGGAAGTAAGAGAACCAGCGCTGAAGCCCCTGCAAAGGGCTAGAGCTGTGCTAGTGAGATGACAAGTAGAGACAAGAAGAGAAAGGGACAGAGGTGAGAGAAAGTGAAAAGGGAGCATTCCTAGGAATTGGCATCTTATGAGATGCAGGCTGGATGGGGAGGCTGTGAAACAGGGAAGGATGGAGGGGAAATTCAATGTCAGGGCCGACAGGGTGTCCAGATGGGAAAATCCAGTGGGAAATAGACATGTGAGGCTGACGGTCAGAATGGAGAGGGAGAGGAGTATTGTAGAGAAATAAAAACTGAAACACAGTCTCAAGGATGGAATCCAGTGGGAGAAAATGTGGAGGCCAGGACTGTATAGGATGTCTTGTTCAGGAGGGCAGGGGAGACCCAGGAGCAGGCAAGGGGAGAGGGAGTCCACAGAGAGAGAAGGCGGTGATGAGAAACGTGGAGTCCACAGGGAGGCGGAGTTTCTAGAAAGAAGAGACCCTACAAGAGTTCAAAATGATAAACTACAGAAAGGGGCCAAGGAGAAGGCCTGGGTGGATTCTGAGAGCAGTTCAGAGCCAGGCGGCAGGGCCCAAACCCAGGAGCACCAGTACCAGGCAGAGGGCACACATGGCAGGGGGCGGTGGGAGCCCCTCTCAGGCTACCTCACTGCCAGTTTGGATGCTGAGCAGACAGACAAAGCACTCCCAGTTGAAGTCGTGGTGAAATATCACAGCTCTACCCTCCAGCTGCCAGGCCACAGTGTCAGACCAGGAAATGGTAGCTCTGCCCCTCTTCCAGCCAGAGTCCCCCTGGAGCGGCTACTGAATCCCTGCCACCATGCTGGATGCCTTTTCTGATGACTGGAGCTGAAATGAGTCCCAGAGAGATGACTATTTTCTCAACATCATGCCTCTTTAAGCACTTAGTGCGAGAAGAAAGAAAAAAGGAAAAAAGAAATGCTGCATGAAAAGATCCACGGAGACTAAAAAAAAAAGGTCCTCCAATAAGCTGCATTCAAATCACCTACTTAGGAAAGAAATTAATGTTAACTGCTAAGGTCAAAGAATGAACTAAAGACATGGCCCTGAATTTTTAACCCCAATTTTTCATTCTGGTCACACATTGTGACTTCTCTATGGATTTGATATTGATTCTACCACATAAAGCAGTCATGCAAACGTGTGCTGGCCCTGGGGCCTGGGGGATGGCTGGCTGGCTGCCCGCCTCAGCCTGGTGCACTGGGCACCTTGTAAATATTGTAAATGGACTCTCCAGCCGAGGGAAGCCAGCACTCCCCATTATTCCACCAATCCCCGCCCACTGCTTGACAGCTACCTGCCATGTGACATCCACAGAGAAAAATTCCCTCAGGGGTAATCAAGAATCAAAATCCTACTAAAACCATTTCCCCCAGGAATGGGTGATTTTTTTTAATGGGAGATCAGCCGATATGAAAGAAATATTTTGCACGAAGTATTTTAAAATTAAACACTAAATTATACTCTTATATTCTGCAGTATATCACTCTCTCCACTGGTGAGAATGAAAGCTAGGAAAAGATGTGTGGCATTCTTAAATAAGGCTTTTTGCAGAAATGAGGATATTCTCAAAGGCTCTGCAAGGCCAATTTAAAGAAACTATTGGTAGGAAGTAAGTGTCCTACCAATGTAATTTTTCTAATACATTTGGGTTGAACACTTAGACATTCTAATTTCAATTTAGAACCAATTTTATTGTTCAGCAAGACAGACATTACGGATAAAAAGGACCCAACTTGCAGTGAACTGAAAGAAAAAGGCAGTCTGCCTCCATGTTGCCTTGTCATTCGGCTCATGTACTGTTATTACTATGTGGTCAATAAAGACACATGAAAGCTCTCCCTCATCCTCATTACTCAGATGAAAGCCAATTTTTGCATAAAGTCCTTATTATTAAAACATTATCACACTCTTCCATATTAAACTAATTGGGCACTAGTTTCAGATTTTCTGCATTAAATTGAACACATTCTCAGTCATTATTTGGAGGCCAAGCAAACACATTTCAGAAGCCGTCAGTACTTGGAAATCTTCTGCCTGGATCTCAGCTGCTGAGGTCATGATTATTCCACTCCTTCCTCAGCACAGAAGTGGAGAGATACCATTAAAGGGCCCTGCAGGTTTTCCCGGTGCTTCTGCACTCAGTTGAGAATACGCCTAGTAGATTCTGGTGGACCACAAATGAGATGGCCCTGGGCTCACCAACCATGTAGCAGGCTTTGAGCTATGCTCCTGAGGGCAAAATCAAATACTTTAGTTTGAAGAGGGGAACCATTGTTCTCTCCTCACTCATGTCACACACACATACTCTCCCTACAAAACTAGCTCGTCTCTCATTTCTGTAACGATCAGCTACCCTCTGCCCACAGCAGGAAAAGAATCGCATCAGCAAAATAGAAGCAGTCATCCTTCCTTTCTGCCACTTGCAAATTAAAGCCCAGCATCTCAGCTCAGCCTAGCAGGGGCACTCACTCCTCCCTACTTTAAAAATGTGCCTGAAAGTAATAAGGGTTTTTTTTTTTTTCATTTTTAAGAAATGGATGCAGGTGGCATTCTGATGAGCGTGACTTCAGTGCAGTTATCAACATCCACACGTCAGAGAGCTGGTGGTTGCACCCATGGTTAAGAAGTACCTTCCAAGAATGATTAGATAAAGACAAGGAAACAAAACACAAAACGGAGATCCTGCCATTTGCAACAACATGGATGAGTTTGGAGGACATTATGCTAAGTGAAATAAGCCAAACACAGCAAGAATAAAACTGCATAATCTCACTTACGTGTGGAATCTTAAAAAATCTAATACAGATACCACTTATACGTAGAATCCAAAAAACAATACAAAGGAACTTATTTCCAAATCAGAAACAGATTCACAGACATAGAAAACAAACTTGTGGCTGCCAAAGGGGGGGGTGATAAACTAGGAGTATGGGATTAACAGATACACACTACCATGTACAAAATAGGTAAACAATAAGGATTTACTGTAGAGCACAGGGAACTATATTCAATATCTTGTAATAATTTATGATGGAAAAGAATCTTAAAAAGGAATATATATATATATATATATCTGAATCACTTTGCTGCACACCTGAAACTAACACCATATTGTAAATCAACTATACTTCAACTTAAAAATATCAAATACAGAGAAGCAGAGAGCAGAATGGCGGTTACCAGGGTCAGGAGGTGGGAGAAATGGGGTGATGCTGGTCCAAGGGGACCAAGTTGCAGCTGTGTGAGATGAATGTCCAGAGGTCTAAGGTGCCACATGAGGACTGTGGTTGGTACTACTGTCCTGAATACTGGAAGTTTGCTAAAAGGGTAGATGTCAGGAGATCTCATCACAAAAGGAATATGACAACCACAGGAAGAGGCTATGGTAATTAGCTTGACTGTAGTAATCACATCACTAAGTCTACATAGGTCAAATCCTCATATTGTACACCTTACATACGTACAATTTTTATTTTTAAAAAATTGAAAGTATAGTACGTTTCTTCCACAAGAATAAGTGACCCTACTGAAGTGTCATGTAGGGTTACCCTTGAACCTGGAACGATGGGCGGAGTCTGGATAGCTTCTCAGGCTAGCTTTGACTGACTTTTAAGGTAGAGCCCACCGACTTTTAAGACACCTTCATTTCTCTAAACCCCAATCAGTTCTTCTGGTTGTAGTCAGCATTTCCTGTGTGAGTGTTTTTGGTGACATTTCACCCATAAGCAGTCATTTATGCCACGTACTCTGCTAGGCTTGAGGGGTAAAGCTGAGCAGGGCCCAGGACGTGCCCTCACGTTGCTCACAGAAGCGTCTGCTGTTGACTAGTTGTGTAGGTTGACTCTTGACTTTGGAGGTAGCTTGCTTACTGTCTCATTGAGCACATTCCTAGTTAGTTTGGTTACCGTTAATGAAATGCAAGAAGCATACACTTTTCAGAATAAAGTATGTGACTTTAATCGTATGGCAGTTTGTGTGTCTCTAAAGTGTTTTTCTGAACTATGGAGTATTCAAGCATACAGAACATTACATAAATACTATAACAAACACCCATAGAAATATCTGAAATTTAATCATTCTTGATGGTTTGACATATTTCCTTCAGGCCTTTCCTTTTAGAAGGGAAAAAGTTATTTAAAAAAATACGGATGTAGTTGAAGCCCTTTTTATAAATGATGTGAATATTGTTTTGCCTGTTTATGAACATTGTATGTAGTGTGTGCTACTTGTCTTTCAATAAGTAGCTCTCTTCACTTCATATTGTGTTTTAAAATTTTATCCATGTTAATAGACTCCACCTACAGTACATGTTAACTGCTGTATAGTATTCTGCTGTTTGAATACATGACAATTTGTTTATCCCTTAGTGCAGGATAGATATTTGGGATGTTTGCTAGTTTTCCATGTTACAGAAAAATGCCGCATTGATGTTTATGCATGTAGTTCCTCAGGCACAGGTGTGAGAGATTCCCGAGGGCATCTCCCCAGAAGTAGAATTGCTGAGTCAAAGTGGGCAGCTCTCCACATTTGCCAGCCCTTACCAAACAGTTCTGCAAAGATCTGTGTGGTTCTGCATTTCCCACACAGCGGTGTGGGACCATTCTCATCACTTCACATCTTCCCCAATATTAGTTATTAAAAGACCTAAATATTTGCCAGTCCGATGACTATGTGATAGTCTCATCGTTGCTCTGATTTGCATTTCCCTGGGGTTGAGCTTCTTCTCATATATTTGCTTCCCCCTCCTTCAATTGTCCAATCATATTCTTTGCCCATTTTTCTTTTTCTTTTCTTTTATTTCTTTTTATTGCTTGCCATTTCTTTTTTTGAAAGTGTTATTTATATGTTCTTATTTGTTACCTTTTTGGTAACATCTCTATTGAGATACAATTCACGTACCATACAATTCACTCACTTAACACAATTCATTGGCTTTTAGTATATTCACAGGGTTGTGCATCCACCATTACAATCAATTTTAGAATCAGTCTCTAGAATTCTAGAAATTTGTCATTACCCCTCCCAAAAAAACTCTGTACACTTTAGCCATCAGCCCTCTGTCTCCCCATTTCCCCCAGCCCTAGACAACCACTAATCTTTTTTTTTCTGTCCCTCTACATTTGCCTATTCTGGACATTTTATATAAATGGAATCATATAGCATATGCTCTTTTGGAACTGGCTTCTTTCACTTAGCAAATTTCAAGTTTCCTGCATGTTGTGACACGTATCAGTACTTCATTTTATCTGTAGTAGTAAAATATGCATACCATAAAATTTGCCATTTTAACCATTTTTAAGTGTACAGTTCAGTGCCGTTAAGTATTGATACAAGAGCTCTTTTATCTCCAGAGCTTTTTATCTTTCTTAAGCCAAAACTCTGTACCTGTTAAACAAAAACCCTCCATCCCCCTTGCCCCCAGTCCCTGGCAACCATCATCGTACTTTCTGTCTCTATGAATTTGACTACTCTAGGTACTACATATAAGTAAAATCATACAATATTTGTCCTTTTGTGACTGACTTAATTCCTTTAGCATGATGTCCTCAAGGTCAATCCACATCATAACATGCATCAGAATTTCCTTCTTTTCTAAGGCTAAATAATATTCCATTGTATCTGTAGAGCATATTGGGCTTATCCATCATCCACCAGTTGACGTTTGGGTTGCTTCCACCTTTTGGATATTATGGTACTATGAACACTGGTTTACAAATATACATTTGAGTCCTTGCTTTCAATTATTTTGGATACATACCCAGAAATGGAATTGCTATGAGAATTCTATGTTTAATTTTTTGAGGGGCTGCCATACTGCTTTCCTATATATATATTTTCGGTACTTATCTTTACTAGTAATGTTTGTCACAAATATCTTCCCCTGATACATGGTAGTCTTCATCATTATTGTATAGTGATTTTAATTTAGTATCAAATTTATGAATCTTTCCTTTATGGTTTTTGCTTCTCACATCTTATTTAATATGCTTTCCCATCCCAGTATTGGAAGATATCTCCTACTTTTCCACATTTCCCATATAAGTCTTTAATATACCTGAACTGACCTCCTTGTATGTTGTGAGGTAAAGATTTAATTTAATATTTTTTTCCCATATGGATAACCAAATGTTCCAAACATCGAATTCAGACATTCCCCACTCATTTATAATTCTACTTCCGTCCTAGATCAACTTTCCACATGGATCACTTCCTGGGGTTTCTGGTCTGTTCAATTGATTCATTTTTTATTCTTGCCTCATATTTAATTTAAACCTTTTAATAAGTCAATATTTAGAGAGCAAGTTCCACATGATATTCTCTTCCATTCAGATCATCTTGTCTGTTGTTGGTCCTTTACTCTCGCAAGTGAATTTTAGGATTCTCTATTCAAGTTCCATGAACTGCATTGAATTAATAGATTAATATTAACTAAGAACGTTGTGCTATTGTACCTCCCCATCCATACCAAGTTCCCAGCTCCAGCTGCTTCATGCTACAAGTAAGAACCGCATTGACGTTCCCAGGACCATGCAGAGAATCAGAGGGAAAACCGAATTAGAATCCCAAGTCCCCTGCCCAGTGCTCCTTCCATTAACTTCAAATAGGTACCCCTCCCCCAAGAGGAAGCTTTGCCTTCTATCATCTTTCTACTTAAGTCCAGGCATTAAGGCATCCATTCACTCCATTAGCATTTTGAGGCCAACAGGCCTGGAGCTCAGATTGTGGGCACAGTCCCTCCTCTGAACTTTCAATGGGCTGCAGCTGTGGGGGCTGAGTGACGGCCCAGAGCCATCCCCTGGGAGCTCCGATTGGCTCTGAGCCCTTGTGTGGTCAGTGGAGAGGGGCAGAGGCAGCAGCTGGGGGGAAAGAGAGCGGCCTGGGGCCGGTGGAAACACTCAGCGCTGGGGATCGAGGCTGTGTGTGAGAACCGTGCTGACTCATGCTTGCCAATCCACAGGAAACCAAAGCCCAGAAACCAGAGCGCCAACATATTAATTTATTGTTTAAACAAAATGTGACCGCCTAGGGCACCAGCACGTACTTCCTATGGCCAAACATTTGCTCCTTGTAGGCAAATGACACAGGAAGCCAAATTATAACCAGGAGTTTGCTTGGTGAGCTCAGAGCCAGAGCAGGGAGAATTGCGTTTGTCCTGATTTGAATGTGTCCTGACGTCATGTGTACTTGCTTCCCTAACAGGGCATTGTCAGCGCTAGAGATGTGGTCCCAGACAGTGTGTGGGAAGGTGGAGGGTGGGGGGTGGGAGGGATACCTCACCCTGCAGTGGCTGGACATTGGTGTCTGCCCCCTGACTCCCTCCCCTCTGGTCCTCCTCCTGAAACACACACTCTTTCTTTGGACAAGATTATGCTGGGATCTGATTGGAGCCACGTGTTTTCGCTCCTCTAATTTGAATTATACTTTAACTTTTACAGTAGGTTATTTCTCATTTCTTGGAGACAGGAAGAATCTCCGTTTGGCCAGCAAGGAAACTGAGGCTCAGAAAAGTTAAGGAACTCACTTATCCAAGGTTGCCCAGGTAGCGACTGCATGAACTGAATTTCAAGCCAGGTTTTAATCCAATTGAAAGGGGGAAATGTCTGAAAATACACTGAAGGTTAAGTGGCTAAATTTGGTGCCTAACCACATCAACCTCTGAGGTTAGAAACTTGAAAGCGGAGACCCTGACTTCTGCTCCTGTATAACTTCCCACAGGGCCTGGTCCAAAGTGTGCTCATGCAGACACTTCATACACTGTCAGCTAAGCTCTCCCCTCCATCCCAAATGGACCCAAACACACACAGAGGCATCGACACCAAGCCGTGTTGTTTTCCTTCCCCCACCAACTCATCTTTCAGTCCACAGAGGGTCTACTTCACGGGGCACCTGGGAGTCCTTTCCTCAATGGTCCGCTGGCCTCCTTTCCCAGCCCCACACGCCTCTGGACCTTTCTGGCCCCCTGGGACACCACCCCCTCCTGGAGCTGCTCCCAGAGTTCTTGGGGTGGTGATGTCCATCATTTCTGGCCCCTCCCCAGAGAGAGGCAGGTCCTACCCATATACCCTGGACCAGCGCATCTTTCTCTGACCATGGCCATGGCCTTCATCATGAGCGTGGGGTCTCTTTGCTCGCAAAATCTCTGTGCCTCCCCCCGTGTGACCAAAGATCCCCTCCCTGCCAGGACTTTGGAGCAGAAGGAAGGAGAAAGTGAGGTCAGAAGAAAATTCTATCTGGCCACACATTTAATAGATATATGTTTGGTGTCCGTGGGACAGATGTGTTGCAATGAACTGAGCCCTGGAAGAAGCTGGGACACTAGGGTTCTTCTCCCGGCCCTGCCACCAACCCAACCGGTAGCCTTGAAACTGTCAGTTTAACCTCCCTTTGCCTCAGAGATCATCCTGCCCAAACCCTCTTACTTAGCAGTTTCCTGACCTGTTACAGTTCTCACCTCTGATGGCCCATGGTTCTCTGTGCCTGAGTATCTTCAAGTACTATTCAAACGTAGTACAAAATAAATAATCAATTTAGTAAAACATATACAGAGAACCATATTCCAATGAGATGCGAGTCCTCTTAAGATTACTATAACAGAATGATTCCGGATGATTCCATGACATCATCCCTAAACGGCTTAAAAGAATGGATGAGTGCCTGAACATCAAATACCTGCGTAGGAAAGGAAAAGGAAGTGCTGCTATCATTCAAGCTTTCCTACCCATTATTATAAGTTACTGTGTGTTTTGGCTTTTATGGCAGGAAAAAATATCTACCTGTAGAATCTACAAGTGAGTTGTCCATTTTCACACGTACATTATAGACAAGAAGAATATTTATCATGTGAGATAACACAACTGTGTTTATTTAAGCTTGTTTTACTCAAGGCAACAAAATTCAAATTGCATAGGATGTATTGACAACTCAACTTTTAAATCTGTTTCCATTGAGGCTTCTTTCTTTTCTGACTTCTTTCGGCTTCCTTTTCCTTATCTCGGGAGTTCCTGAACTGGGTCTGTGGACATTAAGACGCTTATAGATGCACTTCAGAGGGTCCTTAACCCCTAAAATTGAAGGGCATATGTGCTCTTATATACTAGCTTTCATCTGATTTTCAAAGGGACCCTGGACCCCAAAATGGCCTCTGTTTATGGCCCTGTTCATACGCAGGAGAGAAAAAGTTCTAAGCAAGACCTGGATGTGAACAAGCAGGTTGGCAGAAAGAATCTTGTTTCTGGCAACAGGGAGACCCGGTTGAAATCAACCTGCCAGAAAAAACTCTGCTTTTGGACAAATTACCTAGACTGTGCCTCTCAGCTTCCCCATCTGTGTAAAATGGGGGTAATGGCATTTGCCCACTTCACAGGGTTATGTGAGGATGAAATTATTTAGTATCTGTACAGGCCCGTGCATCGTTGGTGCTAGGTGGCTGGTAGATGTTACTAACCCCCGGAGCACCTCCCTGGCGTGACTCCCAGGACCCAGCACCCCCTCTAGGACCCCCATGGCCCGAGAACTAAAACACAAGCCCAGGCCAGGCAACTCAGCCTCTCTGAACCCAATGTTCCGTTGCCTTCAGAAGTAACATTTCTCCCTAAGAGTGGTTTCCTGCGCGCTGGCCAAGACTCTCCACATGGCAGTGTCTGGCCTGCAGGCTCCAATGCCTCCCACCGCCCTGCAGACATTACAAGAGGGGAAACGGCTTCCCCACCCACCTCAACGCTCAGCCTCGAGACTGTTTCCTCCTTCCACCTTTGGCAACAAAGCCACTTCCTTGTCCTCGAGGCACCTACGGATCCCACTTCTACTTCCTCCTTGACTTTCGTTTCTCATACCTTGTCTTGAGCCACATCCTCTGTGCTAGAAACAGCTCCCACTTCCGGCTCGCCCAGCAGCCTCTGAGCACTTCCCCCATGGTACTGTCCTCTTCATCAGGAGCTAGGGCACCCACATCTCCAGGGGGTGTTTTTAGCCATGCAGTCTCCCCCGATTGGGAAAACAACCCGTTGGTAGGTTCCTATAAATATGCTGTGTGCTGGAAGCCAGGGGACCTGTCCTGCGCCCATGGCAGGTTAGGGACGGCACGCCTCTGCTAGTTCTCACCCTGAAGCCAAAGTGAGAGAAAACTCCTCATGAGTTCCTAGAACTTGCTGCCTAACGCTGTTCTTCCTATTTTCCTGGGATACAGAATAAAGGTCTGTGTTCAAACCCCCAGCTCCACACCTAATAGCCTGTGGTCTTGAGCCCTTAACCTCTGTGAGCATCATCTAGCAGGCAGATAAGACACAGTGTCTATTCAAGTACAATCACCAGGTGTGTATTAGATGGATTCTGTGGCCAAACTAGCCAAGAGCTGGAGGAGGAAGAGAAAAGACAGATCCTTTCTGGCTGAGGTAAGGAAGAAGGGAACATTGGACCTGAACCCTTTCAACTCCTATGAGCTTAGAAAGGACTTACAGAGGAGGGGTTTATATAAGAAGATTGTCACACAGTAATAATGACAAGACCACCACCATTTATGGAGAATTTGCTTGATGACAGGTGCTAAATACAATAAGCCTGGATTCTTATTCCTGTGACATGGAGGATATTATTCACATTTTGCAGATGTGGAGCGTGAGGTGGAGAAGCCTGGTAGAGCCAGGTTTGTCTGGTGCCACCACAACTGCCACACCCCCTCCCCCAATGTTGTCACTTATGGCTCGAAAAAAAGAGGCCCTACAGGGCCACAGATGTCATTAGGTGCTGTAATGAGATGATGAAGCAGGAGCCTCTGGCTCTTCCTCTCTCCTTCCTATAAGACAGTCCTTCCATAGGGACCTGGGACATGGCCAGATCTAAGTCCTGAGAAAGAGGCAGAAGCAGACAGGGAGACAGGGAAAGGGGTACCAGACCCTGGCCAGTTCCAGCCCATCCATGGAGTCTGGAGTCTTTCCCATTTGAGAAAGAAGCCCATGTCAAGAAACCCAACCCCTACAAGGTAGTGACAGCTCCATGGTGGGTTTGGTCTCTTCCCCAGGGCAGCTGGACACACCCCAAGTCATGGCAGAACTCCCCAACTCCGTCAAAGAGAGTGCCTGCATGTCTAGACTTAACGCATCTGTTGAGCGTCCAGAAAAACAACCACAGTGCAGTCCTTTTCATGGTGGTTCTGCTGTAAAACATTTAGCAAAGTCAGAGTCCTGTGCTTCAGATGGGAAGCTGGGCCCAAACTCCGGGGTCAGCTGATTAGACTGACGGGTCTGCCCCTTGGCAGAGCCCAGGGTGGCCAACGCCTGAGGTCCCAAACCACCTGCTCCATCAGATGTTATCAGGGGAGTAGGTGCTGTCTGGTTCCTCTTGGGAGGGGGGCAGCATCAAACTGAGGGAAGCTGCAGGGAATCGAGACCGGAGGTGGTCGAGAGTGCCCGAGGGGCCGTCAGAGCTGCTGCTGAAGGACCCCCCCCCCCACCCCGAGAGACTGCCTGTAAGCACCAAGGGCATCCCTTCAACAGTCCCCCGAGGGGCACCGCCATGGAAGAGGATGAGACGCACTGTCAGCCGGTGTGAGGTCCCTGCTCCCACAGTTATTAGTTCTGTGGTCTCAAAGGGCGTTTTTTCAATTCTTTAGAAATGTGTTTCCTTGTCTGTAATATAGAGTTAATAACAACCCTTACAAAGGGGTCTTAACGGAACCCAAAGTGTGGATCCAGCTGCTCTCCGCTCAAAAGCCAGTGAAGAAGCAAGTTGGTGGATAGGAAAGTTTGCTTTATTTCAGATGCCAGCAACTCCTGTCCAAAAGCCGCCTCCCCCACTCCACCCCGACAATCAGTGGGCAAGAGTTTTTATAGACAGAGGGAGAGGGCTACGTGCAGAAACAACACAGTCAGCTCTGACAGTCATCTTGAAATTGGTCATCGGTGGTCTGACCAGAGTCATCTTGATTGTTTTAAGTACAGTTAATCTTCTTCCAGGGTCGGTTTGTTCCCATTTCTTTGAGGCCAATTCTCAGAATTGTGGCAGCTTTTGTCATGGCTACAGCCTGGTCATCCTGCAGTTAACTTCTTCCACCTGGTGGGGGTTTCAGTATCCACAAGACAGCTCCCAGGATATGGCTCAGAATACTATCTATAGCCCTTGAGAAGGAACTAAAGATCCTTGACTTTGCTTACTGACTAGACTATTATTGTTTTGTCCTATTTGACTGCTTTTCTTTGCTTCTGCATTCTCTCACTTCTGATTAAACTCATTCTTTGGTTACAGTTTTTCTACAGACAAAAGACAGGCGGAGGACAAGTTGGGGAAGGACCATAGGGTCCTGCTCTGCTTCAATAAGAGCTACTGGAGATGATGGGGGGTAACGTTTTTGGCACGCAGTAGGTCCTCAGTGCAGGAGAGCTGACGTTATCATCACTTGGTTGGGTACCAAAATGGGAGTGATCATTACTAGGCTTCTAAACAGAAAACTGTAGAACAGGATTACCCATGGGAGCCAGGAAATCCTACTGCCACCAAGTTGTGCACACAGGCCCCACAGGGAAATTAGGTAAAAATCAGCCCTGCCCCAACACACACACACACACACACACACACACACACGATTAACTAAAGCTGTGAAGGCCCCTAAAGGGTTATGAGGCTCCTGATTCACGAATCAGATGCACTTCTTAAAGGAAGTTACAATGCTTAGCTTCCCTCTGTTTCCAGAAACAAGTGCCCCCAAAGGCTTGAGCCCGACAGCCCCATTAGGTGCTAACAGATTGTCAAAAGGCAGATGATTTTCCTGTGGTTTCTCGGCCCCGCCCCTCCAGCAGGTGTCATCCAATGATTGATAGTCTTCTCCATGGCAACTGCTAAAGCCCTGCTCACCTGAAATCCCTGCGCTCACCGGCCCCAGCCCGGCCAGTGGGACAGTCCTGTCCTGGCTGCTGAGTTACTCAGCTTTCTCAGATCCCTGAACAAAGGTTATTTGAAATGGCTTACTCGGCTGGGAGATGAGCACTTTGTTCCTGAAACCAGGTGCCGAGATGACAAACATTAGCCTTTAACCCTCGCAGAGTGATCACAGGTCTGATGAGCACTGGAGTAATCAGATGGATGGAAACAAGGAAGAACCTTCACCAGCCCATCGACCTCTGAGTACTTTCTGGAGAAAGCTGAGCCAGAGAAGTTTTACTTGTCTCCACAATAGCCATTGTTTATGACATTTATACAAAGCACCACCTGAGAAAGCAACCACCTGTTGTCAGGACTTAAAAAAATACGTTCCTAAACTCATCCAGCACAGCCAGGATAACGGCTGTCCCCTGCTAGCTGCTGGGACTGTGCGGAAACCCCTTTCCCTGTTCAAAAAAGGTTGTTTCAAGTACAATGAAGCAGGAAAAACCAATGAGGGAAAATCACAAACTATATCCGGCTACAAAGAGTTCAGAGTAGGGGGGAGAACATCAAGCTTACCCAATCTGCATAGCTCCCTGCCAGACAAATGACAATGACGGGGATTGAAGTTAAAAGGGAAGGGACACAATGCCCTTTTCATTTAACTTCAAGGGCAAGTTCTTTTGGTTTGCAGCAACGTTTGCCAACCCCTCACCTAGGATTCTCCCCAGGGACACAGGAGACGTTTCAAGCCTCTCAAAAGAGCTCACAAAACAGCTTTAGAAATGGGACTCACCTTCTGCAAGGTGAGAAGGCTGGCTTCGTTATCTCAGGGAGAAAAAGGAGCCACAGGAAACAAGACTAGCAACGCACCCCGCAAAGAACACCAGCAACAAAGTGAGTTAGAAACTCTGGACACCCAGGAATATATCTGCACTTCATTCATTCTACTAGCCTTGGTGAAACTGTTACCTACCAGACACTGGGGGTTACTGGGATGTAAGAATGCATAAATTTGGGTCTGTACCCTTGAGAAGCTCACAGGGGACAGACAGACACTAAGCTGGCAATTATGTTACAGGGGACCAGCAGCATACCAGGGGTCGGAGCCCATGATACCGGAACCAGCTTGTCCACTGTGGGGTTCAAGGACAAGGGGATTTTGCTGGAGGGAGGACAGTGGAGATTGGATAAGAAAGGATGAGATTGAAAGCTCAGAAGTGGAAGTTCTAGCCACATCTGAAGGCACACCTCTGCCTTCCTTGGTGCCTTATTAAAACGCCTGCCTCCTGACACTGTAGAACAGTGCAAAGGTTAATGAGAAAAATGTGGGAACCCGTCCGGAGAATTTTTAGGAAAGATCCTAAAATCATGACATTTGAGAGTTATTTCATATTAGTCAGATTTTTGGTCCTAATTAACATGATTCCATCTGGCACCGTTTTCATCGCTGATTAAGGTCAACTGCTATTTTTTAAAGTATACCTATTTCCTTAAAGATCTTCAAATACATTTCTGCATTCTGATCAATTAAGGAGTATTTGCTGAACACCTCCCTTGTGCCATATCCTGTTTGACATCTATAAATAAGTCTTTAAAAGTGCAACCAAGCAAGAGTCTATCAGTGGCACCGATCTTCTGGTTTCCCCTTTCATTTCTATTGGTTTGGTACTCAATAAGTACAATTTTTTTTCTTCAAGAAAAGTTGCAGCCAATCATACTTTTTTATGTTTCTATGTTCTGTGCAAAGAGCCTAACTTTCCGCAGAAATAAAGATAATGTTGCATGTGCCAAGAGGAGCAAATGTTATACGTGGGGATTCGGGTTTCACCATCTCCAGAAAATGGACTTACACGCTAAAGTCCAAAATTTGACATTGATAGTGTTTCTAACAGGAACAGATTTAAGAGCATGGGTTGGCCGACAGTACGAACGAAAAGCCAGCAATTCGCACGGTAGCCCGGGCTCAGCCATGCGACAGCACCCGCATATTTCTCTGCACACACACCCAGTATCAGCTCTCCCGTGCAGCTTCACTGAAGGGATGACCAGCCTTCTGAGGGGCTCTGTGACGATGTACTGACTCAGTCACTTCACCCTCTCTTGTCTGAGTTATATCTGGGCACTGTTTTTTTTTTTTTCTCCTTTAAGCAGAGAGAAGAAAAAGAATGCCCAGATTACTGGTGCATTAAATGATTGAGAAATGTTTGCCATTTAAAGCCATTTCACTTCCTGCCTGATACCACAAAGAAGCTTTTTAATAAAGTTAGCCTTTGCTTTTCCCAATGTCAGTATGCATCTGCTTGCTCTGCCCACTTTTCAACACTGGGTATAATAATGAAATGCTTGTTTCCATTGCGTAGAACAACCATATTTCAAGGCAGTCCATGAAGAGAAAAGAAGTCAGTGGAAGCCCAGAGGAGGACAGCGCGGAGGGATGAGCATGGGCGTGGCCCGGTGGGAACCGAGACAGCAGGCAACGCAGACCCGGCTCCTCACTCTGCTCTGCAGGCGCTTGGCTGTTATCAAGTTCCTAGGGGAATCGGAACCCGCAGGCTGTGGAGGCACGGTGCACATTTAGCCACTCCCAGAGCCAAGGCCACCCTCACTTGGCATTTGGCCTTGCTTCCCAAGCCCTACGGTTGGCACGTGACTTTACCCAGCTTCAGCCAAAAAGAGAAACACCATGAATAGCTTTGATATTCCCCCATCCCAGGCTAATTCTCAAAGCAGGGAGAACCCATACCTTCTGTCAGGACCAGCACTGCTCTAGCCAAGCCTTATTGTTGCAACTAAGACCCAAGTTCTCCACGTGATGCACAGAATATCTAGTTTCAGATGATGACAGCTACTGCTTCTTAAGTGCTTACTCTGTGCCAAGCATTCCACCTTTTGTGTACATTTTCCCATTTAATCTTCTTGACATCTTGCCAGATAGGTGTTGCTGTCTCTCTTCACAGATGAGGAAACAGAGACATAGAGCTAAGGGATCTGATCTGGGTCAGCTGTTAGTAAAGCCACGCCCAAGGGGTGTGAATGCAAGTCCGTGCTCTTGGTTACCAGCCACACTGCTCCAGGACTTTCTGGTCTACCTCCCAACTACCTCTGCTTGGGGACAGTATGGCCCTATCTGCTCTTCAGTGCTTACTAAGGGCCTACTCTTCTGCAGGCACTAGAGATGAAGAGATGACTAGCATGGTGTCTGTCCTCAGGAACTGTGCTTTCCAGTATGGTAGCTACTAGACCATGTGGCTACTGATCACTTGAAGTGTGGCCAGTCTGAATTGAGATGTGGAAAGCTTACCATACAACCCAGCTTTCAAACACTGAGGATGAAAAAGAGTGAAAACTATCTCACTAATCACTTTTCTGCTCATTACATGTTGAAATGATATTTTTAATATGTTAGGTTAACTGAAACATAGTTTTTAACTTATTTTCATATGTCTCTTTTTATTTTTTTAAATGTGGCTCTGAGGCAGGTTAAAGTTACACACGTGGCTCACGTTGCACTTGGGCAGTGCTGTCCCTGGGGGCCATGCTTGGTGAGGGGGACAAGTGAACAGAGCTGTCCCTGTGACACAGGTGGGCAAAGAAAATGAAGGAAGCGCCAAAGAAGGCCATGAGAAAGCAAGTGACGTCTACACTTGGGCCTAAAGAACACAAATATGAAGCTTAAGCCCTTCTTCCTGATTGTCTCGTTGACTGGACAGATAATCTACCACACTCACTGGCCTCGACTCTAGAGTCTCAGTAACAACCAGATAAAGTTATAGGGACTGGATGAGTGTAGATCCAACACTGACAGCAAGAAGAATGGCGGCTTCCATTCTGGACATCTTTGTCAGCTCAGACGCAAGCTCCACTATGGTTTCCACCTTGATCTGGGCTTTATTTGTATCAAGCATTCCAGACCGAGAACCTCCTTCCTCCTGGCCAGGACAAGTTCAACTTCCACTTGTCTTATTTTTATAAACCACTCTCTTTACCCCAAACTTCTTTGCAGACTGTGACATACGCTATCTGTTGTCTGATCAATATCCATTCCTCCCTTGTTTCTTGCTAGAAGAATCCCACTTTGGTTCAGAGCAGCTATCAGCCCGCCCCAGGTGGTCTAAGCCGCCACTGGTCTAAGCCATCTGAACAATCCTGCTCCTCCCTCGTCAACCTCCCTTGTAGCAAGAGGGGCGTCATCCAACTCTGGGCTCAAGACCAAAGCCAGAGACTGCTTCAGGACCAGAGTTTTTAAAACCTCGCTTTCTCGATAAAAATGGGACATGGCAGGGCTCAAAATGTCTCTCCTTGTCCTGCCAAGTTCATCTTGCCTCAGACGTAACAACTGGGGTTGTAACAGCCGTATTGCGACCGTTAGGGGAACTCCAAGGAAATTGCGGAAGGCTGTCACTAACAACACTGAGCTTCAGAACCAGTGCCAGCAACTACTCACCTCCAGGTTTCCTGTTCTGTTAGAAAAAAAATAAACCCTTTATTCTTTATACCACCACAGTCAGAGAGTCAGATATGCTGTTACTTGCAGCCTTTGACATTCCCTACCGATGTACAACCAGACGTGAAAAAGAAAAGTAGTCTGTCCAAAAACTGGGACTCCAAAGGGACTCAGTCACTTCTTGAACCACTCTTTGCCTAACAGCCCATTTTAATCACAATTCCCAGGGGTCTCTGTGTGTTCTTCCTCTGTGTATGTCACTGTGTCTATTTGAGGTGGGAAAACCGAGGGTTTAAACTAGCGCTTATTGTTGAAGATCTACATGGACCATCCTCATTTCCATATGAGCTTCACAGTGGAGGTTTCTCATTACCAATGTAACACGTACAATATTTTTCATCTCCCAATGTATAAGAACTTACAGATGATAATTGATTGCTCCAAAAGAAACAGATATGGTCACTCTCTGTCTTCAGAAGCTTAAAACCAAATATTTGTTGTTTAAATAACAACAAAAAATGTATTATATACTTGAAAGTTGCTAAGAGAGTAAGCCTTAAATCTTCTTGCCACAAATATATATATATATATATACATATGTATATATGTGTGGATGTGTTAACCAACCTTATCAGATGTGTTAACTAACCTTACCATGGTAATCATTCTCAATATATACATACTTGTACCAAATCATCACGTGGTAGACCTTAAACTTACACAACATTATATGTAAATTATATCTCAGTAAAGCTGGGAAGAAAGCCTACAGCCTTCCTCTTCCTCCCCATGGCAAACAGTTCAGCTGCCTCCCACCCCCACCGCCCCCCAGGCCCCCCCCCCAACCGAGGCAAGTCCCTCTCATTCCCCACTATCCCAAGCCCAGTAGTGTCCAGGTATCGAGAGCCACAGGCTTCTGGAGCCACAGGCCTGCCTAGCCCTCAGGAGCAAGTCTTTATTATCTACGCTGATCATGGCAGTTTCCTTCCCTTCGACAAGAATTGGTGTAGGGATGCAGGTGAGACTAAATTCTGGCCAATAAGCTGAAGGAGGGAGACTGCGGGGAAATTCCGAGAAAACCTCCTTCCTCTGAAAAAGAGGCATCCCAGCAGACAGAGTTGCAGAAACCTCAGAGCTGAATCTGGAGTCCCTCAACACAAGAGACGTTTATTTCTTGCTTGCATGAGAGTCCGGGGCAGCTGCACGTGGCTGAGATCTGGCAGGGCACACAGCCTTCTGCTCCAGGCAGTAACTCGGGGACCCTGACCCAGGCTGACGGCAGTTGCGCCATCTTTAACACAGGCTTCCGACGTCGCCCAGGGACCACGCCCCAGTTCCAAAGGGGAAAAGCCTGACCCTCTTTCCCTGACAGCCTCTCCTGGACCCCGGGAGCAGCTGCGTTATGGTTGCATCATAGCAGTAACGGGGCCCAGGGACCTCGGCTGAGGTCCAGGATTCTCTGGCACCACTTGAACCAGGCGCACGTGAAGGTGTGTTTAAAAGGATCGTGCACTGGAGGTTCCCATGGGCCAGACATGAAATGGCACTTGTGTTCCTCTGGTTAAACTTAGTCACATGGCCATACCTGACTTCAGGGAGGGTACGAGGGGAGTCCGGCTGTGTGTCCAGAAAGAAAAGGGAACAGCTTTGGAGCAAAATGAAAATACAGAGGGCCAGGCTCACGATTACTAAGAATTTCAAAACAGTGACACAGCGCATTAAACCAGGTGCAACCCTTCCAAGCGCAGGCTCTGTGCTGCTGCACAAGTTGCTGGGAGTAGATGCTCATTACAGGGAAGGTGACATCATCTCTGTTTCCTGATCCTTAATGGTACCCACGGCCCGTGCCACATGTGTTCCCATTAGCATCCTATTTTGTGCCGCCTTTCCTAGCAGCTCCTTGAAATAAGGAATCACAGCATATACCCTAGAGCCCTAAGGCACTTTGAGTGGCTCGAGGTGAGTATCACTTTATCAAACTGATTCATAATGTTCAGAGTAACAATTTCACCAAGAAAAAGAAAGCACACAGATTTGAAGGTTCAATGTGGCTTTGAAAAAATCAACTCAAATTAGTTTGGCAAATCAGGTTAAATTTGTGGCCTACTCTCTTTGACAGCATCTCCTGAAACTACAACTTAATGATGCTCTGAACAGTTGCATTTTTATTGGATGGGAGTTGTAAACGTGCATGGAATAACTCTCTGCTGGAATCGAGAATTATCTGGCACCACCTGAACCAAGCTCGTTTGTGTGTTTTAAAACAATTTGCATTTGGCCTCGTGTGTCGTTATTCTTGCAGGCATCACTCCATGGTGCAAGCATGGGATGACTCTGCCATGGCACATAGGCCCATAGCCAGGATGGCCTAAGAGCCCCACCATGGCCTCAGTCACTGGCAATGCAGCCACGCCCATTGTACCCTCCCTTCCAGCCATCCCACCTCGCAGCCACAGCAGAGATTTGCAGAAAGGGGTGAGGCCAGGTACACAGATGGCAGCTTCTGTGCACAGAGACGCCAGGAGGGAACCAGCAGCAAAGGGAGGGTGTGGGCCACACCAGGCTCTGAGCTCCCGGGTAACGCCTGGACCTCATCTTCATCCATGCCTTACGTTGCCATGACGAGGAGGAAGAGGAGGCGGAGGGTGGTGCTAATGATGCTTTAGCCTCCTCTCAAGGTGATCATTCCCTCATTGAGGGGGATGAGATTGTATTGGCAACTGTTTACTGACTCAGCTAAGTGTGACTAGCGTGGGAGGCCGTGGTCCAGCCACATGGCTGTGAGGAGAGTGGACACAGAGGATCTTAAGTGTTGGCCAGCAGCTCTCCTCCACTTCTGCTGTGAAGAGAGGACAGTGACAAGAGTTCTGTCCACCTGCAGCAGCTGAGCGCCCTTTCCATGACCCTCTTCTCTTTCTCAGCACAGAGACCCCACTTGCCCCACCTGGCAACAAAACACTTATATAAGTATTCTTATATAAATTAACCCCAAGCTTTAAGAAGTGAATGGTGAAAATTACCTAAACACACACACAGGAGCACACACAAGCACACCCATTACAGGGCACTTCCTACACGTCAAGGACAGCACTGAGCTCTTGTCACACGTCTCCATTGCGTTCCAGCAGGTGGTATTGCTGTCCCCATTTTACAGATGAGGAAGGTGAGGCTCTTTGGTGGGACTCTTAGGCCAACCCCTGCCCAAGGTCCATGTGTGCAAGTCGTGGAGCTGGGAGGCAGCTCAGACTTGGCCAAATCCAGAGCTTCTGCTCTTATCTGCTGCTGTTCACTGTCCCCAGGACACTGAAGGGACGATAGCTCTCCCAGGCTTGGGGCTCAGGCTCGCACAAGTCCATCTCTGCCTCTCTGTCTCCTTGGGGAAGTCTGCAGCATTCGGGATGGGGGAGAGGCACAAGTGGGGGAGCCGGCCGGGGAGGTCCCCCCAAAGGAGACCTGAGGTAGCACAGCCTGCATTCTTGGCTACAAGATGCTCTCATTGAGCTTCTGTTACCTTCTGTTGCTTGAATCATTATAAAGTATTTTTTAGATCATACATGCTCATTCTAGAAAATTAGGAAGAAACAAAGTATTATGAAGAAGGAAATTATCTGTCATTGTCTCATTGCCCAGGTACAGCCACGGTCCATATCCCGATGCAAGCTTTCTAGTCATTTTTATGACACACACCCCCCCCACACACACATATAAATATAGGCCATATACATATATGATTTTACATGTTTAGGCTCACACTATATCTACAATTTTATATGCAATAGTTTAAACCTAACATTTACAGGGTAAATATCTTTCTACATCATTAACTACTCTTCAGTGCGATTTTAATGGGTTTAAAATATTTTACTATATATATGTAAACACCAGAATTTATTTCATTGTTCTTCTATTTTGGACATTAAGGTTGTTTGTTTCCATTTTTACCCATGTACTAAAGGGGATACATTTTAAGATGAAACCCTGGAACATAGTCTCTACGACCATATCGAAATAGTTCCTGAGAATAAATTCCTAGGAGTTAAAATGCTGAGTAAAAGGCTGTGAACATTTTTAAGACTCTTGATCCATATTGCCAAATTGCTCTCTAGGAAGGCATTACCAAGTCATGCTATCTTTGTCGGTTGCTTAATGAGCTGGGTTTGGATTTTATATATGAAACAGGGAATTTTCAGCTGGCGGAGCTAAGGCCTGGCCTGCTTCACGCTTCCCTGCAGTCATACATCAGCACCCGTTTGCATCCACGGACATGCAGAAGGTGGTATTTTGTAAAGACGTGCTGAGTGGTGGGGGCCAGGAAGAGAATAGAGGGGCCCACGCGGTATCTTCCGAACTGACCCTGGGGTTTTGCCCCAAGGGGTGGGGAGCCTGCAGAACCACTCACTGGGCCCCTGGAGACATGCTGGGCAGCCAATCTGCCTCAGACCCAGGGATCCCTGAAAAGAGGCCGTCCGCTCATCGGTGTCTGCAGGAAACCCAGCACCTGCTGGCCCACGCAAGCTGGACTCTTGGGGCACCCCTGGAGTTAGCAACCCGCCATGGACAGTGGCCTTCTCCAGGCTGACAATGGCAGCAGTAAGACACCCGTTCATTCATTCATGGGCAGTAGCCCTGGATGGAAGAGGCTGGTGGCCCCATAGGACCTGGTCTGTGGGACACCTGGGTGGGGAATGTCAGAAATAACTGGGTGCTCTCTGGGAGAAGGCTTATACTATCACTCAGGTGGCAGCTCCTGAGCCAACAGACATTGGAATCAGACATTCATAATTTTTCCCCATAGTTTTTAAGCTTTAATTGGTTTTTCATGGCGGGAGTCTTTTTGTCCATTCATCCTCCTCCTGGAAAGCTAAATTGCCTGCATTGGGATGCGGCTTCCTTACCTCCATCAACCTCGGTGGCGAATGAAAGCCAGGGGCCTGCAGATCACAAGCTCTGACGCCTGGTTCACAGGCTCAATCCCATACAAAATCTCTATCACGGTCCCCGACGTCTAACAGCTGAAATGGAGGGCTGGTGGCTGAGGGATTCCCAAGTTAGTAGCCAGAAGAACAGGGCCATTGTCAGCGTGAATTAGTCACAGGGAGGACAAGCTTAGCGAAATTCAGAACGGTGCTTAAATTAAAAACTTAAAATTAAGAACTTACACTCCCCTAACAATATAATTGTTTATTGAAGACAGCTTTTTGCCTTGTTAACAGAAATTAGCAAATGAAAAGATATTTCCACTCCAGAGATGTATTGGAAGTTCACAAATCTAGCAGGACATTATAGACAAAGTCTATAATCAGTATTTTGATCTGTGGAGGTCAGAAATCAAGTCAAGGCACGTGGCTTTTCCTTAAAGAGATGCTTTAGAAGAGAAGTCCCAATAACTGCAGTTCATATTTTCCATCACCTAATTGTTTTTTTCATCTCTAAACATCAGCCAGCATTTACTCTGTGAATAATAATAATAATAGGTACTGATTATCAAATTGTATCACTTGAATGGCTTAGCTCATTTAATCCTTACACCTCTGTGATGAGGGGAAGATTATGAAACCCATTTCACAGAGGAGGCAGCTGAGACTCAGACAAGTCAAGCAGCCAGTCCAGATTCAGATATTTGGCAACTTGCTCAAACCAGGACTTGCCTAATTCCAAATCCTATAGGTTTAAGCTTAACGTGCACCACGGATTTGCAACCACAAGATCAGAAGTTACTGGGTGCATATTCTCTTGTAGGTACTTGTATGTAGTATCTAGAACCAGCAACCTCATCCTTTTAAGTGAAGAAACCAAAGTTAGTAAGGAAGGAGGCCCAGATCCAGGCCCAAAGCCTGGTTTCTGTGCTTTGGAGCTGTCCTCCTCCCGGCCTGCACAGAAAAAGCCCTGGTGGGGCAGGGGCAGTTGTGGGGGGGGAAGGGGGGGTGTTGCTTTTTAAATGCTGGTGCCTAGAAATTCAGATCCCATTGGTTCAGGGGACCCAGGGCTTCTGTGTTATTTTTTTAAAGGCTTCAGAAGATTGAATAGTCCACTGGGCACAGGGTTGATTACCACTGCAAGGTTCTCTCCTTCCTTACAAATCTGTACTGAGTGGTCACCGACCCCAGGCCCCTGCGTTTACCCCACATCCTGCCCTCCAGGGGCTGCCAGGCAGTGGGACGCTGAGCCGTGAGCAGAAAACCACATCCAGCTGAGGAGTTTCCCAGCGGGGGCATCCAGGTTGCCAGGGAGGTTACAGGACGGAGGCCTGAATGGTCAGGAGAGAGTTCACAGAGGAGGGGACTTTAAGATGAGTGAGACCCCCGAGAACAGCGGAGGAGAATAGGGATCTGCCCACTGTAGCATCTCTACGTCTCCTTACTGCTAAGGGAGTTGAGAAAACACAACCCGCCAGAGATGCAGCGGTTTCTACCTGCCCACTTGGTCCTGCCTAGCACGGGGAGGAAGGAACATCTGCCCGTCAGCCCAGAGGAGCTGCAGCCACCGGCCCGACTGCCTCATAGACGAACTCAATCAGGCAAGACACGTAGAGTTCAATTTTCACTTCAGCTCCAAGAAGCAAAAGGAGGGTCTGGGTGGAAACCAGATCGTTAGAGATTTTTCATTCTAATTGGGAAACTCACCCAGAGAGGCTACGAGAGCCCAGATAATCAATCTCTTGCACTGCGTGTCAGGGCAGCCTTCCCATCTCGTTCCGCAGGGATGGAGCAGAACTTCCGGGAGGCCCAGGAGGGGTCACAGGAAACCCCCTCCCCACAGACTAGTTCCCACTGCCAGAAAGAACGGGATGAGATCCCATCAGCTTCTCAAGGTCCAAATCAATCACCTACATCTCAATTCCCTTTTCTCATCAAGTACCAGCTGTGAAATGGCCCGGCCTCATCAGAATTCTGCAGCAAGGGATGCTGAGACTACAGGAATTGAGAAATAGGTCACCCCATGGGGTGGGAAGGTTGCTATGTGGTTTCATCTAACTAGGTTGCTGGAAAGCCCCCATGCCCGCAGTTCTCCCCTGAGTCACCAGATCTCCGTGAAGCGGTAGATTTGCAATATCCGAAATTCATTCTTGTGGATAAAGAGCACCGTGTGGGGAGGGAACACAGACTCTGTTGTTGAAACCAGATCTGTTCATTCAGTCAAGATTTCCTGGGTGCCCTCTCAACACCAGGGAAACAAAGCTCAGTGACACTCAGCCCCTGCCCTGGAGAAACTCACTTTCCAGTGGCTCTGCTTGGAAAGAGCTCCAGTCCCTGCCGGGCACAGAAGCAGGGTGGCCCCGAACCGCGTGAGGCTGGGGTGGTGGAGGTGGGGTGTACAGGCAGGGAGAGCCTCGAGCCGGGAGGCCTGAGCCCAGCTGAGGTTGAAGAATGAGGAGGGATTTCTCAGGATTAAATATTTGATCTCACTGGTATCCCACACCCCCATTTGGTAAGAAAACTGAGACTCCAGCAGTGTAAGTACCGGTCCTGAGGTCACAAGGGTATCAGACTTTATCTAGAGCCTGTGTGCTCAGTGCTTCACCCCAGACCTCATCGGGGCGTAAGGAGGAGAACATAGGCCTGTGCTTTGGAGACCAAAGGTTTTAGGTGAAGTCATGAGGGTGCCTGAGGTCACCCAGAAATGTTGCAGAATAAAGGAAAAAGTGCTTAGGCTTGAGTGCTAGTGCCCCACCACTACCTGGGGGATACAGAGAAGAGAAAAGATCTCTAAGGGAGTTCAGAGGAAATAAATAGGAGGAAAATCATCCACTTATTCATTTTTACCAAATGGAAGAGTAATAGCCTGGTCCCCCATGAATTCATAACCCCGAAGGGCTACTCTACACTGCAGAAGTGAAAACCACTGCCCGGGACAGAGGCTGAAATAGGACTAGAGCAGGGACGGGAAGTGAGAGATGGCCTCTACCTGATCTGATCAGGGAAAGCTTCCTGGAGGACGAGAACAGTAATTCTTATGTGCTAACACCCACAGATAGGAGAATTCATGGAGCGGATTAGGACTGTTCCCTTGAAACAATGCATAAGTGGGTTGTGAATACGGCAAAAATCACTGTTGTATATGTAAGCTTTTGGAGGTAGCCTCAGATGTGTACATGCCCTACAGAGGAGTGATGTGGAACAGTGCTTATAAGCCGTTTTCATGAGGTCATGATTTTTATTGAATCGTGAAATATTGAACAGTTCTGTTTTTATTTTAAAAAAGAAAATTCAGGAGATGACACACAAACACGTCAAGGGAAGTTTGTTCATGCCATTAAAATATTACCTGCCAGAGGAAAGTGTGTACTATAATAACCATCCACGCTCAATGTACACTAAATATCATCTCCACGTGGCCAACAGTTCGTTTTCCCTTCAGCTTCTCTGCTGCTATTTTAACCATTTCAGAGAAATCAGCTTGAGCAAGTCAGATTAGAATTTATAGAAATAAGACTTGGGCTCAGAGATAAATAGTATCACTGCCACCGATTTCATTGTTTCAGATACAAGATTTTATTTTGAGAAGAAAGTTTAATTAACCAGAGGTGGATCACTAAATTCTTTGACTTCAAAATCGTACTTTCTGCAAGATTTCACCTGTGAAATTCACAGCCTTTAATTACTGCCTCACATCTTAAAAGGGAGAACCTTTCTTCTGAATGGCTAATACCATTATTATCGGAGGTAATTACAGATCAGGGGTCTGTGGTGCATCACACCATAATGTGTGGACCACATCGCTCTGACTTTTGAGCTTTGAAAGTAATTTGTTAGGGAAACACTTTCTCCCCCAAAACAGTGTTGATGTTTTGGATGTGTTGTTGATTTCTGTTCTTTTTTCTTTTTAAAAGGGTGGAGGGGAGAAACATTTAGAAATCAGTCCTTTACTGGATGAATTTCTTCACTTCCCAGAAAGCAAGAAAACAATTGTTTCCTGTAATTGGACAGTTTGATTGGAGGCAGGTGGTGCTGAGCCGAGGAAACTGGAGCCACAAGCCAATTTTGGCTTCAAGCACATTTCCTTTCGTTTTAAACTCCAGCAGCACAACATGGAAATTGGCTCCACAAAAGCCGACTATAAATTTAGTTCCCGTCTCTGTAACAAGCACCTTATCAGCCACGAAGAGCTTCAGCAACTGGGGACAGTGTGCAGATCTGACATGATTACACGGCTGCCCTGAGATACCCTGGCATTCATTTCTCAGACAGGTTCTTGCCGCCACAAAACAAGAATTTATAAGCAATTCTGGAAGCACCATGCGCCACCGTTTTCAAACATGGGGATATTTTCTTCTTCCAGGTTAGCTGGCTTCCGTGTTGCTCGAGCTGCACTACCTTGAGTTAATATTTGCTTTCAATATTTTTGAGTAACAGGCCAAATTACCCCCAGTTTTGTAAAGGCACCGCAAATGACAAACATTAGACCCGAGAAGGGACCAAAGTCAGAGGCATGGGGGATTAGCCGGAGCCATCCATGACTCCAGCCAAACGTCTCTGGCCCTTCCCTTATTTCTCTTCCCAAGTGCTGGCTCACTCATCTTCCCCCAGTACGGCAGCCGACAGGCGATAGTCCTCCTTCACAGACAGAGACGCTGAGGCCCAGAGAGGTTAATTGCTTTGGCTAAGGCCACACAGGAAATCAGGAGCAGAGAAGTAATAGGCTTAGAATCTACTTCCCAGCCCACTGCTCTATTAATTACCTCCCTGCTGTAAATCCATAATTCAAACAGTCATTTTTCAGCAACTAGATGGAAGAGGGGAGGGGAGGAAAGGTAGGAGGAAATTTATCTGATAATTCTATGAAATCATTGTCCTTTGTATACGCAAGTTATACATCAGTTACTTCAAATGTCCAACATATTTTGTTACAAATTCCTGGCCATGCTTAATTTTTTTAAGGAAATGTTCATCTAATGTTTACATAAATTTTGAGCTCCTTATTTATTTTTAGTACTTGAAAATAATCTCTTCTCATCCCAAGTAAATTAATGGCTAAAATAACTTCATTCCTGGATGAATTTCACCTGTCAATCTACATATCTGTATAGAATTATTTTACAAAAAAAAAAAAACAGATTGCAGAGTTTGCTTAGAGCCTAGGAATTACAACACTACTTTCCAAGGTGATTGCATTAAAGGAAATACCATTACATTTTCCTTTCCAAGCCAACAGATATCCAGAGTTTAAAACCTTGACTCATTAATCAGAGTCTCAGAATCTAAACACCAAATGTTCGGGCGCAGACAATGGCTCTCCTGCTGTGACTGAAACACTTTTAATCTCTGGGGTTAACCATATTCTCTAAAGACACTCCAGTGTGAAACAGAGTTGTCGTCTCTCTCAGCCTATTGGAGAAAGAATTCTCCAGCCCTTTTCTGTGTCATACTTACTCAACCCTGCCCCAAGACCACAGCTTGTGGCTCCTGCCCCAGTGGCTGCCGGTGGCCAGCAGGGCAGAGGGGAGACGTGCGCACAAACACTGTGACCATGTTCTAAAAAGGATCTCATGCTGATTAAACCTGTCAGAAGGCAGATCGGGTTTGCACAAGGCGTCCTGGTTGATAGCTAACTCAGAAATCTTGGCATCACTACAGAACCAATATTTTCACAGAGGTGGCACCATCTTAAACAATGTCCTCAGTGTGCAGGACACAGGCAGCCCTTCGATCGGTAGCAGCAAGGGTGACTTTTTCCCTCCCCTTTTTTGCAGAAACAGGCTGATGAAGGATCAGGGAGGTGGGGTTGGGAATGAGAAGGGTGGACAGGGTGGTGAGGAGTGGAGAGCATTCCAGCACTTTACTTCAAAAGATGCAGCCACGGCCTCAACTCACGCCAAGCGGGCCCCACCAGGTTCGAACAGGTTCCGTGATCGGCTGAAACCAGTCCCGCAGCTGCTTGCTTTTCCTAACATGTGTAGAAACAGCTACACAGGCCTCCGTGTAACCACATAAAGGCAAAAGCACACTGTTTCCCCTCCATGGGATGCAGACTGGCAGCAGCCTTAGCGCCCATACTCCTTGACTGACCACTGCAGCCTCCTTCCTCCCCTGTCCAGCCTCAGCCCTTGTTTGAAGGAATTCCCACCTATTCCCCGACAGGGACACCAACAAAAAAATTCAAGCTGTTGACAAGCCAACCCCCAGTGCTATTAGAAGCAGACAGCCCGGCTGGAGTGAGGAGGAGACGGTCAGCAGCCCCTGCCGGGCCAACCTTGGAGGTGGGCAGTGAGCTGAGAAATGACTGGTACCCGCAGCCCAGGACAGGGGCCAAGGCAGCAAGTGGGGGGAGGGGTCGTCAGCAGCATCCGTGTACCCGCTGTAACCTTTGCTAGAGCTGCTGTGCGAAGTGCCCTACAACTACACGGCTTCAAATGACACAGATTTGATTCACTCACAGTTCTGGAGGCCAGAGGTCCAAAATGAAAGTGTCAAGAAGGCCATGCTTCCTCTGAAACCTTCAGGAGAGGATCCTTCCTGGCCTCTTACAGCCTCTGGTGGTTCCCAGCCATGCTTCGTGCTATGGACTGAATGTGTGTGTCCCCTCAAAGTCCATATGTGGAAACCCTAACCCAGATGTGATGTACTTGGAGGTGGGGCCTTTGGGAGGTAATCACTCATGAAGGTGGGGCCCCCTGAATGGGATTAGTGCCCTTCCAAGAACAGGCCAGAGTACGAGCTATGTCTCTCCCCACCTTGTGAGGATACAGGAGCCATCTGCAGCCTGGAAGAGGGCTCTCACGGAACCTGATCTCAGACTCCCAGCCTCCAGAACTGTGAGGAACGTCTCTGCTGCTGCTAAGCCACACAGTCTATGGCACGTTGGCAGAGCGCCCACGCTGGGACACGTGTGTTCCTTGGCTTGGAACCTCAGCACCTTGGTCTCCTCCCCATCATCACGTGGTCCTCTCCCCTCCTGTCTCTGTGTTTCTCTCCTCTTCTTAAGGACACCAGTCACACAGGGTTGAGGGCCCACCCTGCTCCAGTATGACCTCCTCTTAACTTGTTACACCTACAGAGATGCTGTTTCCAAGTCAGGTCACATTCTGAGGTACTAGGGGTTAGGACTTCAAAATATCTCTTGGATGGACACAACGCCCCCATAACAGCCACCAAAACTGGTAAGTGGCTCCTCCTCGCTCAGAGACTGAAGTCCACGTCCCCTGGCCTTGCTTCCAGGCCTTTTGTGACTCAGCAGCTCTCCAGAGTCACCTCCTAACCCCGCCCCCACGCACCGATGCCAGGGCCCCCTCCCCCCCCACACACACACACACAAGTCCACCTCTGCGCTTTGCTGGTGCTGTTCTTTCTTCCAGGAAAGCCCTTCCCCACTCTCAGGGCACTTGTTTTTTTTCTTTTAAGGCTCTTTATTGGAATATAACACAGGGTGGTGGGGCGGGGGCGGGGCGGGCGCAAAGGAGAAGCTGGGATAAAGTGAGAGAGTGGCATTGACACATACACATGACCAAATGTAAAACAGAGAGCTCGTGGGAAGTTCCTGCATAACACACGGAGATCAACTTGTCAACAGGTGATGCCTTAGAGGGCCAGGATAGGGAGGGTGGGAGGGAGTCGCAGGAGGGAGGGGATGGGGGATATATGTATTAATACAGCTGATTCACTTTGGTGTACCTCAAAAATTGGCATGACAGGGTAAAGCAATTATATTCCAATAAAGAGCTTCAGGGCACTTTCAAAACCCGTTTGTGCACAGCTTCCAGCTTAAACGCCTTCTAGAGTTTTCTCGTATGGCATCAACTACAAAGAAACCAAACTCCATGTCTCCTATCTTTACTCCTCTTAAGGAGTTACTGTGTTCTACGATGCTCTACTTTATATCACAATAATAAGTAATTTTATTTCTCTTAGTTTTCTGTGGGCTCTTTAGATTTACCTTAGCCTCATGGCACCCCTCAAGGAGTAGACACGCCAGAAGTGTTTGATAAGCTTGAGAGACCTGGCACTCACATACCTAACACACATGCTGACACTGACCCGTCCCTTAGATGAAGGAGGATGGGCTACAGCGGGGAGAGGCAGGAAGCCAAGGGGACCAGAAGAATCTGGGGCAGTCTCATCTCCTTCAGTATCCGGTAACTTTGGCTGAAACGGTAACTGGCCCAGGGGTGCTGAGTCTAGGAAGACTGAGCGCAAATGACCAGCCTCAGCCTCTGTGCATCCTCCGAGATGCCTGCAGGACTTCTGCAGGGGTCCCTCACTCAGCATCCATCCCCACCCTCTGCAAGGCCCCCACTGGGCACCGAGAGAGCTGCTTACACAACCTCCCCAGGGACCAGCTTCTCTTTTTTTTTTTTTCCCCTTTGTCAATTGTATTTATTTTTCTCCATTAAATTTTCTCATATTAAAACGTTTTCATGATGGAAAATTTCAAACACACAAAAGTGGAAGGAGTCGTGTGATGACTCCCCAGGGACCGGCTTCTGCCCGCCGGCCTCTGAGTCCCCCACCAGCAGGAGGGCCAGGTGCTGAGCCTTGGAGGGAATGGCTCTCACAACCTGGAGATTGCTCCCCAGACCCACCACACGTGAGGAAGGCTCCCTGGCGCATCAGCTGGGCATGGGCTGGGGGATCAGGATGGGTGGGGATCTGCCCCGGAGCTCCTCACGGGCGCCCAGCCACCCACGTTATCGTTCCTCCAGTCCTCGGGGTGGTGGGTCCTGAGCTGCCTCCCTGGGGGGCTGGTTCTAGAACAGATCGTGTACATGAAGCCCCGCACGCGGCTTGCTGCAGGGCTGGTGCTCCGCAAACAGTGACCGTGAGGGTCGTCTCATCGCTCCCATGGTCTCCATCCACCCAAAGTTGTCCACGTCCCTGACCAGCCCAGCGTGCCGGGGGGCTCCCGATGTGTCAACAGAAGCAGGGAGCACACACGGTGGATGTCGGCAGCCCCATTCCTGTGGCTGTCACCCTCCTCCCAACACCCACCACCCTCCGCCTGAGAAGAGCCAGCATCGGCTCTGACTCCCACTTTCGCACAGCCAGGCAGGCTTCCTGCGCAGCGACCTTCCCTCCTTCCATCCCTCCCTTTCCCGCCACAGTAACCTTCCCCTGCCCAGCTCCTGCCTTGGCTTGAAGCCCTCCTCCAACACGCTGGAAAATTCACACCCACGACGTGTACTGAGTCCCTCCCCTTCCGGACACCATCAGAAGTACGGAAGGCCAGCCCATCGGTGGAGGAAGCACTGTCCAGGCGAGGAGGGCTGCGTAGGGAAGCCGTCACAACATGCACCTGCCTTCTCTCTCCTGCCTCTTCTCAGAGTCACTCTGGTTCCTCCTGTACTGCTGCTGGGAATGTAAATTGGTACAACCGCTATAGAGAACAGTACTGAGGCTCCTTAAAAAACTAAGAATAGAGCTATCATATGATCTAGCAATCTCACTCCTGAGCATACATCCAGAGGAAACCATGGTTCGAAAGGCTACAGGCACCCCAATGTCCATTGCAGCACTGTTTACAGTAGCCAAGACATGGAAGCAACCTACATGTCCATGGACAGATGAATGAATAAAGAAGATGTGACACATATACACAACGGAGTATTACTCAGCCGTTAAAAGGATTGAAATAATGCCATTTGCAGCAACATGGATGGGTCTGGAGATGATGATACTAAGTGAAGTAAGTCAGACAGAGAAAGACAAATATCATAGGATATTGCTTATATGGGGAATCTAAAAAAAAATGACACAAATGAACTTATTTACAAAACAGGAACACTCACAGACTTAGAGAATGAACTTATAGTTACCAGAGGGAAAGTAAGGGGGGCCGGGAGGAGGGATAGATTGGGAATTTGGGATTGACATGGACACACTACTATATTTATAATATAATCTATTTTATATTTAAAATAGATAACCAACAAGGACCGACTGTATAGCACAGGGAACTCTGTTCAATATATGTAACAACCTAAGTGGGAAAAGAATTTGAAAAAGAATGGATCCTTGTATGAGTATAACTGAATCACTTTGCTGTACACCTGTAACTAACACATTGTTAATCAACTATACTCCAATATAAAATAAGAATTTTTTTAAAAAAAAGAATAATAATTTTTAAAAAATGGGTCACTCTGGTCCCTTTCCACCCATCAGACTCCCTACAGGGATTTCTGGCCCACATTTCTAGGTCTCCAGATCCCATCCACCAACCCTAATGCAGGATCATCCAGCCTGCTTCAGGCTTCTTACTGTGGTTCAGTCATAAACTGGCCCCTATTGTTACCGACCTTTCTATGTACATAGATCTCGCTCCCCAGCCGGAATGCAGGGCTGCTGGCCTCGGGGCAGGACCTGGTTCTCAGGCTTTGGATTCAGCTCTGATGGAAGGTCACGGCCAGGCTTCTCTAGGGCCCACCTCCTCTCCTAACCAGGATCCTCACCGAGGACAGCCTTCCACAGGAAATGGCCCTGCTCCAACCACTATGCCCACAAGCTCTCAGTTTAGTTTGGATGGCTTTCTAGCCAGGTCCTCAACACAGTGAACACCCTTATCAGGCAGGAGGCAGATGGGCCAGAGGGCCGCTTCTTCTCAGTTTGGAAACCTTCCTATAAGGTTTCTTTTTTTTTTTTTTTTTTTTGGCACACGGGCTTAGTTGCTCCGCGGCATGTGGGGTCTTCCTGGAGCTGGGATCGAACCTGTGACCTCTGCATTGGCAGGCGGATTCTTAACCACTGCGCCACCTAGGAAGCCCTGGAAACCTTCCTGCTCCCTGTGAAAGGCCTGACTGATCCACCAGACCCCAGGCTCCATCAGGTCTGGAAATTCCCCATGTCACAATATCCTTTTTCCACTCTCTCAGTAAGAGGCCATCTAACTTATCCTTAAATTTCTTCAGTGATGGAGAATTCCCAGTCGGGGAGGCAGGTCATTCCATTCTTAGACATTTCCGGTTGCTGGGAAGAATTACTGTGTATTGAGCTCCCAGGATACGCCAGCGAGTCTAGGTGCTTCCCAGTGGATTTTCTCTCTAATCCTATGACTGCCTTGTGAATTACACATCGTGGTACCATCTCCATTAAAGATAAGGTCAGGGAGGCTCAGAAGAATTAAGCCCAAGTCCAGGCTACCTTGTGACGCAGTCAGGATTAGAGTTGGTGTAAGCATATGACTCTTTTCTTCATTCCACATTTATTGGTGCCCTTCTTATCATTAAAGTCCTTCTTTTTTTTTTTTTTTTTTTTTCTGGCTGTGCCACACAGCTTGTGTGATTTTAGTTCCCCAACCATGGATTGAATCCAGGCCCTCAGCAGTGAAAGCACAGATCCTAACCACTGGGCAACCAGGGAATTCACTAAAGCCCCTCATTTTTATTGTGCTAAACTCACCATGGTGAATTTTCCACCCTCTGACCTCTGTTCTACATCTTAGCCCATCAATAACTTCTAACCTCTTTTTATTTTGATCTTCCTTCAAACAGTTTTCAGTAGTCAGCCGGTCCCTCAGACCCGACTCTGTCCCCCTGGGAACTTGGATGAATCAGGAGGAGATTTCCAAGCTGGGCCCTACAACCCCAGCTCCTCAAAGCAGGACTTTCCAAAAGCCATACATGCAGTATATACTACCATGCCTTCCCCTCCTCTGACAGGGGTGCAGAGCAGTGGTGAGAGTGTGTGTCCTAGAGTCGGGTCGCCTTCTCTCAGGGTCCCCCCTCTGTAAAATGGTGAGTGATGGCCCCTAACTCAGGGCTTCCTCCCGGGGCCTGGCACGTAATAAACACTCAGCTTATTGTGCTACTGATATTCTCTCCTAACCCTTGTGCAATCAACAGCATCTGCATTTTTACAGAACGCCAAGCGTGAGTCCAAAAGTACAGGGGAAAGAAAAGCCGACTTGTTCCCCACACTTGATAGCACAGACCCAGACAGGGCAGCCTGTTTTCACCTGTTTTCTTTCTCCTGATGGGGGAGTCCTGGGTGAGGCCAGGCACTGACTGGAAGGTGTGGTTCCAAGAGGAGGAGTCAGATGTGATGGGAAGAGGCTGCACCTCTGCAGCCACTCAGCTTCCTTCTGGAAACTGACAAGTCCCGCCAGCCCAGCACAGCCACAGACGATTTCTGCAGTCCCCTTTGGACCTGTGAGAGAGGGCTTCTCCTGCTGGCCGCAGCCTCCAGGAGTAGAATTTGGTGCCCTGGGACTTGCCCTTGGACCAGCTGGCATCTTAACTTCCTGAGGCCCCTGCCCATCCAGGAGCCCAATGGCCTGCCCGGTCTCAGCCCCTTCCCGGTTCGGACCACTGTGAGAAAGCTCTTTGGACAAAATGGGCTCCCGTATAGTCCTTTGCACAGCAGGTCCCTTAAACGCAGAGCTGATGTGACGCACGTGCTTTGAGAGGAGTCGCCGGTCTCTGCGCTCCCGGGCGCCCACCGCTCTGTCACTCTGATATCTCCTTGGACTTAGACGCTCCTCACAGCTGGGGCTGTATTTTTTTTTAACTTTTTTATTTTATATTGGAGTATAGCCTATTAACAATGTTGTAATAGTTTCAGATGCACAGCAAAGCAACTCAGCCACACATATACATGTATCCACTCTTCGCCAAACTCCCCTCCCATCCAGGCTGCCACATAACATGGAGCGGAGTTCCCTGTGCTATGCAGTAGGTCCTTGTTGGTTATGCATCTTCAATGTAGCAGTGTGTACACTGTGTGTACAATGTTAAGCTGTCTAGCTATCCCTTCCACCCACCGGTCCCCTCCAGTAACCGTAAGTTCGTTCTCTAAGTCTGTAAGTCTGTTTCTGTTTTGTAAATAAGATCATTTGTATCATTTCTTTTTAGATTCCACATATAAGCGACATTATATGATATTTCTTTCTCTGTCTGACGTCTGATCCTCAAACTCTCAGCAACCAGTGGATATTGGATAAATGAGCAAAAAAAACAAAAGGAGGGGAGACAAGGAGGGAAGGAAGGAGGGGACATGAATCGTTTCCTGGAAGAAGTGTATTCCCTCCTTCCCGTGACCCTCGCTGGCTTCATGCCCCGACCATGCCCTTCAATCTAACAGAGCTGTTCGTTTGCCTCTGCAGTTTTGCGGATCGATTTGTTAGGGTAGTTTTGACCTTAATATATCTAAGAAATTACACTGCTCACTTCTAAGTGCTTCTTTACATGACCTTTTGGCAAGCAGTGCATTGGAAGGCAGGCGTAACCGAATAGGCTGGTGTCAAACCCTGAACTGAGTCACTAGAACCACTGCAGCTCAGATTTCAGCTGGCTGAGGAGGTGGGTGGGAACAGACCACATGGCATCCTCAGGACTGAGCCACGAGTACAGCACACCTGAGCCCCAGGGTGCTGTGTTCTGAATCCCAGGGTGATGTGTCCCTAAGTCCTGGAAGCTGCACCCTTCTGTCCCAGGATGCTGTAGGCTTGATGCCTTCCTGACAGCAAGGCTCTTTGCCAGAGAACACACATTCCAGAGTCCTACAGGCTATGAAGGACTTCTGCAAACTTTCCTCATCTGATTCTCACCTGTCACTACCACTTCCACCTTACAATCTAGGAAAATGAGGTCACCTGCAAGTAGGTGACAATGCCAGGACTCCGGCCCAGGTGGTTGGATCCCAGACCTCAAGTTCTGTCACTGAACCACTTGTCCTACTGGTGGGTGTGTACAGTGGCACAAAGCTTTGAAAATTGTTTGTAGCCAAAGGATTTGAAATAAATATGTTCATATACTTTGATATGTTAAATCCCTTCTGGGAATCCATGCACATGAAATATCCCAGAATATGGGAAGAAAAGCTTTATGTACAAAGATGTTCGTTGCTTTATTATTTATTAGGAATAAACTACATTCTGGAAAACTGGAAAACCCCTAAATGTCCAACAGTAGGGAAATGGTGAAGTACATACAACTACGGTTTTCTGTGCATTTATTAAAAAGATACTAGTTCGAAAAGACCTGGAAAATGTGGGAAAACACATTATAATTTTATATGAGAACCTGAGACTACACAAATGAATATATATGATTATTCTACAAATTTATTTAAAACCATTTAGTGAGCACCAATTGCATGACCGGTAAGGGATAAAGTGGAAAATGAGAAACACTTTGATCCTGAATACTGATGCCTCCCGTCAAGGGATCATTACAACTAGACAAGAAAATTATTATGTAGGAAAAAACAGACCAAAACAAAATTCACCAAAGAGTAATAGCGGTGAACTTCTGGTTGTGAAATTACAGATAGTTTGGTTTCTTCTCTTCGTTTTACTCTTTTTGTGTTTTTAAATACAGAGCAATGGGTAAGTACTGCTTTCTTTAGACTGACACTGTATGGTTTAAAAGATGTGTGCCTCCTACGTTACCTCCCACCAGCCCCCCCCCCCACCCCCCACAGCTCTGGGGAGAGACTGCTGGTGCCAGGCTGTGAGCGGCCCCGGTCAGGGACCAGTTCTGCTTCCTCTCCACGTCCTGGTTACATCGCCCAGGGCCTCCCAGGTCACGGGCATTCAGGAAATACCCCAACGGGGGCAATGCGGTCAAATGGAGAGGGCTCAGCCTGAAAACAGGGCAGGTCTGAGTGTGCATCCCAGCTCAACCCATCCCCCAGCTGGGTGACCCTGGGCATGTGGGTCCCCAAGCCTCTCTGTCCCTCCATTTCCTGTCCCACGAGATGAGCAGCCCTGCGGAGGCGTGCAGACCCACAGACATGCCCTGCACAGTAGAGTCCAATTAGCAAAGGTGATGGTTTGTGGAACTTGGTTGAACCCCAGCAGCTGTCCTCATTCCATCTGACAAGGGTCACTAAGCCCATTTATGAGAGCACCTCTTAAGGGTAATTCCGGGGTGTTTGAGGGGTGATGTGAGTCTAAGTGGCGCAGACGTGGCCTGTGTGAGTGGCTGTGTTTCCCTCCAGAGAAGGACCACGGACAAGACTGCAGGAGCAAAGACCCAGGCTGAGGCACCCTGGTCTAGGAGAGACTCAGCAAAAACAGAGCATTCCAGCGTCTTGCATGGTAGGCAACGGTACATCCAGGCCTGCCCCCTCCCCGGTTCACCTGGAGAAAGTCCCGGTGTGACTGGAGCTTCAGCTCCCACAGAACAGAAACAATGCCGGTGATGAGGGCCGTTCTCAGATGAGCCCAGATAAACACACTGCCTTTTCTTCCGACCTTCACAGTCATTCTCACACAACGGGTGGATGACAGCATGTTACTGTTTCTAATAACTCCTCCACACAGGGGACCGTGAACTTGAGCCATTTCATTCGGAGACTTTTAGCGTTTAAATGTGTTGTGTTCTCTGCATTCGGCATTTCGGAATCTCAAGAGAATCTCTTTTTTTCCTTTCCTGTTCTCCACATGAGGACCATCCAGCAAAAGCATCACGCGTGGGTGGTCAGCAGGTGGGTGGTCTGGAGTCAGCTCGTATTGGCTCAGTCACTTTCCTCCAGGGCCCCGGTTCCCATCTGTGAAGTGCACGGTGTGGACCAGATCACAACTCAGGTTCCTACTAGCCCCACTGGTAGTAACTTCATTCCACTCCCGTCACCCTGGTGAGACCGTCTCCAGTTTTTCTCTTCGCTCTTTCAACACCACTTATAAGTGGCCGTGCTCTCCTTCCTGTGGCATTTACCTGCTCATTGAACAAAATCTGCCAAGAACATGGAGTGCCTGGAGCAAAGGAACACACCAGCACGAGCTCCACCCCGGGGGCAGCCTGGAGAGCAACGAAGTTGTGAAGAAAGAGGGCAAGAGTGTTTCCCTGAACCCATAAGTGCCAATTCCCAGACCTCGGGCTTCAGACACATCTCAAGACCCAACTTCATTTGCTCAACGTGCAGCCAAGCCAGCCCTTGGACAGTTCAGGCGTCCCAGGCACCCAGCAGCAAGAAGTGGCGTTTCTCTGCGCCAGAGATTTACGTCTGACTGGTGTGCCGGGGCTGCCACCACAAAGCACCACAGGCTGGGGGCTTAAACAACAGCAACTTATTTTCTCCCAGTCTGGAGGCCAGAAGCCTGAGGTCAAAGTGTAGCCTGGGTTGGTTTCTCTTGAGGACTCTCTCCTGGGCTTGTAGACGGCTGCCTTCTCCCTGCGTCCTCAAGTGGTCACCCATCTGTATGTGTCTGTGCCCTGATCTCCTCTTGTAAGGACACCAGTCACAGAGCTTCCCTGGTGGCGCAGTGGTTAAGAATCCGCCTGCCAATGTAGGGGACATGGGTTTGATCCCTGATCCGAGAAGATCCCACATGCTGCGGAGCAACTAAGTCCGTGCGCCACAACTACTGAGCCTGCACTTTAGAGACCCAGAGCAACAGTGCCTAGAGCCTGTGCTCCACAGCAAGAGAAGCCACCTCAGTAAGAAGCCTGCACACTGCAATGAAGAGTAGCCCCCACTCTCTGAAGCTACAGAAAGCCCGCACACAGCAATAAAGACCCAACACAGCCAATAAATAAAATACAGAAAAAAAAAATGAAGGACACCAATCCCATTGTATTAGGGCCACCCATGTGACCTCACTTTACCTCAATCATTTCTTTAAAAATTCTATCTTTAGAGTCACATTTTGAGGTCCTGGGTTTAGGATCTCAACCTGTGAATTTGGAGACACGTCAGACCATGACATCATCCAAACTACAGCCTTAGGGATGCGAATGCTGGGGCTTTTCCTAGATAGCAAAGCAAATTGCTGCTGGAAGCCAGGGTCCAGTGCTCGGCCTCTTCTCTCCACAGCCCTGTAGCCACAGGCCAACCCAAATAACATTCCCACCTGCTCCTTTGTGGAAGAGCCCCGGGTTGGAAGATGAAAGTCTCGTGCATCAGATTCAGCTACCAGCTCTGGCCTCTGGCAAGTCATTTAATACTCGCCAAGCCTGAATATCCCCCTGTGTAAAAGGGGGAGGTTAATTCCAAACCCTTAGGGCGTGGAGTCTTCGTTGGTAAGCACCTCGGGCCGCCACAAGGAGAGCTGGGGGGTCCAGTCAAAGGAAAGTTTAAACGGGCACCCAGGCAACATGGAAGCTACCTGAGGACACACTTTATGCACGCTTTAGAGGTTTCATTTTATGCAATAAATGTAAATTAAATCACAGGTCGTTCTGAGGAACTGAAATAGGTCCCCTGCCTAAGACCACCTCCAGACCAAATGCAGACAGCTTCTCTGGGTTTCCATGAGTTTGTGAAAGAAAATAGACTGCGATTCTTCTAGAACACTGGAGGCTGCACAAGCATCCCTGACGCAGATAGCCTCCCAGAGAGGCCCCTCTGGCCCTCTCTGTCCTCTGCACAAGCGTCCTCCAGAGTGTGACACTCCCCGGGGACAAGAGCACATGGAGAAGGAAAAGCCCCGAAGCGCCAGACCCTGGCGCCATGTTGGTTCGTGATGGGGACATTCCATCTCTAGACTCCTGGTTGAGAGCAGAAGGCAGACGTTTGCTGCTCTCTGAGGCTGTGGGTGAGGGAGAAAGAATATGGGCTTGCGGAAGGGGGACCTGACTTCTGAGCCCCTCTGAATCTCAACCAAGGGACTGGGGACAAGTGCTGTAGCTTCTCCAAGCATGAGTTTCTCCACTCAACAAAGGACACTCATGTAATTGTGCAAGACAGTGAGATTGTTACAACAACTCTTTATCCAAGTGAGGACCATGCAGAGCTATTGGGAGGTTCCACCGGGGTCTGGCACAGGGTAAGCATTACACGTATATTTATATATATACACACACACACACGTATACACATATACACACATATGTGTTTGTACACATACATACATGTATGTTTGTTTTCTCCATGTGTCCCGACAAGCAGGCTGCCTGTGTAAGACCCTCTCACTCTAGCCTCTGAAGGTACTCTAATACCACCTTAAATGTCCACAGCACTTTGCAGTTTAAGTGCTTCCCGGTACCATCAATTAATAGATGCTCAACAGGTGCCCTTAGAGAGTCCACTGTCTCATCTCATACTCAGACCGGGGAGGTTACCCTTCACCTTGGTCTGCTGATTCCAGATCCAGGACTCTTTCCACGGCGAACTGATAAAATTTTTCTTCTTCCTCTGCAGACAGTCCAGTGACCTGCATGGCAGGAGAACTGCACTGAAATGTTCGGGCCAGGACATTAAAGTTTGCAGTTCATGTTTGCTTTCAGACTACTTGGCTAACTTGCCCTTCCGAAGGTCTCCTTAAGGTCCGTTCCATTTCATGCCAGGCAGCCTCCCAGCTCAGCTCCCATTTCCTTCTTTTACCCTAAGTGCTTCCAGCCAGTAAAATAAAAAGATGGAGGGAAGGAAGGAAGGGGAAGAAAGGGAGGGAGGGAGGGAGGGAGGGAGAGACAGTTATTATATTTTTTAAATCCTCCATTTGCACCTTGATGTTCTGTCTTCCTATTTCTTTAACATGGTGCTAGGATAAACGAAGTCTCCCCCTTGAGCCAATCAAAGAAATCTACCTGCCCCCAAAGTTGCCATGGGCCCTTTCTCAGTCTCCTCATAAGTGTCAGGAGGCCATGCAGGTGGGGTCTGCCTGGCAGAGAGGACGAGCAGCTGGCTGAAACCCTTCCCAGTCAGCATTCCACTTGATGAGTCAGGCCCAGCCTGCCTGGACTCTGCTGTGGCTGGAATGTGGAAGCCGTGCAGTATTTATTCCTTCTTCACTTTTTTTTTTCCTTCTCCACTTTTTGATGAGGCTTCTGATAAGGGTGACTCTCCCTCTGGCAGGTGCAATGCTACACCTGGCTCACCTACTGCTGTGGGTGTCAGGTCCTGGGACCTCAAACAATGCCAGCCATCCTTGCCCCTCCCCAGCCTGTAAGGAGAGCCACATCCAGCTTCTCTGGGCCGGGAACTCAGCGACTGGGCACTGCTGGTGTTTGCTCAAAGGTTCAGTATTTGAGACTCATGGCTAAATTCAGTAATAACACCACAATTGCACCAAAAAGCATTATAGTGATTACTGAGTTATATTAGGAGCTTATTTAAGATAACATCTTATTTGCACAATGTAGTTCAAATAGATGGTTAGAGCAGTCAGTGCAATTGTTAAACTCCTATGTACATTAGCATAATCACTCTGGAAATGTGTGCCGCTTTTAAACATATGAACAGCTAAAACCGAAAGCATAAATATATGTCTTTTAAGGTGGTGGCACAGTTAGAATAAGAGGGTTTAGGTTTATACGTAAACAGGAATTTAGTTGTCTCTTTAGCCCAGTACAGTAGGATGTAAAAATCTCTCCAAGACAGCTTTCTTAAAGAAGCCAAATCTCTTTTCCCAAACTGCTGTGTTTCATTAATAATTGTTTCTGTTTATCAAATACCTTCTGTATGCCAGGTTCAGTGCTGGGCGCTTTACGTAAATATCTCATTTAATGTAGTCCTCCCTGCACTATAATATTAAATATGATTATCCCCATTGGAAAAACAGTAAAATCGAGACTCTAAGAGGAGGAATGACTTGTCTGAGCCCACACAGCTAGAATGAGAATTCAGATCTAACTTCAGCATCTGGGTACTCCCCATGTTTCCCTGCTCCTCCGTTATCCACGACCAAATGTGGCATGTCCGGCCGGCCGGGTTCCAGAAAACCCCCGAAACGCTGGAATGGTCCACAGGGTTTCCATCAGTCTCCCAGGCTGCTCTAAGTGATCCTGGTACCAGGACCCTCACTCAGCTACAGAGCATGGAAGGGAACAAACCCAGAGCCTAGCCAGCAAAGGCAGCCTTCCGCATTGACCCTCTGCCCTGTCTCCTGAGACCCAGGCAGCCGCTGGGGGCCCTCCAATGACGTAAACCCAGTGGGCCTCAGGACACATGGGAAATTCCACAGAGTCCCCAGACCCCTCAGCCTCCTATTGCCCACAACCATCCTGCTCTGAAGATTGCACCTGACAGAAAACCATCACTGCTCCGTGTCCCTTACTTATCAGCGCCCTAGCAGATGGCTTTCTGTACTGGATTTTTTTTTTTTTTTCTTAACAGGGAAACATGATTTTCCTCACTTCCCACATGGGACATGGAGCTGCACTGAGAGGCTTGGGTCAGAGGTCCGGTCCCTGCTCACCAGCACACCAGCCCCCCAGCCCAGATGCTGTGCTTCAGCTGCCTTCAGACCATCGCATCTGGACTTTTCAAGTCATTCAAAACTACAGTCATAGACCTAGAGACTGTCATACAGAGCGAAGTAAGCCAGAAAGGGAAAAACAAATACTGTATGCTAACTCATATATATGGAATCTGAAGAAATGGTACTGATGAACCCAGTGACAGGGCAAGAGTGGAGATGCAGATGTAGAGAATAGACTTGAGGACACGGGGCTGGGGTGGGGGGCAAAGGGGAAGCTAGGATGAAGTGAGAGAGTAGCATAGACATAGATACACTACCAAATGTAAAATAGACAGCTAGTGGGAAGTTGCTGTAAAACAAAGGGAGATCAACTTGATGATGGGTGATGCTTTAGAGGACCAGGACAGGGAGGGTAGGAGGGAGTCACAGGAGGGAGGGGATATAGGAATATATGTATAAATACAGCTGATTCACTTTGGTGTACCTCAAAAACTGGTAGAAGAGTGTAAAGAAAATATATTCCAATTAAGAGCTTAAAAAATAAACAAATAAATAAATATTAAAAAAAAAAAAAAAAAAACTACAGTCATTCCCTGGGTATCTTCAGGGGATTGGCTCCAATGGGATTGGTTTCGACATTCTTAGATGCTCAAGTCCCTTGTATAAAGTGGTGTAGTACTTGCATGTAACCTATGCACATTCTCCCATATACTAATTCTATTTTATTGAAGTATAGTTGATTTACAATGTTGTGCTAATTTCTGCTATACAGCAAAGTGATTCAGTGATTTAAACCATCTCTAGGTCACTTATAACCCTAATACAAGGCCCTGTCAATAGTTGCCACCCTGGCAACTTCAAGTTTTGCTGTTGAAACTTTTTGGAATTTACTTTTTTCAAATATTTTTGATCCACGATTGGTCGAATCCGTGGATGCAGAACCCAACAATATGGAGGAGACTGTAGTCCAAATGGTAATTCCTCAAAGTTGAGGCTCACCTGTGAGTCTGTCCAGCAACAGCTTCCACGCTCCCTCACCCCAAACTTGCAACAAATGCTAACCAGGAGCTCCATTGACTAATTTGAGTTCAACTCCGACCCTCTGGTAAGAAAGCCGTATGCCTGGAAATTAACCAAGACACCAATCATACAATATATAACTAATCGTGTGTTATAGTTCACATATAATATAAATTCATGTAATGTGACACATTGAGCTACATTGCAGAGGAGGAACGACCCTGCTAAAGTTTCTTTTTTATATATAAATTTATTTATTCACTTATTTATTGATTGCCTGTGTTGGGTCTTCGTTGCTGCGCGTGGGCTTTCTCTAGTTGTGGCGAGCGGGGGCTACTCTTCATTGCGGTGCACAGGCTTTTCAATGTGGTGGCTTCTCTTGTTGTGGAGCACGGGCTCTAGGCGCATGGGCTTCAGTAGTTGTGGTGCACGGCTCAACAGCTGTGGCTCTCGGGCTCTAGAGCACTGGCTCAGTAGTTGTGGAGCAAGGGCTTTGTTGCTCTGCGGCATGTGGGATCTTCCTGCAGCGGGGACGGAACCTGTGTCCCCTGCATTGGCAGGCAGATTCTTACCCACTGCGCCACTAGGGAAGCCCTAAAGTTTCTTAAAAGTATTTTCTTTAAGCACATGGAACATTCCACGGCAACGCTGATCCCGCTCTGTCTCTGCACACACTGCCCAAGTGGGCCTCACGTGAGCTGCTGGAGTTCTCCGCCCCTCACACTGAGGCTGGTACATCTTCTACTGTCTCTGGCCTTGGCCTGAGCCCCTGATGGCCACGCGGGGGACAGGACACCTCGTGAGCTCTGAGGCTTTCACACCAGAAGCAGCTGCTGCAGAATCAGTAGCCCCTACTGCCTCCCACCACCATTCAGAAATGTTGGAGGCACGTAGCACAGGCAACAGGAGAGCTCTATTCTCCAGGGGTCCCCAGAGAATCCCACTCAGGAGAAACTACTGTCAGCAAAGGGGCAACGTTCTTGGAGCGATAAGTGATCGAGAGAAGTGACCAAAATCAGGTCTCTCCACGGCGTCAGATCGGGTCAGAGCCAGGAAGGGTTCACTCAGGTGTGGACCTCAGTGACTTGAAGGGACACTGAGAGCTCTGTTCAAATCCCAGCTCTGCCCTCTCGCTGCTATAAGACCTGGGGCGAGGGTCTGGCCCCACGTGTAAGCTGGAGACAGTCACAGCAGCGACCCAACAAAGCTGTCGGGAAGATGAAAGGGAACCGTGCAAAGCCCCGAGCAGCGCCCAGCCCTCGGGGGACACGGCACTGAGAGGAGCTGGCGTTTCTATTAGATGCATAGATGTGTTCCTCTTGGAACGTAACCTGTTGCACACAGCTTATTCTGAGGGGACGCGCCTACACAGAGGATGCCTGTAAAATCTCCCCACAGACCATCCCAGGCTTTCTAATACCACCGCATCCTGGGTGTCCTGAGACCGTGATGGACGACAGAAGCTGCCCCCGAGCTGAGTGAGGTGCCCCCTTATAAGCACAGGGTCCCCGGCCACGGCTCTGTCACATGTCTCGCTCTCTCTCGGGATGCCCTCACGGAGCAGCACAGAGGACCCTGGCAAATGTTTATTTACGGGCGGAAGTTGTCAGGTTTTCCCCTGCCTGATCATTTAAGTACGAGTGTCAGTTTATTTCCCCCAGGAGCCGACCAAAGGTGGAGTGTAACCTGGCAGGCACACCTGTGTTTAGCACACGGGTGAGTTCACACAGTCCCCATGCCGGTCTTGGACCAGTCTTATAAAAATAACAAGAGGAACTTTGAACACACTGAGTGCCACGGGCACTGCACACTGGGGTTGGGGGGGAGGGGGATGCACATGGTCGGCCGGCCCGTCCTTCCCCCGTGAGGTGGGTAGCGTTAGCCCCACTTCACAGATGAGCAAACTGACTCTCGGCAAGTCTCATTTGCCAAAGGTCACGCAGCTGCTCAGTGTTTATCTACACTTGAGAAGAGAAAGACACTGATGTCGGTTCTAGGAATTAGGAACACGGATGCTGAGAACGCTTAAAAATAGCCCTGTGCATTTTCCCATTTTTGACACAGGTTTACTAATCAGGGACACGGCTCAAAAAAAATCCAGCAAAATGACTCAGTTCCTAGCAAAATGTCACTTCTCCCCATCACTCTGGGACAACCCCAGCAAAGCCTGCAAGGAGAGACAGAGAGACAGAGAGAGACAGAGAGAGAGCAAGGGAAGAAAAGGCCACATCAGAGGGAAGGCCCGAGCGATTTCCTCTCCCACTGCCCTGCAGAGTCGACGGGGGGTGGGGGGCTCACAAGGTGAAACCGCCTGCTGTAAAGTCAAGGGCAAGCTGGACGGCTCGTTTCCTGTCTTCTAAATATGTGCTTGTTCTGATGGTATCTCGTCCCCTGCGTCATGGAGGATGGCTGCCCTTTACGTTGCAAATGCCTCAGGAACTCCTCAGCCCAGAGGAAGCTAGACTTTCCAAACACCTTCAGGAGCAGTGTGCTCAGGCCCTGCTCAGGCACTGGGCAGTCTCTCCCACTCCTCCTCCTCACTCCTGCCCCTCCTCCTCTCCAACCTCCCCTTCTCCTCCTCCTCCCCATCCTCCTTCTCCCTGCCCTCCTCCTCCCTATCCTCCTCCTCTCCAGCCTCCAGCTCCTCTTCCTCCTCCCCTGCCCCTCCCCCTCCCCCTCCCTGCCCTCCTCCTCCCCAGCCAGGCTCTTCCAGCCTCAGGGTGGGCAGCCACGTCCAGCAGCACCACTCTCTGCAAGTGTTATCAGAGGAAACACTTGAGAACCAAGAGGCAAACAGAAACCATTCCACACCTGCTTCACTCTGCCACCTCCGGATGCCTCCATCCAGGTGTCCTCAGGGAAGAAAGGGCCCATTCAGCTTTGTGGCCAGTGGTTCTTGGGCTGAGTTCCTCCAACGCGGCAGAAAGAAAGGAAACACACAATAGCAGGCGGCAGAGCCACCCTGCAGCCTTGGAGTGAAGCCCAGCTGACCCACTCAGCTGACGCCTGGCTCTGCGGCCTTTGGGCAGGGGGCCTGGCCCTCAGCCTCAGTCAGATCATCTGTACAGTGGGGCGCTGAGACCTGTGACTCCTCCTCGGTTGTTATGAGGATGAAGTGACATCATGCCCTAAACCATGTAACACAGTTCTTGGCACTAGGATGTGAGTGGCTGTGGTTCCACCCTGGATGTAGTACATTTCCATGATCCCCTTTACTTGTTTTTTTTTTTTTCTTACTTTTTATTTTATATTGGGGTATAGCCGACTAACAATATTGTGATAGTTTCAGGTGCACAGCAAGGTGACTCATCCATACGTATACATGTATCCATTCTCCCCCAAACTCCCCTCCCATCTTCTTTAATATGACAACTGTGCCTCCTTCCTTCTCACAATCAATATCAATAACTACTTCATTGCTACAGATAGGAAATCAAGGCTCAGAGAGGTGAAGTAACCTAGTCGATGTCACAGAGCTTGTAAGTGGCAGATCTAGAATTCCAAACCCAGGGGAACTGAGGACCATCTGAGACCTTCTGCCCCCCTCAGCATCTTCCCCTAGACAGTCCAAGCACCTGGATGGTAATAGAGGCAATATTCCCAAGGGTGTGTTGGGGCAAGAGGCTTAGTAATTGAGATGGGGGAGCCTGGTGTAGAAGGACGGATGCACCACAACCGCCACAGACCGTGCCTCCCCACCCCTCGCTGCCTGCGCAGGGCTACCACAGAGGACGCTGGCCAGGAGCAGGACGGCAAGCACGACCTCCCTTCCCAACAAGGCAAACTCCCCAAACTTGACGGAACCTCAGTCTTCAGAGACCACCAACTGTAATATAAGCAATACTCAATAGCCCATGCGCCCAGACTGTGCTGGAGTGTCCACAGGCTCTCGACCCTCCCAACCACCTTCCAAGGCAGGGTCTAGTGACCTCCATCGCTAGCATCTTGTGGATGAGGACACCAAGGCAGAGAGGAGGGGACACGTGACGAGCATCTCACAGCTGGGACCTGGTGCCGCCTGGGGTCAGGTCCAGCCCACGGGGCTCTGGCATTGGTCCTTTCATTCAGTGTGCTGTTCGCCTCTGTAGAATTGTGTTTTAATTTTTTAAAGGGTGAGCTGGGGATTAGTTCCAAAGGGCATCCAGGGGTCCCACTGTGGTGATGAGTCACTTCCCGTGGGAGTCCTTCAGGACAGGTCACGGAGGCCCAAGGCCAGGGGTCACCCTGCTTCCTTCCCAGGCTCACCCCGCTCCCCAGGGCCAGCCTGGCTCAGCCACGCTGGTAGGAGGGGTTTCTGTGGTGCTTCTCCAATACTCTAAGGGCCACCTCTGCACGCCCTGGTCACCAGCTCCTTCCTGGGTCGAGGAGAAGGGAAGGCAGGAGGGACCAGGCCACCCATGAGGGTGGGGGGAGGGGAGATGACTCCGTGCAGCCTGGGGGTCTGGGGTCCTCTCCAGGCCTCGAGCCACAACTCTTCTTGCCCCTCGGGCCCACTGAGGGAGGAGAGCTGCTGAGCTTCACGCCCTCTGAGGCCCCAAGAAATGAGACATTATTCACAGAGCTGAGACAAGAGCCTCAAGGGACAGCCACTAGCTGTGTGACCTTGGACGCGTCCCCGAGGTCCCTGGTGCGGGCTAGGAAGTGGTTAGGGTGTTGCCCTAAGACCATCCCTTCTGGAGAGCAGTCAACGCACGTGGCTTCAGAGCATCTCCACCTCCAGGTGACATCACTGCCTCCTCGGGACAGGACCCCTGAATCCCACAGCCCCCGTTTTCCTTGGTCTCCGTGATCCTCAGGCTGGTCAGTCTCCCCTCCCCACCTCTCTCATCAGTGCTGGGGTATGTCACCAGTCCATGCAGCGGTGGACCACCTGAGCCAGCACGTGCAGAGCCAGCCCTCGCCGTGTCGCTGTAGCCACATGTGAGTATCTCTTCCCAAATGTGCACTCAGTGATGTCTCGTTGGTAGCTTGGAATCGGCATGGTGAGAGTAGTTACCGCACAGAAATGGGCAGACATGGGCTTTTCATTTCGTCTTTCTTTTCATTGGTTGTTAAACACCTACCAACGTGCCACTGGTGCCCGTGGGTAGACGGGCAGAGGGGACCCCACGCTGAATCCTCAGTTCCCCTCTCTATCCTCCACGTGATACCAGGGATCCCAGCAGGGCACTGGTGGACTTCCAAGGGGACAATGCCCTTGACTGTCACCAGTTAAGGGCACACATCACAGGACCAACACACTGGGACACAAGTTCTTCTCCCAGCCCCACCACTGTCATGCGGTAGACAGAGCATCATCCCTAAGGTCACAGAGCTGGCCAAGCCGTAGTTTCCCATCTGCAAAAGGAGTCCACCACTGGGAATAGCAAATGAGACGGGGCCTTCCCTGACATCGTTTCTCAGGCAACAATCCACTGTTGCTTGGATTTTACCAAGCTTTCCACAAGTTTTCTTCCTCCTAATTTGCTTTGATCTTCACGACCTCTCAGAAACCTTCCCCGCTGAAGTGCACTTGAAGTCTGAAAAACCCAGGAACAAAGGGCTGCTGTTCACAGAAGGGCTCGTAAGACCTGCCCAACTCAAGACCCAAAACCTGAGCTGAAATACTCGGAGAAAGCGCCCCAAAGCTGGACGCCACCTTCGAGCTTGTCACACACCCTCATTGCACAACTGGGGCAGCGGAGGCTCGTGCAAGGCCATGTTTCAAAATATCATAGAGCGGAGACCAGGAGCCTCTAGGATCACATGTGGAAACTGGGAGACATGGTTGGTTTCCACAAGTTAGCCACCCAAAGCCTACCATGTTTCTGACTCAGACTTTTCCTGAAGAATCAATATTGTACAAATCCACTTCAGCCACCCAGCACCCACCCGCACTGCCTGGGAGCCGGACTCTCTGGATGGCCTGATCGACCTCTTCTCTCATCCGACGCGACAGTCGGGAGCACGTGCCAGGGCCCCTGGCAGCTAGGGTGCTGGATGCAAATAAGCGTGCATCGAATGACACCTTTAGAAGGGAGGAGGGAGGCCGATGCCCTCTGCCTACAGAGCTGTTCGCTGCTGCAGATTGGGCTGCGGTGATGCAGGAGTTTCCAACGGCAACGCTATGGCGTCCATCCTCCAGCTCCTGGTGTCTTGACCTGGCTTCCTAAGCCCTGAGCTGCAGCTGCAGGCGGCCTTCCTCCAGCAGAAGCAGGTGCTGCTGCCACAGCCCACTGTAGCCCCGCTCGAGGGGGAGCCCTAGAAGCCGCAGCTCTCCCGGGGCCTGCTCCGCCTTCTTCTAGGAATCCTTCCCGTGCTCCAGCCTCCAATCTGCTCCTGCAGCCCTTCCATCCGTTTTGTAAAGACCAGATTCCCTGTGTTAAGAGTCTTTCTGAGTCACCTACCTCGAGTGGTTTCTGGTTCCTGCAATGAGCTCCGACCGATACCTCCGCCCTTAGGGTCTCAGAAGCAGGCAATCTGTATACGTTGCGCATTCAAGGAACAGCCCCCTGGAAAACCCGTACGTCTCTGTACATCCTTTCTGGACGCTACCATCAGTCCCGTAAGTTGTCAGGGAGGCCCTGGAGCCCTGCCCTCTGTTGGCGTTGTATTCGTGAACATCAGGACTCACGTGTTACATACAAGCAAATCAGATACACACGGGTGCAGACGGATGCTCTCCTAAAGAGGATTTTAGGGGCTCAAACGTAAAGCATATCCCACCATAGACTTTAATAGAGAAGAACCTCGTGTAGATTGATTGATGGAGAACCAGGGGACCATTTTCTTCTGAGAAATCCTCAGGTCAGTTTTAAAGCCAGGGCAAGGCCAGAGTCTTCCGTTCTCCAATCCTTTCCTCAGTCTGGCCGTGACATATCTCCCACTTTTTGAAATGAAAGGGGTCGTTTCAGATCACTCACCAGGCAGGGAAAGACTCAGGTGGTGATGACTGGGCCAACTGGTCTGCACTCCTCTCTGGAAACACCCCTCCTCACCATGTGCAGTGGTATAAATGGCCTCCTGCCCATCATAAGTGAGGTCACCCTCAGGGAAAGCAGAATCACAAGTTCCTTCGCACTCTTCCAATCTCATGCTAGTCATCTGATTCAAGGACTGATTCAGATCCTCTTCCCACTTCTGCTTCATGTTGTGATGTCAGAGACCCACGTTCAGTTGGTGAGCAGAATTATAAACATACATCAGTTTCTATAGCAAGAAAGGGAAGAATTTTCCTGAGAAGTCAGGAAACACTGCGTTCTGGAAGAAGAGGCAGCAAGAAGGTGTTCGGATCCAGGTCTCCCAGCTCCCTGCCCCTGCCTCCCTTCTCTCCCACTGATGGTGCTGACCTGGGGGAGCCCTGCCCCATCCTCCACCCCCAAAAAGCCAAGCACTAGGGTCTTCCTGCACACCCATCGTCAGTTCACTCGCCCTTAGACTCAGCCACAGGTACCCCATAAATGGCCATGCCCCCCACAAACAGAAGCCCCAGGGCTCTCTCCAGACTCTGTCTCCTGAATCAACTCTCTCATCTGGGATATTGCATCCCCTGCACTTCACTATGCTTTAGTTTGATTTTAATTAAGTTTTTTTAACTGAAAAAGTTATATATACACATGGTAACAAAAAGGTCAGAGCAGGAAAGGATATACAATAAAAAAGCGAACTACTCTTCCCCCAAGATCCCACATCCTGTTCCCCAGAGGCAATTACTATCAAAAGCCCTCTGGAGACCCTTCTCATAGAGTCCTTTACATGCACGGGGCAAATGCTGGCTAACTCGACGGCTTTTTCAGACTCTCTTTCCTTGCTATCATGGCTGGAAAGCCAGGTACTTTTCCAGCCTTCTCTGCAGCTGGGTATGGGCAGGTGTGACCCTGTCCTGGACAGTGAGATGGCCCATGCTGGGGAGATGAGGAGCCAGGTGGCATCTGGGAAGCTCTCAATTTTCAGATTTAAAAAAAAAAAAAAGACAGTTGTGTCTGGCACTGACCAGTCCTTCTTCCTCACTGCTAATACTCAGATGTGATCTTCGGAGCAGCAGCATCCACCTTGGGACCATGAGGAAATAAGCATAAGGCTCTAAAAGCCAACACCTTTCATGATGGTGACGTGGGAAAGAAAGCAGCTGGGCCCCTGACAACCTTGGTAAGCAGCAACTGCTTCCCTCCAGATGTGGGATTACAGGAGAAAAATTAACCTGTGTTTTTTTCCCGCTGGTGTTAGTTCATTGATTCCTACAGGCCTATCTTATTCATTTCAATATCCCCAGAATATCCCACTGTATACATATGTATTACAGATAAACCCTGATCCCCTGCTGATAGACCTTGTTGTTTCAATTTTATCCTATTATAAACAATGCTTCCACAAACATTTTAGTAGGTGTATCTCCGTGTGCACATGGGCACACATCTACAGTCACTTGTGTGGTAGATCCTGTCTTTGCTGCCACTGACTTCCTTGACTGGACATTCTGAGGCCCCCTTGCCCTCCCAGCCCATCACCATGGGCTCACACTCAGATTCCCCTTTTTCTTCATTCACCCCCCTGCCCAGCCCTGAATCCTGGGACATCCACAGCCTTGGCCAGACCCCTGGGTTCCCACTAACCTGTGACCCAGTTTGGGTAAATACCCTTAGCTTTCTTCCTCTGGGACTAAAACCCAGGCTTGCTCTACGCAGGGTCCCATCCACCCTCACCTGGTGCTAGACCATGCGAGCTGCGGGCACCTGGGTCTGCACCCCAGCCCTGCCCTCCTGCCATTTCCAGAGCTGGCCCTCCCCATCTGCCCCTTTCCTGCTCTGGTGAATTGGCCCACATGGGTGCCTGAGGCCCGGCTCCCACAGGAAGCACAGTGAGCGGCCACACCCCACCTCTAGCCAGGCCCTGGCCCTGGTTTCAGCACCTGTAACCAACCTCAGAAATTCACACCAGAAACCCAACCTCACACCCCAACCCAAATCCCACTTGTCGGCAGAAGCTGACAAATACCACTGCTGGGTGGAAAGGGACCCACAGAGATGGAAAACCAGATACCCAAGAACGGACAAAACGTACGTGTGTCTTTGTGTACCAATGAAAGCAAACGTATTTTACTTTCTATCAGATCAGACTGGTTTACGATCTCCAGCCTATGCCCAGCCAGCCAGGGCATGCCAAGAGCTAAAACACATTAGAGGGTAGCAGGGGGCAGTAGGGGCTCAGCCCAGACACACAGGTTACATTCTCAGTATAAAATTTTGTCTTCTGGGGCAAAAAGCCACCTTCTTTGATTGGCAGATTTGCAAAGCTGTTTCCAATATGAGGCAGGGGCTGGCCACGGGCCAGGTTGCTGGCCCCTCTCCAGCCCTCTCCCCCATCACCCATCCTCACCAGCCAGCTGCATCTGGACTTACGTGGAGCAAGGGGGGAGGGCAGGGGGTCTTCCAAGACCACCTGGTCCCGTCCCCTGATTTTACAGATAAGGAAACTGAGGAAAGAGGTCCAAAAGGTGACAGTCACTTAGCAACAGAGTGAGGGGCAGAAAGGGCAAAGTTGCTTGTAGAGCACGTCCCATGTGGCAGGCACGGTCTATACGCGTATGTAAGGCTTGCAGCCCTCCTTTGAGATACTCAGTGCCATCTCCCTCTCACACATCAGAGACTCGAGGCTGGTGGAGGTAAAAGAACTTGTTCTAGGTCACACATCCAGTGAGGAGCAGAACTTGGGCAAAAACTTGGCCGCTCGACTCTCCATCCAGGCTCCTTCTACCACCCCGTGATGCCAGCAGGACAAGAGTGCAAACTGTGGGTCGGAGAGGAAGAGAGAGTGTGTTAAGGAAAGAAATGAGTAGTTATGATTAAACAATGAAAATGCAAATAAAGAGCCTAAAACAAGCCAGCAGGTGTTTGTGTTCTAAAGCCATGCCTTTCTTCTGAAGTAAGGAAGTACCTGAAAACCGAAAGGATGGGGCATTTCAGAGGGAGGCAGAAGCCACTTTGAAAGAGCTTCCACTACCCAAAACTGGATCAATGTGAGTAACAAAATAAGTAACGTAGTATTGGATTATAACCCAAAGTGTAAACATCTCGGAGTCCACACGAAAATAAGTACATAACTGGAAAAAAACATGGGGAGAAGAGACCATTCGCCTTGACAGCAGAATTCCACAAACTTTACATTGATCCCGCCCCCTCCAAGAGGTGGAGGGGGACCACCCTCCAGCATGGCGTGGGCTCTGCTCTGTGACTTGCCTCCGAAGAGGAGAGCAGGGAAAGGGGGGTGACGTTACTGTGGAGAACGCTGGCGGACACTGCCTCAGGCACCCAGGAGATCAAGGCCAACATCAGCAGCCGTGAGTCATATGACAGGATGAATGCGGCACTTCGCCACTGTGGTCTTCCTTCCAAAACCCATACCCCAGTCGCAGCATGAGAAAAACATCAGCCAAGCCCAAAGTGTGGGGTTCTACGAAATACCTGCCCTCAAAACCGTCAAGGTCATACACAACAAGGAGAGTCTGAGAAACTGGCCCAGACCAGAGGAGGCCATGGAGATGTGACAGTTGAATGGAAGAAGGGATCCTGGAGGGGATCCTAGGACAGAAAGAGGACTTGGGAAAAGGTGGCAAAACCCCAGGAACCCATGGAGTCTAGTTAATAGGGATGGGCGGACGCCAATGTCTTGGTTGAGACAAATGACTACATCTATAGCAGCTGCTAGCAAGAGGGGGGCCAGGTGAGGGGGTGCAGGGATCCTCTGTGCATCCTTGCAATTTCTCTGAAATTGCACAGCTATTCTAAGTGGAAGGTTTATAGTAAATAAATATGCAGAGATGTCTGGCGATCCTACCAGAAAAGTTGTGCTTAATTCACCATGCGTTAGACGGATTTGGGGATTTTAATATGCTGGACCGCTTCAGGTCAAGGAAACCAGAGTCCCTGGGCCTGGGGCCTGAACCTTGGACATTCACAAGGTCCCGGTGAGTGTCCCATGCAGATGGGGGTGAAACCACTTGCCAGGGTAAGACATGAGTTAAGTCCAAAGGGCTTCCATAGAAGCAGATGGAATCCTGAACAAATTCTAGAGGGCTCAGAGAAGGAAAAGCGCATCTCCTCTCCTGCCCACGAGACCTCTAAAGGTCGCATTGTTGGACCTCAGGCAGCTCGCACCCCGCCCCCCACCCGAGTGAGTCCTGGATGGCTGTTGTAATCAGGTGGTTGAAGGGTTCAAGTTTCCTCTTGGTGTGAAAATGCAAAGCGACCTAGGTCAGCTAGGAAAAGAGCAGGTGTCCTCTTTCGTCCAGCTGGGGTCACTGTCCCCTCAGGGGCCCCCCGTCGGCCCTTCCTGCCACACCAAGGTCTCAGACTTGACTTGGCTAAGCTCCCAGAGGTCACCCCAGGAGCACGAAGGCGACAGCAGGCCCCTGGAAGTCCCGGGCTCCGAGCCCCACATGGCTGGGTGAAGAGGGGAACCTTTTCCGACGGGCAGGCTGGCCCGGAGCCAGCAGGTCCCCAGATGCCACGCAACACACACCTGAGCGGGGTAAGAGAATAGGTGTGTGTAAACAGTATTTGAAAAAGAAAATAGCTGTACAAATACGGCACTTGTTAACACAGGTGTTTATAGGTGGAATTATTTTTCCAGGGCTACTATCTCCCAGCCTTCTTTGTAAGTCCCAGCTCACACCTGCAGGGACTTTCCTATTAAGTGAAGCCACAAAGGGGAAATGGATAGTCGTATCGACTTTACGAAGCAGGAGGTCAGCGATCGGCTGCAGGCCTGGGTCGTTTTCACCCAGTTTCTCCCTTGCTGGAGTCGCTTTCATTTTTTCAACCTGCTCTAACAGGATTTGGCCTGTTCAGGGCTTCCTGCTCAGCTTAGAAGCTCCTCTCGGCCACCCGAGGGCAGTCACGGCGAGACACTGCTCTCCCGGCCCGTGGGCGCTGGCTGCTTCCTGACCAGCGGTACCTTACTCTGCTCTCTCTCCCCAGGGGAAGGCTCACGACTTACGTCGTATGGACAAGAAAAGCAAAGACCCTTGTCTGAATTCACAGAGCTAATAAGTGGAGGATGCCAGGGAGGGCATCACATCCAACCCAGGCCGAGTCCAGAGGGGACCCCCAGGGAACAGTGCTCTCTGCAGAAGCACAGATTCGTCAAGTTTATTTTTTGTTCCCCCTCATAGTAGAAGGTAGTGCTGTCAGGTGGTAACGAGTTACAAAGTGTTAAAAATTATGGAAGAGAAACTTAGTATCACCCAGCGGCACCCTTAAAGATGGTGAAGATGGCAAACTTCACGTTACGTGTATTTTGCCACCATTTAAACTTTATGGAAGAGAAACTTAAAACTGAGAACATCCTATTCTGTACGAAAACCTAACACAAAGTAGGTGAGTTTGGTTTTCAGTTAGTCTGTCCGTTTTTGGTAACACCCGGTTTTTGCATTCTGAGAGAATTCTGTCCTCCGGAAAGACCTTCTCTTACATGAGCCTTTTATTCATGCAGATGTGAGGTGAGAATTTCCCCATTATCGGAGGGGGGAGGCCCTCAAAGGTGAAATACCCCAAATGCAGATTCTTCAGAGTGAGGTGTCAAGGGCTCCAGTTCCCGGTCTCAAAGGCAGGGAAGGGGTGAGGAGGGAGGTGGGCGGGGGACCTTCGGCCCGGAGGAGGAGCGCAGCCCTGGGCACACAAGGATGCCGGAGGTGAGGACACTGACCGGCAAGCCCGGGAGCACCAGCAGCTGCAGCACTGGGCACAGGCCCTCCTCGGGCCCTGTCGTCAGCCTCCAAGAAGCCAGTTGAATGTGGCAGCTTGGGGGACGTGCGGAGGACTCTGTCACTCTCGGAGAGGGCCAGAAGATGCTGTGACCAGCTGGCCAGGGGCCGCTGATGGGAAAGCCAACACGGCAGCCTGGCTGGAGGGGCCGGGGGCTGAGCGGGATGGGATGGGGAGGGCTGGGGGAGGCTACGTCTCCTGCAAGCAGCCAGGTAGGGAGCTCCGTTCCAGTGGGACCCTCAGGGTGAGTGACCCCATAGCGAGTGGAGAACTGGGGTCCTTTGCCATCAGTAGCTTTCCATGTCACTGTATCTACAAACCAGGGGGAAACTTTATTCTTTGGTTTCAGCAGCAAAAGCTTCTGGCCCACCTTAAGGAATGAGGAGGTTTCTGGAAACTTTATGAACCATCACTCTGTTCCGACGTCCCTCTTTGACCTCCACTCCCAGACCAGCTCCGTTTCACAGATGAGGAAACAGAGGGTCAGAGAGACCGTGGCGTTCACAAGTGGGCCTAGTCCTTGAAGGCTGTCTGGGGTTAAGCCCCGCTGTCCTGGTCCCTGCCGTGGCTCTTCCATCCTCTACGACACTCTCTCCAGGGAAAAGGAGAGTCCCTGAGGGCAGAGAGGGGAGCCTGGCCCTCCCTCCAAAGCCCTCCTGGCTCCTCCCTGGACCACCGCCAGCCCTGCCTCTCCTCTGCATGCAGGTAGTGCCAAGCAGGGCCAGCACACAGGCCTAGCCCTGACTGGAGGCCAGCCACTGGTCTGCCCTGCCACTTGCCAAGGGGACGGAGAGAGAAAGAACACCAGCTGAGAATTTCAAAGTTCACCACCGAGAAGCTGAAAGGTTTTCCATTTGAATCTGTGACAAGTCTCTAAAAGATGGCATGATGCCTCGCTGGACATTATTTTACGTCATTCTAATTAAGATGACCGCATATGATAATTACAGACCTGCTCCTCCGTTACGTGGAAATAATTGGGATGCTGGGACTCCCTCTCCACCTGCCACACTGGAAGCTCCAGGCATCACACTGGCGTCCCCACCTCCGTGGCCTCTTGAAGGAAACCAGAGTCAAGGGCGTCCAGCGGGCGTCTCCATCCACAAGCTGATGCGTAGGGAACCCCATGTGCCAAGAAGGGGCGTCATTAAAAATGATTTTCATTCTCATTGTGCACTAGTCCTCTTCCTCTCTGTCAGTTTCAGGGCTGCCACCAATGTGCAAAATGCACACACACACACACACCCATGGGGCAGTTTTCTAACATGAACTCCCAGTGTCCAGTTTTAAACCTAGACCCACACACACACAAGGCCACATCTTCTGAGCCTTTCCTCCACCTCTAGGGCTGACCCGTTGCCTGGAGCACCCTGGGTTCCCTGGGGATGTTTGTTCAACCCTGACCACCTGGAGCACGCTGGCATCTTCTTCGATGTGTCATGTATGAACTATCTCTGACTCTGGTCCTAAGGGAGCATCTCTCTCCTGAGTTGCCTGGCTGGGCGACTGCTTCCCTTCGCTTCCAGCCTGAAACTCCACCTGGGAGAGCAACCCGTGCACCAGACACAGCTCAGAGGCACAGCCAGAAACAAAGAGGCCCCGCTCCCCAGGCAATGACAATCTCTCCCATGTTTCAGGGTCGTGGGCAGCTCACTATGATTGAGCCACTCTTTCATATCTCCCGACGCTGACTTCTCACTCCAATGTGGTGACATCGGTGCCTGTAGATACATGAAATAAAGGGAGATCGCTACCATTAGCCTTGCCGGAGGGAAGCACCTGGGAGGAACCATCCTGTGGTCAGAGGGGCTGACACTTGTCATCTGGAGGCCAGGACTAATTAGATGCATTGGCTGTTGGCTCCAAAGTGACTTCCATGGGACAACCAAGTGCCGAGTGGCACAGGAAGAGGCAGCCGGCACACAGGTGGGCCTTCCATTCTGCACGCACGTCGTGGGCCCTGCAGGGCTGTGATCAAGTTCAGGGCCAAGCACGATCCAGGCCGTGCTGCTAGTTCTTTCCCCTTCCTCAGAGTCAGCCAGGAGGTCCACCTGAGCACAGCCATGGGGTAGTGGGAACCATGTAGGCTTCGCCTGTGCGATGTTGAAGCCCTAACCCCCAGTGTGGCCATAACGGAAGTTAGGCTAATAAATAAGCCACAAGGATCTATTGTACAGCACAGGGAATATAGCCAATATTTTACAATAACTACCAATGGAGTATAACCTTTAAAACTTGTGAATCACTATGTTATACACCTGAAACATATAATATTGGAAATCAACTATACGTCAATTTCTCTAAAAAGTAGACAAAAAAGATTCAACGAGGTCATAAGGGTGGGGTCCTTATCCAATAATTTTGGTGGCCTTATAAGAAGAAGAGAGACCAGAGCTCTCTCTCTCTTGACTCTGCCTGACCTTGATCTGGGACTTCCAGCCTGCAGAGCTGTAAGAATTTCTCTTGTTTAAGCCACCCCGTCTTTAGTAATTTGTTATGTCAGCATGAGCTAAGTAAGACACCCTCATCCATCCCTCTCAAGGCAGGAAGCCCTCTAATCATGCCCCACTAAGAGGCCGTCAGGCTAGGCTTGATTACCTCCAGGGACAGGGTGCTCACTCCTATGCCATCAGCTTTGGGATATTAGAATGGAGATAATTAAGAACTTTGATCTTCAAAGACCTGGGTTCAAAGCCTTTTTTCCCCAAGCTCACTTCTCCTCCCCTAACCCTGTGCCTTCCATACGGGGGAAGGGTCTCTGCGCACGTGCAAGCATCCCAGCCAGAGACCAAGAGCACCATGCTGGACTCCCCACCACCACTCTGCTCTCAACCCCCGTGCAGTCTGTTCCCTGGTCCTGGAGAGTCTGCCCCCTTCATCTTGGTACCCAGGCCCTCCCCTCCCCTGTGGCCGCCTGCCGCCAGCAGCCATTGCCCACCCTCTCCTGGCTTTCTGCTACGGCTACCCAACTGGGTCCTTCCCCTCTGACTGCTATGCCCAGATTCATCCTCCAAAGTGCTCTCAAGGTGAGCATCCCAAACACAGTCCTGACCGCACGCTTTCCCACTTAGAAGTGCCGCCATGTCTGCTGGTGCCCCCTTAGCTCTGTATCCCTGCTGCTTCACACTTGGTCCCATTCCTGACCTGAGAAGAGTCAAGGGAAAGATTTCCAAGACCTTTCTGATGAGGTTGGTGGTAAATCTCTGGATGTTGCCTAATAAAATGTGACAACATCTGCAGGGTCTCCATAGTTCCGTAAGCCAGTTTTTTCCAAATGGCAATGCAAAATCACACATGAGCAAAAGATTCATCAAAGAAACAGTAGACAAATAGACTTTAAAGTAACAGTGAACACACATCGCAATTAACTTTTTAAGAAACTATCACTAGCAGAGCTTTAGTGCAGTATCAAAAAAAAATACCCAAAATTATCTAAAAAAAGACAATTAAAATACTAACTACATATTCGTGTGAGGCTGGATTTTTTTCAACCAACAAAATATGTTACAACAGATTAAACGCAGAGACACAGAATCCAACATCTATTATATCCAACGTTAAAGAGCAAAAAACATAAATTAACGTCATTCTTCCTACTATTTTTTGTTTTGGAAAGAATATATAGTTTGTTTTATAAAATTGTTATTTAAGGTAATATGTAATAGTTTTAATTAGTGTTATTTTTAATGAATTAATGAGTAATTTTTTAATTTTTCAATTATGATTTCTAATGCAGTAAATAGCAATAGCTATAACCCACATAAACGAAAGCTCTTTGGGGTCCTCAGTAATTTTTAAGAGTATAAAGCTGTCCTGAGATCAAAACTCTTGGGACACGCTGGTCTGATCACTTACTACTCAAAGCAGGATGGGCAGCTCCTAAAAATCTGTTAGAAATGCAGGATCCAGGGCCCCCATCAGGTCTACTGAGTCAGATTCTGTATTTTAACAAGATCCTATTAAGATCTGATAAGTGTTTATCCAATACGCAGGGGGGCACTTATGCAAGTATTTATGATGTTCTGGGACCAGATCCTGTTGGACTAACACTTCTCTTAGTGCGACGTTTTCCTGTGGGGAATCAGCTCCCCAAGAAGCAGACTCGAATCAGGGAATAACCCCGAGGCAAAGCATCGTGGGTCCCACCCACAGGGCCACGTCTGGGGAGCATGGGGCCCCTGCACGGAGGCTCTGGGTGGGACACGGGGCCTTCTAGCCACGACGTCTGCCTCCGTCCAGATTCCATACATGCCTGCTGGTGAGAAACACAATCCCCACTGAGGGGGTCCAAGCCCACCCCACCCCGGGCCACCCCCACACCAACCACAGCACGCACCCCCCCCCCACACACACACACACACTCACACACACTCACACTCACACACACTCACACACACACACACTCACTCACACACACACTCACACACACACACACCCCGCCCAAGGGCGCGCTGACAGCCCCTGAATGCAGCACGCCAGAGCTGCATCAGCCCAGCCTCCTCAGACCCCAGCCCTGCCCATCGCCCCCCGGGGAGGATTAAACACTCCACAGGCTGGGGATGGGCAGGCAGGGTCCCGCTGGGGTTGGGACGGGGAGGGCACAAGAGCTGGGCAGCAGCACCAGGGCCCTGGGCTGGGGGCTGAGCGGGAGCATCTGGCTTCGGTGCCAGAGGCCAGTCAGCATGAGGACCCACAGCCAACACGCGGAGGCAGGTGCAGGGCGCCGGGTCGCCAGGGGCGGCTGGGATTACGGACAAAGCCCGCGGAACAGCGCCTGGCACGCGTGCTCAGCAAACCACCAGCAGCGAGGGAGGGGCCTGAACAGGGTCTGGCTCACGGGCCTCAGCAGGAGCCAAGCCTGCGGACACCTTGAGCTCGGACTCCAGCCTCCAGAGGGGTGAGAGGGCACATCTGTGCTGTCTGCGATATTTTGTTACGGCAACCTGGGAGCCATGACGACACCTGGTTTACAGGTGAGGAACCTGGAGGTCTGGAGATGAAGCACTTCGCCAAGGGCGTGTGGCCAGAGCAGGGCCTAGTTCTGGGCCCCTGTGGAGAGCAGAGCTGGGCGCCAGCTGCATCTGGGGTGGATCTCGGCGGCACCACTGACCCTGTGAACTTTGCCTTGTCCCTTGTCTCCTGACCTCCCCGAGCAGGAGACATCCAGTCCCGACCAGCCTGGCCATGCAATTGACCCCTGACCACGGTCACCCCCGTGGCAGGAGCTGAGTCAGGGGCATCACGGGCTCCGCCGGGTGGAGGCAGGGGCCCTCAGCACCATCTCAGCAGGAGAATTTGGGAACTAGAGCCCCGGCCGCCGGAGCCCTGCGAGAGCTCTTCCACTTCCGCCACTTCCCCACGGCTCTCCCCTTTGTAACTACCCTTCTGCCCTGTGTGGCTGTGAATCAACCCCTCACAGCGGCCAAGGCTGGCCTTGGGGACCAGCAGCGGCCGGAGCTGGAGAAACCCCGTCCCCCACGGAGCCAGGCCAGCCCGGGGTGGGGGAGGCGGCAGCCAAGACGGCTGCTGCGGAGGGATCCGGGGGTGCGGGGCGCCCAGCCGGCAGCCAGTGCCTAGAGATTCCCTGAGCCCCCAGCACCCGCTGAGCAGGTGCCTGATGAACTCAGGGCTCAACGCAACCTCTCTCCCCGGGAGACCCAGGGGCTGCTGTCCCAGCTACCATCGGAGGACGGGATCCCAGACCTTGGATGCTGCTTTGCTGGTTACTTTCTTCCCCTGCAAATCCAGCTGCTTCCCTTTCTGCTCCTCATCTATGAGAAATCCTCTGGTCCTATTCACAAGGGAGACGGGGAAGGCGACCGGGAGGGATCTCAGCGGGCTGTCCTCTGTGCTCCGGGCTCCAGCAATTCCACCCAGTCAGGGAGGTGCAGGGGGGAGTGGGTGAGGGCGGGAGCGGAGCCGAGCGCCTCCCAAAACACACAGCGATGCATCCAGACCACAGCCTCTACTCACATACTTGCTTGTGCGCTGGGGCAGGAGCATTTACATGGTGTCTCTGACCTAAAAACACATTTTTACGTACGTTATTCCCTCTGATCCCACGAGGCTGACACGGCTGTGTTAGTACACAGATGGGGAAACTGGGAGTTAGACTGGCCCAATGACTGGGCTGGAACTGAAACCTGCAGGAGGCCCGGGTGGTGCCCTCAGCATCAGGGACCCCATCCTTCAGGACACATCATGGCTACAAAACAGCACCTTCCTGACTCTCAGAGCTTCCTCAGAGCTGACCTCTGCCGGCAAAGTCCTCTTCCTTACCTCCAACCCAGCCCTGCAAGCTGCAGTCCCAGCTGTTCCCTGTGTTCTGTCCAGAGCAGAGGAGAGAGAAGCCCTCACACTGTAAAAGCCCCCGTGTGCCTGCAGACGTAACACCCACCCCCAAAGTCTCATCACCCCCCAAACTACCCCCCGCTCTAATTCTGTCTTTACTGCTCTCTGGGGGCAGGGGATTGGGGATGGGAGGCATGGGACTGGCACAGGGCTCAGTGCAAAAGTCAGGGGCATCCCTTGGGCTCCTTCCTCCCCATGGCACCAGACCCCCATCTTTGGGTGACAGAATGAGATGACCTACAGCCCAGCTCAGCACCAGGCATGGGAAGGTGGACGGGCCCTCGGCCTGCTCACCTCTGTCTCTCACCTCTCCTCCATTCCCCTCGGCCAACGTGGACTCAGAGCTTTTGGCCCCAAGCCCACCCATGCTGCGGTCCTCAGCAAAAACTCGGCGAGATTCCTGTCCTCGGTCCTGGGTGTGGTGAAAGCGTCGAGCGGGCCTGGGCCTTGACAGGTCCCTCTGAGCCCTCTGCGTGACTGGCACTCGGAGGCCTTGGTCCACCCAGCTTAGGACTCAGAGATCTGGACGAATAATGCCCCCCCCCACTCCGTTTTCTGGGGTGGGGGAAAGAATGTCACGCAGAGGCGAGCAACGGCCTAACGGAGCTCGAGATAGGTAACATCTATCACGTCCCTGCAATCTGCAAGCTTATCACTGCCTGGGAAGATTAGATTAGTGAGAAATCCCACTCCTGATACCTAACGCCTAGCCCTCTTCTGCCTGCGCCTGCAGTGGCAACAACTTGGCCGGCTCTTTTCCAAGTGTAGCAATGAGCAGGCAGACCTCCCTGTTCCCAGCTCCCCTCCTCCTCGGCCTCATCCACACCATAAAGTCTCCCTCCAGCCGCCTAGGTTTTCCACCATGGTGGCCCAGCTGGGTCTCTGAGGCCCTGCCGCTGGCTGGTCACTGTCACAGCCTCAGGTTTTCTGGAAAGGAGCACGGTCCCATGTGTCTCTCCCGATGGAAAGGCTCCACCCAGCCACACGAGTCCCCCACCCCGGCCCTGCGCCGGGCCTGACCTTTGCTCCCCAGAACCGCTGATTTGACAGGAGCTGAATGATGAAACTTTCATGTCCTGTTTGCATTTCACACAGTTGGAAGAAATTCATAAAGAAAGGGTCTTTTAACAGAGAAGAGTAAAGCAGTGTCTTTGGCTGGGGTCTGATGGCCAAGTCTTGCCCTCTAGAAAAACTGTGCCGGCTGGGTTCCAGGGTGCCTCCTGCCTGTCAGCACCTGGGGAGCAGGGCCCGGACTTAAGCCTTAGAGATGGTGGAACCCCGAGAGCTCACACAGCCCCTCGGCCGTTCTCCCCAATGGCTCCAAGGCCCAGAGTCCCCAAAGAAGTTCCATTTCGATCTGAGTTGCAGGAGCACGAAGCCGGGGTTTGCTTCCTGAGCTGGTGCTCTGGGCCGCGGCTGCAGAGGATGGAGCTCAAGGGTCAGCTGCTGACCCTTGAGCTCCACCCTCTGCAGCCGCGGCCCAGAGCACCCCATGTAGGGGCCAGTCCGCCCACACCCCCAACCTGTCCCTCTCCCTGCCATAAGGTCACCTGTCCTTACTCTCCAGTGCCAGCCTGGGATGAAAAGATTCAACTCAGGCAGAGGCTGACCTCTTCCAAGGGGCTGTCATCTTTGGCCTGGTTCCTCCAGGTGAAAGGAGAGGCGATAAAGCAAGGCTCGCACGCGAGGAGCGGTTAAACTTGACGGTGTCTCCAGCCACGTGACCCTCCAGGGAAACACACACAGCCCCTCCTGTGGGCCTGCCACTTCCCACGGCCCCGGGCTCCCTGGCTGCCACTGATGAGAAAGGGAATCCAGAATCTTCGAGCAGAGAGAAGCCTGCTATCCCAGCGGACTGGAAAAGTCCACATGTGAAAAATACCCAACTCTTCATCCTGTGCTTTAGTTTGTCAAGTCTTCACCTGCCCCAAAACCTTCGGCAAGTGAATGCCTGGAATAATTGAAAGTTCCCAGAAAATATCATAGCCCTGTTCCCTCTAAACACATGTTCTCGCCTCTCTCTTTCTCTTATTCTGTCTGTCTGTCTTGCTCTGCCATTCCTTCCCATCACCTTATCCCACCCCTCATTCTTTCTCTTAGTATATGCTTTTCTCTCTGTGTGTCTGTTTCTCTGTCTCTTGTCTCTGTCCTTCTCTGTGTCCGTCTCTTTCGTGTCTATCTCTCTCTCTCTCTCTGTCTCTGTGTCTGTCTCTGTCTCTCTCTGTGTGTCTGTCTCTTTCTCTGTGTGTCTCTGTCCCTCTATCTCTCTCTCTCTGTGTCTGTGTCCGTCCCTCTGTTTCTCTGTCCGTCTGTCTGTCTCTCTCTCCTCTTCTCTTTTTGGCGTGTCTCCTTCTCTGCCTGGAGGGAGCTCTGCTTTTGTGGCCCCTCTCCCCAGATGAATGTCTCAACATCTACAAATATTAACTTCATTAATTTGGGAAGGATTTATCGGTGCAGAGGTTAATTGTCTTTCCCTGACATGTTTTTACTGAATACATCTGGGTGACAAAATTAATTTCCTCATTAGCTATTTTTAAAAGTGGAACAAGCTGGGGGGAAATCAGTGCAGAGACTTTGCAGTGTGAGCTGTTCTAGCCTCTAGGCCCTGCCCCAGGCCCCCTCCCAGGGGCACCGAGGTCAGTGGTCAGGGATCGGAGGGACCCTGGAGGGAGGGAGGGGGGGAGGGCCTGCCGAGAGACCTGAGTGCTGAGTTCTGGGGTGAAGCTCCAGGGAGCCCACCCCAGGGAGAGGCCTGGGCCCAGCCGCCGGGATTCAGGTCCCAAGCGGCTGCTGCAAGGCCCTCCTCTTCCCCATGGGGGAGAGCCTCCTCCCAGCTGGACACCCAGATCATGGTCTTTTGAGCAGAGTAAGAGTAGCAGGTAGAGACAGAGATGTATCAAAGGGGTCCCAGCTCTGGGACCCGGCCCCCTGCACCCAGGAAGCCAGACCACGCCGCAGCGAGGGGCCGCGGGGCCTGCATGCCCCCTCGGGGCCTGGCCAGCCAAGCCCACGTGAGCTTACGGGGTGGGGGGGGGCCTGCACTGAGGGGTGGCCCAGGTGAGCGGCAGGGCGCCAGCCCCTCCGGCGCCCCGGCCCGGCCCTCAGTGCTAGGACGCTGGGACCACCTCGTGGCAGGTCACCGGCCAGGAGGCTGGGGGTGATGAGCAGGTGAGCGCGTGGACGCCGGACCAGCCACGCAACATCCGGGGCCGGCTTCCCGGGCTGCGGAGGAAATGGCTGCTCCCACCCTCCCCCCAGCTCCCGCTGCCTGAAACTCTGAACCTGGGCTCCAGCTCAGAAGTCCAGGACCCTCCACGGCTGTCCCAGCCCCTCCACATCCTCTGTAACCTCCCTCCCTTGAGAGTCCCCATTCTTGTCACTCTCACTGATTGCCCGGGACAGAGGTGACCAGGACGTGCAGACCCGGCAAGACTCAGAGTCCAGAACTTTCCCCAGCCAAGCCTGCTCCCCCACCTGGCTTCTTCCAGGCTGGCAGCAAGCACTTTGGTCCTCTTCTAGCGGAAGAGAATGCAGACACCCAGGGGCCAGACGCTGCCCTGGGCCAAAGGCAGGCCAGATCCAGAGGCCCCTTCCTTCTGGCCAGGCCCTGGCCTCACTGGGGGCCCAGCCTCCGTGCTATCTGCCCTTCCTTTCTAGGAAACGAGGAGGCCTGGGATGCGGTGCCCATACAAATCCTGAATATCCTGTTGCTTTAAACTGAGATATCTCACACACACACACACACACACACACACACAGGCATGCTCCCGCAGGCTACTTCTGACCTAGCCCAGCAAATGTGCATACTGCAGAAACTTCAGGAACAGGAAAAACCAGACCCGGCGAGCGATCTGAATGTCACAAGCCGTCCGCTGGGCCTCTCCTTTCTCACGGCCTCCTCGCCTTCCTGCAGGCGGCATCTCAGCCGGGCAGAAGGGTTCTTGGCGTCAGGTCACCTTCAGGCCCTTCCCTAAACCCACTGCTTTGGCCACCCACCACCCGCTGGGCAGACGTGTGCGTAAAGGCTGGTGAGGGCCCTGCAGGAGCACCCACTCTCCCGGTGCCCTCCCCTGGGTTACTGGATGCACCAGTAGGAGGCGGTCACACACACAGCCGGGAGCCCCGGAGCCACACCCAGGTCGATTTGTGAGAAGCCACACCCAGCCTCTCATCAACTCCAATCTGATTTAAACCTGAAAAGGCATCTCCACCTGCCCCCTGACAGCTGTCCTTCCCTGCTGCCAGCCTCCCTGACCCAGGGTTTCCTGGGACAGGAATCCCAGACTTCCCTGTGAGGGGTAGGAGTCTGGCAGTAAAGTGGGACGAGGCAGATTCACTCCCGCTGCCCCAAATCGAGACTCACTCCAGCCAGCCTGTCCCTGGAGGTAATGAGGAGCAAGCCTTTGGGCCCCCACACCCCCCAGATGCTGAGCCTGTGGATGGGGGAATGCAGGGGTCAGGGAAGGCTTCCCAGTGGGGATGATCACGGAGCTGGGTTCTGAAGGATGAAGAGGAGTTTGCTGAGCTGATCTGAGGGGAAGGGCATGCAGAGAGGGAACAGCGTTTGCAGAGGCCCTGGGGCTTGGAAAGGACCTGGCCTGACTGAGGAACTTGGAGCTGCTGTGTGTGGCTGGCAGGCATACTTCAGAAGTTCAGGGAGGTTGGGTAGGCGACAGAAGCAAGGAGCCCTGGGTGCTTCTGCCCAGCGGTTCTTAGCTGGAGTGGAGCAGGCACTGGCACGATCCAACTGTGGGTCAGGAAGGGCACTTGGGGGGCAGCACAGAGGCCAGACTGGAGCTGTGAGAGCCACAGGGATGCTTCATCTTGAAACCAGGAGCACTTCTTCTACTGGGATTGCCTCCTCTAAGAAAATGAGCCGAGACAGTGCCAGATGGATCCTCAGAAAACCTCAGGGAGGAAACAGGAAGGTCTGGTCCCAGGGCCCAGCAAACAGGCCAGGTTCCTGACCAGTGAAGTGGTTTGCCCTTGAGTTTTATAGAATCAGAAAAGTTAGACCTTGCCCCATTGTAGAGATGGGGCAACCGAGATGGAGGGAGGCTTCGTATCACGGTAAGTCAGTGCACCAGGAATAGCACCCGCTCCCCCTGGACTCCCACACTGGGCCACACGCTTTGATGTGGGCACCGCAGCTGCACGCGCTTTCCTGCAAACGCACCTGGCTGCCTGCGTCGCCTCCAAATGTGGGCGTTGCGTGCTTGGAGGTGCCCCACCTGAAACACCATCCCCCTATTTCCAACGCCGCAGATAGAGAATTGTCCAGGAAAAAAAAAAAACCTAAGGCCAGAAAGGAAACGTCTCAGGGAGCTCAGGCTGCTTCTGGCTCTGCAGAGCCCAGGTGAGGACCCCGGTTTTCTCCAGCCAGTCCTCATCCTCTCCTTCATGTGATCATCTGTCGAATCCCGTCTCTCCCACTAGAGAAGCACTCTGAGCACAGATGTGTGAAAAGTGCCCAGCGGTCACGTGCATGATGAAGCACATCTGTGCAGAGGCTGCCTTGAAACAGGAGGGGATTAAGATGGAACTTCCCCAGAACGTCTTGGGGGCAGTACTAGGGGGTCCCCAGGGCTCACCTCCCTGTGACCCATGCCTCTCCTCTCTTCCCAGGTTTTCTGTCTTTGAAAAGAACCAATCCTGGTCAGCATTGCCCAGAGCCATCTGGCCAGTCTGGCGTGGGCACTTCCAGAGCTGGTCCCGCCTGAGGGCAGCGAGGTTTGTCGGTGGCCCTGAGAAGCACAGGCTTCAGAAGCCAAGGTTTTCTTGTATTCTGGGGGTTGGGACATTTTGAGAGGGAAAAAATAAAGTGTTCTGCAATTTTGCTCTCACTCCAAAGGCACGTTGCTTTGGAAAGTGGTCGGATTCTGCATTTGGCGGATGTTAGGATCCAAAAATATGACGATGGAGGAAGGGCAGTGCTTTTTAGGATTTAACAAATTTTCTCAGACACATTTTAAACTTGATTGTAGCTTGAAATACTAATAGTATGTGTGTCTTACGTTCAACGAAGAGCATCTACCTGCCTAAGCGTACAAGGCATTTCTAGGAGTGACTGCAGTCTTCTGCTCACGTCACTTACCAGCTAAAAACCCTCAGGGGCGCCCCACTGCCCTCAGATGCAATCACTGCTGTCATCTCTAGGGAGATTAGTGAGGGCTGCACTGAGCACTTGGCATGGAGGACCTCATTTAAGTCTCAAAACAAGGGTAAAAGGAAATAACATGCAGGCCATTATACAGAAGAGAAAGCTGAGGCTTAGAGAAGTGCAGGACTTGTCTGAGCCCGCTGTACTACACGGTGTCAGAGCTCGGATGAACCCCAAACGTAGCAAGGTCATCATCCATCCAACGTCCCCCCTCCCCTTCATCTAATTCCTATCCTGGTACGACAGCTCAGGCCTCACCTACTGCTCCCAAGGGGCCCTCCCCTGCACCTGCCCACGTCTGACCAGGGAGCTCCTCCAGACGAGGCGAGGCGACGTCCTTGTTGCTGGCTTTACCTGCCTCCTCCAGACTGGGACCCCTGAGGACAGGGATTTGGGCTCTGGGCGCCAGGTGGTCCCTTGCCGTGTCCACACGGAGCCTGGTACCCATGAGGCGGACAGCGATTGCGTGCGGAGAGAATCACTTAGCTCTGCACTGAGCACCACGTTCATCCTTCACAACCCACATCTCTCAGGAAAAGTAATACAATGTACCCATGAGGTCTGTGTCTTCCCACACTCAATGGTGAGACAGGACGGCCCGGAAGGCAAGGTAAAGCGCAGACCGCCTGCCGGGCCCCCACTCAGAAGGCGGGCTCAGCGGGCCAGGCTGGGCCGGAGGTTTTGCACTTTACACAGCCTCCCAGGTGCCGCCGCTGCCGATCCTGGCCTCGCCCTGCGGAGACACAAGCCCTGTCCACTCGAGCCCAGGCTCGAGAAGTGACCATCTAGCCAGTTAAAGACGCAGCCAGAGGCTTACCAACATTGTGAACAACTTCAAACTCTGGTTCAGACTTACAGTTACCAAGGGGGGAAGGCAGGATGAATTGAGAGATTGGGATTGACAGATACATACTACTCTGTATAAAATAGATAGCTATTAAGGACCTACTATATAGCACAGGGAACTCTATTCAAAACTCTGTAATGACGTATGTGGGAAAAGAATCTGAAAAACAGCGGATATATATATATATATATATATATATATATAACTGATTCACTTTGCTGTAAAGCAGAAAGTAACACTACATTGTAAAGCAACTATACTCCAATAAAACTTAATTTAAAAAAAAACCCTCTGGTCCACGGCATGAAAAAACAAATGAACACATTCTCAGTTTTCTATTTGAAGGAGTCATTTGCTATGGTGGGGGATTTTCTTCTGCACTTTCCGAAATGCCAGGAAATAAAATTTTAAATGTGATCACCCTCTCCTCATCTGGGCCACTGCAAGCTCACCTGGTTATACCTCAGAGAGAACCGGGGCTCCCCGCGAAACGGGGCAGCGCTCAGCCCAGAGTTACGTTCTGACTCGTCAAAACATAACACCCTTGACTTCGGCAGGGGTGCATTCAGAAAAAATTCCCTTAGACCACACACACGCACTCACATGCACAGGCCACACACTCGTACATGCGCACACACCATCCACTTTCGGTTGGCGGCGAATGTGCGGGTGTTTCGTGTGCCTCACTCGCTGGGGCCCGCGGGGAAGGCCCAGGGGACCAGGGAGGTGCCGTCCCTCCGCGCGCAGCGAGAGATGCCCCCTGGCCCCAGCACAGCATCCCCGCAGGCCAGGGCCGTGAATCACGCAGCCCGGTCCTTTCCCAGTTACCGGAGCTATCGGAGCTGACTGAAAAACCAGTAGCAGCTGGCAGGAAATGGGTGAGAGCACTGACCACAGATAAACTGTAGGCCTCCGCAGAGCAGCAGCAGATAGACCCTGGGACAGGAAGTCGAGCTGTCAGGCCTCAGCCCCACGCCCGCTCACAGGGCACTCCCGGGGCCACCACAGGCTGCACGCACCCGATAATGCTCGGGGACACAGCTGTGGGGTCAAGGCCACGGGAGGCGCGGCCAGACTGGCACAGCCCACAGCCCCGGAGGGAAAGAAGGGGCCAGGAGGGAGAAGGAAGCACGGAGAAAACCCCTGATTGGGAGCTCCAGGTTCAGCCAGGACCAGGGGCAGAGGCAACGGTTCTAGCCATCGGGGCTGTGATGAAATAACAGCCGGCCCGGGGCTACCTTGTCAGGGTCAAGTCAGCTGCTGCCCGTGTATTTCTTAACCAGGGTCCCTGCCGCAGAATGCCCGGCTCCCAGGAGCAGAGGTGCCCAGCCCCACTGAGCATGAGAGGCAAGGAAGCACTGCTTTACCGAGCACAGACCCAACACCTTCAAATACTCTCTCAGCTTCACAGCCAACGCTAGGGACAGACCCTCTGAAGTTCATAGCGATGGAGAAAACAATAGCCGGGCAGCGTCCCAGACCCATCCCACAACCATTACCCCGTTCAGTGCTCCCAGACATCCTAGGAGGATCACCCCCATTTTACAGATGAGCAAACTGAGGCCCAGGGGCTTAGTCCACCTCCCCCCTGGGTCATGAGCTTGTGAGGGACAGAGCCCAGATGCAAGGTCTGACTGCAGTCTCTGTGTTATACACCGAGTTCACGATCCTCTATTCACAAGGAGCCCTTGGGAGGTGCAGGAAGAGAGGGAGAGACGGGGAGGTGAGAGGAGCCGAGGGTGAGGGTCTGTGGTCAGTGTTCAGTAACATCCTCCCACGGCCCGGGGTGGACGCCGGCCCAAACAGCCCAGTGAGAGGGGACCCCAAAGCAGACCCAGGGGTTCTTCCAGGGGCAGCCAGAGCAGGGTGCCCTGCTGGCTGCCCGCTCCTCGATGACATCTCTGTGACAAGCTCCAGCGTCTGCACTTGAACTCCTGAACCGGGTCTCCACCTCCAAGGGAAAAGAGGCTGAGCTGAGAAAGGCTGACTTGGGCATTCCCAGGCCTTCCTCTGACTCTCCCTGCAGGCTGCACACTGCGAGGGGCAGGGGTCCCTTTCCTGCCTCTGAGAAGCAGCACAGTGTACCTGCCCCTGCGGGGGGGGCAACCCCTCTGCTGGCACCGAACCGGGGCCATCTCTCTCGGGGCAGCAAGACGAGAGTTCAGCTGGGCGACTGACTCACCCTTGTTCCTGGAACTGTCTGAAGGCGGGAGAGGATGCTGTGGGTAGGTTCTAACTGTATCATCTGGGCTGGGGCCGGTAGCAGATGGTCCCTAGAAAAAAAAAAAATACTTCCATGTGGGCTTAAAATAGCACAGCACTCACCATCAGCTGAATGGGGAAATGGAGGAGCCCGCCGGTCACATGGGGGTGGGCACTGCAGCCTGCAGGTTGGGACACAGGGGCCCAGGCACCCGCCGCAGGGGCCGGCGCCTGGAAGGCAGGAAAGGGAAGCCTTGGCGCTCCCTGTCTGCCCAGCCTTTAGGAGGCAGTGGCAGCAGTGGCCCCACGACAGTCTCGAGCCCGTGTGACCCGCAGAGAGGACCTGGGGCCTGAGAGATACACAGTGGGGACACAGGAGCAAGGCTGTGGACCTCAGAGCCACCTTGGAGTGAATCTCAGACCCGCCACTCGCCGCGCGCTGTTTGCGCGCCCTGGGGCAGGTCGCTTCCTCTTTCTGCACCTCAGTTCCCTTATCTCTAAAATGGAGCGAACACAGCACCGTTCTCTAGGGATGACGGAGGGTCTGAGGCAGCCCTGCCTCAGGAAGTGCTCTGGAAGCGGACTCACGGCTCAGGAGTCTCGCCGAGACAGGAGGTAGCGCTGGGCCTTTGCTCCCCTTTTCTGAAAACTCCTTTCGTGTCCTTAGTTAAACCAAGCTAGGGTTTGGCAACTAGAAGTGACAGCTCTGAAAGTCTGGGTCTCATATTACACCCTTGGGGAGAAGCTGTGTGCACTGGGAGGGCAAAGTGATGACAGGAAAGGCACCGCAGGCTGTGCTGGGCAGAGGAAGCCAGCGGCCCCGCAACGGGCAGCAGGAGGGCAGCCCGGCTCAAGCCGGCTGCCCGGGCCAGCAAGCGCTCCCTGGGCAGACGACCCCGCCTCCCTCCTGAACTCCCAGAGCTCAGCAAACAGTGCCCCCGTCTTGTAGTCTCTGAGAGGTAGGAGACCTCCCAACTGCAGGGCAAGGGGGACCCTCCAAGGGAGGCAGGAGGCCCTCGGGTCACTTGTCCAAGACGGAAGGTTTGTGTGGGATGGACGGCTTCTACGCAGTTCACCTCTGTGTCCTTTGGGATAAGCAGTGTGCTGTGCTGCTAAATGTTTAACAACTGGCTCTGCAGGGGACACAAAAATAGCTCTGATTTGTGCCAGCTTTCATGGTGTAAATACCCCCACCCTGGCCAACATGATCACTGAACATGGACTTGGGAAGATACTGCAGGATCCGCTGCTCCAACACCCCGCCAGTGACTGCCGAGAAACAGACCAGTGTAATAAGGGTGAAGACGATGCTTCAGTTGGACTCTGTGCTTGACTGTTAACCTGTTTAACTTGGTTAAGTCCTGACTCTTCTTACTAGCTGTGTGACCTTGGGCAAGTTACATACCTACTCTGGGCCTCAAGTGTGAAATGAGGCCAGAAGTGTCACCCTCCTTGTAAGGGTAACCGCCACATACTAATAATCCGTATGTAATAGCTTGTATATCAGGTGCGTAACCGAGGTCACACATGTGACTCTCCCCCCAGCACTTGTCCGTCAGGAGCAGTTAGAACCTCGCCCACCCCAGATTCAAGGAGCACTCATCTCCCCTCAACCCCACATCCCCTAAACTACCGCTTTAGGGCTCTTCCCCTCGCACACTTCTTCAAAGTGTTGTCAGGCCGGCTCCACTTCCTCCCCTCCCGCCCACTGGTCCACCCACAGCCGCAGCCTCGGCCCCCATCAGCCGCCTCGTCAGCTCTTGCCGACGTCACCGGTGACCTCATTTTCTAAATCCAAGCGATGCTTCTCAGCCATCCTCTCACTCAACTTGCCAGCAGCACAAGGGGCCCTGCTGACCGTGGAGCTGTGGGCTGCCACGGCAGCTCCCTCTTCCTTCCCTTTCTGGGTCTCTTTGCCTGGGGCATCTTCCTCTACCCAGGCCGCCTCGAGTCTTAGGCGGGGACGCGTCTGCCCTGCTAAACCCTCTCCAGGGAGCTTGGCCACTCCAGCAGCCGCTGTCCCTCTACATCCACACCAACCTCTCCCAAAGGTACCTCCACCCAGACTGCTGCCCTGCCCCTCACGGGACACAACCAAAGTCCGTTCCACACACAGCCTCGGTTGTTTCAGGAGCTCACGTTCGGCTTGTCCAACACTGAGCTTACAACCCCCTCCCAGACCTGTTCTGCTTCCAGAGGCTGTGACTTAGCAAATGGCCACTGTCACCTGGTGGTCTTTGCCACCACGCTCTCTCTTGCCTCACATCTAACCTATCCCCAGACCTGCTTCCCTCCTGGCATCTGACAAACCCATCCCTTCGGCCTTCTGTCTTCACCCGCATCTCCTGGTGCAAGTGAGCGCCACCTCTGGGGACCAGGCCGAGCGTCCTCTTAGCTCCCCTCCTCACCCGACACGCGCCCCTTCTGATTTCAGCCCGATCGCCGCCTCCTCAGGAAGGCTTCCTTACCGCCCCCACCCAGGAGAGGACCTGTGTGGCTCCCCCTCCAAGCTTCCTGTACCATTGTCTTCACAGCAGTTACTTTGCTTTGCGATTATTCACTTGCTTGCGTGGTTAATTGATTCACAGGTAGCTCTCCCACTGGGCTACTTATTCCCAAAGGGGGAGTTGACCAGCGTTTGGAGCAGGGTAGTGATTTGCCCTGGGGTATCGTCCCTGAGCGGCAGGAGGCAACCCCACCTCCTAAACGTCTGCGGCACTCCCAGCCATGGTGACAGCATTGAAAGCCCTCGTGCCTTTCCACACAGCTCGGGGGGCTGGACCGCCCCAGCCACCTGCCCCAGACGGTAGGAGCAGCAGGACAGGAATCCTGTCTAGGTGTGTCCAGCCCCAGGTGCCTAGGAGGGCCCAGGACCCAACAGATGCTCAGAAAACACACCTGTGTGAGTGCGTGGCAGCTCCTGCCTTGGGGGTTTTGTGTTTTGTTTTTTTGGCTGCCTTGGATCTTTGTCGCTGCGCGTGGGCTTTCTCTAGTTTCTGCGAGTGGGGGCTGCTTTTTGTGGTGGTGTGTGGGCTTCTCATTGCGGTCGCTTCTCTTGTTGCAGAGCACGGGCTCTAGGCTTGCGGGCTTCAGTAGTTGTGGCACGTGGGCTCAGTCGTTGTGGCACACGGGCTTCGCTGCAGCATGTGGGATCTTCCCAGACCAGGGATGGAACTCGTGTCCCCTGCATTGGCAGGCAGATTCTTAACCACCGCGCCACCAGGGAAGCCGCTGCCTACATCTGCAGGTTTTGAACAAACTGTTCTGATCGCCTTGGCAGGAGCCAACGAAGACTTTGTGGTTGGGGTCCAGGAAGTTGTCTTGCCTGATCGGGATGAGAGAGTGACCCTCAGGAGATGAACCACCCCACCCCCGCAGCACCTGCCCAGAGCACAGCGGGGCTCGGCTGAGTCAGCTGCTGCATCGCCTCACCTTCCGGGCCTGCTTGAGGGCAAGGAACATCCTCCCTGGACCACGTGCCAAGGAGGCCCTCAGTCCTTTGTCTCCTTGTTGGGGTCTCTGCTTTCTCCCGACCTGCTGCCAACCTCCTTTTTCTTTTAACGGAAGGTGTGACTGGTTCATTTTGTCTAGATCTTACGCATTTCTTTTTTTTTTGTTTTTAATTTTTGTTGGCATATAATTGATTTACAATGTTGCATTAGTTTCTACTGTACAGCAAAGTGAATCAGTTATACATACACATATGCCCACTCTTTTTTCGATTCTTTTGACACACAGGTCATTAAAGCGTATTGAGTAGAGCTCCTTGCGCTGTGCAGTAGGTCCTTATTAGTTACCTATTTTATATACAGTAGTGTGTATATGTCAATCCCAATCTCCCAATTTATCCCTCCCCCCCAACCCCTGGTAACCATAAGTTTATTTTCTACCTCTGTGACTCTTTTTCTGATTTGTAAATTAGTTCATTTGTATCATTTTTTTAGATTCCACAACCTCTGCTCAGGCCCACCCGTGAGCTGGCTGCCAGGGATAAATGAAGCGGATAAATGAACGGCAAGCGGAGGCCAGGATGCGACAGCCACAGCGCTGACTCCTGCTTCCACGGCCTTTCAGCTTTGCCATTCCTCTCAGTGACGATCTCTTTCCACCATCATCGGAATTCCAACCGCTTCACCCAGATTCCCTGAACTTTCACTCAATCAGCCAGTATTAACCATGGGCCTCATGTTTCATTTGCTCAAAAGCATTTCTCAAGCACTCACTTTGTGTCATGGGACCGCCAAGCATGGACCTCATGGACCACCGTGGCCCCACTTCCTTAGCCTCGTGCGTGGACACGTGGCCTGTCTCCTGTCCTGCATCTTCTCACTCTATCCGGTTTAGCAAGATGGTTTCAAACCTGCTCTGCGCTGAGATGGTGCTGAGGCCCTGGTCCCCCAGCACCCAGTAGTTCCGCACGTCTTTGATTTCATGGGCTCACAGCTGATCCTGTTCCCCTCACCTGCTTTATTTAACCTCACTCCCCTTATTCTGTGTCATGCACTCTGAGGAGTCCTCCCTTCAGAGCTGGGAAGGGTTTATAGATCTGAGACCGTCTCAAGTCAGAGGGTTTTAGATGGAGAACGAGGTTCTAAAGTACAGACAAGATGCCATAAAAACTTGGAGAGGAGAGGCCAGCGTGGGTTGGAGCCGCACAACAGAAACTGTAGGACAGATTAGCATCAGGTTGGCCCTTAAAGCATAGATTGATAATGGTAATAATAATTGTAGCTAATATTTACTGAGCTACACTTAATCTTCATAATCACCCTACAACATAGGTGTTAATCTTACTCCCATTTTACAGACAAAGGGACTGAGGCACATAGCATTAAATAATTTGCTTAAGTTTGTACAGCTTGCAAACAGCAGAGCCAGGACTTGAGCCCATGTACTCTGCCTTTGGGAACAACGCTCTCAGACACCTTCAAGGGTCTGGGGATATTCACTGTCTATACCCGTGTAACATGGCCTCCCGAGTCTGGCAGCCTAACCCAACATGCGTTTATTGCCTCACAGTTCCAACGGGTCAGGAATCTGGTTCCTCTGGCTCCCAGCCTCTCAATCAAGGTGACAGCCTGTGGTCACCTCAGGCTCAGTGAGGGGAGGGTGTGGCTCCAAGCTCACTCACGTGGCTGTTGCAGGACTCGGGTCTTGGCTGGCAGTCGGCTGGAGCCCTGGACTCCTTGCCTCGTGGGCCTCTGCGCGAAGCAGCCAGCTTCACCCCGAGCGAGAGAGAAGAGGGCAGACGTCACTGTCCCTGTGTAGCCTCATCATGGAAGCGACACCCCATCGCTCCTGCCCACTTGGATTCGCGACAAGTGAGTTGCCAAGCTCATTCCACACCGAGAGAAGCATATTACACGAGGCACGGACACCGGGGGTGTGGGGACCACTGGGGCTCATGGAGGAGATGGGTGCCCCCTAACAACGTGGGGTGTGTGCTCAGGATCTTCCTCGTGGATTCCTCAGCCCAGGAGTCCTAAATTGTTTCCTTAAGCAATAAGAATAGGCTCAAAGTGAGTTAAACTTGACTCCAGCCTAAGAGAACTCTTCCTCCTGTTCTTCCCAGGAAGCGAGTGCCAGATAAGACGAGCACGTCTTCACGCTCGTCTGCACACACAGCTAGGTAAAGAAACACAAGTGTATTTGTACTTTGTTGGCGTCAGGCTGGGAACTTGGCCCTGCCGTTCCCTCTGCCCTCTCCCTCGCCGTCTGACTTCAGCCAGCCCGATGCTCTCCAGAGCTTAGCTTTCCATCTTCTCCCTTCCTCCCCACTGCCCACAATGAAGACATGCCCCAATGGTTCCAATGTCAGAGTCGCCCCTTCAATCATCTCCAGGCGCCACTGTCAATGTCACCTTCTGAGAATCCCAGCACACGCAGGACAGGCCGCCTCTCAGAGACCATCCATGGCTCCCTGTGGCCAAAGGGCCAGGCCCTAACTCGAATCCGTCACTCCAGACGCTCTATACTGTAGCCCAAACTTGTTCCCCACACAACCCCTTTGCTCCAGCTAAGCTGAGCCAAGTGCCTTGAACTTTCCTACTTCCAGGCCTCCACTCACTCCAGACCCTAATCCTCGAATGCTTTTCCTGCTCCTCTTCACTTACCCAAACCCTGGTCTCTCTTCAAGGTCAAGTTTATGCCCCACCTTCTCAATGAACCTCTCCAAGGCTACTCTGACTCTCCAAGGATGAATTTGGCAGGAGACAGTGTGTGCTCAACGGGGTCAATTAAATTAAAATACTCACCACAGCAAGCAAACTACTCTAGAAAACCTGTCTGGGTTTGCCTCCCTAAACCTGCAGTCATGCCCTCATCTTCATGCCCTGTGACCCTCTGGCCACCCAGGACTCAGCCATCCAGCTCACCTGGGCAATGGTGCCGAATGTCCTTCCCTCTGAACACCTGCTTCCTCGGAACCAAGGACATCTCCTGCTCCCAAGCTGTTCCTGACTGGGGCCGAGTACTTTCATGGCAGGGCTGTGTCCAAGTCATCTCTGAGTCCAGAACAGAGCAGAGACCAGGGTAAACATTTTCAGGAATGAGGAAGAAGGTGGAAACTGCTCCTTGAGAGGACTCCCCTCCGAAAAACACACCGAAGATGCTTCACTCTCTCTCTACAGGGCTCAGAAACACAAAGCCGTCTTTCCACTTAAAGTCTCAGAATATAAACTCAGTATTATACTGACGGGGAAGAAAGGATGCGGGCCTAGAGATCAGTCTCCCACAGCAACCGCTGCAGAAGAAGCAGCCGCAGAGCCCAGGAAGGCGTGTACCTGAGACCTGCAGGTGAGAGGGGGAGGTAGCAACACGGCTGAGGGAGAGGCGGACAGGAAGCAGATCTGGGGTGCGCAGGGAGCGTCACAGCCAGCCTCCGAACATCAGGGTGAACCCCAAGTCTTCCTGGTAAAGCCCCCCATTCCCTGGGCCCCATTTGATGACACCCACGTCACTCACCGCACACTTACTCTTGAACTTTATATTCTTCTGTTCTCTTTTCGCACATTGTTCGGAAATAAATACTGGTGCCCACATTACATTCTGCTTTTAAATAGCATGCCAGAGAGGAGACATGCCCAGTGCTCTCTGAGACGGAAAGCAGGTGGGGGGCGGGGGGGGGGATGGGGCAGGCCATTTGCATACAAGGTGGAAGTTAGCTGTGGTGAAAGTTGACAGGTGAGGGCTCGGGGAGTCCTGCCTTTCTCCTGGTACTGCTGCCACCAACCAGGGGCCTTGAAGGAAGTCCCTTAACTGTTCTCAGCGAAGGCTGGCTGTTCTGAAAAAGCACCTTAACTCAGACTTTTGGGTCTGACGACTGCTTTATATCCGTAAAAAGGAAAGAGCTTTTTTTTTCACGTGTGTTGTATTTGAAGATATTTACTGTATTAGAAATTAAAACTGGGAAAAATTTTTGGATGTTTATCAATTTGTGTCAAAAATAACAATCATAAATTCATTACTTATTGGCACAAATTTTAAGAGAAATCACTACATTTCCCAAAACAGAAATCACGATGAGAAGGATGGCAGCAGTTTCTAGCTTTCCCAGGCTCCTAACTGGACCCTCACATCTGCTCCTGCACCCAGTCTGGGACGTTATGCAGCTCTGGCCGAGGCTGGCAAAGAAAATTCAGCCTCCAACAAATACGTGGTTGGAAAGAGAAGACAACTTTGTAATAGGCTTTTCAAATGATGGTGGGTATTCTTTGACACTACACCAAAACACAAGGGGTAGTTTCTTAAAGATAAGTTGCCATGTGGAGTCTGAAAACCATATCAATTATTTTTTAATCACCGTTACATTAAAATCCACTAGTTCTCATGCACTTTGAATAGCTTTGTTTTGTTTGAGGCATGGCAGAACGAGATGGGTAAGGCCATACATTAGAGCCAGGTTGCAAGATTTGGGATCCTGGCTGTCTTACTTACTCCCAAGTTACTCAGTTCCTCTGTGCCTCAGTTTCCTCAACTGTGGAATGGGTCAATAATAATAGCATCTACTTGGCAGTACCCCTGTGAGAACCAGCTGGCCTGCTTATACTGAGGTCACGGACTTACCATTTCCAGACATGCTCATCCCTGCCTCACACTTTGTGAGAAAGCCTCTGGGACCAGCCTGCTCTCCCAGCCCCCAGGCAGCCCAGGGCCCCCACGTCGGATGACGCTGTGGCCAGGAATCTGGAAGCGTTAAACAGCCGGCAGCCCCTCCTGGCTCTTTCCCCATCCTGTCAGTGAAGGGTGGCAAGTGTTGGCAGAGAGGAGCCCTTTGATCTGGAAAACTGATGGTCTGGGAGGAGATGGGGGGGGCCCCAGGGGGCCAAGGACCCTGTGTTCCCCCATAGTTGCCCCAGGTGATCCACAGTCATCACCTTCCAGTGTGGGCACGTATGACAGGAGGAGTGACCTGGGTGGCACCCACAGGCCCTGTTCAGCCACCCGAGCAGGGGAGACACCTGCATTTGGGGGAATGCTGTGTGAAAGCCCCCATCGCAGTCCGCACGACCTCCACACCCAGACGTGGGCGCACCTGCCAGCCCTGGGGGGGAGCCCACGGCAAGGCAGGACCGCTGCCCCACAAGGCCCGGCCCCAGCGTCAGATGGGGTCTCAGGGAAGGGGCAGCGGGGCGGAGGGTGCACTGCCGACCGTTCGGCCTCAGACTCTCAGAGAGGCACGGAGCCAGCACAGGTGGCCCAGAATAGGAAGTACCTGCAAAACAGGTAACGACCCCCAGAGCCAACGCACACGCTACAGGCGAAAGGCGGATCCGGGCAGATGGGCGCTCCGCCCGCCCCTTCCCCGGGCCTGAGCCACCCACGGTCTCACTCACCACGGGGTTTCCTGATCTTCAGCTTGCAATGACCCTGGACCCAGACGGAATTCCTTTCACAAGAGACCTTTGTCAACATCACCCCCACTGTTGCCAAAGTCAGGAACGAAGGACGTGAATGTAGCCGAATAAGAAATAGATGCAGAGGACACAGTTCTATGCCCAGTGCTCACAATAAGAAGGGGTAGAGTGGGACAGAGCGAGGAGCCGGCGGTGGAGCGGTGGGGGGGGGACGCAGCGGGAGGGGGGCGGGGAGAATGCCCCCCGTGGAGCGCCTGCGATGTGTGTCACCTGGTGCCATCACAAGAAAGTGGAGGTGGAGATCTCATCCCCTTAGCGGAGGGATCTGCCACAAGTCACGCAGCGCCGGGTCCCTCCAGACTCCAGAAACGTGCCCCTTCCTGTGCCTAGGCTGCTGCTAAGACGGAGGGACGCGGGAGCGGGAAGATGCCGGGGAAAGTCGTCGAGCAAATCCACCTTTGCTGCGCAGCTTAGTGGCAGCATTGTACACACAGGTAGCCATGCGGGACCTCCACGAGGGAGCGAAATGCAGCACATGAAGGCTGTGACCAGGAGACTCCAGTCGCAAACGAGGGCAGGGCCCCGTGCCGGGGCCCTTGCCCAAACCACTGAAAAGCTGGGTTTCTTCACCCTGTAAAATAGTGAGCGCTGGGGTGGTTGAACTCAGTGGCTTTGAAACTCTCTTCTGAGAAGTTCAGATGTAGATAGGAGAGGCTGGCAAATGATGTCATCGTGTATATTCACCCTACGAACTCCATGAACTCCCAATGAACATGAAAAAGCCATCGTCGTTTACAGATAATATGACTTTCTAACCAAAAATGTATAAAGGAGTCATCAAAAAATATTATTGTAACCAAGAGTTCTGTAAGACGAAAGGAGAACAGCATAAAAAATTCAATAACTTTCTATAGGGCAATAATAATTAGAAAACTTTAAGCACTCATTCCCACTGATAGCTTATAAAAATAATATATACATATAAACCTATAAATAAATATAAAGAAACATAAATAAATATATAGAAACATAAATAAATATATAGAAACGTAAGACCGACATAAAGAAAATTAGCAAACATTGCTTGTTAAAGATCCTACCCTGGATGCGAAGCCTCCGTTTTTAAGGGCGTCAATTCTCCTCCAAAATAGTCTATAAATGCAAAATAGAAAGTTGCCATGGAACTTAACAGAATGATTCTAAATACCGTATAGAAAAAAAAATTACATAAATTTTGTCTAAAACTTTTGGGGGGAAAGAAGAAAAACTATTAGGGAGGACTTGCCCCTCCAGCTATCAAAACATATAACAATCTGTAATAATTAAAGCACTGGGGATATTTGTGCAGTAATAGACAAACAGACCAGTGGAATATATTTGAGTCCAGAAAGAGACCCATTATAAATGGAAACTTAATATATTGTAAAGGAGGGTAAAGCAATTTTAAAACATAGCCACAGAACCTTTGAAATGTCTTCCATGTAGAGGTGGGATCTATGTCCCCTCTCCGTGAATCTGGTTGGACAGGTGACTTCCAACCAATTAAGGGATGCCACGTGCCTTCCAAGGTGAGGCCCTAAAAGGTCATGCAGCTTCCTCCTTGCTCTGCTCCCTCTTAGTGGCTTAAGCTTCCACCAAGAAGTCAAACCACCCTGAGGCCTCCATACCATAAGCAAGCCCAAGCCACACAGAGGCCAAGTGTAGCTGTTCCCATCACAGTCCCAGCTGAGCCCAGCTTTTAAGGCTTCCCAGCCCAGGTTCCACAGTGACAGGCAGCCCAGATCTGAGGTCAAAGCAAATCGTTAGCTGGCATACGGGTACCTAGGCCAGGGCCCACGTGCTGATAGGGACCCAGCAGATGGTGGTCTCCTTTCCTTTCCCCTCCCTGATGGAAACTGTCACAGGGAAGATGCAAGGCAGCCCCTGCAGGCGTTGTGTGTTTCTTATACTTATGGCAATAGGAGCTCTGAATACTGGGCCATCGCGTCGCTGGGCACAGCTGTCTACAGAGAGTGGCTCCATCCTCCATCAGTGGATCTGTGATCAGGAAAGCCAGAGGCTGGGAGGATAAGGGCAGTGTTGCTCTGGGCTCTGGAGAGAGTGACTGCCTTGCTGGGCTGTGCCAGGGAAACAGAACAGAAACAGCTGGAGAATGACCCTAGGAGATGAGCTCAGAGCTGGCGCCTAAGAAAGCTTGTGGGACAATGACGGTGACAGCTAGCTGGACAGCAATGAGGCAGCCACTCCTGGGTGTGCCAAGAAAGGAGTGGCACTTCCCACTCTTTAGTCCTTTCCGTTCTCATAAGCAGGGACATTTTTTTTCTCATTCAAAAGAGACGAGATACAGAAAAATCAAAGAACAGACACAGAGCCCAGAAAACGCCTAGACAAGGACTCACCTCTGCTTGAGGTGAAGCATAGGTGAGCCAGGCCTGAGCAGACGGGATACGTTTCTCTAGAATACGAACACTGCCTGCGCTAATGTATCTCCTGTTACACCTGTCCAGTTCAAAAGGCAGAGGCACTCAGCACAGTCAGACCATCAGTGTGGCGCTGGTCATAGCAGAGAAAATCTGGAAGCAACCTAGAAAGCATGGAAGAGGACAGCCACTGAGTTGAATGTGGTACCCAAACACAGGATGAAATCTAGGCGGCCATAGAGCGGATGCTGTATGGGAGGGTTTATTGACAAGGAAATTTGTTTAGAAGATGTTGCCAAATGAAAAGGAAATGTTTTCAAAGAAGTACATAGAATATGATCCAATTTGGGCCAAAGGATATAAAAGGCAGAAATTTACATACAGGCGTGAAAAAAAAAAGAATGGCAGTTAATATTACAAAATATGAGCAGCCTGCCCTTCTGAGTGGTGGCATAACGGGTAGTTTTATTTTCTCTTTTTTTATTTTGTATTTTCCAAATTGTGAACATGTATAGATTTTATGTTCTGGAACAAAATAAATGTTTTTGTTTCATTTTTCAAGTCCCACAGAATTGAACCATATTTGTAGTTTACAAGCCCTTTGGCATTAAGCGATCCCGGGGTGCACTGAGGTCGCCTGAGCAGCTAGTATTGTCTCTGCTTCACAGCTGGGGATGCAGGGTTCAGGCGGACCGGTTCCTGCTTAGAAGAGAGGGACGCTAGGCTGGATCTCTAGGGCTCTCTCTTCACTGGGGGAAACCAAGGGGTGCAGAATGTAAGAAGGCCCCGTCCTCCAGCTCCCCCCAAGTCTGTGTCTGCCCCCAGGTGGGCTGAAGACCAAGACACTTCCTCAGCTCCTCTCAGCTCCGGTATTGTTGTCTTTGTGTTTTGTTTTGTGTGTCCAGTTACTTCCTATCACGACGGAGGTTGCTGCCTGAGCTCTGGGCCACAGCAGAGTGCCCAGTGGGCACTTTTGTCACCATGAATGGCCTGGGGTCCTGTGGACACTGAGCTCTCTTCCCAGCCTGTTCCGGACACACTCCTGATTGCCCCGTCCAGGGAGCGTGACATCCGTGAGATCAGCTTCAGGCAGCTCTGGGGGCTGGGTTCCAGGCCAGGTCAGACCAGCCTGGGTTAGAGGATCAGAGTCTAGGAAACTTGCTCCTCGGTGGGGCCGACAGGGACCCCGGTGGGAGGGGAATGGTGCCACGCCAAAACCACGGGAATCTCTGGCACAGAAGTGAGCAGCATGGCAGGCCTTCCCTGCTGGCAGAGACTAAAGCCTCTGAGGCCTGGGGCAGAAGCCCTTCACCCTGACTGGGCCTCAGAGGGGACAGCAAACACCTGGGGTTTGGGGACCATTTGAGCCTGAGCTGCTGGCCAGGCAGCCAGTGGCCTTGCCGGGCAGGGGTGTTTCGTCGATGTCATCACCGTTTGTCCTGACTGCTGAGCGGTCCTCCCCAGCCCCTACCTCGGTCTCTGCATTTCATGCCACCCTCGCCTGCTGACAGCAATGGGCGTGGCCAGCTGCATCACCTTCCAGGTGAAAAGCCTTCAGTAGTACCCAGCCCCAACTCCACCCCCAGGACTGAAGCTGTCCCAGCCCCAGCCAAGTTTGCCAGCTTCCAGATTCATCCACTGCACCCCCACAGCCCTGGGCGTCCAGCCACCCGGCCACTGGCTCTGCATCCTCCACCTCGGCCAGCACCTTGACGTCCTGGAGGCCCTTATTCTGCATCGGTTCCTCCCGGAACCCTGCTTGTCCTTCACAATCCTGCTGAAATTCCCCTCCGACCAGACCCCCACCACTGGAATTAGACTGGCCCTCCCCGTACACACTCACCACTCTTGACCCCCTATTTCCTCAGCACGTACAGCCTCTACCTCAGTCCTATATCCACCTGGTCCCCCCTACACACACCAACTTCTAAAGGGCAGAGACTACATCCTGTTCATCTGCGAATCTCACCGCCCCACCCCATCTCATTCCAGGACAAGACCCTCAGTGTACACAGTAGGCACTCAGTGAAGGCTTGTAATATTGGCATAACTTCACGGCCAGCTACAGATTCTTCTCCTAATCTAGCAAATGGCAGTGTTGTTTGGTACAAGGAAATCCACAGACTGGTGAAATGTTCTCAGAGGATCCCAGTGCATCTAACTCTCAGATGCTCTAAGCTCCTCATGGAATCTTTTTCTTTTAATCTCCTTCAGTTCTTGAAAAGACCTCAACCTTTCATCCGCGTGTTGTGTGTAGAATCTGTCCTCTGAACATACGCAGTGCTTTCCCCATCTTGCCCAATTACCCAAGGCACAAAATAAAATCAACTTTGGAAATCAGAACCCAGAAGGAGAAGATCCCTCACTAAAATTTCCTGGGCGGGGCCTCACTAACCTGCCGTGACCACCTGAACCACGGTGCCCTGTGCTTCTCAACAGACGACCTGTCCCCATAGCAACGCTCACATCTGTCCTTACCTCCAAGCGAGAACACCTTTTAAGAGAAATCTGCTTAGCAACATGTCAGGTTAATGTCTGTGCTTCTTACGGGTTCTCTCAGGAATAGGCCTGAGTACTGCGGGGTAAATGTTCTTCCGTGAACAATCTAGAAAGCGCTGCCACAGCCAAAGTGGCCTCTTCCTCAACCTGTCCCCACCCGTCCTTGGATGAGTCAGGTACTGGGGACTCCGCGAAGCCACAGCCTACTGGCTCTGCAAGCAGGACAGTTACACAAGCCAATTGTTGTCAAAGTAATAGCTGCTCCTCTGGTGCTTTGCATGCACAGGCTCACTTCATCCTGAGGACAGCCTCTGCAGCAGGCATCACCCCCACTCAGAGACAAGGGCTTCCAGAACCAGCCCAGGAGCTCCGGCCCTCCCCGTGCGGCCTGCTGCCACCGTGCAGGCAAGGGCCACGCCTGGCTCCCAACACGCCATCCACACGCACTTTTCCCAAAACCGTCTTTCATAGAGGAGCAACAGTCTTGGAAAACCGACATCTCTTGCTCAAGACCCCTTCAGAAGTCAGTGGAGGTGCCGAGACACAGGCTCACCTCTTCTGAGCGAGCTTCGGGGAACACACGTCTCCCAAGCAGTATTTACACCAAATAAGGGGCCCCGGCTGCCTCCTCTGAGCCCAAGAAGCAGATACCTGGGCACCTCCCCTACTCAGCTTAGGAGTGAATTTCAACCTCTTGCACTCGCTAAAAATCTTTCTCATCCAGGCCCTCAATCCTTCCGGATATTACAGGGAATTTTCCTGTGTATTTGCGGGGAATGAGGACTATGGAAGCATGTGTGAGAATTTCACAGGAATCACCCTAGGATCTTGTGGAGATGCAGGTGCTGACTGGCCAGGGCAGGAGGGCCTGAGAGTCTGCATTTCCAACCAGCTGCCAGAGAGGCTGCTGAGCCTCCATCCCAGCTTCAGGGCAAGGGGACAGGGCCTCTCTGTGCGGAAGAAAAGATGTGCGGTAAAAAGATGCAGCGCTCCCCCCACCAGGACTATTGCAGGCCGCCTGCTGAGACCCCAAGTTGCTAAGGAAGCCTTAGAGAAGGGGAGGGGACCTGGCTCACAAGGCCGACCGCTAACCCACCGGGAGGCCCTCCTGGGCGCTAAGCTTGTGGTTGGTAGCAGGATGGCTTCTCCGTTCCTGATTTCCCAGTACCTGGCCTAGTACCTGAAAGGTGCTAGATGCCCAAGAAATATTGACTGAATAAAGGAAGGAAGGAAGGGAGGGAATGGGGGCGGGTGGGAGGGCGGAAGAGCGAGTTCTGGCCCCGGCCCAATTTCCTGCTCGCCACTTCCTCCACCAGCGCCTGCATTTGCCTCCCACCTGAGGCCCCCGCTGTAAAGCCAGCTCCTACCCCACGAAGGAACTCCATCACCCCCTCCCTGGTGCTGCTGCAAACCCACACACAACCCATGGCTACCGCCACCCAGGCGAGCCCGGCCCGGCCCCCCGCCTCCCTTGGTCCCCCACTTCTCCTGGCCCCACCAGCCTGCAGATTCCCAGCCTGCAACCTCCCTCTTGGGCTGCTGCACCTGCTCTGTACTGAACGGGACGGAACGGTAGACAGAGGGACCCGCAAGAGGCAGACAGCGCAGCACTGCCGATGGCCTCCACGCCCATCCTGAGGCTGTCCCCAGCAACCCAGGCCCCTTCGTGGGCGCAGGTGGCTGACCTCAACCCGCCTCACTGGCCCCCAGGGGCCTCGCCGGCCCCCTGCTAAGGCACCCCCAGGATGGTGAGCCCCAGGCCACACAGAACCCTCCTTCCTCCCTTACAAGCAGGTGACTTCACCAGCCAGGATCCTGGGACCTGCAACAGGAACCAGGGTGAAGAGCCCTGGAAAAGTCAGGTTGGGGGGCAGGGGGCTAGTGAGAGAGTACAGGAGGAGAGAAGCCGCCTGTGGACAAGGCCACATCACCCAAGAGACCCTCCCCAGCCCTCAAAGCCACTGCCGAAGGAGTCATTTAAGGAGCTGAGAACACTACGCTTTGCAACCTCAATTAATGATTTGTTAAAGGGGCAAATATTTGTAAACAGCATCCTTACACAAGACTTCCCTTTGGTTTTGTTCAATAATTACTGTTTAGAGAAAGTCACAACCCCCCCGCCCCATACACACACGCGCACACACTCAAAGCAGATGCTACATTTCAGTGGTGTTCCACAGGAAATTCAAGTCGTGGAGAAAAAGAAGGTCACCAGAAAAAAGAATCAACTTTTTTATCCCCTCCCCCCAAATTGGCTTAAATTAGCTCAAACCTCAGACATAATGTCCTCAGAGTGGCTTCTGAGATCGACTCCCTGCAGACACACGTGTGGATCCCCTCCTCCTTTGGGGGAAGGTGGGGGTGCTCTGTGGTCCTGATCTAGTTCCCTCTGCTTCACTTTCCCTAAATAGAGGCTCTGCCGGGAGGTGCATCGACTGGTGAATTCACTCACTCCAAGGGGGCCACGACAGCAAAGAGTGTGCTGGGGACAGACGGACAGCAGGGTGGTGCTTTTCCTGCTTCTGCACCACGGATGCTCTTTCCATGAAGGACCACAAGGCAGATGTACTCACTGTTACTTCTCTTCCACCCAGCACCCCCAATGATGGGGGCTCCGGGAAAACCCCTGAGTCTGGGGTGGCCGCCACAGAGCTGACCCGAGGCCGGGGGCCTCCAGGGCCTGGGAACCTGGGGTCAGGTCCCGAGGCCGAGACCCGCCGCCAGCTGTCTGCATTCAGGGCTGGCTTAGAGTGCGGCCATGGGACCCTGTGTTCACGGGCACAGAAAGTCATTGGCAGCCGCGCGCGGCAATGCGGCCGGGCGGCCAGACTTTCTCACCAGCAGACAATGCTCGCTCGACATCGCCCGCCTACTAAGAAGCACAGCATTTTATTAAACAAACCAAGTACGGATTTGGTGGCTTCAGCTTCTATAGAGACGCGAGGCTTTTTGCAGTGGAAGAAGCGCTGGCAGCTTAAACCCTAATCCCTCACACGGACCACAAAGTAGCCGTAAACCCTGAAAGCAGTGAGGACAGGTTCAAGGGAAGTGACAGCCAAGATCACTGAGCGTCATTCTTCTTCGCTCTGCTTTGTCTCCTCCTTTGTTTTTCTACCTTTTTTTCACCCCACTTTTCATGGATGCTGTGTTCATATATTTTTATTCCCTTAGGAGCCACCCAAGATCCTTTCTTGAACAGGGAAGGATACAATAAGATACCTGAAGTGAAGTGGGATGAAATGGGATGGGATGAGGTGAACGATCAGCTGCCAGACTGTCACCTGAGCAAGGAGGGGAATCAGAGCCTGCGTGCGACACCTCCGCATGTGTCCCCCTGGGGCACGTCCCCGGTGGGGCCAGGAGAGAAGGGGCTCTCGCAGAAGCAGCCACAGTAGGGATTTTAAGGGGTTTCCAGCTTCCGTGGCATCCAACCCCCAAGAGAGGTGTTTCTGCTGTCGAATAACTGGCAGCATCAGAATTTCCTGGGCTGCTGAAAACACACGCACAAAACTAAAACTTGCGTTTCCAGGCCCCACTGAGTCAAAGCCTTTGGGCGGAGGGGACCAGGGACCTGTACATTGACCGGGTGAGTCCTAGCTCAGGACATGAGCACCGCTGCGCTGGAAACGTCACGCCACCAACCAGCCTCCACGGGGTGTGTCTGGGACCCTCCCGAGGTCCAGCAGTGGCTCCCTGGTGCCCACATCGAAGCTCCCACAGCATCTTTAGGGGCCTGTCCCCCCATGTCTGACACTCACCCCCCCCCCAAAGCCACAGCCAGGCGATGCCCTCCTTGCTGTCCCTGGCCTGAAGCCCCCTCCCCACGCTCCCCCTCCCTGTATGACCTCCATCCTGGCACCAGGAACACCGTGGGGGCCTGAATGACTCCTGGGCGGTCTCCCCCAAGCCTGCCAGCGCCTCCCACAGCTTCAAGCGGGCCTTCATTGAGCCTCAGACAGACACACGGCAGGGAAATGTTTGCTCAACAAACACATGGGCCTTTATTACTTCCCTCCTGGAACTCACTGGCCTCAAACACACAGCTCAGGACAAAACAAAAGCCAACCAGACCCCTCACTCCATGACAGTTTGGAAGCTGTGTGCCTTTCCACATCTCTAAGCCTGGTCCCCCACCAGCTCCCTCCCCTTTCTCCCTGATCAAACATGACTCAAGTTTCAGCCTCAACTTAAATGCCACCTCCTCCAGGAAGCCTTGTTTGATTTTTCTCTTATTCATTCAACAAACATTTCCTGAGTCTACCCTGGCTCAGGCACTTCCTGGGCTGAGAACAGGCAAAGAAGTGATCCCTGCCTGGAGTTTCAAGGGTCAAGTAAATGCCACAGGGATTCGAGGTCTCGGCCTCTACCTGGGCCTCTGCCAGAGCCCTCTCCCAGTCCTCTTGTTTCACTCCTACGTCTTTATAATTACGTATCAAATGCACACACACGCAACACACATCCACACACGCCTCTACCAGACAGCGAGTGAGGGCTGAGTCTTGCTCATTGGCTTGGAGACTTATAAATAAAAGTTCATCTAGAAAGTTTTATTGAAAGAAACCAGGCCCACAGCAGGGGAAGGTGGGTAAGGCTAAAAGTGAAAATTAACACTCGTTAAAACCACAGTGAGACACCGCTATCCACCTATTAGAACGGCCAAAATCCGGAATGCTGACAACACCAAATGCTGGCGAGGGTGTGGAGCAAGAGGAGCCCTCCTGCACCGCTGGTGGGGACGCAAAAGCCACAGCCATGAAGACAGATGGACTTACTCTCACCATATACGATCCAGCAGTCATGCTCCTTGGTGTCAACCCAAAGAAGGTGAAGATTTATGCCCACATAAACCCTACACATGGATACGTACAGCAGCTTCACTCATAACTGCCAAACCCATCTTGCTTGGAAGCAACCAAGATGTCCTTCAGCAGGTGACGGAGTAATCAACTGTGCTACAACCAGACAGTGGAATATTATTCAGCACTAAAAAGCAATGAGCTATCAAGCCATGAACACATACGGAAGGACCTTAAATGCATAGTCTAAGTGAAGGAAGCCAACCTGAAAAGGCTACATATTGCATGATTCCAACCATATGACATTCTGCAAAGGCAAAACCATGAACACAGTAAAAAGATCCATGGTTGCCAGCGGTTAAGAAGGAGAGAGGGGAGGGATGAAAAGGTGGGACACAGAGGGTCTTTAATGCAGCGAAACTGCTCTGTATGATATTATAATGATGGACAGACCGTCATACATGGGTCCAAACCCATAGAATGTACAACGCCAAGAATGACCCCTAGTGTAAACTATGGGCTTTGGGTGACGATGTTGGGTCAGTGCAGGTTCGTCACTTGTAAGAAAGGTCCCACTCTGGTGTGGGATGTTGGTGGTGGCGGCGGCGACGCATGTGTGGTGGCAGAGCACATAAGGGAAAACTCTACCTTCCTCTCGATTTTGCTGTGAACCTAAAACTGCTCTAAAAAAAATTGTCTTAAAAATGTGTTTTTAAAAAAGAACACCCATAATAAGAGTAGCCACTCTTTGCAACTTACACTTACTGGTGACGAAATCAGGGTCCCTGGTCGTACACGTCCGAGCTGAGAGCACACACTCTCCCCGGCTCCAGCTGTCTGCCGATGGAGCTGCGGGGCTGGAGCTGCCCCCCCAGCCCCCATTCCCCGCACACACACCCCCCAGGCTGACTCGCGCGAAGCACGGAGTCCGGGGGCGGGGCAGGCCAACTGCCGGAGAGTCACGGGGACGTCAGGAGACAGGAGCTGCTCAGGGCTTGGCAGGCACAGCTCAGGGAGCCCTGGCCAGCAGCCTCCAAGGCCAGTGACGTCCTGATGACCTGAGAACAGGGACAACACAGGCCTGGAGCCCGAGGGCCTGGGGGCAAAGGCCTGCTTCGCCTAATACGAGCTCTGTGACCTTGGATATGTTACGCTGCTTCTCTGTGCCTGAGTTTCCCCTTCAGTAACGTGGAGAGGACAGTAACCACGGTCTCCACATTACAGGATTGCCGTGCCGTCTCTGTGAACGGATACTACAAGTCCTCTCGGAGCCGGAGCGAGGGAGGCGGCGGAGAAAGCCTGCTGTTACTACTGTTACTGCCGTTACCCAGCAGGGCACCGAGCTTTCTGTCTCTCAGTTTATTTAGTCCTCACCTCTGCCTCCAAGGAAGTCTTATTATCCCCGTACTCAGACGACTTTCCCGAGGCCACCAGACCGAGGATCCCTGCCTCCGAAGCCTTCATGTTGCTCTGCCTTCTGGGGTCAGAAGTCCCCGGGGAGGGTGCGCACCGCCTGCAGGAGGGCCTCCCTGCCTGGCATGTCCGTCCCTCGGGTGGACTTGGCCTGGGCATGTGACGTCCCAGCTGCGGCGGGTGGGGGAGGGGAAGCTGGACAGAAAAGCCCCAGGTAATGTAAATGGAAACTCTAACCGCCAACCCTGCACCTGGTGTTTTTGCATTTCCCAAGACAGCTGAAGAGCTCGTGTGGAAGCTCCGAGCCATGGAGGAAACAGGCCCACATCCACAGTCACAGGGACAGCTGGGCTGGACCCGAAGCCACTTCATGTCCCAGCCTAGAAATTCCGTGATGGAGCTTATTTAAGAGCAACCCCTCCGGTGACCTGGAAAACACCTGGTCTAAGCCAGACCCCTTCCCAGGGGCCTCAGAGCCACAGCCTGCATGCCGGCAGGGATGCTCTCTGGTCCAGGGAGGATGGAGCAATGCTCCATCCCCCACGGGCTCCTGGGGGATTCAAAGCAGAGCCCAAGGCCACTTGTCCAGGCTGCAGGGAAACTCCCCCACCGCACCCCCAGATCACATTGCTGGGAACCCTGAGCCTCAGGTTCCCTCCGATGCCAAATATGCGGGCAGCATACCCCAAAGACACAGGTGGCATGACGGAAGCGGTGCTCAAAGCTTTTACACAACCCACGCAAGGTCACAGGTACCTGGAAGAACCAGGACTCAGAGCCAGGCCTGAGTCCAAGGCTCCTGCAGTTTCCCAGGGCTGATCGGAACAGGAACCGCAGCCACCATGGTTTAGGGAAACCAGCACAAGCCTCCGTGCTCTGGGGAAACCCCAGATACCAGAAGACAGGGTCCCTTGGCCATGAACCACAACAAGTTACAAATGGCCAGAGCCAAACTCCCGCATCAGCAGGACTGGCCCAGCTGTGTCAGACAGACAGACAGGCACGTGCCGCGTGGTCGGGGTGAGGGGAAGCTAAGGAGACCTCTGCAGCTGCGCGGTGGGAGGGGGATGCAGCCAGCCAGCTGGCACCCGCCTGTAAGCGCTGATGCCCACCCAGAGGACGGGGAAGCATGGTAGCAGGCCTCACCCGCAGCCAAGACCAGGCCCCAGAACCCAGCTGCAGGGAGGAGGCGGCCCAGAGGCCTCCCCACCCCAGCAGAAATTTTCATCTGAAATGAGAGGCGGGTGGAGAGCACCCTGAAGAGACCCTGACCATGGCCATGCTGCGTCTGCACCTCACGCACCCTGTGTGCATCCCTGCAGGGCAGCAAGCCCCAGGGGGCTCGGGGGTAGTGCCCGCCTCCACTTCTTGTGGGCTAAGCTGCAGTGCCCAGATCTGTGTCCAGCTCCCCAGGTCTGAGCCCCACTGCCCCCCCGTCCCCAGAAAAGGTACAGCAATATTTGTTTGACTTGTCTACGTACCGCTTCCCCAAAGACATTCCTGCCCGTCGGCTGTTCCAGTTCAGGAGGCCACCCAGCCTTGAACTACAAACCTCCCTTCTACTGAAGCCCTTCCTGAGAGGTACTTCTATGAACGATCATGACATTGACAACTATTCCCCAGGAACCAGAAGTTCAAGAGCAATAAGGCAAATCAAGGCCAGATGCTGAGTGAGGGGCTCCACAGTGGGCAAGAAGCCATCCCCAAACCTACGCAAGGCGGCGCTGAGGCACGAGGGCCACCTGGCCGCCTTCTCCCGCCCGTTGCTCTGAACCGCCACCCCTCGGCCTCCCGGTCCGCACATGAATGCCCATCCTCTCCACGCTGTCCCTGCACTCAAGGCCCCGGTCACTTTGTGGATTCAGAGGGCGTAGCTCCTGAATGAGGGCACACCAGCTGGGCAAGCAGCCTCAAACTTTCACTGTGACACCGCCACCTACATCATCAGGCAAACGCCCAGGAGAGGTACCCACAGGGGACACAGGCCAGGCGACATGAAAGCAAGAACAAAACCCAAAACTGGATGGATTGTTTTTATCACCCCACAGACTTGCAGCAAAGACCTGGGCAGCTAAAGGGGCATCCCAGGCACCAGGCAGATTTCTCTCGCCCTCTGGCCCCTCCTCAGGAAACCGAGAAAGTGGATCAGGTCAGAGCAGAGGGTTCCTCATTCTGCCATCTCCATGGGGACAACTAATCAGTCGCCAAATATTCAGAATGGGTAATGGCTACCTGAATTAATAAGGGCAAACAGCCGGCGAGAAAACAGCGGTTTACTATTTCTGAGAGTTTGCCGCTCTTAACCCGGAGTTCCGGGCTCTGCTGGGACGTACCGGCTGGGGGAGACAGGCTTCCGCTGGCTGCCCCTGCTCCTGCATCAGCCCAAACACTTCCAGGCTGCGCCACCATCTGTCCCACTTAAACACGCCCACACACGCCCTGCACACACACCACTCACGTGCACACGCAGGACACACACATGCACACAGCACACACCAGAAACATCCAAGGGTTTGAGGAGAAGGGATGGCAACAGAATCCTCGCCCAGGGTTTCCCGACAAGTTGCTCCAAGTTGCTTCAGCTCTGACCAGGGGCACAGGGACCAAACAGAGGGGGCTGTAGGCAGGACGAAGAAGGGGAGGAAGAGGAACGTTGAGATGAGCCTACAGAGAACACAGCTCCTGGGAAGGCTGGAAGAGCCGGCTGCAGCCCCCTGTGCACACCCCTCAAGCACAGACTCCAGAGTCACACCAGAGCAGCCCTGGGGAGCCTGCTGAGCCCTGTCTCTACCTTGCTGTGTGACCTCAGACAGGTCACTTACCCTCTCTGGGCCTGAGTTTCTGCCTGTGTAGAAATGGAGCGAACAGTTCTGAGCCACCGCCCTCCAGGAAGGCTTCAGTTCACGTTTGGGGTCCTCAGTCGCCCCTGTCCTTCAGCCCCTCCCCCTCCCCCTGCCCAAGCACTTCGTGCAGGACTTCCCCTGAGCACGGCAGCAAGTAACTTTCTCTGGGGTGGCCATGGCTCTCTGGAGGAGTCCTGATGTCACGGGCAGCGTGGGCCAGAGCCATCCGGCCACTGACACCAGGGTCAAATCCGCACGGGGATCCTGAGCTGTGCCTGGATGGGCTGCCTGTGTTGTCTGCCCATGCATGAGAAGATGCTATGGAAATTAAGCATGTCTACACGATGCAGACAGTCCTTCCTTCACTTCTTCATTTAAAGTCATGTTGTAAACAGCTCTTACCGCTGTGCATGGAAAGCTGTCTTTCTAACAGCCAAACAATATTTCTACTAAATGGTCGTATCACAAAAGATCTAACTGAGCTCCCATGGAGGTTATCTCACTTCAGGTATTTCCAATCTTGGGCTTTTACAAACATTGCTTATAGGTATTCATTTCAGATAAATAAGTTCTCTGTATGTAGATATCTGCATATATCTTTGAAGGTTGATATGTGCTCAAGAACAAAGTCTGGAATGCCACCCACCAAATTCACTGTAGTGACTTCTGAGGGAAAGGATTGGGGAAGAAAACTCAAATTTTTGTAAGCAAGAGTCACTTTTTAATTTTTTAAAAAAGGAACGAGTAAAGGAGAAAATAAACAAAATGCAGTCGCTCAAGCTTCTTTAGCAGGCACAGATCTGGCAGGAGCAGAGCCTTGGGAATGCAGAGGGAGGGGAGGAAGGCAGCATGTCTGGGAGGGAGCGGCCAGGAGCCACTGCCTTGCTCCACGAGGCCAGCTTTCCCCAGGATGGAGAGGAGGGGACCAGGTTCAAATCCCGACGGCCAGCACTATCCAGGCGCAGGACCTCAGTCTCCTGGGTATGAGATGGGACGCACAGGGGTGCCTGACGGCCGGGCTGCCGTGAGGTCAACTGAGATACACCCAGAGAGCAGAGGGCTGCCATCAGCACCCTGTCCTGCAACTTCCTTCCTATATGAGGTTCACAGGAAAAGAAACACCAAACTGATGGCTGCCCCGCAAAATGCTCCCTCCTGCCCAGACTCCCACGGCCGGACCCAGCAGGGAGGAGGGTGGCAGTTCACACACCCGGGGTCCTTCCTCCTGGAGAGGGAACTCCTGACAACGGCCAGGCTTTTGGCACAAATGGGAAGCCGACTTGAGCACATCTAGAAACCCCAAGATGATGAATAATTGAGACAACCCCCTCTGTCATCAATAATATGTCAATAAACCTATTGGCCGATGTTTTTAAAACACTTTTTTCAGGAAAACTTAGTGAGACCAAGAACCCAGAACCACAGCAGCCCGGGGTTGAGCAGAAAGGTTTTAAATAATCCTAATGCTGTGTATAAATTTAAATGATTCGCCCCTTCACATGAATACACCCTGGATTAGGGGGTCAGGTCTCCTACAAATTCCAATTCCAAGGGAGATGCAGACAGGAGAGAGCACCCAGTGCCGCAGGCCTCACGCATCTGTGTTGCTGTGGTCTCAGCCTCCAGGGATCCGCCGTGCTCAGCACCCAACCAGGCCACCAAAATCAATGCCAGCTCACCCATGGCCCTGTGCCCTTGGGAATCAGTGACTTGAGCCAAAAGGCCCAGGTTCCTTACCTGTAAGAAAGCATTTCCTTCCTCGTGGTCTGTCGGGAGACCCTGATGAGATAAAGCCGGGAGCTAAGAGCTGGACCGAGGCCCAGAGTGGCTGCCGACCCCGCATCCCCAAAGCTCTCAGATGGGGCTGTGAAATCATGTGCAGACTATGACAACCTGGCCTTGTGTGTCTCAAGGTCTGTAGCCACCTCCCAGGAGCCACTCTGGTCACCCATCTGCTAGAATACCCAAGGCCAGGAAGGAAGCTGTCCAGAATTACTCAGCCACCAGAGGCTCTGTGAGAGCATTCCTGCACCGTTGACCTGCTCCCCTCCTTCCCATGGCCCTCACCTGCCCTCCCCCCCACCCCCATCCCCGGGCCCTGGAGTGTGTATCTCTCCAGATTCCCAGGGTTCCCAGCCACACGGAAAGCAGCCTCTGGCTCTCTCCCAGGAGACACTTTGAACATTTCAAGTGCCCTCTCCAGGGAACATCAAAGACGATGGCATTTCCCGTTGCTCCTTAGACCCGATGACCTGTGTGTGGCCGGCCACGCAGTGCCTGTCGGACGTGACCTGGGAGCCAGACGTTGATCAGCAAGTCGCTGGCCCCCCAGACTCCTGTGCCCTGAATTCATTCCATGGGCAGGTAGAGGGAGCTGGGTTATGCCTGGAATTTGCACCTTTATCCCCCTCCATAAATAGCCATGTCCCTCTAAGCCTCTCCCTCATTTGATTATGGGTTAATGGCTTCAACATTTTTAATTTTAGAAATGATTGCAGGGGGCGTCCCTGGTGGTGCAGTGGTTAAGGATCCGCCTGCCAATGCAGGGGACACGGGTTCCATCCCTCGTCTGGGAAGATCCCACATGCTGCGGAGCAGCCAAGCCTGTGCACCACAACTACTGAGCCCATATGCTGCAACTACTGAAGCCCACTCTGCTAGAGCCCGTGCTCCACAACAAAAGAAGCCACCGCAGAGAGAAGCCACCGCAGTGAGAAGCCTGAGCACCGCAACAGAGTAACCCCCGCTCGCTGCAACTAGAGAACACGCTCAGCAGCAAAGACCCAACACAGGCAAGAAAAAAGAAAAAAGAAAAAAAAGAAAAAGAAGAAAGGAAGAAAGAAAGAAATGATTGCAAACAACTGAATAGCACGCTGGCTCTGTGTCTCCCAGTTCATGATCTCTCCATGCACGGGGACAGCAATATTTTTAGGCCCTATTCAAGTTACCCATCCTGGCTGCAAATGAAATATTAATTAAAGGTTGTGTTCGCAGGCTTCGGAAAATGATTACTCAAGATAGCAATTATATTTCCCCCCTTTCTGTGTAATAAAACCGCACCTCACTGTGCGGTAGGAATTAATAATTCTGAGCCCTGTTGTTAGAGAGGCCGCATCAAAGTGGAAGAGAGAGCATGCCCGAGAAGGGAAAACTCAGACACGCTCAGACCCACAAAGAAGGTGGGTGACTTCAAAAGAGAAAAACTCTATTCAGGGCCGGGATCATTTCTCAAGGTCATTAACAACTCTAGCTGACGGGAAGAGTGGCCCAATTACAAAGCATACGGAGAAACAAATTAGAGCAGGATGTAGCAACAGCTCTCCATCCGGGTCTCTCAGCGTGGCCCACAGCCTGGCGTGAGCCAGATCCCCGGGATCCTTCCAAGGGACTCAAAACTCAGGACGTCAGTGACCCAAGAGCCAACAGGTCAGTCGCTCCTCAGGCAATGTCCATGCGAGAAGAAGGAGGATGGTCTATAGCCTGGAAAATACCCATAGGTATAAAGTCCATTCACACTTTGAAAACAAACTTAGGTACCAAGGGGGAAGAGTTGGGGTGGGGGTGGGGGATAAATGAGGTGTTTGGGATTCACCGTATGCACACTACTATGTATAATATAGATAATCAACAAGGACCTGCTGCACAGCACAGGGAACTCCACTCGATACTCTACAATAACCAACATGTGAAAAGAATCTGAAAAAGAGTGGATGTATGTATATGGATAACTGATTCACTTTGCTGTACACATGGAACGAATGCAACATTGTAAATCAACTATATTTCAATATAAAATTTAAAGATTAAATTTTAAAAAAAAAGAAAAAAATCCGTTTATTGCATGTAGCTCCTGGATGCCAGGCAAACTCAGTGAGACAGAAATCTCCATCTTTATCTGAGAGATAAAAGCACTGACGCTCAGAAAGCTTCGTCGCCACAGTAAATGGCAGGACTGGGGTTCAAACCAATGACCCCACAGCTCCATGTGGGTGGGCTGTGTCCCCACGGTTGGCCTGGCATGGTACCTGTCACATAGTAGGTGCTCAAGGAATTGTACTTATTTAATGAATACATAATTGAACTCCTGAATCAATTGTCCACACTTGGCAGGCAAAATTCAGCAACTTCTCAACAAAGTAGACTTAAAAAAACAGTTGTGATTTTAACTGAGTCAGCGTCCAGGGAACTGGAGACATGGGGGTGCAGATGTCCTGATAAGAGGCACTCATCACCCCACCCCCAAGCACGGCCCAAGGCTTCCCCTAGAGGCACCGTCAAATATTTTTCATAAGATAGAATATAATCGTGCCGGAAATTACTGCTATATGGTGTGAAATGACTATGGTTGACTTTGTCTTGTGAGAACCTGAAAATCAGAAATTTTTCATGAGGCTCCTTTGGAGAAACCTCCAGTGACCGCCTCAGACCACACCCTGACCTTGAGGGGCAGTTCCCACCACTCTATGCCCTTGAGGTCACTCTGGGGCAAATGAGAAAAGCCTAAGGCCTGGTCTCAAGGACAGGGCTGCAGATAAGTGATGCTGGTGTCTCCAGATCACGAGGCCTGGAGCCAGGGGCCCATCAGCAAAGGAGAGCTTGCTGACCCTGCAAAGCTGCCCGGGGTCCCGGCGGTGGGGAAGAGGCCTTGCCCCTTGCGCCAGAAGAGGAGGGGTTCCCCAGAGCCGCACACGTGCAGAGACAAGGCGGGGAGGCTGGGGAGCTCCCAGCAGCCTAGTGGGCAGACTGCGGTGGGAGGAGCCTCCAGGTCCAAGGATCCTTCTGGAAACTGCTGTGCCTTTGTGCACCAGCCGAGGAGCTGGGACAGCTCTTCATGGTCCGAAAGCCACAGGGGGAAGGAGGGGGCCTGGGAGGAGGCTGTGGGGAGGCACTCAGGGAACTCTCTGGCTCTCCGAGCAGAGGGAGGGTGTTGGGGCTCCTTAACGCGGGCCGAGCAACAGAGGCCCAGTCACTGGCCAGCGGCCAGGCTGGGGAGTGGCGGGGGGACCGCAACCAGAAGGAGGGACATACATTCCTTGGGTGTCCAGTACGTGTGACACCGTGCTCAATGCTGGATACAGTGTCCAAAAATGCAGACCCTACCCTTGAGGACACGCAGACAGGTGAACAGACAAGGTCAGCGCATCCCGCATGCAGCCGGATGCGGAAACCAGGACCCAGAGCCTCGCTGGCCAATCCGGACGGAGCCCAGGTGCCTGCGCTGCTCCTCTGCAGACACAAAGGGCTCAGCGAAGCACACTGCGGTCCTGAGACCAACCCCAGCACCTAGAACCGCCATATCACATCGCCCTCTGAGACGAGGACACCCTGGCGGGAGCATGGGTAACACCAAGGCCAGGCCGCTGTGGAAGGGAGGGATGGAGGGGGGGCCTACTCCTCCAGAAAAGGGGGCTCAGAGCCGCCCACTGTTTCTGACACCAAATCGATCCACTGACATTCGCCCCCGCTGGGCACGAGAGGTCCCAGAGTCCAGAGGCATCAGAGCCATCAGCTTTCTCCCACCCTTAACCCCGAAGTCCTTCCCTGCTCAGCAGGGCTTGGCCAGAAAGGCCACACAGAGAGAAGGCACAGTGGCAGGAGACAGGACGGTGGTCAGAGTCCCACAGGGGACTGGATCCCGGGCAGAGCAGCCCGGGAACTCATTTGCAGCTTAACAAAAGCCTCACTTCAGAGTCCCTGGGAAGCCCCCAGGACACTGACCAGCCACCTGACCTGCCTGGGGTGACCTCTGGGGGGAGGGAGGAGGGCAAGGGCACTCAGGACAGACCTGAGAGCAGCTGGAAGGCAGGCAGCACTGCCTTCCCTCGAGGGGGCTGAGCCAGGCGGGCTTCCCAGCCCTGGGACTGACTCTCCACCACCAGAGGGACCTGAGGGCATGGCATCCGTATAAAGAGGAAGCGGGAAACTTTCAAAGTTCTCCTTTTCTCTTCCAGAAAGTTGAGGCCATTTTCCAGGATTGTTGAAGTCGATGAGGCTGCTGTCCACATCCCTGAGATGCAGGGACGAAGCTCTGCCCCATCACAGATTCCACTGGAGACCAAAGGCCCTGTTCTGATGGGACAGAGCAGGTGCCAGGCAGGCACCCAGAGAAACCAGGGCCTGGCCGCCCCAGGGCTCAGAAGCCAGTGCCAATGGCACCATAGGAAAAATCCTTCATTAGCCAAGTTTGGCTTCTTCCTCCACATGAGGCCTCACTCATCACAAGGATGCAAACGCCAAGGACACCAGGACCTGGAGAGCACAACTGAGGCGTGGGCACCTTGCCACCCGGGCCCTAAGAGGCTAGAAGCAGTTCAGGCCCCCAGGTGGGACGTGGGATGTTGTCCAGGCAGGATAGGCACCCTGAATGCTGTGCAGCTGCCTGGTCATGGTCATGCAGGGATCAGGCTGCTGCAGGGAAGGGTCTCTGCCCAAGGCGGGGTTCACAGGAGGAAAGAAGCTTCAGCACACACCCGCATTTATTCCCTAACACCTGATGCCTCACTATGCGCGGTCATAAACAGAAGTGGTCTCTGCCCCCAGGAGCTACTGGCAGAGGGTAGAGGAGTCATTACACAGTGCAATGCAGGGGGATGCAGGGGATGCAGAGATATACAGGGGATGCAGGGGATGCAGGGGATGCAGGGGATGTAGGGGGTGTGGGTGATGCAGGGGATGCGGGGGATGCAGGGGATGCAGGGATATGCAGGGGATGCAGGGGATGTAAGGGGATGCGGGGGATGCAGGGGATGCTGGGGATGCGGGGATATACAGGGGATGTAGGGGATGTAGGGGGTGCGGGTGATGCAGGGGATGCAGAGTGATGGTCAGCCCAGGTCGGTGCTCGGACGCAGCACCACAGCGGGCACAGAAGGCACAGTGGGAGTGTGAGCCGGGGATGCAGATGAGGGAAAGAAAGAGAGGGTGCGCGTCCGGCGGGGCCCCAGGGCTTAGCAACACAGGTGCCTCTCTAGAGCTTGGACTGAGGAAGTTGGAGTCAGAGCTCCAGACTGGAGTCCTTTGTGCTGAATTCCCCTTCCAGACATCAAAGGCAAAGAGGAACACACATTGGACGCCACCTGCGCCTGCTCCTCCTGCTCAGTGAGAGAAACAGGTCTTCTGGCCTTTGGCACCCCGCAGGCTCCCCTTGGGGCAGAACACGTGCCACTCCAAAGAGGCGGGCTGTGGCCCTCCTGGAGGACTCAAAGGGTATGGGCGGGGCTCCAGTAGGCCCCGTCCATCAGCCACGGTCAGGGCCGCCGGCCACGCCTCCAGCCGCAGAGCTCCTCCTCCCCGCTTACCTTCGCAGCCCCGCGCGGGACAGCTGGCGCCTCCATCCGTCGCCTGCAGCTCCCTCCTTCCTGATCCTGCCTCCTGGCACCACCCGACCTGTCAGAATCACCTCTTTCTTTCCAATCCCTTTCATTGCTTTTTCCGATGAATCCTTTCGTTACTCCCCAGCCCTGATACAAACTTTCTCTTCTGTAACCCAGCCCCACCCCGTCCCACCCTCGCAATTTGTGCAAACATTTAACCCGGTAGATCAGACTCCAGGAGCTTCAGGCACATCCCCGTGGTCTGCCCGCTGTGGGCCCTGGGGGTCCCCGGGCACTATTTACAGGGTCGAATGAGAGGGGACTTGCTTCCCTTACACTCTGCGTGGTTCGCGTTTCACACCAGAACTTCCCCGCAGACTCTCTGGAACCAGGACAGGAACACACACCCCCACCCCTCACCCCAGCCTTTGGGAAAGGTTCCTTCCACCCTGACCTGAGTTCGCCTCCATCTATAGGACCTGCTGGGTGCTCCTCAGAACTTCCCTCCCAACTGCAGTCAGGCTTCCCTCCCAACTGCAATCTTAAAGGGCGATTCAGCTCACCTGTCCTTCACTTTCGTGCCCCTGCTGTGTGCTGGGTGTTGGGTGAGGCAGCAGGAAAGCCATGAGACACCGCTGGTGCTCTGCAGGGCTGCACAGCAAGGTGGGAAGAGGGTAAACCTTGGGGTCACGGAGACCCAGCTTCAAACTCAGGCCCCAGCACAGGCTGTCGTGGTGATCTGAGAAAGTCACCCAACTTCCCTGAGCCTCAGTTTCCTTGGCTGTGAAATAGGAACAATAATATCTTGCAGGCTTGTCATAAAGATTGAAGGGAAGTGTGACACACACTGGATTCACAATAAACATGAGCTGTTATTGGACACCAAGTTCACTGGGGAATAAGAGCACTAGTACTGGACCCAAATTACCTGTTCCAACCCTGGCTCCCCCACGAGTGTGCTGGGTAACCTTGGAGAAGTTTCCTCATTTTTCTGTGCCTTGGTTTTCTCATCTATAGAATGGGGATAATATGCTTAACAGTTTTAGACTTCGTTTCAGGGGGCTGATGAAAAAAGTTTGGGAAATAGTGGTAATAGCTGCACAACACTGTGAATGTAATTAATGTCACTAAGTGTTGCTTAAAATGGTTAAAATGGAAATTTTTATGTTGTGTATATTTTATCACAAGTTCACAAAGTTAATAATGCAACATACCAAGAAGCAACGAATTGCATGCTTTTCATGGGTGCATTGTATGATGTGTGAATCATATCTCAATAAAACTGATTTTAAATAAATAGAGACAATAATAGTACACAGCTAATAGTGTTATTGGAGGGGGTTAAATGAGTCCACACACTGCTTGGAAAAGTTTAAAACCCTATCCAGCACCATGTCCAGTGTTGGCTAGCATATAAATATACTTCATCCATCCTTTCATTTCATCTTTATAAGAACCCTATAAAGTTAAGAAGTATTTTCATCCCTCGTATGGGTGAAAAAAATTGACAATCAGAGAACTTTAATCCCTTTGGCATGGAAATTGCAAAGTAAGGATTCAAACCCTAGGTGTGTCTGACATCAAAATGTATCACCATATCTTGGGAACCACATGGAGAAGACATCTGATTGAGTGAGCAAGCAGCAAGCTGAAGGCTCCCGGGCTGCAAGCCCTGTGGCTCACGGTGGCAGCGGGGTGGACAGTGGGAATTACACCAGGTGGGTGGAGGACAGAAAGGCGTGCAGGTAGACAGGTGAGTGTCCAAGGTCCTCGGGGGCCATGTGATGGCAACTTGGCTAGGCCACAGTACACAGATATTTGGTCAAACATTGCTCTAGATATTTCAAAAGTATTTTTTAGATGAGATTAATATTTAAATCAGCAGACTTGGAGGAAAGCAGACCTGCCCTCGTGTGGTTGGGCCTCGCCCAATCAGTTGAAGGCCTTGATAGAAAAAGTCTGATCTTCCCTGAAGAAGAGAGACTTCTACCGGCAGATGGCCTTTAGACTTGTGCTGCAGCATCAATTATTTCTGGGTCTACAGCCTGCCGGCCTACCCTATAGATTTTGGACTTGCCAGCCCCCAATCTCGTGAGCCAATTCTTCAAAATAATCATCTCTCTCAAGAAATAGATGATAGATAGACAGATGATAGATGATGATAGATAGATAGATAGATGATAGATTAGATAGATAGATAGATAATAGATGATAGATTAGGTAGATAGATGATAGATAGATGATAGATAGATAGATAGATAGATAGATAGATAGATAGATAATAGATGATAGATTAGGTAGATAGATGATAGATAGATAGATGATAGATAGATAGATAGATAGATAGATAGATAGATAGATATAGATAGATAGATGATAGATGATAGATAGATGATAGATATAGATAGATGATAGATAGATGATACATAGATAAGTGATAGATGATAGAGATATGTAGATATAAATGATATAGACATAGATAGAGCTGTAGATATAGCTATAGAGTTACAGATACCTTCTATTTACTGTTTATTAGTTTCTCCAGAGAGCCCTGACTAACATAGGCTGCAACTTCCCTGGTCACTTTACGACCAAAGTGACCCACTCACTATTGCCACAAGCTCTCAGCATGGCCAGAGCATCTGAAGTGTGCCCTTGGCCGCAACTCAGTAACAAGAGCTTGAAACCCCATCACCTTCCCGAGGAAAGAGAAACGCAACTGGGTTTGGGGATCTGTGAAGTTTGGGTTTTCTGGGGCCTTTTTCATTTTGTTTTAAGGTCCTTTTTTATTATTATTCAAACCGCTCAGAAACATCTGAACTTTCCATTTCTACGTTGGCTGTAAGTCACCCGACACAGGGGTTGCTGAGTGGGAATTAAAGATCTTGAGTTTGAGAAGTCATCCTGCTGGGATACAGGAGGAAAGTTGCCATGGAGAGGGTGCCCTGTAAGTGATTAGATTCCTGGCTACTGAATGTGGAACTCAGTCCCTGAGATAGCACCCAAAGGAACACCTATGTGACACCAGACACCTCTAGAGGCTTCTCCTCCCATACCTGCGGCCACGCCCCTTCTTCAACACAGCTCTGGGCTCAGAAGCAGAAGCCTTGCCGAGCTGCTTGGCAGAGTCGGAGAAGATGCTGGGGTCCAAGAAGGGACTGACGGTTCTCAGAGGCTGTGGGGAAGGGGCTGGAGCAAGAGGGGCCCCTATTCCATGTAGATGGCCAGCTCTGCTTTGCCTGCCTAAAGGTGAGCTTCCATTTGACCCCTAAGGACCTGGACAAGCCACAGAGATCACCACACCAGGTCCAAGAGGCAGGACTCAGCTGACAGCCAGAAGACAGAGCAGTGAGTGCAAAGCCAGAGGGGCTTCTGGTTAATTCGGTTACTTCCCAGAACAACTGTAGGAAGTGAGTGTTGCAGAGACTCAAGGTGGGGAGGGGGCTGAGGCAACTGGGTCCAAACCAGAGCTCAGCGTGGTGGGGGAGGGGTAAGCACACGCAGTCACGTCCAGGCGGAAGTGGGGTGCTGGGGGGAGGGGGCCCAGCCAGAGGCTGACCCACACAGAAACAAGGGTGGTCCTGGGTCAGGGCATCTCTCAGAGGCCAGCTCATTTCAAACCAAGACAAAGCATAGACCAGCTCAGGACAGCGTGCCTACAAAACTTAAACCAACTCCAGGTTTGGGGTGGGTTCACACTGAAACCCAAAGACGACATACATTTGCTTCACAGTGAGAAAAATGAGGTTTGAAAGCAAATCTTGAGCTTAGGATGTGATTCTAAAGGAGAATTGACTTGACGGGGAAGGTTCCTCTGCCTTCCTGGCTATCCCATGTCACCCATAGCACTGTCACCCTCCTAGACATCCAGCCCAGCCCAGGTGGAGGGCAACTCTGACCCTCGAAGGCTGTTGGCTTTCCTCTGGAGTGAACTCAGGAATCCCAGGCCCAGAGGACCACAGCGTGCTGAGAGCCCAGAGGGGAGGAAGTGAGCTCTCCAACTTCTGCTTCCCCCTCCCCCTCAGCAGGACTTCCTTGAGGAGTGGACCTTTCACCCTTGTGGGGGCTGGGAACCTCACTTTCTTCTATAAAACTCTGCATATTATGAAAAGATGTTCAACATCATTAATTATTAGAGAAATGCAAATCAAAACTACCATGAGGTACCACCTCACACCAGTCAGAATGGCCATCACTAAAAAGTCCACAAATAACAAATACTGGAGAGGGTGTGGAGAAAAGGGAACCTTCCTACACTGTTTCTGGGAATGTAAATCGGTGCAGCCCCTATGGAGAACAGTATGGAGGTTCCTCAGAAAACCAAAAATAGAACTACCATATGATCCAGCAATTCCACTCCTGAGCATATACCCAGACAAAACTATAATTCAAAAAGATACATGTGTCCCTATGTTCAGAGCAGCACTATTTGCAGTAGCCAAGACATGGAAACAACCTAAATGTCCATCAACAGATGAATGGATATAGAAGATGTGGTATAGAAAATGGAATATTACTCAGCCATAAATAGAATTAAATAATGCCATTTCAGCAACGTGGATGGACCTAGAGATTATCATAGTAAGTGAAGTAAGTCAGATAGAGAAAGACAAATATTATATGATATCACTTACACGTGGAATCTAAAATATGACACAAGTGAACTTATCTACGAAACAGAAACAGACTCACAGACATAGAGAACAGACTTGTGGTTGCCAAGGGGGTGGGCAGGGCGGGGGGAGAGGATGGATTGGGAGTTTGGGTTAGCAGAGGCAAACTATTGTATAGAGAATGGATAAACGACAGGGTCCTGCTGTATAGCACAGGGAACTTTATTCAATATCCTGTGATCAACCATAATGGAAAAGAACATGAAAAAGAATGTATGTGTATATATATAGAAAACTTAATGGCTTTGCAGTACAGCAGAAATTTACACAACACTGTAAATCAACTATACTTCAATAAAATATTTTTTTAAAAAAACTCTGCATGTTAGAAAGATGCCAGGTAGGATGTGACCAGTGGGCACCTCAACAGCACTGCACCCTGTACCACCATGCATCCTGTCCCCTAGGTCCCCAACTCACTACCTCCCTCCAGGTGTCCTCCAACAGCCTCCCACCTGGACTGCAGTGACAAAGGGCACCAAAGCTGCCAGCATTCCGTGGCAGGGCCCCAGCTGCGAGTGCACAGGACAATAGGGGAAAAGCCCCAAGGGCGGGATGATGCCTAGGGCAGCTCTAAGAGCACATCCTTTTCTACCTTCTAGGACTAGTCATCTGAGGTCCAGGATGGAGGCTCACTGATCTACTCATTGAAGCTGCTTTGGGAGATGATGCTGGAAAACACACGACATGGGCTGTGGCCTTGCAGCATCATTGGGACACACACTGTAATCCATTCCCTAGAACCCAAGAAGGAGAAGCTCAAATGAGGCTGTCAGTCCAGCTGGGGACAGTAGAAATCTTAACTAAAAGAGACTCACCTAATAACATCAGTGCAGCAAGGAAATGGTACCAGAGGACGGCAGTCAGAAGGCACTGGGTGCTCAGAGCAGACGCTGGTTAATGAAATATCTGAATATTTACTACCTCTTTAAACATCTCCAAGCCAAGAAGTCACAGTAAGGAGGAGTCAAAGAGTTAAAGTGGTGTAATGACACCCTGGAGGAAGGATGCGCACCTCGTGCTGATTAAAAGTAACCTGGCAACAGCACACATCTCTCTCCCTCCCTCCCTTCCTGTCTCCTTTCTCTCTCTCTCTGTCCTACCCAGGTCTTGTGATATATAATACTCTATCCCAAGTCCTAAATATCTTCACAGGGCTTTCTGGCTTTCTGGGAGGATTTGGAGGGAGTTGCTATGTGTTTTCAAGGTTGTAAGTTTGTAATCCTATACTGTTAAAATCTAGCACTCAATAAAAGAACAATGACGCCTCATTTACAATGAATCTTGATATTCTGGAGGGTTCCAGCTTATAAATGGAAGCTGATTCTGACAAATATTTGTTCATTAGCTGTACTATCTGAAATACATCGTTTGCTCTCAGTTTGGATGGCGGTTAACAGTTTGGGAAGCAGGTTTTACATACCTTAGCTGGTGGCTGGAACAGATTCAGTGCTGAATAATAGTTTATTGAGCTGAACTGAGGCATCTAATTTGATTTTCAGAATGGCCTATGAGGGATTAGATTGTTGTTGAAGGGAGGGGCTCCCTTTTCAAATGAAAATCTCCTGTGTTTATAAGTACACAAATCTGATCACTCCAAAAAGTTATACAATCTTAAGCTAGTTTCCTGCTTATTTCAGAGCCCTGCCGCCACTCTCTAGAGGTAACATCACCCACAGTTTCCTATGCATCTGTCCAGAAATGTCCCATCTACAAACATAAACAAATATCCTTCTGCAAAGAATGGATGTGTACTCTTGTCATACGTGTTTACCTTTTTGTTTAAATGTAATATCTTAGCATGCTTTCCACACAAAGTTTACCTTGTTCACTGAAGTGGCAGTATAATATTCCATTACATGGACATATCATAATTTACTGACCAAGGTCCTTTATCACCTGTACAAATCTTGCTATATGAGTCACCTTGTTCCCACACGTTCTCTTGCATCACCAGAGGACATCTGCAGAAAAAATTCCTAGAACTGGAACTGGAGGCACTCCGGGAGTTGACATGTAATTTAACATTGCCACCATATAATGTAAAATTGGGACCCATTTACCCTACCACCAACCGTGTGCAGGATTCCCGCTTCTTCACACTCAACCCTGCACGTGACCAACGGTCCATCTTTGCCAATATCCTGGTGAAAAATGGCATCTCATTTGATTGGCAGTTATGAACCAGTGAAGTTAAGCACCTTTTCATGTATTCACAAGTTATCGGTTTTTCATTTTGTAACATGAGACTACGGCTCAGAGAAGATGTAAAGGGAAATGTTCACGTGTTTCTCTGAGTCACCGTGGGGCCGTCACCTCTGCCTGGTGTCGGCTCAAAGACAATAATTCGTAAGAATTCAAATGGACCAGCCAACAAATACCCCCAACGTAATGCTCGGGACAAAATGGTTTCTACCAACTTTCTCTACAAACTGAGCTTCAGGAAGGAAGAGGAATTGAGTTGACTTGCTTGGTGACCGGATGTAACACTTTACTTCTCCAGGCTTCCTGTGCCCAATCACCCACGTGTCTGTTAACCTTTACTAAAACACACCCCCTCTCTCTCACATGCAGAAGAAATGTGGCGGAGGATGGGCTAGTGTGCCACAGACATCACTGTGTCTTCTCTTCTCATCCCAACTGAGCCAAGTTTCTCTCTTTTGTTTTTACGCTTCTTAGTTTAACATCTTATTTAATTTTTGCTTTGCATGGGTAATACCTTCATGGAGTTCAAAACTCAAGACAAGATAACCAGGTAAACTTGGAGAAATCTTCATCCCCTACTGCCCCCACCTCCTTTTATACTTTTTCATCCCTTTAGTGTTAATAGTTTGGGGATTTTCTGCATCTTCCAAGTTTCAAAATATATAAAGATGCATTGGCTTTTTCAAATGATCTTGGAATTCTCCGATCCACTTGCGTCCACCCAGGAGCCACCCTCCTTCTCCCTTCTGAGAATCCCTGGACCAGAGATCTCCAAGGCCCTGCCCAGAGCTAAGACCACGGGGTCAACGTGAGAGAGTGTCGGAGTTCGGCTGCTATTGTAAAAATGTTCTGAGTATCAGCGTTTCCCAGCAGGGAGATTGCTGCTTGGTGAGTGAGCATCTCATCCCCGGGAGCATCAGGGAGATACAGTCAAGGACTTTGTAGAGATTTCTGCCCTGGTCAGGAGAAAGGAGCATTACTGTCTGCCACTTCCAAAATTCCATGTTTAAATTCATTCATTCATACACACAGATAAAGCTTCCTATGTGCTTAGCAACGTGTTAGGAGTCGCTCACTGAAAGCTGGATTGGAAATCATCCCTGCATTCAGGGAGCTTCTAGTCCGATAGACAACACATCCACATCCAGGGCCTTCAGGCACAGGAGGGCCGGTTTTGCAGTGCACAGGTTTCCCAACGGCACCGAGGCCCTGAGTCAGACAGATAACCAGTTAGCAGACAGACACACACACACACACACACACACAGAGGAAAGACTGTCATTAGATGCCACGAGTCGGTGGGAGTGGGCAGGCAGGGAGCAGAATGGAACAGGGATGGAGCCTGGAGAAGAGGGCTCTTGGCTGCATCCTGAGAGACAGCCTCTCCCCACCTGCACGGGGAGCAGCCGCCCTGCTCATCGGGCACCACAAAGGTGAGCCTGACGTGTCCTCAGAAGGGAGGGTTCTGGGGCCGTGGGGAGAGACAGGGAAGCAATCAGGAGACCCAGGCTCTGTTTTGGACTCTGTCTCGGACTGACTCAGCCTGGGGCAGCCACGTGGCCCCCCTTCTAGAATCTTCTCCATCTGATCAACACGATCCCTGGTCCCTTCTCACCTTGTGGAGGTGTCAAAAATATGCACAGGGCTCTAAAGACCCATAAAAACCCATCCTCCTCTGGCGACCCGTGACCCAGACTCTGCTGAAAGAGGAAAAAGGCAGTAATTCCACAAGAGTCTCTCCAAAGACACGTGGAGTCATCTCGAGGAGGAAACCTAAGGCAGGAGGGGAGAAATCCGAAACCTCTGCGAGGCCCACTGTCCTTCCAGGCTGGTGCCACATTGCAAGCTTAGCCTGGGATGTAGAAGGAGGGACGAGAGAAAAATGGAAACAACAAACAGTGGCCTCTAAGGCAGGCCGGCCCGTGCTGGATGCTCGAGTCCACTGTTCTACTGGATAAACTGGGTCAAACTGTGGCCCCCAGGATTCATATGTCGAATTCCTAGCTCCTAGTAGCTCAGAATGAGGCTGTATTTGGAGACAGCATCTTTAAAAAGGTAACTTAGGTAAAACGAGGTCACTAGGGTGGATCCTAACCCAATATGACTAGTGTCCTTATAAGAAGAAGAGATCAGAGCACAGACACATACAGACCTCGTGAGGATGCAGGGAGAAGACAGCTGTCTACAGTACAAGCAGAGAGGTCTCAGGAGAAACCAATCCTGCCCACACCTTGATCTTGCACTTCCAGCCTCCAGAACTGTAAGAAAATAAATTTCTGTTGTTTAAGCCACTCAGTCTGTGACATTTTATTAACAACAGTGCCAGCAAACTAACACAGTCATTATTTATTGCCCCGATACTTTTCATCTTTCTCTTTCTTTGAGCCTTCTGTGGTCACCCTCATTATAAGAGTAGATAAAAAGTCCTTATAAGAGGAAGCCGTGGGCTGTGTCCCCTGCACACATATGCAACTGTGTGCACACACACACACTCTGTCCATAATGCCCTCTACCCACCAACCCCTTGGATAAGACATGCTCACTTCTACCAGTTCAAACACTGATTAAAGTCTGATTTATCAGAGAGCCCCTTGCAGTGTGACAAGAGGGACTCAGGTGTCAGCTGACCTGCAGGGCCAAACAACCTTGATTTATTTCTCCTTTTCCTCCTGGCTGCCCGCTCCACACCACCCAGGGGAAGCCTTTGCCCAGGTTGTGGTCTACTTGACCAAAAATGGCCGTGGCCGGGTATTTGGAGGAGGTAATAAATCTCCCCTGTCTTTTTAATAAATAACAATGTGGCTATGATTTCAAGGTCAGGTTCATGCCGACACCAAAACGTCTGCCGGGAGCCGGGAGCACCGGATGCTTCAGTGTTCTCCAGGCTCCAGGCTGTGTGAGCCGCCTCCCCTGAGCAGGGCAGAGACCCGCAGGTGTTCCCGAAACTTCCATCAACTTCAACTTCCTCACAAGAGATCAGCCCGGCTCCCAGGAGCTCAGAAGTGTCACGGGATTTGTAATCCATTTTTTCTCACTGCTAAAGGCTGCTCTTTTCTGAAGGAAGCCCTGCCCTAGAAATGAGGGTCACAGATGAACTGAAAATGGACCTACCCACCAAAAACAGTAAGCCATTTTGAGATGGCTTTTCCCCCTGATAAACTTTCAAAAGATACCATTTAGTCCAAACTAGAATATGGGCTTCTTCCTTTCCGATGGCTCTACCCAATGAAAACCATTTCTCCATCTGGGGGAACTGCTGAAATAAAACACCTTAAAAATGAATTTTCATTTCTCATCATCTTATTTTATTGAAAAAGAAAACATGAGAATAAAACAAGAATCCAAGACTAAAATTGTCCTCAGGCCCACCCCCTAAGAAAAATTGTTTCACTTTATACAAACTATTCTCATTCATATGTAAATTCAGTTTTCATGTCTAAAAATGTTAAATCAAGTCAATAACCAGAAGTTTGTTTTTCTCTTTCTGAAAAATGTGCTTTCTTTAGAAGGACACAAGGGTAATAATATGAAAACAGGCAGAAATCACAGCAGCTAGAGTCACGGAATCGGCGGCTGTCATCTGATGGCCCAGGGCCTGAGGGGGTCCTTGCTGTGCCTGCTTCTTTCAAGGGAGGAAACACGACCACCAGCCTCAGAAATGGGTCACCAGAGTCCCTTACAATTTGGGCAGAACTTTGCCTTCCGAAAGACACTTTTACCTACGTCTTCCCTCTCCGCGATGACTTCCTTGCAAAGAGAGGTGCCTACCTGAGAAACACCCACCTGTCCACATAAGGATTGCCCTCACCTGGGCCCCTTTCCTCCTTACCTGTATTAACGGCAGAGGAGGCATCCAGCCAGCAGACCAACTCAAGAGGACCAGAGGCTAATTCTCATCCTTCCCCCGACAAGTTGTTCCAAGACAGCCTTTCCTCCAGGAAACCTTCCTGAGCATTGGGAAGCTACTCCAGGTTCAGAGGGTCCGGCTCTCACCTGCGACACCTTCCCTTCCTTCTGGAGGCTGGACCTGCCAGGGAGCTGTGGTGTAGACAGCACCCTGCAGAGAGGAGGCGCAGGACAGCCGTCCTCGCCGCCCCGCCCGCACGCTGGCCGGGAGCCTCCAGGGGCCCCTGTGCCGGGGCCACAGCCCAGACGCCTGGCTCCGCCCCGCTCCCACACCCCTCCCACCCCATCCCTGGTGCCTGGCGCGCCCCTCTCCCTTCTCAGCCACGTCTTCAGCCTGCATCACCCCCAGCCCTGCTGGGGAACTCCCGCTGCAGCCCCCAGACTCCTCCGAGGGGAGCGGGGAGGAGGCTGGCCCACAACCATGTTCTACAGCCCACGGCCAATCCCCGAGCCTCACAGACCAAGTCAGAGCTGTGAGGGACAAGCCAGGAGAAAAGAGAGAAGCCGTTCACACCACGACAGCCGGAACTCTGCCCCACCCAGAGGGCCCACTGGCAACTTTTTCATTAGGGGAATCGTTTCCTTCTTTTCCTCTTTCTTTCTTTCTTTTTCTTTCCTTTTTCCCTTCCTTCCTTCCTTTTTTTCCTTTCTTTTTCAGAATAATGCTGGCACGTAGCCAAACACACACACCCACACACACCCACACACACTGGACACACACCCTGTCACTTTCATTAAACTCCACGTGGCCCTGTGTCCAGAAATTGCAATATTCAATAAGGAAAAGGGAACTTAAATGCTCTGGCTGAACCAGAGGAAGAAAGAGGGGGTGGAGAGCCTTGTCCAAATATCAGCCCGTAAGTCAGCCGCTCCCGTCTCGCCCAACGGAAGCACCCACAGCTCTGCTGCCCACGTGTCCCGAGTGTGGCCCTGCTGGCCCCGTCCTGTTCCAGGTCTTCCCCTCTGTCTCTCTGTCTCTTCGTCTCCCAAAGACACAGATGTCCCGGGCCTGCTCTCGTCCTACTAGGAAGACCACCTGATTGTCCTGTGACTTGGCTGGCACCTGACAATCATGGGCCCTGGAGAGGAGAGGGGCAGGGCCTTTCTGGACGCTGGATGATGGAGGTTGTGCTTGGAGCAAGCTCTAGGCCCTGCTGCTTCCTGGGCCACTTTGCGACCAGAAGGCATGCAAGTATGTGTGAATGTGGGGACCGTGTGTGTGTGTGTGTGTGTGTGTGTGTGTGTGTGTGTGTGATGCACTGGAGGGAGCCTGCAGATGGTGGGGTGGGGGTGTGGCTCCCCAAGTGTCTGGTGGGTGCACAGCCGGACAGGGTGAGAGAAAGTTCCCATCTTGGGCCCTGGGCCCCAGCACGTTGGCAGGCTATCAAGGACCAGAAGGACCGTCGGGACCCCCCAGCCTGAGAGTGGCAGAGTCAAAGCTGAAATCAATTGAGATCAAGGCTACGTGGAGAATGAGGTCAGGGGAAAGTCCCCAGTGACCACAGGCCAATCCAGGCCAAGCACAATTAGCAGATTAGTGAGGGGCAAGAGGGCAAATCCGATTCCGTGATCAAGGCCACTGACGCAGAACAATCAGTGACCCCCAGGCCAGCCCAGAGGATGGAAATACCCTGGGTCTGGAGGCAGAAGAGGCGGTCAGACCCACCTCGCCTGAACTGCGTGACCCTGGTCCGGTCCACCAACCTCTCTCAGTCTCAGTCTACTCACCAGGCAACCTCGGATGTAACAGGCCCTCCCTCAGACAACGGTCAAGGTCACGTCCACCAAGGCCCTCGGAGACCCAGCACGCTGTGTCATTGCTTGTCTTTGTTTCCACAAAGTACCTGCCAGCTGATCTGACAGAGAGAGCAGCACAGGAAAAGCCTGGAGAGCGAGGCAGCCTGACATCGTCAGGGGACGTAAGGAAGCTGGGAGAAGAGATGGGCAGGCGAGGGGGCTGGAGGAGGGACCCCACCCCAGGGAACCTGGGGCCTGATCCACGAAGCAGGGCAGGCGACTGGAACGGCAGCAGCGGAGGGAAGTCACTCGGGTCGAGGTGTGGGGCAGACGGGAGCCGGGGAGACCTGACCCGGGAGACCACCTAGGCGTCCTGTTGCATCAGCGGAGTCAGTATACGAAGGATGTACGATGAACGGTGGGTATAGAGAATACCACGGGTACACAATGTACGGTGGAGGCCTGAACCCTGGCAGTGGGGGTGGAAATGGGGGGGTGGGGGGCGCCGAGGGGTCACGGGCAGGCAGACATAAGCAGGACAGGCTCGCCAGCAGCGTGGCAGGCTTTGGTGAAGAGGCCCAGAGACCATGCTCTGCCTCTAGTTTGGGAGAAAGCTGGGGCCATGGTGCTACCTCCGAGATTCAAAGGGTGCGACCTCTAAGAACAACTCAGCCCTCCTGGGAATATCCTGTCTCCCTCTTCCTGGAAGCCTTCCCAGGAGCCTCTCTGTCTTCTGGCTGCAACTCCCACCGCTGGAGGGTAAGGAGGATGCAAGGAGGCCTCACCTGCAGACAGGTGTGCTGGTTTGTAGGAAAACCTCCTACTCCTTTCCCCTCTGGAGGAAGAACCAGAAGGACATAGTTCCTGCCCCCTAGGGCCAGGTTGGGGAGGGTTGGGTTCAAAGAGTCCAGAATTGGGCCAGAAGGGCTCCCCGAGGTGGACCCGTTGGGGAAGTCTGTGTTCAAGTCCACGTGGGCAGCAGGGAGACCTGGACTCAGACAGACTCAGGTCTGCAGGTGGGAGGCAGGATGAGACAGAGGAGGTGCCTCGCCGCCCCCCCCCCCCCCCGCCCCCGGAACCACTCCAGGGGGCGGGGCTAACTTCTGTTTTTCCAGGTGAGACGCTGTCTTCCTTAATAAGGTCTGCAGGATCCCAGCTGAACCAAACTTCAGAGTCCAAAACCCTTGGGCCAAGACTACCCTCTCCATCAGGCCCAAGACAGAGGCCTGGGATCTGGGTTCTTTCAATGGCCAAATGAAGCAACGTCAGGAACCAAAGGCTGGTTATTCTCCCGGGCTGCACAGTGAACAGGAGAGGCTGCTCTATGCTATTATTAACTTGCCAAAAAGCCCCTTGCTTTCTCCAAAGATCCCTCTCGCGTGCGCTATTCCTTCACCCCCAGTTCTCCTCCAAACCCATCAAACACAGCCCCTCTCCTGGCCAAGGTCTCAAGTGTCCCACGGGGATGGCGGGAGAACAGTCTTCCCGCCTCTGAGGTGCAGGGTGCAAACACCTTCCTAAGTCCAGCTTCACTGGAAATGACTCACAGCACAACCCAAGCCACCAACAGCTCTCGTGACAGCAGTGAATTCTCGTCAAAGGTCTCAGGCAATGAGACCCCCAGAGCAGAGGGCACCTCCTCTGAGCCGGACCCTGATACATCACGTGCTGGTTGAATCCACTGCCCTCAGACGATGGGAGCCCGGGCTGCTGGAGGTTTTTACCACAATAACCAAGAAACTAGATACAGAGCGTGAGCCTCAGAAATTCCCATGGACCCAGGGTTAGCCACCTACAGCCATCGGAGCCGTGGAGGGGAGGGCAGCTCTAGGCTGGTTGCAACTTCATGGTCACAGAAAATTAAACGGAGAGACTCTTCTGCTCCAGATGAACATTGCATGAAAAAAAATGGAATGACCTCTTTTTTTTTTTCTTAACTTGGAAACTGCGTCATACCTCTCCACACACAGCAAACATTTCGCAATTCAGAAACCATGAACATCAATCCCTCTGATTTGGTATAGCCTCCTATATTCTGTTTTCCTAAAGATAAGTCTTGAAACTTCACTCTAAGATAAAAAAAAAAACAATGGGACAGATGTGGGCTGCGCAGTCCATGTGAAGAACAAAGACTTCTCCTTCAATTTAAATTAAAAAGTTAAAAATGGTAATAAGATAGAAGGTAATTTTACCCTCCCTTAACTCAAGAACCATTCACCTGCAATTGTCACAGAAACATTTGAAACCACGTGTGAGGGTGGAGGTGAGCTTGTCTGCCTCCTGGACCCTCAGACACCACCGAACAACGGGTACAACCCTTTCAGAAGCAATAGAACCATCTGTGCATTCTCAACACGTTTTAACCATTTGACCCAGAAACCCACCTGCTGGAAACTCGCACCTAAGAAACAATGTAAAAGAACAAAAATGCTATATGCAACTTAAGTATTCAACATCTGGACACAATCAGTAAATTATGTCACATCAAATCAGTATAAGATTGCATGGTGCTTAAAATGGTAATTGCAGCAACATAGAAAAGGCCATTAGTATTGCTACAGGATAACGTACCAAAAATGTGTGAATACTGGGCAAGGTCAAGAAGGTACTTCCCCAAAATGAAAGCCGTTGTTGACTTCCTTTTTTGTTTAACCTATCTAACTGTCCTTCACTTGGTTCTAGAATATTCTCAGGGAACCACTGTATATTTGTTTTATTAGGATGCTGGAAATAGGGGCTCACTCTTTCAAAATCATTTTTGAGAGTTTATTCTAAGGAAATTATGCCATGTTCATTGCCATACAACGTCTATTATTTTTAACGAGACTAACATAAATAACCAATAATAATAATAATTACACAAATAATATACATCCCGACAATGGAACATTGTGCTGCCAATGAAATTATGATGTAAAAGATAATAAGATAGAGAAATGTTTCAGATATATTAAGTGAATAAAGCAAACTATGAAATTGAACTTAAAGTATGATTCCTCTTTTATAAAAGTATGTATTTTTTCTTTAATTTGAATTTCTTAATTTTTTTCTTTTATACAAGAAAATTATTTGGAAATGAAAGAAGTGTTCCTAGAGCTGAGACTGATAGTTTAAGCAGAAAAATATCTAAGAGTTAGGAGCTAAATCTGTAAAACTCTTAAAAGAAAACATAGCTGTAAATCCTCATGACGCTGGATTAGGCAATGATGTCTTTCATGTAACACCAAAAGCACACGTAAGCAAAGAAAAAAATACCTGAACTGGACTTCATCAAATTAAAAACTTGTGTGACAGAGGACTTCAACAAGAAAATGAAAAGAGAACCCACAGAATGGTAGAAAGTATTTGCAAATCTTATATCTGATAACGATATAGTATCCAGAACATATAAAGAATGTTTACAATTCAACAATAAAAAGAAGAGTAACTCAATTCAAAAATAGGCAAAGAATTTAAATAGACATTTCTCCAAAGAAGATATGCAGACGGTCAAAAAGTACACAAATCTATGCTCAAGGTAATTAATCTTTAGGTAAATGCAAATCAAAGTCATCGTCAGATACCTGTTTACCCGCAACTAGGATGGCTAGAACTTTAAAAATGGACAATACGATGCATTGATGAGGCTGTGGAGAAACTGGAAGCCTCGTACAATCCCGGTGGGAATGTAACATGGTGAAGCCACCGTGGAAAATAGGCTGGCAGTTCCTCAAAAAGGTAGACATAGTTAGCATGTGACCCAGCAATTCCACCGCTAGATCTGTACGCAAGAGAACTGAAAACGTATGTCCACACAAAAACTAGTACAGAAACGTGCACGGCAGCAGATTCATAACAGCCAAGAGTGGAAGCAACCCAAATGTCCACCAGCCGATGGACAGATAAGCAAATTGTGGTCTGTCCATACAGTGGAATATTATTTGCCAATAAAAGGAATGAATAACTGATACAATGAAAGCTACAACACAGATAAACCATGAAAACATTATATTCGGTGAAAGAAGCCAGACACAAAATGCCGCATACTGTATGATTTTACTTATAGGAAACAGAGCAACTCCACAGAGATAGAATGTAAAGTAGGGGTTGCCAGGCCCAGGGGAGGAGAGAAGTGACTGCTTATAGGTAAAGATTTTTTTTTGGGGGGGGGGTGGTAATGTTGTAAATGTTCTGGAATTGGATAGTAATGATTGTTGCACGTTCTGTGAACATACTAAACACTGCTGTATCGGACACTTTAGAGGCGTGAAGTTTACGGTGTGTGAATCATAGTTGACCCAAGAACAATGCCGGGGTTGGGGCACAGACACCCCGTGCAGCCAAAAATCCCATATAACTTTACAGTCAGCCCTCTGTATCCAAGGTTCAGCATCCTTGGATTCAGCCAACCTCAGGCCAGGGAGTAGTGTGATATATATTTGTTAAAAACAATCCACGTACAAGTGGACGCTCAGGGTTCGAACCCATGTTGTTTGAGGGTCAACTGTGTATCTCAATTTTTAAAGAACAAACTATGATGAATCATTATTTACAGGTCAGGTTAAACCCAAATAGCAGACACAAGGACTCTATAGCCCAGAACTGTTGAATTTCCTGCCGACAGCCACAGGAAGAATATTCGAGATGACTTCAGCAGATGAGGAACAGAACGCTTTCTCCTGAAATTAATAACACGAGGCAACGTTCACATGGAGATTCAATATCTGTTGGTGATTTAGGGGGAAGAAAATTACATTAGCTTAAGGAAAGTGTGATCAAATCTACAAATGCGAGGTTTAAATACTCTCGAAACAAATCAGAGATTGGAATATACAGTCGCATAGGAATCCCCAAACCTGAAATTTTTCATTATGAACCTGTACTCTTGACTTAAGCAGTTCTTAAGAGTGAAATACAGCAACTGCAATTCCAACCAAGTCCTGCTGTGCACACCCCCACCACAGTCAGGGCTCTTTGTCCACACGCTGTTCTCTGTCTCCCACTTTGAACCAAAGATCACTTCCTGTTGTCCAAAAAAAGGTAGAGAAAGTACGGGTCAGCTTTTCTCAGGAGGCTACGCTGAGCTGTCAGCAATAAACAAGGTTTTGACTCCGAAGCTTCATCTTCGCTTTTGGATCCGTTTATAAACAGGCGTCACCTGGCCCCAGCGATTGGTCCAGGCGACCGTGCTAAGTCAGAAAGCTGCCTCAGAGCAGAGGTGGCAGACCCATTGGTGAACAAGATGTACTTTTCTCTAAAGTGCAGGCTCCAAACTTTCCCTTCAGTTTAACCCAGAACTGCCTTCAGGAATGAAGCCTCCGCTGTAGGAACCCAACCGCAGAGTGACCTCGGGAAAGGCAGCATCCCGGCAGCTCTCAGAGAAGGAGGAGGCTTACTAGCCCAGCTTTTCCACCCCGTCAGGAGCCCTGTCCCAGAAGCGGGTCCCGCAGACAGTCCTGCAGACCCCATGTGACAGGCGCTCCGAGCACCCAGCAGACAGCTCTCCCAGCAGCTTTGATTCTCTTGGGCTGGGCTGAAGTTTGCCTTGCTGAAATTTCCCACAGAACTTCAAGCTTTTTCTCTGAAGCAGCTTGTAGAAGCAGTCTACTCCTAGTTCGCGTGAAAGTCCTTCCGATGTATGACCTCGTCAGCCAAATCCAGGCATTGGCTCAGTGACGCTGAGAGCAGGTGACACCAGGGAGCAGAGATGAAGAGAGGCCAGATTCTAACCTACGTGTCCATCTCCAGGCCTGTGTGGCTTGGGGCCACACGCTTACATTCTCTTGCCCACAAACAAAATACTGATACAGCTTCTTCACCAGCACTGTAACACCAAATGCTTTAAGAGATACCCCATAAAGCTCAAAACTAGTCTCTCTTGGTTTTCGTTTGTTTGTTTTTGTTTGAGAGAGAAATTCGCACGTGTAGACATCCAAGTTTTCAAGCCTGGCAGTGACAAAGGCCGGAGGCAAGTGCTTCCTCCACCTTTTCTCCTCCATCCTTGCATCTGCTGAGGCTGGGATCCCCTCCCCAGCTGGCCCTTCCACACGTTTCCCAAGGGGGACCTGCCCAGCTCCACCAGCGTCTTGCATCAGAATCACTCACAAGGGCTGTTGGTGACGAGAGGCAGATACTGTCAGAAACAGTACGAGGCCAAGTCCATCTCCCCGAGTCCTAGCCCTGCCCCAGCCACCATCAGCGGGGACCTCAGGTAAGTCCCTGGCGGGGGAGGGGGCCTCAATTCCCCCATCTGTAAAAGGGAAGGGCTGGACTCCGGGACCCCTGAGGTCAGTCCTGATCTCCCCCAGCTCTGCCCACTGTTTGCGAGCCCCTCCAGCAGGCCCCGGACACGCTGAGCACCGAGGGATCAGCCGTCTCCAACGCAGTGAGAAACGGGTTTGGCGGAGCCGAAGCCCACACCAGGGCAGCGAGGCCGTGTCTGGGCAGAGGAACGGCCGTAGAAGCAGTTTTGTCGGTTTAGCAGGACAGTCTTCTCCTCTATTTCTTATGAAGAAAAAATACCATCATTCTTAACCTCATCCGACTGCTGGCCAAGAGCCACTCATCCCACCCAGGTCCTGCTATGATGTCCTGTAAATCTGGAGGCACAGCAGCCTGCAGAGGAGGCCCCACTCCGTGTGGGTGTGGTCCCAGGACGAGGCCTCAGGGCTGAGGGGCTGGGGGCTGGGGGCCTGGGGAGCACGGGAACCATCAGGGAGGGCCAGCCACCTGCAGGGTGGGGCTGGCGCGGTGCCAACACAGAAGCTCTGCCACTTCCAGTCAAAACATTGTGATTGACTGAGATTAATCACATCCTCCCAAAGGCATCTTTGAGTGACACCGGCCCCAGCACCCTGGTCTGACAGTGAAAAAGCAGAAGCTTCAAGAAAGACAGGGATCAGGGCCGAGAGGCAGGCTGGACTGGCCCTCGGCAGCAGGGAGGGGCATCAGGACCCAGGGCAGGGCACGCTGAGGCAGCGGGAGCCCGAGATGAGTGACCGCGGGGTCTGGACCACGGCCAGAAGGCAGGAGGCAGCTGGGCCAGAGGTTCAGGACACGTGACGGGGTCAGGTCAGGGGTCAGAGGATCCTTACCTGGATGAGGTGGACGAGCTATCGTCAAAGGGCAGAGCTGGACAGATGGGGGGAACAGTGAGCCTACCCGACTGGGGACTTCTGTGTCACCCAGCAACATCACTGGCTCTCAAACATCGAGCACAGCCCGCACAGAGGCGGCAGCAGTGATGCTTGCGGGAACGAGGGTACCTCCATGTCTGAAAGCCAGAGTCAGCTCTGGACCGCACGTAGCAAAAGGCCACCCACCTCCGTGGTCATCTCTTATCTCCTGCCTAAACTTCCCATCTCCCTGAGGGACTCCCAAAGCCTGAACCTGCTTCCCACCCTCCAAGCTCTGGGAGATGGCCTTCCAATAGGGGTGCCATTTTATACTTGGCGGTGGTCTTTTTTTCACATACACTGCGTGTCAGCCCCGCAAAACCCCTGTGGGGTTGGAATTATTATCCCCAGCTTCCAGACAAAGAAACCGAGGCTGAAGCAGGTCAACTAACCTGTCTGAGATCACCAAGCTAGTAAGTGACGGTGCCAGGTGTTCTGCAGGGCCCACTGGGGCCCTCCAAGGGCAGCGGCTGCTCAGGGTCAGTGCCCTCTTATCCAACCATCACACATGCATTAACGACCGCTCACTGTCAACTCCCTCTGTGCCAGGCCCTGGGGACTTGGTGTCCAGCTCTTGGGCAAATAGATGTCACTACTGTGATGCAGCTATCGTGAGCCCGTCATAAGACAAATAATATCCCGTCAAATCCCCTCAACAGCCCTTTGAAGTCAGTGTTATAATCTTTTACATCAAGAAATGTCGAAACGTTGAATAACTTACCTAAAAGCATTCAGTTTCGGAGCAAGAATCCAAGCTAGATGGGTCCAAATCTAAAGCCAGTGTTCTTTCCACCGGACTCTACTTCCTCCAGCTGCCTTCTCCCTGCCTTACCCCCTCAAGTTATAGACCCCCAAAACAATTCAGGGGGCATTCTCAGCCCCTCTCCTTGAGCTGGGTACCACCAGCACTTTGGGTGGTGCCAACATTTCAGGATCTGAGGGCCCTCCCCTTCTCACATTTTGATGAGGTTGACATCCCACTAATTCTGCCACATCCACCCCCAATCGCCACTGTTCCAGCAGGAGCCCTAAACTAGACACTGCAAGGTCACGTGCATTTTGGAGCTTCTGTTTCCCTGCCCTTTGTCCTGGGAAGGGATCCATCTCTGCGGGGAGGATCAAGGTATGAATCTCCCCCTCCCCATGGCCTCTCCAGGGCAATCAGGTTTTATGTGACAAAACCACACACAGAATTCCCTACTGATATGACAACTGTGGTATGCAATCCAGAGAGAGAAGCCTGCAGATAAAGGAGGTACGTCCCCCGTTAAGGTCCATCCCGAGGCCATAAAGACCTACGTGCTCTCACTAGGATGAGGAGAATTCCAGGCAGACCAAGAGCTGATCTTTATGGCCTGTGTCTGGGTCAACTCCACATAAACCCGATTTTACACCCTGTTGTCAGTTTCTTATTTCCCAAGATAGGAAAAGGAGACTGGTCCTTCACAAATTTTGAATATATGCCAAACAGAGCATCAGATAATTTGGCCTGCTTGGGCAACAATCCGTCTCGATTTTTAATGCATATTTCTTTTAAGCAGATTATGCAAAAATGGTCTCACTAATGTGATAGAGGACAACTCAATAAAGCCCAGTTGTCGATCTAGCTTGAAAGCCCTGCGCAGCGCTTCCGTGTGGATTAGCGGCTGGCACGCTCAGATAAACTGAAACCAGGTGGCTTCCGTGGTGGGTGTGCAGAGGCCCCAGTTCAACCTGAGTTCAGGCAGGGCCATCTGCTGGTTTCCACAGGACCATCATGGGTACTAAGAGTGTGAAGGGAGCCTGGTCCCTGGGCTACGGAAGTGCAGATCAGCAACAGGGGACCCAGGCCAGGGTCTCCCTCATCGTCTTATGAGTTGTCTGGCCTTGGACCAGTCGCTCACGTGAGCCTCGTTTCTCCAGGGCATCCCTCACATAGAAGGGAAACTGCAGCACTGGTCTCACAGTGTGATGGAGGGGACTTGAGGAGAGAGTACATGCGATGGGCTGTGTCCCCAGCCTGCTGTGTCCATCCGTGCTGAGCTCAAGACTAGCTAAACAAGCAACCCCGACAGGAAGTTCACCCCTATGTCCAGACTCATCCCATCTCCTCCACATGTACAGAGGCTCGCACAAAATAAAAAATCCAGTACCTGCCACTATTGGGCATTGGCTCTATAGACACAAGACCCCATTTATTCCTCACAGCTACTCTCCTGGGCATCCGTAGGGCAAGGTCATGGAGAAGGAAACTAAGAATCTGGAAAGTTCGGGTACCTGCATAAACACCAGGAGCTGGGTTTGAAGACCGGCTTTAAGAAGTGAAAAGATACAGATGAATGTATATGCAAGACAGAAACAGACTCACAGACACAGAAAACACACGAGTGGTTACTCGTGGGGAAATGGAAGGCAGAGGGGCAAATTAGGGGTATCGGCAGAAAAAGAAAGAAGAGAAGGAACAAGTGACCCACTCAAGGTAGAAGGAGAACCTGGTGCTGCTTGGAGACCCTCAGTGCCTGTTTCCCTCCCCCCACCCCCCTCCCGCTGAAGGGAAGCAGCTGGGCCCACACAACCCCTACCCTGGGCAGGCAGGACAGGGTACTGGGGAGCCTGCCCCATCACTGGGTATCCTGAAAGTGACCTTGGGCCCCCAAGGAGCCACGCAGTGCTGTGACTGAGCAGGTCTGTCCTTGCTGACCCTTTCCCATTCCCTGGTAGGTTGACTTTGGCTTTGAGCTTTCACAGGGCTCATTCATAGCATTTCCCCAGAAAGAAAGTGCCCTTATTCTGCTTGGAAGTCACCAGACACCCTCCTTCTTCCCGTGCAGAATCAGTAGCTTCCAACTCGGGGCTCAACAGACTGGAAAACACCAAACACTGTTTCACGGAGGATGTTTCCAGCTGAGATGATGCTGCAGTTCTTTTCAGAGCCCAGGAGGAATGTTTAGCCTGACAACACAAAGGGGTAATAAAGTTTGTCGTCAAATATTGAGAAACTGTAGACCACACGGGGATCTGCGGCCTTGAAGGCTGAAGGCCCTTGTGAGGCCTGTGTCACAGAAGCAGTATTTCTTTCTAACGTGATGTTTTTACAGGTTGTCAGAGCAGAGCGTGGATGCTGTAAAGACCCAGGGTGATCAGGTCTGACTCCCTATGAGGAAATGAAATCCAGCAAGGCTGGGACTCATCCAAGGTCAAGGGGTCCCAGGATGGAGAGCCGAGGGCAGCCGGAGCTTCATCAGTGCCTGTTAAGGCCAAACTCTGACACCACCCCCCCCCCACCAAATGTATATGTTGAAGCCCTAACTCCCAGGACTCAGAATGTGACTGTATTTGGAGAGAGGGTCTCTAAAGAGGTAATTACATTAAAATGAGTTCCTGGTCCTCACGCAATATGACTGGTGTCTTTATAAGAAGAGGTGGTTAGGACACAGACATGCACGGGGGGGGGGGGTGGGGGGGACCACATGAACCGCAGTGAGAGCAGGGCCATCTACACGCCAAGCAGAGAGGCCTCAGGAGAGACCAGCCCTGCCAACACCTTGATCTCAGACTTCTGGCCTGCAGACCTATGAGAAATAAATTTCTGTTGTTTAAACCACCCAGGCTGTGGTGCTTGGTTACAGCAGCCCTAGGTCCCTAATACACACCCCCTCTGCTGCCCCACAACACGGCAGCCATTTAGGGAACAGGAATTTTAAAGTACATCATTTTTGCACAATTATTGACATCAATGGTATTTTGAGCAAAGCACTTTTAGTTAGCAACACCTATTTGGGAGAATCCCTGGAATATGGTTTGTGTGACGCAGACAGGGATATAAAGTCATGGGAAAGGCTTTCCAGCTATCTCTGCAATCAGCTCCCAAGGATGCCATTCGAAATGTCCCAGGCAGCGATGGCATCCCTGGAGTGACAGGTCAAGGGGAGCGGCGCTCACTTTTATGGACAAGATCAAGTTCATTTTTTTGAACAAATTATAGCAAGAGTCTCAGGAATGTTTTTTCGAACTTCTTAAGTTACAGAAATGGACCAAGAGGGCAAAACTAGGGAGATTTCTAAGAGAAACGTGGACGGAAGTAGGTAGAGATGGGGTTCAAGAAAACTAGAAGACGTAGCCCCCTCACCTGTGCATCCCATTGACCGGCAGTGACCAGCATTCTGTGGGTGAAGAGATAGAACAAAGATGGACATCATCCAGCGCTGTTGGTGACAGACCGTGCAGCACAGCAGCCACAGGTGTGGACTTGGAGCCAAGTTGCCTCCCACACTTGCTGGCTGTGTGAGCTCGGGCAATTTCCTTAACCTCTCTGTGCCTCAGTTTCCCCATTATGTTTTAAATAGAAATCAGAGTAACGCCTTTCTCACAGGATCTAATGAGTTAAAACGTGCAAAACTGTCAGCACAGCCCTGCTCACCTCCAGTCTCGCGTGCAAAGTCTAACTCTTGGAAAATGCAATGAGTGCCCTAACAAAGCGTGTCGGGAGCCCAGAGGAGAGAGCCTCCGACCCAGCCACGGTGGGCCATGCAAAGATGAGCCGTAAGAGGTGCCTCTCGAGCTGGTCTGGTCCAAGCTGCTTTCTGGAAGAGAGAACGCCTGCAGGCAAGGCCGGGGCATTTGTAAGTATTGTAAACATCAGATATTTGGGGAACTGGAGGCCCCTGGAGAGAAAGCTGCACTGGGGAGGGTGGTGGGAAATAGGGGTTGAGAGGGGCCAGCCATGAACCACCCCCTGGTCGTTGCTGACACAGAGACTGGGCTGCATCCTAAGAGCACGGGAGTCGCCACACCACAAAATTTTAAGCGGGGGGGGGGGGGGGGGGGGGGGGGGGGGATGCGGAAGGGTTCGATCAGGAGGAAAGGGCCTGCGAGTAGGGACACTGGCCAGGCAGTGTCCACTCGTCCAGGAGGAGATGACGGGGGGGACGGCTAGAGCAGAGCCGTGAGGGCGGAGAGGCAGGGCAGGGGGAAGGGCACACGGCAGAGACAATGCCGCGGGGCATCAGACCCTTTCCTCTCCCTGTGCACACGGGCGCTAGGTTCCCCAGCCTCCTTGGCAGTTAGCTTAGGGACCACAGGACTGAGTTCTGGTCAGTGGGATGGGGCAGACGTGTCCTAAACCGTTTCCAGGCTTCTGGCAGGATCCACTGTTTCACTCTTGCCCTCCCGCGGCACCTAGAAGTCATGGGCTCCAGGTGTTACTGCTGCGGCTGGAACAGGATGTCATCCCTGAGTGGCTGCCTGGAGGAGAGCTGCTGGGAGACATGTCCAACCCACATCAGACTTGCGTGTGCAAGAAACAAATGTTCACTGTGTTATGTCACAGAGCATAGCCCGCCTGACCACGTGGCGGGATCAGAGCACTGGCCATTGGACCGGGCTGGGGAGAGAGGTGAGCCTAGATTGACTCGCTTGGCATCCAGATGAAGGTGGTGACATTAATGAGGCCCAGAGATACCGGCCAGTAAGTCTTCACTTTTATCCTAGACGTGTGGGTTTGAGGTGCTTGTGGCAATAAACAGAGGATGGCTAGAAATGTATCAGGGAAAGAGCGAGGGCTGCAGCTGTGGATTTGGGAGTATCAGCTTCTAAGAGGTAGCTGAGGTCTTGTAGAAGGAAAGCAAGTGGCTGGCATTGGGGAGCAAAGAGCACTAACAGTTAAATAAGAGAAGGAACAGGAGGATGCTGCCGTTCAGGAAGAAGAGCAAGGGCTGGCTAGTGGGAAGCTGGTACAGAGCACAGGGAGGTCAGCTTGAAGCTCTGTGGAGACCTAAAGGGGTGGGATGGGGAGGGTGGGAGGGAGGCTCACGAGGGAGGGGATGTGGGGATATATGCATATATGTGGCTGATTCACTTTGTCGTGCAGCCGAAACTGACACAATACTGTAAAGCAATTATACGCCAATAAAGATTAAAAAAAAAAACAAAAAAGAGCAAGGCGCGCTTGACAAGGATGCCACGAGCGCAGGGGCTCCGCGAAGAGAGGCGTCAACAGTGTGAGATGCTGCGGTCAGGGCGAGTCGGACGAAGACCAAACAGCGCACACGGATGCGGCAAAGGGTGGGCCACCAACACAGCACATCCGACCCAGAGCCATCCCAGCGGAGCGGGGGAAGGGACACCAGATCCCTGTGGCCCAGGAATGAGGCCGAGTGGGCATCTTGCAGGAGAAGCCTGGTGGGAGGGGAGAGGGAGGCGGAGAGAGATGCAGAGTCCAAAGAGGTGAGCACTAAACAGGGAGAGATGGAAGAATGACCATCCGCTTGGGAAATGGCCCAGCAGAAGGGGAGTGAGAGAAGATGTGCAGAGGGAGGTGATGCTTCATGGAAAGACATGGAATGCAGAGGAGGAACGAGCACGGCAGATGGCAAAGGGAATTAGCGAACTCCCTGGGGCAACTTCCTCCAGGGGCCTTTGAATTTCCAGGATGGCAGCCGACCAGGGACCCTGCCCCCTGCCCGGGTGCCAGCCTGCTGGTGCGGAGAAACTGTGCAGCCCTGTAATCCAGGGACAGCTCTGATACCACACAGGACTGGATTCAGCTCAAGATAACCCTTGTGCGAGGCCCTTGGCTCAGCACGGGGAAGATAACAGGTGGTTACAACAGTCCCAACCCTTGAGGCACCAGTGGTCCAGGAGGGGAGATAAGGCAGGTTCAGAAATAACTCACTGGAGGCAGACAGTAATAAGTGCCCCAGGCAAGGGGCAGATAACTCGCCAGGGAGTTCCGCCGGGAGATGACTTCCAGCTGGAAGAGATCAGGGAAGAAACATCTGAAGCAGGGTCCTTGGGGTCCAGGCCTCGCATGAGCTTGCCTGTGTCACTTCCAGCTTGTGGGGTAAGTGGTTTCTCTCCTTCCTCTGGCCTGGGCTTCCTTCCGGTTTAATCGGCGGCCGCTGCTGCCACAGCGCTAAGTGTTCTAACACCCATCGCTCCTGGGATGATCGACAGCAGAATGAATCTAATGTAACCAGAGCTGACTCCGGGGTCCCACGGGCATCGCCTGGGATCGCAGGCACAGAGGTGTACCTGGAACGGCGAGTACTTACACCTCGTGGGTTTCAGACTGGGGAGGACCACAGCAACTGTTTTGACAATTACAAGCCATGTTCCCTTGGTAATTACAGGCCAGTCCCGGCTTCTGTAACAGATCCTGTGGACCGGGCAGCTTAAACAGCAAACATTTATTTCTCCCAGCTCCGGGGACTGGAAGAGATCGGGGCACCTGCCTGGTTGGATGCTGGTGAGAGCTCTCCGCCTGGCTTGCAGATGGCCACCTTCTTGCGGTGTCCTCCCACGGTGGAGGGAGAGGTCATCTCCCTCATGTCTCTTTATAATGGCACTAAGCCCGTTCATGGAGGTGTCACCTTCACAATCTGATCACCGCCCAAAGGCCCCACCTCCAAACACCACCACGCTGGGGATTAGGACCGCAACACGTGAATTTAGGGGGAGACGCATGGAGCGCACAGCACGCCTTTGTAAAGTCCCTCCTGTTGGTAATGAAAAATCCACGAGATAAAAACTTCACTTCTCAGATCTTCCAAATAATCAGTGACGTTGGACCACAAAGGACGTCAATAATTTTTTAAAGGGAGGGGAGCGTATCATCTCAAGTTCACCACATAAGGAAATTTTTATTTATATAACAAGTAAATTTTGAATAATGCAATGGGCACTAACGTCGGTAACTTTTTAAAAAGTATTTTTGCATCTCTTAGCCTGATTTCGTCTCACACTAGCCTTTGCAGTCACAGCTAAGAGAACCAAGACATGCAACGTTTGAGATCAACCTAAGGTCACAAGGTCACTTGTCGAGAGACAGGCTTGTTCCAGACACGGTGTGGTGGGAAGGACACTGGTCCTTCTAGAATAGTTCTGGTCAACTCTGGGGAAAGGGTACAGAGAGGAAAACTCCCCCTGGGGCTGTCATCTCTGTGTCGTGTGCACTGGCTTCCATGGGACAGTGACCACCTGCATGGTTGAATTCTTGAGCCACATACTCAAAAAAGTCCCAAGGGCCAGGAATGGGGGGGAGGCAGGGAAAGCCCGCATCGCAGACAGCTCACCTTCCACCTCTCATCATCTGAGCCATCAGGACGGTGTGGGATGAGAGCTGGGGCTTCGCACACAGAGCCTGCCTGTGTGGACCTGCCACAGGGCCCAGGAGGGGCCACGGGGCTCCCCAGGAAATCAAACCCCAAAACAAGTCCCACTTTCTACAGGCAGAACCTGCCTCGTTCAATCGAGGCCTGGTTTACGCTCTGCGTGCTGGCCCAGACACTGAACTTCTAAACTGGAAAATCCCACTGGCTGCTTTCACCCCTCAGCACACAGGTCACAAACCTTCGGGGCCAGCCTCCACGTCCCCACTCCCTCCATCTCCAGGAGCAGTTTGCACTGGGTTTGTTGTTTGGAAGCAGAAGCCTGTGGCTTGCATACTTTATAGTCTAGAGCTGATCAGCTAGGAAAAGGCATTTTGCAAGGTGCGATGGAGGTAGACCATTCTCCCTGGCCACTTCACAGACATATGGCCTGTCATCCCACCAGGTAGGAAGTGATGATGGGAGCGATACAAACAGATTTTTTGTTAAAGTCGAGGTGTGATTTTCTCAGGTTCTGTGAGAACACACACATATTTTTACCAACCCAATCTGTTTTCCAGCAGCTGAGTGGCCACAGGCCCTGGGAAACCAACTTGGATGTTTGGGATTCGCAAAGATGAAGTCTCTGGAAGCGTCTAGCATCCCTGACCTGACGGGAGGTTGAACCACCAAGGATCTGGGGAGTTGGCCAACGCCCCGTGAGTAACGAGGAATGGTGGGCTGCAGGGAGGCGAGCAGGCCCGGGGGCAGGGGTGCTAATTTCCTCCTACCCAGGCAGCATCTCCCCTTCCTACCTGCCCAGCCCCTCACCTGTGACAGCAGGGACCACTGCAAAGCCACCTCCTTGCACAGTACCATATAAAGGGTTTATCTACTACACAGGACCACACTTTTTTTCTTTTTAAACTCACTATTGTTAGTTTAGTTCTAGGATCTCTTTGAAATAAAATTCATGACTTGCAAGAGATACTAGGGTAAAGATGGCAAGTGGAACACATTTCTTTACTTTTATTACATCCCTAATTACCTTGAAAACAAATTTTTGTTCCATTTTACAGTACATATCTGTACTATCCAATATGGTAGCCACTAGTCAGGTGCTAAATTTACATTCTTCTTAAATAAATTCTAAACTTCAGTGTCCAGGTCACACTAGCCACATCTCAAGTGCTCAGTAGCTACCTACGGCCAGTGGCAATCATATTGAACAGAGCAGAAAAAGAACATTTCCATCAGGGCAGAAAATTCTGTTGGGTGGTTCTGGTATAGACCCACTAAGAGCAAAAGCCGTGGGGAGAGCACAGTGGGGAAATGCTGGAAAGGGCAGGATGGGTGGTGACTGGCTGGGTGAATGGGATAAAGGTGAATCCTAAACCAGGACTGGAGGATGTCAGAGGCCAGACCACCCTCACCGCTTATGGGGCCTGAGCAGGAGTGGCAAAGGAAGCCACATGCCCTAACTCTGAAAAATGGCTAAACCAAGATAATGAACTTCATTCACAGGATTTCTAAAACACCGTCTCTCCCCTACCTTGACCACTATACCAACTTGTTGATGTTTAAGGACAATGTATAGCAAACTACCACACGCTGGGCAGCTTAAAATGACAGAAATCTCTCCTGGCACGGTTCTGGAGGCTGGAAGTCTGAAACCAAGGTGTGGGTAGGGCTGGTTTCTCCTGAGGGCTCTGAGGGAGAAGCCGTCCACACCTGTCTCCTCGCGCTGCTGAGGGCCCGTGACCTCTGCTCCCCTGGCTTGTCTGTGTGTCCCCTGCTCCATCCTCACGTGGCCTTCCCCCGTACCTCTGTCTTTCCATGGCCTTCTTCTTATGAGCACGCCAACTACATTGGATTAGGGACTCTCTCTACTCCAATATGACCACAGCAGCTAATGGCATCTACAAGGACCCTGTTTCCAAGAAGACCACGATCTGATGTATTGGGGTCAGGACCCCAGCATGTGCTTGTAGGAGGACTTAAGTCAACTCCTCACAGCCAGGTTCAAATTGGAATCCTCAGATGTCCCTGGGTTCTACCCCAGAACACGGCATCACAAAAAGAGCTTGGTGCCTTCTCTGCTTTCCCACCCCAGATTCCTCCCATACCGGAGGGGCCTTGTCATTGCTCGGTCCACACCTCCCACCACCCACTGCCTCCCTCTTGGCCACCCGTCAGCCTAGGTGTACCCATGCTGGCAGGACCGTCCACTCCAGGATGACTGGAAAGAGGCCCATGAAGGCCCTGGAAGCAAGGTTGGGGTCATTTGGACAAGGAATTTCAAGGTTCCATTTCCCCTAAAGTATGTTCTAGGAGGATAGAAGGAGGTACAAGCTCTGGGTAGACGTGTCATCTTGGTGCTTGTGCAAAGGCACAACTGGAAGAAGGAACTCTCCAAAGCTCACATCCCACGTCTAAGGGCAGCCTTGCCAAGAATCAGCCAGATTTTCCCAGCAGAACCCATGGAGGGCTCAGGATTTGGTGGTCCCAAATACTTTCGGAATTGAGGCTAAAAGTGGAGCCATCAATGGAATTACTTGAAAGTGTGTCTACAAAGCAGTTATGTCTTCAAATTCCCTTTCCCATCTCAGCAGACAACTGAAGTATTATCCTCTGGAGAGAATAGAACAGAAGGTGTCTAGATGGGAGGTTCCAGGCACAGCTGAAGGTCAGGGTACCATACAAAACAGGGGGAAAATGAAGGTTTGTATACTGAATATCAAGACACTGTACACCACTCCCACCCCTCTTTTCGCACTCAACTTCCAGCATGTCTAGCCTGTTACCTCCAGGAAGAAGGTTAAATGATCCTTCTTTGTGAACTTAAACCAGCACAGGAGGAAAGATGTAAAGGTCCTGATTTTGGTAATTCCCCAGCAAAACAGCCCAGCCATATCCCTTTACAATGAAGCCCACATCGACAATCTCAATCACACATTCAGTGCTGCCAATCAGCTTCTGACATGCCACTTGTACACGTGAGCCAGTACCAAGGGCCTCAGACATCTGAAGAAAGGCTCTGACATGAGAGATAGAAACCAAAACAGAGAGAAAAGAGGCAACTTGGAGGAAACAGAGATAATGCCCAGAGAAGAAAACATCAAAAGCAGAAAATGCTATTAGCATCCTCAGAGAAAAAAGAAGATATGGCATCCATAAAAAAAATGAAACTTTTTTTATAAAGGGAATATTTAGAGGAAAAAATACACTGAAAATTTCAAATGTAATAACAAAAACAGAAATCTCATTTAAAAGATTAGAAGATAAAATAGAGAAATAGAAGAAATAGAGCGAAAGTTGAAAGTTTAGTTCAATAAGTTCCACAAACAAAAATAGAGCTTGGAGAGAGAAACCAAGGAAAACAGAGGAAAGGAAATTATCAAGATATGGTTTAAGAAAATCTCTGAGAACTAAAAAACATGAGTTTCTAGCCTAGAGGACCCATTGAATGACCAGTAAAATAGATGAAAATAGACACACCCCAAGTTCATGATCATGAAATTTAAGAACACTGAAGACAAATAAAATGTTCTACAAGCTGTGCATGTCGGTCGTTCAAAGTGTCAAGGTATTTACCACATACCTCAGGAAGCTATTAGAAGATTTTCTCATCTAAAACAAGAGAGAAAACTGTGAAAGCATGCATGGGATGCAATCCAGGAGATCAAACAGTAAATGTCAGATTTCTGGTTTCAGCTCCAGCGTGTAAAGAACTCGGAAGTCATCATCCACCATCCTTACAACAACGGCAATATAAAAAAAGCTGGAGAAACTGAAAAACAATGACTTTTCTTGAACTCATTAGAGAACTGATGTTGCAGGGCAAATCGCCACTCCTAAATCTGGAGAGACAGGTACATCCAGAGTCATAGCCAAGATCCTACCGGGAGTAAAATCTGCTGAAGCCATAAACTAGTAGGGACACTTCGAAGGCAATTTTGATGAATTGCTAGTCTTTTAGTGTGGACTAACCAAAAAGAGAAAACTCCTCAAGCTATGGGGTTGGGGAGCTCTCAAACTATTTGGGGTTTTACCTCCAGGCACCCCACCCAGTTCTCACAATGAAGATCCAAGAAAGATTCCTTCATGGCTCTGGCAGTGAGAGGGAAAGGTAATCATGTGAAATATGCACAGAGCATTCTCCATAACCAATGCCAACTCCCCAAGGGAGAAGACTTTGCCTGGGCCTAGCACAGCTGGGGGAAGGGGATTCCTCCCAATACAGTGCCCCCTGGTCTTCTTGGATCACCTACCAGGGAAATGGCAGGGCAACATAATTAATAGGGATCGTGGTTTCAAGGAAACAGACTTGGAGCACTGTATCCAGGGAAGTAAGTAGAGGACAGGGGACGAAAGCTACATCACTTGTGAAGGTCACAGCCTTAAAACACAGATCCATTAAAGACTGAGATTTAATCAGAAGATGATAGAACACTTTCCCTTCCCAGTACTTTCCCACGGCACCAATAGGGCTCAGTATAATACCTGGCTTACAGCTGGAAGTGCTGCAAGATACAGCCCTTCTCTGAGAAGGAGAGCTTAGGGAAGCCCACAGTCAGAGGGGAGAGAAACAAGCACATTCTGGGGATCTGAAGCCTCTGGCACCTACAGCTACAGCAAATATGAAACACAGCCCAGCTTCTAGTCAGATTTACATAAATCCTCACAAGAAAGCCTATTTCCATCAATTCCTTTTACCCAACACAACATGTCTGGCTTTCAACAAGAAAGTATAAGGCATGCCAAAAGACAAACAAAACCATAGTCTGAAGAGACAGGCAGTCATCAGAAGCAGACTCAGATATAACACAGATGTTGGAATTATCAGACAGGGAATTTTAAATAACTATGATTAATATGTTAAGGACTCTTTTGGAAAAAGTGGACAAAATGTAAGAACATATGGGTAATGTAAGCAGAGAGATGGGAACTCTAAGAAAGACTCAAAGTAAATGCTAGAAATTAAAAATGCTATCCTGTCAAAAATGCTGAAATGAAGAATGACTCTGATGGACTCATTAGTAGCCTGGGCATAGCCAAGGAAAGAATGAGTGAGCTTGAAGATAAGTCAAAATAAAATTATCAAACTGAAAGGCGAAGAGAAAAAATAGAACAGATATGCAAGAACTGTGGAACAAGTTCAAAAGGTATAATGTATGCACAATTGGAATACCAGAAGGAGAAGAGAATAGGGCAAAAGAAATATTTGAAGAAAGAATGGCCAAGAACTTTCCAAAGTTAATGACAGATACCAAATCACAGATCCAGGAAGTTCAGAGAATACCAATCAGGATTAACACCAACAAATCTACACCTAGGCATAGCATATTCAAACTGCAGAAAGGGAGAGATGAAGAGAAAATCTTGAATGGCAATCAGAGGAAAAACACCTTCTCTGTAGAGGAACAAGGATAGGAATTACAGCAGACTTCTCACCAGAAGCCATGGAAGCAAGAAGAAAGTGGAGCAAAATATTTAAAGAGAAATAAAATACCAACTTGGAAATGTATATTCAGAGATATTATCCTTCAAAAGTGAAGGAGAAAACTCTTTAAGTTTATACAGTAATTATGTACAGCTTTCTGTATGTCAAAAAAAGGGAAACCCCAAAGAAACTTTTGGGGGTAATTAATACGTCATTTCCTGATTGTGGTGATGTTTTCACAGATGTATCTATATGTCCAAACTCACCATATTGTATACTTAAAATATGTGCAATATTTTGTATGTCAGTTGTATCTCAATAAAGATGTTTTCAGTAAATAAATAAATTTTTTGTATGCATATTATGCTTCAAGTAAGTTAATTTTTTAAAAGACAGAAAAACAAGAGGATACCCTGAGATGATGGAGTTACCTACAGGACAGTCAGCATGGATGCCCAAAGGGCTGCCAGTCCAGCTTGGAGCAGCTCAGGAGACTCCAGAGTAGGTTACTCCAGGAGGAGGAACTTGACCTGCTCCAAAATATCCAGAATCTCAAGGAGAAGAGGAGAGTATCCCAAGGGCAGGAGAGGTAGAGATGGAGCCGTTTGTCCACAGACTCCTCAAAAGTACAGATGCTCCCAAAGAACTTTCTTCTCTCACAGAGGGAAATTGGGGGGCGGGGAGTGGTGGGGACAGATGGATGATTTGATGACTTCAATCAAGACTCATGGGCTTAGGCAGAAATAAGCGAAGCCCCCGAAAGAAGTCTAGAGAAATCGAAATGTTATTTTATTGCTTAACATGCCTCCTTTGGTGTGGATGTGTTACATATCATCACGTGACTTAGTGGCACTTGTTTTGAGTGAAAACAATGATGCTATTCAAATTTCTCAAATTCCTTGAGATGGGTGTTAATTCCACATTTAGTTTCAGTGCAGAGCTAAATGTACTCCTAGCTCACTTGCTTTATCTTTGCATTTCTTCCCTCCTGGATCTAATAAATGGCTGATTTTCAATTTCCTTAATTTTTCTTTATAACAGGCAGAGGCCAAGAGAGCAGAGATAAGTGAAGTTATGGTCTCCCCACACCCTTTCTTCATCCCAGCATTTATTCATTCACTCCTCTTCTTCTGCAGGAAAGGACAAACAAGTGAAGAAATCAATGATTTCATGCAAGCTACCAACACATAACAACACTGAACACCCTCACCTCCTTTCTTCGCTTCCCCACTGCCAGCTGTTGATGCCAAAGAGCCGCAGAATCATCTAGATACAGACATCAAAGGGACCGAGGGGAACTCAACAACTAGATCAATCAACTGTGAAAAATCAGGATGGTTTTTTTTCTGGTAACGTTTTTATAATTAACCTACAAACCTAAATTCTGTGCAAAAGAACCCAGTGTAAAATCCCAAAGTAATAATAAAATCCCCGCTTCTTGGTTTCACATTTCAGGCATGCCTCAAAATTAACTCCTCACTTCCTCCTCTCCTATGCTAATAAGGAGTGAAAGAAATCCTCCCTCTTCAACCTGTGGCCTTAAATTTAATCCCAGGTCTCTAGGGGACCTTACTGCTTTTCTAGCCTGGCCTCCTGGTTACATGCAGATAAAGCCGAGGCCCAGGGAGACAGCATTCTGTCCAAGGTCACAGAAGGTCAGAGGTGCCGCTGGGACCAGAACCCAACCCTGCCCCTGCCTTTACCTGCATGGCCCCCACGAGGGGAAACCCCAGTCCCAAAGGTGCCAGTTCCCTGCCACAGCCTGGAGTCCCTGCCACAGCCTGGAGTCCCTGCCACAGCCTGGAGTCCCTGCCCTGACCCCCGGAGCTGCCGTCAGCCCCGTGATGACGGCCCCAACCTTTTCCCCGCCTCAAAGCTCACAACTGCTGCCTCCCTCCCTGTCAGCCTTTCAGAGGCCACAAGCAGAGAGGAGCTCTCCCCACTTCCAGCCAGGCCCCTTCTGCCCCATCTTGTCCCTCCCTTCCCCCAAGGCCAATCTCTAGCTGAGCCCCTGACCGACACCCTTCCAGCTTCCCCAGGCCAGTCACGTGGATGAGCTTGCGCGCTCTCTCTCTCTCCCCCCCAAGCTTCTTGGAATCGATTTTCAATGCTGGTGTCTCCCATCTTAGAGAACAGCACAGCAGAGCCCAGCAGGGTCTCAGGCTCTCTGCCTTTCTGGGTGGCCCCCTATGAAAACGACCTCCATTCCCTCACTTCTGTGCGCTGATCCTCAGGGCGTCCGGGGAAGAGAAGCGGCTGGTCCAGGTGACAGGCTTCAGGCCGACCACATATGATCAGTCACCAGGGAGATGAGCTCAAACAGGTGACCTCAGCTAAAGCCCAGTGTGCTGGCTGCAGTGGGTGCCCAGAGACACAGTAAGGGCCTGTTCCCATCACCAGAGCTGTCTGTGCTGGCTGCCACAGGTCGCTGTGGAGTGGCCACTGCCTTCCCGGGACCTGAGGAGCAGGGGCCCAACAGGCCGCATGGGTGGACCTCAGAGCACCCGGTCAGCCCTGGCACCAGGACAGCACCCAGGCCTCGAACCCACAGTCATACACGCGATGCTGCAAACCAACTGCCCATGAAGAGCCAGGTGTGACCTGCGGCCCCAGGGCTATGCTGGCTAACGGGCCCCCATGTCCTGGCCACAGAGGGCTGACCCGGCAGGGCTGTGGTCAGCAGGCCACCCTGCCATCCAGTCAGCCTCTGAGAACACAGCAGGCAGCCCCGTCTGCAGGACTGGGATGGAGAGAAACCAGTGACAACTGGCCCAGGACTAAGCCTTGAATCTAAACACGAAGCTGCAACTCTATGTCTGCTGGGCTGACGCCAGACGTGTGCACCCGTCCAGGGGCTGAGCGCGGCGTGCTGTGCACACGGGCCTCCACGGCCCCCACGCTCAGCGGCTCTCCATCCCTCCCTCCCCCTCTCTGTCCCTCACAGACATCATTCATAGCAGGGACCACGGCCACCACGCACCCCAATGAAACAGGTCACTTCTGGGGGATGCAGCTCCCCGAGAATTCTGGATGGGGAGGCCACCTTGACCAGGGGAGGCAGCAGAGCAGATGGGAGCACTCAGGGTTCCAGGAGCCCGGGCAGCAGTGCCGACTCAGAACCTCGAGTCCGTGAGTGAGTTACGTAACTGCCCGATCATCCTGTCCTAGCCTCTAAGATGGGGACAACAGCAGTGCCAACCTCCTGGGAATACTGAGGGTGTCCACCACTTACACAGGGCGGCGGGGCTTTTCCCGCTTCTCTTGGTAAGTTGGCCAGTTTTTCCTTGTTCCAGACAAACAGCATGGACTGATTTCACGACGTTTTGACAGCTCCATTGTATTTCCAACAGTCACATGTTATTCCTTCCCTGTGGGAGAGGGTGGGGAGGAAATGGCCCCGACCCCCACAGCCGCGCCCACGGCCAGCAATGCCCTCCTTATTCACAGATCAGATACTGATTAAGGATCTTCATTCCAGAAGGGGGAGGTAGATAGTAAATGATAAGCTTAATACGTAAAGAAGTTCTATATTAGGTTAAGGGTCATGTGTATTGTGGGGACAGGGGCCTGGGAGACAGGGGAGGGGGGCAGGAGGTGCATGAATTAGGAGGGTTCTTGTGGACCGCACTGAGAGATGAGGTCCGCAAAGGCTGGAGTCCATCAAGGGGGAGTCTGGGGAAAGACCCTTCCAGGCGGAGGGAATGGCGGGAACAGAGCTCAGAGGTGAGAGCGTGCCCGGCCCGGTTGCAGCTGCCTTCTCAACCCAGCTGCCTGTCTACTCCTTGACCCCAGGCTAGTGTCCTGGGCATCCGTGGGCCATCAGGATGGGGGCCCGGCCTTGCCCCTGGTGGTCTGAGGCTGAGACCCTGCCCCGCCCAGGTTTCCCTGCATCACTGCTCCAGCGGGAGACTGTTACTGCAGGAAGCCCGCTCAGAGTAAACGGCCTTCAGAGCACCCACCTCTGCTGGTTCCCACCCTGTGCTTACACCCTGATCAGCAGACAGGCCCGCAACGGTTTTGCACCCCACCCACCTCTTGGGGTCCAGCAGTGGGTCCTACGGCAGCGGTCCAGGCCCACGGCCCAAATCTCGTCGGGTGCCGCTAACCACAGGCTGCCAGCTCTGCCCCCCCAGGAACGGCAGGGGGGGACTGGAGGCGGCCCTGGGAAGGGAGGGCCGCCTGGATGGTGAGCAGACAGGGGGCGGATGGTAGGTACGTGCGGAAGGACGGAGGCAGGAGGTGAGGGGGCCACAGGTGAGCCGCCTCTAGGAGAGAAAACAGTCCTATGCTTTCCCCAAAAAGGATTCCAAAGAGAGATGTTCTCTCACCTCTAAGGCGCTGTTTCTAGCACCCCCACACGTGCAGCCTCCTCAGTTTCCAGCCCTCAACCCCCAGAGCCACACCCCACGTGGCTCCCCACCTCCCTGCATCGTCGGTTGTGGAAACGGAGATGCTTCGTGAGCACTCCCCAGGTGGCTCAGTGTCGCGTGAGCGGGGCCACTCAGTCCCAAGCCCTTTCCAGCAATAGAATCATTTCTTCCCATGAAAACTCACGAAGAGCTCCCGGAGACAAACCAGGAGAAGGAAGCGTGTCCGACCGAAGTGGAGAAAGGAACACGGCTGCCCACCCCACACACCTCTGTGCCTCAGCTGTGTCGACGAGGGGGGGTGTGTGCGTGTCTCAGTGTGTGACAGACACACACGCACAGAGAAAGACACAGAGAGAAACGCGGAGAGAGATCTCGATTAAGATACAATTTAACTCCACAGCTACGCACACAGGCCATAGTCATGGCCATTTCACCAAGTGGCCATAAAACTACAAGATAAATAGGAAGTCGCGGAACGACAGGGAATTTTCTGAGTAGGGAGCGGCGTGATGAAGTGCTATCTGACCCAGGTCAAGCCCGCAGTGACCCGGGTGGAGTGCACAAACAGACAAGGCCCTGTTTCTCCCCATCAACGGCCCCATAAAACCTCCTCCAAGGCTGAGAGCCCGGCTCCAAGCCTGGGTCGAGGACAGGTCCCCGGGGCTCCTCCTGGGAACCGGGCTCCCCACCCCTCTGAGAACAGCAGGGACGGGGGGCACGCTTGACAAGGATGGGGTCCGGTGCTTCCCCCAACATGCGCACACACTCCCTCCCTCTCTCTCTCTCTCACTTTTGATGCCTGCCTTCCAAATGACCTGCTCCGAGCCCATCTTTCCCCTACAAGGCAGGAAGACCAGGTCCCTCCATCTTCCTGCCCCGAGGACACTCCCCCGCTCCAGGCCTGCACTCCGCAGCTCCCCAGAGGAACTGGTCTCTGCAAATGAACAGCCACATAAAATACATTTTTTTTCTTTTCTTTTCTCCAGAAATGAAAGACCTCATACTTAGTATCCCACACCTGGCGGTTCTCCAAGCAGATCCAGGCCCGGGGGCTTCTCCCACCCATCAGCCTGGGAGGAGGGTCTCACTCAGGGAAATCCGTGCTGCTCCTTCCTCCGGGCCTCGGTGCTGCCCGTGTGGCCAGGACCCGTCAGGGGCTGTCAGACAGCGGGGGGGCTCATGGAGGTGCAGCAGAAGGATGGCCCACAGAGAGCAGAAGGCTGCGGGAGACAGGACGAGGATGGCAGCAGGCGGGAGGAGAGCGACAGCCTTAAAGACAGCAGGTCGCAGTGGGACGTGACATCCTTTTAAGCACCTGCAATGCCAGGCCCTATGTCCGATGCCTAGCGCCTTCACCAGAGTCTTCTGAAGTAAGAATCATGGTATCCATTTGATGGATGGAGGAACTGAGACGCAGAGAGGTTAAGGCGCTCGCCCACAGCCACACAGCTAACAAGCGCCAAACCCACTGAGAGAGAATCAGAGGACCAGCTGGGTGTGGGGAGGGGGTGAGCAGGGGACGACCGGGGCCTGCACTTTGTGGTGTCCCGCTGGGTCCGGAGGGGCTGCTTCACTCAGCAGAGTGGCACAGACCTCCCTCTGAGGACATCTGAGGTCCCCCAGCCGGCCAGGCCCCGAGGTCGACACGTCACAGAGCTGTTGGCCGGGCTGGCCGCAGCGGCCCTTCACCCTGAGGGCACCCCGTATCCAGCGAAGCACTGCACAGCCCGCAGGTTCCAGTTTTCCTTCCGCGAGCTCACTGAGTGCTCTCGCTCAGCCGTGTCCCAAGGCTGCACTCCGCCCCCCCACCCGCCACCTCGCCCCCACCACAGGGTGCGCGGACACCAGGGCCCGTCCGCCACAGCGCGAGGGGCGGGAGAGCCTGGGGGCACGGCGCCTGGCAGCCCTAGCAGGTGCTCAGCCATCAGGAACGGGGTCACCGATCGTCTACCCACGTCCGGGAGACCACCTGACCCTGCTTCTCGGAGCAAGGGCTCCTGTCGTGGAGGGGAGTCAGAGGGCTTTAAATCGGGGTCGTTGTTTCTCTGGAGAAGGCAGCCTGCGATTCATCTGATGGGGGGGGGGTTATTCTCTCTACCAGGAGGAGCACCCCCTCACCCCACCCCCAGGACGGACCTGGGCTGCACAAGCCTCAGCGCGTGTCCCAGCCGTGGGTGGTCATAGTCACCCACCTGGTGGGAATTCGGGGATGGGGGTCCCTCGGGCACTTGGTACCCGCAAGGAGCAGGGTGAGGCCAGGCGGACTCAGGCTCACGCTGGCCTTGGGAGCCCAGGAGGAGAGGGTGGCAGCCAGCACTCACCCTGCACGATGAGCTCACCTTGCGCAGAGCCGCCATCCCTGGGGGGTGACATCGGGGGAACGGCGGTCATGCCCTTTTGTGAAAAGTCTTGGGGCTGATGGTTTTCATTTGATTTGAGAGAAAGAAATTTTCTCAATTCAGTTTTTAAGAACTTTAAATAAAGACCAGATAAACACGGGCGGTCTCAGTCACGCGCTCCGAGCCTTTAAGATGCGCCCGATTAATGAACACGCACCTGAAGAGGTTCAGAAGCGTTGCCTGTCACCTCCGGATGTTTTTAGGTGTGTGAACATCCAGACATCAGCACAGCTCTAATTTCTGCGTGACAAGTCAGTGTAGCAAACTTTAAAATGAAAAGTGTGTCAACCTCCAGCTTCCCATTCCTCCCTCCTCCTCCCCGCTGGCTCGGGGCGGCCTTGATGCCACCTGCGGCCCGCTCTCGCTCTGGCAAAAATCGAGAGGTGCCCAGACAGCACATCCCTCCAGCCTCAAAGCCGGTGCCTGGGCAGGAGCCATCTGATAAATGTTTACAGGAAGAGAGCCTGCCCTGGCCTGGGGGGAGCCGCTGACCCCCGCAGCCTCCGGCCGCGCTGCAGAGAGGGGACAGTCGGGGAGCGGAGCGCCTGGGCCTGGATTGCGTGCCCCCGACCCTTGCTGTGTGACCCTCGGCCGACCTCCCAACCCTCTGGGCCTCAGTCTCCTCATCTCTGAATTGGGGATCATGATAGCAGCCACGAAATCAAATCTTTGTGAGGATCCAGTGAAAGAGTACCCGTGCCCCAGCCAGGCACAAACCTTAGCTACGATGAGGACAAAGAGGCTCGGTGCTCGGAAATTACTGTTGAGAAAACAAAAACACTCACACACTTGGAACAGAGGAGCCTGGAGGGTAGTTTTTAAAATTAGATCCTTAGCTTGGAAGCAAGAGTCAAAGGCTTTCTTCCAAGGTGGCCTTTGTCCGTCTGACCCCGCCCCCCCCCCCCCCCCACCCGCCGTCCCACTAACGCCCTGCCATTGTTTCCTGGGCCTCCAGCCTCCCATCCTATCAGCTCATTGTTTTCCACCGCACACAACACGCCCTTCACAAGACCCCGGGGCTCTTTCTAAACCCGGTTAATCCTCTGAGACAGACAGACCCTGAAGGGAAGAGGGGTTAACCCAGGAATCTCCGAGGTTTCTGGAACCAAGGTCACGCAGTGCTCGAGTACACGGCCCCTCGGGCTCCACGTCTGGGGACCCGGCCTTGTGAACACGTGGCTTCCGGGGCTGCCGAGTCGGTGAGAACACACATCAGCACTGCTCGCAGCCCACCAGCCAAAGGGGCCTGGATCCCTCGGGGGACTGGGAAGACTCCCAAGTGCCCAGGAAGAGGAGGAGTCGGGGTCACACCACCCAGTCCTGCCTCTGGGTCCCCGGCTTCCACGCTTCCAGCGTCTGCCCAGGTCCCCGGTCCCAGACCTGCCCTCAGACCACTGTCGCACCCTCTGCAGACCTGGCCTTCACTCTCAGTGGGGGCCAATGCCCTGTGACCCCAATGCCCTTCCAATGCCCTGTGACCAAGGGCCCGAGCGCGGCCCTGTTTGGGGATCTTCTCTTCTCTGCACGTGCCTGTGTCTGGCTAAACTGAAAGCCCTCAAGGGGCCTCCTTCCTCCAGCCCCGATGCTCTCCTCCCAGGGGCTGCAGGCCCATATGTCCAGCTGAACAGACCAAAGGAGAATCGCCCGCTGCATCTGTTCCCTGGAGCCTCTAAGGAAATGTTCTGAGATCAACCAGAAGGAAAGGTGTGAGGAAGCTTTGTTCTCTGAGCGTGGCATTGATGGAGCACTGCCAGGGCTGGGACACAGGAAAGGAGCTCTGGGACCTGCCAGCTCACAGCAGCCTCCCTCCCTGTGGCCCAGTTTCCACCCTGGACATGTGCACACGGAGAGCTGTCCCCTGAGACAGGTCATGAGAAAAGGTGTCCCTTGGTTTATTAGTTTTCTGTTGCCACAAATAGAAATTACCTAACAAATTACCACCAACTCCTTGGCTTAAAACAATACAAATTTATTATCTTACACTTCTGGAGGCCAGAAAGTCCACAATGGGCTTCACTGGGCTAAAATCAAGGTGTTGGCAGCGCTGTGTCCTTCCCAGAGCCTCAAGGGGACAGTCTGCTTCCTTGGCTTCTGCAGCCTCTGGAGGCGCCCGCGTCCCTTGGCTCGGGGCCCCTGCACCTGCAAAGCCAGCGCTGGCCAGGTGAGTCCCACACAGCATCGCTGGGACACTGACTTCTCACCTCCCTCTTCCACACTAAGCGCCCTGGAGATTACACTGAGACAATCTCCCCACCTCAATACCCTTGACTTAATCATATGTGCAAAGTCCCTTTGCTGTTCACAGGTTCTGGGCCTGAGGATGTGCATATCCTTGCAGGCGGTATTCTGCCCACCACAGTCAAAGGAAGGGCCTTCCCCAGGACACACTGTAAATAAGCAGACACCTCTGCCCTAGGCCAGCGTCTGGGGGGCACTAGACAGCCCCTGGGGCAGCACCCACGTGTGGTCTTTGCAATCAGAGAGCAGCACGCACTGGATACCCCATGGGGGTGCAGCGCTGGGGAAGGACCGTCTCAGGGACCTGGGGTCCCCTCGTGAGCAGGCAGAGGACGGGGGTGTGCCTTCTTCTGTAGGACATCTCCTCCAGGAGGCGGCACTTCTCCGACTTTGGAGAGAGCCAGAAGGGCTGGGTCTGGGGAGTGGCCAGAGCCCCCCCAAGAAGGGAGAGGAGCCCAAAGGCTCTGAGCAGCTGTGAACTAGGGAGTCCTCAGGCAGCCAGGCCATCCTGGGGACCCCCGGGGGCCTCTGAAGCAGGGGTGAGGCCTGTGAAGTGCAGAGCCCTGGGGAGCCCAGAAGGGACTCCAAGATGCAGGCACCCTAGTCTAAGTGATGGTGGGGCAGGCTCTCTCCACAGAACCCCAGGGAGAGGGGCAGCCAGGCATCATGGGGCACGAGGCAGAACGGCCCAGCCAGGGAAGCCAGAGTTCTGGACGCTGCTATGCCCTGGGCAGGAATCGTGCAGAAGGTGCAAGGCCAGAGGGCAGTGACCGGCAACCCAGAGCAAAGGATGCTGGCTGGGCAGGTGCTGGGGGACACCAATGTCCAGTGCCCCGAGGGAGTGACTTTCTGCACAAAGCCCAGCTCGTCTGAACACAAAGACATTCCTTATCCCTTCAAATCTCCAGAAATCACAAACCCTGCAATTTTAGGACTGGACAGCATCCTAAAATGTCACCTGGGCAATCCCACCTGCCGGAGGAAGGCGCCGTCACCCCCTCTGCAGAAGCCCTGAGGTCGTCTAGGGTGACTGGGCTGGTCATGGTGGTGTGGGGCCCGCAGCCCTGCTCCGGTTCTCCCCCCATAAGCACCTAAGATGGGGCAGAGACAAAGGCGGGGTCCGGGCCCCTCTCTCCTGTTGCAGCCTCAGAGCCCCCCTCCCGCAGCTTCAGGAGGCTGAGGGAGCCAGCGCCGCCCTGGGGGCTCGGGCTGGGGGTCCTGGCAGCCAACAGGCCCCCTCGGTCCTGGCTCGGCCACTCTTGCCAGCTGTAGAGCCTTCGGCAACAGCGGAACCTCTCTGAGCCTCAGTTTCCCCCAGAAAAGAGGGGCGAATAACCCCCGCCCGCCAGAGGAGGGCAGGGTTCCCTCACCCGCATCAGATGCTGGCCCCCCTGCCCCGCCCTTTCCCCTCCTCCCACCAAATGCAAGCCAAGCCAAACTGATTTTCCTCATCGGCCTCCCTAATTTCCTGTCCCGGCAGTTTCCGCAACTAAAACGCCTTGTTGTTCGGGGCCCACGGGCTGAGCTTCCTGTGGTGTCCCCGTGTGGGCCACACGCCGCCGGGGCGGGTGAGGGACGAGGTCAGCCCCGAGGACCCTGGGCCGCCCGGCCCATTGTAGCGGCGCAGACGGTTTAATGATTAACTCTTTCTCCAGCGCAGCCGGCCTCCCACGCACATTCATGAGCTACTCACCCTCCTCTCGCCCGCATAGCTCGGCCGCCCACGTGACAAGAGGACCCGCGTGCCTGGGCTCTGAGTCACTCCCCAGCACCATGTTTAGTGCCTCTGCAGGGTCATCTATCCTCAGGAATCACGCATGCTGTCCATGTCAGCATCTCACGTCCAGCTTCACTTCCTCGGCCTCTCTGTCTCCAGCGCTGAGCACCCTCGCCCAGAGTCCGTCCACCCTTCTCGGGCGCCCTGACCGCTCCCTGGACAGCGGCCTGCAGGCACACACACACCCCCTCTGGCCACCTTCGTACTCCCTTCCCGCACCTCTCTCCTCCACTCTCAAGCACCCCCACGTCCTTAAGTAACTCTCCGTTTTCCTCCTTCTTCTGGGAACGCTCCTGGTGTAACAGGGAAAAACCGTCTCTTTCACCTCCATCCAACTCTCAACAAAGCACAAATATCTCAAACATTCTCATCTAGTTCTTGCCCTTTTGCCTGCTCTCACACTTTCAGAGTTCCCCATTATGGATGGCACCAAATTCCAATTCCTCTTTGTGGTTTTCAAAACATTTTGGCATTTGGCTCCAGCATCTGGGTCCCTTCAGTCACTCTCCAGGGCCAACCCTCCAGGGTTTGCTGTCTGCCCTCGGTCGCAATGCCCCTCTTCTTGTCTCCACCCCAGTGAGACCCAGTCCTCTCTCCTTCAAGGCCCTCTTAGTTCCATCCTTGATCTCCTTCTCTAGTATCGGAGAGCAAGGTAGCTTACGAGCCAGATGCAGGCAGCATCACAGAACCTAGGAATTAGGTTCGAGTACACAATGGAAGCAAGATGAGTGCTTGGTGTGTTCGTGCCCTGTGGCTGCCATGACATATTACTACAAACCGGGTGGCTGGAAACAACAGAATGTTATTCTCTCTCAGCTCTGCAGGCTAGAAGTCCAGAATCTCGGTGTCAGCCAGGGCACTCTCCCTCTGAGGGCTCCAGGGAAGAACCTTTCTTTGCCTCTTCTTAGCTTCCTGTGGTGCCAGCAGTCCTTGGCAGTCCTTGGCTTGCAGCTGTACCATTCCCATTCTGCCTCCATCACCACATGGTGTTTCCCTGTGTCCTCTCTGGGCATGTGTCCAAATGCCCCAATTTTTATAAGGACACCAGTCATTGGCCTAGGACACCCACAGGACCTCACCTTAATTTGATTAGATCTGCCAAAACCCTGTGTCCGAGGATTTCCCTGGTGGCACAGTGGTTAAGAATCCGCCTGCCAGTGCAGGGGACACTTGTTTGATCCCTGGTCCGAGAAGATCCTACATGCCGCGGAGCAGCTAAGCCCGTGCACCACAACTACTGAAGCCTGCGTGCCCTAGAGCCTGCGCTCCACATCAGAGTAGCCCCCACTCGCCACAACTAGACAAAGCCTGTGCACAGCAATGAAGACCCAACGTAACCAAAAAATAAAAAGTTTAAAAAAAATTTAAAAAAAAATACCTATGTCCAAATAAAGTCCCAGGGCTTCTCTGATAGTACAGTGGTTAAGAATCCACCTGCCAATGCAGGGAACACGGGTTCGGGCCCTAGTCCAGGAAGATCCCACATGCTGCAGAGCAACTAATCCTGTGCACCACAACTACCGAGCCTGCACCCTGGAGCCCGTGAGCCACAACTATTGAGCCCACGTGCTGCAATGACTGAAGCCCACGCACCTAAAGCCCATGCTCCACAACAAGAGAAGCCACCGCAGTGAGGAGCCGGCACACCACAATGAAGAGTAGCCCCCGCTCAACACAACTAGAGAAAGCCCGTGCACAGCAACAAAGATGCAATGCAGCCAGCAAATAAAAAATAAATAAATTTATTTAAAAAAAAATAAAGTCACATTCACGGGTAGCAGGGGTTAGGATTTGAAGATACCTTTCTGGAGCACTGGATTCTCCCCTCAACGCTAGTCCTGTATCTGCCTGAGCCTCTGGTTTTCTTATCTCCGAGATAACACCCTCTCCCTCGGGGAGGCTGTGAGGATGTGATGAAATAACGCAGGTGGAAACTGGCCACTTCCTGGCACAGATTTCTCAACCCTTTTCCGTCAAGACCCACAGGACTTTCTTGCAGGTATAACTGTGGGCCCACCTGCTGCTGCTTCTCCTCTCCTCTTTCTTCCTCTCCTGAAAAACAACAGACTGACAGTAATGAGTAACAACACTAAAGCCCAAACCTGGAATCTGTGCTACTTGTTTTTTCTTTTTAATTAAGGAATCCCTGGCAAAATCTTTATAACCAATATCAATTTTGGAAACATCAATTGTTCTTAAACAATTAAGAACCATTAGTTTCGATACAGCACAGAGTTCCTAAGCGAGCATCTCTCCTCTCACCCTTCCCTACAGCCCAGGGCAGCTGCAGCTTCTCTGAGAGCTTCGGTCTCTCTGGGGCCTGACTGTCCAGCCCGAATCCCAACTCGCTGTTAACTAGCTGCCTAACCATGGACGAGTCCTTCCGGCAATCTGAACCTCCTCCCTTTCCTCATCCCTGAAATACAAGCACCCACCTGCTGGGGTCGTTGTGAAGATGGGTAGAATAATCTCGTGACACAGCACACATCTATCAGAGCCTGAGGGCTCGGTACCTGTGAGCTGCCATGATTACCGTGCAAATGCTTCTCCTGGGGTAGGAGAGACTCCAATACAAATCCAGAGATCAAGGCCAAAGGTCTTCTCTTCCGAGCCTGAGGCCTTGCTAAATTCAACAAGAAGCTATTTGCTGAGTCTTATCCGAGTGGAGGCCCCGTCAGCCACTTCAGTTCCACTCTCTACACTTAGAGCTGGAGATCAGGGGCTCCAGGAGGATGACTCAGAAGGCCCTGAGGGGCGCACAGAGCTGACATCCAGTCAAACAAAGCGACTGTTTCCCCACTGGCCCCCACCTCCCCCAGACTTCTCTCCCCGTCTCTCAGGGGGCATTGAGAACTATCCCAGCAGTGATCCCAGCCTAGAATTTCTAATCAGGACACTGACAGCAAACATATTTCTAAACCCAGTGAACTGAAACTAATTTTGTTCTAAACTAAAAATAGAGTTGTCATATGATCTAGCAATCCCAGTCCTAGGCATAGTTCTGGCCAAAACTATACTTCAAAAAGAAACATGCACCCCATTGTTTATAGGAGCACTATTTGTAACAGCCAAGACATGGAAACAACCTAAAAGGAATACTACTCAGCCATAAAAAAGAACGAAATAATGCCATTTGTAGTGCCAGGGATGGACCTAGAGATTATCATACTAAGTGAAATCAGAAAGAGAAAAACAAATGTGATATGATATCACTTATACTGTACATGGAATCTAAAATATGACACAAATGAACCTATCTATGAAACAGAAACAGAATCACAGACGTAGAGAAGAGACTTGTGGTTGCCAAGAGGGGAAGGTGGGACAGGGGAGGAATGGGAGTTTGGGATTAGCAGATGCCAGCTATTACATAGAGAATGGATAAATAACAAGGTCTTACTGTACAGCACAGGGAACCACATTCAATCTCTTGTGATTAAACCATCATGGAAAAAGAACATGAAATATAAATATATATGTGTGTCTCTGTGTAACTAAATCACTTTGCGGTACGGCAGAAACTAACATAACATTGTAAATCAACTATCCTTCAATAAAATAAATTTTAAAAAAAATACAACTAATTTTGTTCTGAAAATGCCTCGGGGGAGGCTTTGAGAATTTGAAGACTCCTGGTTGGTGGAGAATTCCGTGCTCGGGCTGCAGACTGCCTGGCTTCACTGCGACCCCGACAGACTGCCTCACCTCACCCTCCAGGGTCTGTCCAGGCCCAGAAGTTGGCTTCAAACTGTCTCCCTGCCCCCGGGGCTCCTTCAGCCAGAATCTCTGTTTTTAAAGCATGAAAGAGACAAGACTGTTAAAAATCTCTTTTTCCTCTGCCTTTTCCTCCCTCACATTCCTAAAACGCTCTCCACCACCCCTGCAGCTCTGTGTGGCCGGCCTCTCTTATTTCTGTTTACGTTGTACGAAATTGGAGACTTTTAGAAGAATTGATAAGAATGAAACGCGGGGAGGAAAGAGGCGCTACCATCTTAATTAGACGCTAAAGTTCGGCCAATGGGAAATCGCACAGAAAGGCCAGGCGCGTGTTTTCCCAGGAATGCTGCTGCATCATTATTTCCCATTTTCCATCCATCATCATTCATTCAACATCATTCATGTTATAATTTTTCGTGCTTTTCCTGGTGCACTTTAATAGTCGTGTGTAATTTTCCCGGGGAGCATGGCTGGGTTTTTGTCTTGCTGATGAGGGAGCTGGTTTGTTTTTTACGTAAAAACTGTTGTTTTTCCTGTTCTGTAGATGGGAAAGTGAAAGGACAAAATAAATGATTTCTGAACATGAGTGACCCTGCAGCAGATTTAGAGAAAGTTTTCCCTAGGGTGGCACCTGACCCCGGGGGGGGGGGGGGGCACGGCGGGAGTGGGGGGGGGAGGGCTGGGAGGAGGGGAGTGGCAGGGTGAGATGAGTCCTCCTAGGAGGGGGACAGCTCAGCCCACCCAGACAGTCCCCTCAGGGGCTAGGAGGCAGCACAGGAGCCCTGCAAAGGCACAGAAAGGCCTTCCCCTCGGAACGTCTCAAGGCTCCTTAAGTGGGGTGTGGGTCCCCCTCAGCCCAGATTTCTGGCAGTAGTGGGACATTTTCTAGGGACCAGGGCCAGTTCTGGGAAGGGACCACCTGTGATGACTCACTCACTGCTCAGGGTTAAATGAGAGCAGCTGCGTTTTAGTCCAATATTCCTGAATTAAGGATATTGTCTCAAGATCCATAGGAAAAGGCATCTCAGCTCTCAGTTTCTTCACTGATGTAGCGTTTCCAAAGCTGCAACCTCTCTGGCCCTTAAACCGTGAAGGCTTCCGGCAGTACTGACTCTCAGGACACAAGGGATGGCGGGGTAACTGCCCCAAACCCCCCCGCACCACACCCATCCTTTGGCCCCTTTGCTGTGGGTTCAGCCCACACAACGAGCGCCCCAGGCGCTGTGCGCACAAGGGGTCCCCTAGCTCCAAAGTCTGCCCGTTAGAACTCTCCAGAGCCCGGGGCAGGGTAACCTAACACTCCTTTCTGGTAAGTGCTCCACCGTCTTTTGCCCAAATACAATGGTCCCCGTGAGCTTTCACTGGAGCTTTGAACTCCACACAAAATCCTTCCTCCCCAACTGCCCACAGGAGCCGGCCCCGGGGGCCCGGCCGTGTCAGCGTATCCTTTGTTGTCTGTTTTTAAGGTGTTTATAATGGAGCCTTTTTTTCTGCTCCACACTCAAGTTATTACAAAAAGCAAGGTGTCTCCACCAGGATAATGAAGCATCATTTAAAGAGTAGCAAGGCCTCACTTAAAAATCTTGCTGGAGATTAAACCCAGCACCCGGTGGCAGCCCCATTTCTGCTCCACGAGGACAGCACCTGCCCACGGGACCAAGCATCCACAGACCTTAGAATAAGGCGCCCACCACGGTGTTGATATTCCAGGCTGTGGACTGTTCGGCCTTCCTGCTTCCCTCTCCTGCTCTCTCCCCTCCAGCTGACTTGCTAGAAGACCAGGGGTGTATGCCCCAGTCTACTGTTGGCGTTGGCTTGTCCGTCCTTCACCAAGTTCTCGGGAACATCGCTGCCCCAGCGTGTGTTCAGCCTGGGTTCTGGGCCCCACGCCAGGCAGGATGCTGGGCAGGTAGAATGTCCAAAGTGTGGTTTCCATCGCCCTCAGGCAGGGGATCAGTCTAGGTCAGTTGTTCCCAACCAGGGATGCTTTCAGTGATGTCTGGAGATATTTTCGGTGGTCACCTGGCAGAAAGGTGCTATTGACATGTAGTGGGTGGAGGCCAGGGACACTGGTAAGTACCCTCCCTACGAGGCAGAGGCCAGCCCCCTACAGCAAAGAGGTACCTGCTCTAGTCTAGGAGGTGAGGCCAGATGAGCACACCTGACACCGAAGGGAACACGCAGGGAAACGGCAGAGGCCGAGCGCCCCAGAGCCTCAGGGGAAAGGGACACAGGCCACTGGGGCGGCTGCAGCCTCCATGTCCGTTTTTGTAAAATATGAGGCTTCAAGTTTGTGCTCCACCATCGGTGGAGCTGTTTCCACCCCTTCTTCTCTTAGGCATAAAATCTTGTTCTGCTCTCACAGTCTTAAATTAGGAATATTTGGTGGTGTGATCATGTATGTTTAAAACCAAACAGAAATTTCCTGTTCCCCAGCACAAAATAAAATTCAAGTTTATAAAAGGGCCTGTAAAATCTCATAATCAAGCCCATTAGCCGAGCAAAATGCTCCACTTTGATTTTGTGGTGTTTAGCTTTCTTTTCTTAGCACTACTTCATTAGCGTGCTTTTAATGGAGGCTCTTCCAGCCTGCTCCTTGAAATTGCCGAAAAAGAAAACACACGGCTTTAAAACACAAGATACAAGAGCCATATCCCTCCCCCTTCAAATCTGGAGGCTCGGGGAGAGCAGAGGAGGCCGGGGGCGCCTACAAACACAGCGTGGCCCCGGATACCATGTCTTGCTGGGGCGCTGGAATCTTCTCCTGCAGTTTTGCTCCCTGGCCTCATTGCCAGTGGCCTTGCTAATTTCCAGCTCTTTGCTGCTTCAGAAGACCAGATTTTCTTGATTAATAACAAAAAGGTTTTGTTGGGATCAGAGCTGTTTCCCACCATCTCTATGCAAACCCCGGCAACACAGACTGTGGACATTAGCATTTCAAGGCGCTTCCTATTACAGACGGCAAGAAAAGCCCCTCTTGGTGGGTAAAATCCATTTTGTCCTCTCTGGTGACATCTGTTCTAACTTTTAAAGCCAGAAAGGAAACTAGATAATGCCAGTCCTTTGATTTACAGCATTGTCCTCAGAATGCTGCTGAGCTCACACGGGAGAAGCCAGAAGTAATTCTGAACTTGCCATTCCAAAGTTTGTCTTTTTCATGATTTCTTAATTACATGTTCAATGAGGTCTACACCTCACAAAATTGAGTATCTTACACTTCCATTTTGGGGGGGGGGGATGTAAATGTTTATCGCTGCAGATATTATTGTGTTTCATCCCCAAGTCCCCCAAAGCTAAGTTTCTTTTCGTGGAATGAGAAAATCGAAGCAGATTCGATTAGGCAACTGAAGTATGTACATAAACATGGAAGAAAAGTCCTGCAAGTGACAGGCTAAAAAGAGAAAGGAGAGAAACCTGCCAGATCGCTACCTCCTCCTACCATCTGGGCTGCAAGCTCCGGGGTCCCTTATCCTGGTCATCCCCGAACAAAGCCGAAGGCAGATTCCAGCCGGTTCTCCATTCACTATTCATTCAGGGGTCCATCCGCTCCTTGTGCATTCGGCCAACTGCTGTGCTAACGCAGGGTCTGCTCCCAGGATTGACATGGTAATGAAGTGCCCGTGCGGCTCCTGAAAAGGCCGCCCTAGGTATGTGCCCCTCTGACAAATCCACCCTTTCACCCCGCGGAGGCCCCCAAATTATCTCATAACATTACAACATCTGTGCAGAGGACTCCCGTCTTTGGAGCTGGGCATGTCTGTCACGCGGCCAGGCCTCCCTTCTCCAGGTGGGGCCGCCGGCCACTCGGGAAAGGAGCCGCGAACCTCCGGGTCCCCTCCTCCCTCCCGCCTGCAGCCTCTGTGCTCCAAAGCGGCTGCAGCCCGAAGTGCCAAGTCCACGGGGATGCTGAGAACCTGGAGTTTCTGTTTGATCATTTTCAGGTGTTAAATGTGGACCGAAGAGTTAAACTATGTCATGTGAACTTGCTGTCAGAGAACCTTATAATTAGTCCAGCAAGGAAGCCAGACAAAACCTGGGGAGGGTTAGGGAAGGGTGGGAGGAGTGGGGGCTTGCTGGGAGGGAGGAGAAGTTAGCCAATGAGTTTTGCTCAGACCCTAGCAAACGACATTTGCTCAACTAATAAGCGTGTTTGAACTTTGTTTAAACTGGCCCAGGTCAATAAAACGTAAGGGGAGGCGGTGAGGTTGGGGGAATTTATAGAAAGACTGCACCGTCTGCCCCCATATAATGATTTCATTTAATTTGACTTGACATTTAAGAGCCCGTTTGGGGAGGAAAAATGAATATTTCTATATTCTATTTGCAATAACCTCACCTGACTCTGCACATAGCCAAAAGGAATAAATATCACATTCACGGCACACAGTTGCGGGCATCCTGGAGGGGGGGCCTGTGGGGGCGGGGGAGACAGAGAGGGGTGAGCTGGGCCCTCAGCGACTGTTCCCATGGTGTATCTGAGGGCCCCTTTGGGCTCTGAGTGCTCAGGCTTATTTTGTTTTGTTTCCCTGTGTCCAAATTCAAGTGATGGTTTGGATGAAATGTTCTTGACCACATACAAGATGGATTTTTGGCTGTCAACCGGAACACACAGAGCGGCCCATTGGGACAGGCCACCAGGAAACCACACTTTCCCAGCAGCGCGGCAGGGACACAGGCCAGCCTGACCCCAGCTTTCTGCCAGTGCCGCATTCCCCCAGGATCTTTCCAAAGCTTCTAGGTCGAGATTGAACGGTCCTGCCGTCACAGGACATGGAAATGCGTCCCTGGCAGACACTTGTCCTTCTGTTGTCCTTCAAAAAGAGCCCTCTGCCTGCTGACCTCCAGGGCCTGCAGGATCAGGGGACAAGCAAAAGCAGGAGGTGGACTGGGTGCCCCCTCCTGGGAGGGACCACACCCCTGTTATGCACACCCCAAGGCCCGAGGACCAGCTTTTTGTGGGGTGCGGGAAGGAGCTTGGGTTCTAGGGCTGCGGTGACCACCGGCCACTCGCAAGGCCCTTCACGACGCTGGACAGACCCAGAGGTGGGAAGTGGAAGGCGAGACTGGGGGTGGGGGGCCTCTGTGGTCCCTGCTCCCTGGACCCCCTGAATATCAGCAGTGGGCCTGCCGCCTCCCCCATCACAAGCCTGCATCACTCACGTCAGCCTCCTCCTCCTCCAGGGGAGAGTGTGGGGGGAGCAGAGAAGGGGGGCCCTGACCCAGGCCTCAGGGGCTCTTCCTGGATGACAGGAAGCTGTGACTCTAGGACGATATCTCATTCCTTGATTTTCCCAACAATCTCTCCCTAGGTCTATCACTTAATCAAGACCTGCTCTCTCCCCGTGGCCGCACCCTCAGGCGAACAGCACTTTTCAGGTGTTCAGCCCTGATCACAGGTGTGGCAAAGAGGCCTCCTGGGCTCTGCGGGGCTGTCGGCGGGTCGGGGCCGCGCTACCGCTCCGCGTGTGACCCGGACAGGCTTGAGCCTCAGGTGGGGCCCCCCACACAGAGCCGCCAACGCCACGTGTCCTGCGAGGGGAGCCCCCCATTCGAGGTGCCCCGGGGCTCCGTCTCCGCCCAGACTCTGTCTGACAAGGCGGGTCCCGCAGGCAGGAAGATGCTTCCTCTGAGGTCACAGGAGCCTTGGACTTCAGCCACCGTGTGACTCCTTCGGGCTAGAACCCTGACTCGCGCCTTCCCTGAGCCCCCTTCCCCTGCCTCCCCCCACCCCCGACCGGCAGGATCCGAAGAAACCACAGCGCGCAGGACCCCCTGACGCTTCCAGGGCTGACGGGGTCCCTCAGCGAAGGGACAGCTAAAGGGCCTTCGTGACGGGGGTCTCCTAGTGCCCCAGCCCCTCTCCACGGTCATCAGTCAGTCCCCTGTGCTCCGCGCCCCTCTTCCTCTGCCCCATCGAACACCCAACACCAGCGTCCAGCCCCTCCTCCGGAATCTCACAGCGTGTGTTTCTGCAGGCAGAAGCCCCACCCACCACAGTCCACTGTCACCAGCAGAAGTGACTTGCTGCCCCCAAGGAGGACGGGAGTCCATGAACCAGCCCGAAAGGAGATGATCAGAAGATGAGGGAGAGAGGCCGCACTCGGGACAGCCCTCTCCCTAGAGCCCCAGGGTGGGCCTCCAAGACCCCCAGCCCCCAATTCCAGGCCCACAGAACCATACCCAATACAATGGCTACTATTTCAGGCCATTATGTTGGGGTACTTTTTTTTGGTAATATTTCTATTTATTTGGCCGCGCCAGGTCCTAGTTGCGGCACGCGGGATCATCAGTTGCAGCATGCATATGGGATCTAGTTCCCTGACCAGGGTTCGAACCCGGGCCCCCTGCACTGGGAGAGCAGAGTCTTAACCCCTGGACCACCAGGGAAGTCCCAGGGGTTCTTTTTTGTACAGTCCTAGATAACTAAACCATCTTTATTCAGGCCTGAATCACTTCTTGGATTCTAACGTACCACTTGTTTTTGTTTTTGTTTTTTGCTTTCCCCGTTTTATGACCTTTCTAAATCATTGCTCGCTGCTTCTCCAGAAGTCCAGCTTATAATAGCCAAACAGTCTGTGCACTGTAGTCTCATTACAAAACCTATTTATCTTCCTTAAATATCCCAGAGCAGTAAAACTGAAAATATTATCAAGTTATTTTGGCTGGAGTTACCAGTAGCCTTTCCACAGCATTTAACTTCCTCATTTCTCTGACCCAAGTTTAAAGGAAAAAATATATGCAGATCACTCTGAAGGTCTACGTTTTGGAAAGATGTCACCTAATCGCTTCTTTGTGTCCCGAGATGCCACCTCATTCCTGGAGGCCCCTGACTGCACGGTCCCCTGCCTTTCCTGACAGCCTCCCTACCCTGTATCTAATAACACCTGTGCTTTGAAAGCACAAGGCACTTATCTCTTGGTCAACCAAACCCCTGGCTGGTCAGCAAATATTTACTGAATGAGCCTCAGTTTGGGGAGCCGGTGCTCCCCAAACCTCCCCTAATCTCCTCCTCTTCCCTCCCCATGAGCCACAAGTCTTCCTGTTAGGACATTCCCGATCTTCCAAATTCCTACACTCCCAGATGTAAGCACCTTCCCCATCCTGGTCCACGAGCCACGGACCAGAGACTGCTCATCACTAGACCAGTGGATGGGCCCCATGGTCGCAGGAACAGGGCAAAGGACTCACTCATGGCCAGTTCCTTTTTTCAAACTAATGGTTTATGAATACTCAAAAAACCCATCTCAGCACCCAGTAATTCCATCTTAATCATTCCGTGTATGCCCACCAAGCATATACTAAGAAAACCAAGGCATAAATAAATAAAGCATGGTACCCAACTTTGATGCCTGGTGAGGACCACAGATGCGGACCCGAATATGGGGGAAATTTATATGTAGGGCGGTCAGGGCTGGAGTGCGGGTGGGCACAGGAGAACCCAGGTGCTGTGGAAGCACAGGGAAGGGGTGTTCTCCAAAGGCAGGAGGAACAAAAAAGTCTTGATAAGAAGGGCACGTTTGAGCAGGCCCTTGAAGGAGGAGGTTTTGCCAGACAGAGAAGGGAGGTCCAGACAGAGGGGACTGGGAGGCCTGAGTGAGTCTATTTCTTTACCACCATCAGTGGACCTGTGCTAAGGTTATACCAAGGGCTAATGACACAGTGGGTCAGCCCAGGGCCAGGACTGGGGTGAAGGGATACAGAGCAATGAGGCCTTGAGTGTAAAACTGAAGGAGATGTCAAAAAACTCAGTGATCAGGATAAATTCTATTTCATGCAATATTTAAGCAGTCAAAATTAATGCAAAATCCACAGCTAACAAAACACCACACTTTTAAATAAAAACCAAATCACTATTAGTGATTTTTCCTTTTGTTTTTGGCTCATGTTCACCGCTAACATGCCGCTTTTAAAGCCTTCACAGCTATGGGCATGTCTATCCATAACTCCCTTTACTTTATTTCCAGGGAAAATGAGAGAGAGAAAAAACACATGAAAACAGTTTGAACCAAAAGCTCAGCCATTCCCATCTTGGTCTTCGGCAAATTCTTCCATCTACAAATTCCCTCCTTCTCTTGGAAAATCAAAACATTTTTAACTAAATATTTGAGTCCGGGAGCTGGAAGCTTTCCTCCACATTGAATACCGTTCAACACCCTTTTCCTCTGTTGCCCAACGAACAAGGCAAACGTGCACGCCAGAGGCTCCAGGCTGGCCTGGGAGCCTGCGGACGCGTGTGTATCCTGCCGGAAGCTGCAGAGCAGGGCAGGAAGCTGCAGTTACCAAGAGGGTAGGGCTCCTGCAAGAAGCTGAGTGGTGCCGGCCTGAATAAACCCCGGCTTATCAAATGAAGGTATATGGGGGTGAATCTGGTAATTAACAGGATTGCAGCTTTCAAAGGAAAAGGGAGGAGGCCAGGCCAGCACTTTTCCTAATGGCACAGGCAGGAACAGGATAAACAGCCACTAGGCAGGTCCAAAGGGGCCCCTGGGCGGGGGCAGCGGGGGATGGAGTGCGGCCAGCTGTGGGGCAGGCTCTCTCCTCCTTTACGTCCTCCCAACAGTCACCTGTTTGCTCAGGACCCTTCCTCTTCTATCCTTCCTGCCTCCTTAGATTTTCAAGATAATAATCATTGGGGATGAAGTTTCTTGCTTTGGATCCTAGCCAAGGGACCTTATTTTCAAGTTTAAGGGAGATTTTCAAATTTCTCTTGTAGGTTCCAATTTCAACTCATTTTAAACAAAATTTCCTAGAAGCCACTAAATATTTGAAATGTGTATTTCAGTAAAAGTGATTCCATTGAGTCCTGCGGGCAGACAGCACGACACAGAGGTGCCTGGGGGTTGCAGAGGGCTACGCCGCCCGAGATCTGCCTGGACCCCGCCTGCTGTGGACTGAGTGTTCTCTGCGGACCGCAGCCCGGCCAGCGTGGCCGGCCGCACGTGTGAGCTGCTTTGCTTTCAGAACCACTCGCCAACCCGTGTGAGCCAGGAGCCTGGGCTCTCCATTCAGAGCCAACAAGTGTCTACTGAAGCGGAACAGGAAGGGAAAAACTCAGAGGAAAGGGTCTCTCCCTCCCGTGACCCTGAAAGAGACCCAATTGTAGCCTGCAGGGCTGGATGGAAAGACTTAGACAAAAATCACAGAATCGGGAGGACAAAAGGTTGCACTGGGTTTCTGTGGCGTGGTGGAAAGCTGGCTCACCGCGGAGTCAAGAGAGCTGTACTGGAATCCTACGACACGCCTGCTGTATTTCTGAGGTCCACCCCGACCCTCAGCGGCCTCATCAGGACAAGCACTGGGTGACACGCCCTCCCTCACACCCCCTCTCACTGCAGTCCTGTTCCCTGACCAGTTCCTCCTCTTCCGCTCCCTCCATGCAGGCTCCAGGGATCTCTCTGAAGAGTGAGTCATACCTGGTTACCCACCTGCTTCACAATCACCCCTGACCACCCAAGTCAAGCATTTACCTGCAAGGAGCACCACTCTCTGCAGAGTCAGCTCCGCACTGCTGAGCCCCCAGGGATGTGGCCTGGCCTGAGGTCCTGCCTGTGGGACACACAGCAGGGCTCCTCACTGCTCCTCCTGTGGTGCCCCTTCCCCTTCTCTCTGCTTGAATTCCCCACCTTGTGTTCAGATTCCTACAGGGAAAGCAGTAGCGCCCACCTCCGGAGGAAGGAACCAGGAAGGCAGACTGTCTAAGGCATTTCCCCCACGGTGAGCAATACCTGTCACCTGTCGGCAGCGTCACCCTCACAATCACCCACCACACCTACCATCGGCTGAGCCCAGGACGTCTCCTCTCCCGTGACCCAGGTTATAAGGCCCCTGCCCTGGGCTTCCCAGCACCCCAGGCTTCCTCTCTCCTAGAACTTGTCATGTGGCATCACGACATACACATTCGTTCACCTGCCCAGCCTCACACCTCTGCTCCCCATGTTTCTATGCTGGTAGTTGCAGAACATTGATGCTCGAGATGAATGAATGAGTGAATGGGAGAAGGAACACACCTAACCCATAATGAGCACACAGAGGTTCTTTTACTGTTGATTCTCTTTGTAAGGACAGCTGATGAGGACGGAGCTCCTAGGCGCTGAGGATCACAAGGGTTCCTGTCTGTCCAGCTGCGTCTTCCTGCCACAGCGGTCGCCCGCCCGACTTCAACCACACGCAGAGCAGAGGGTGGAACCTGTGTGGCACCAGCTTCAGACCTCCATCCACCTGCACCGCTGACTGCTCAGCACATCTTCGTCCTGGCAATCCCCACCGGCGTGCTCACAAAGCCGAAGGACTCAGTTTTCTCTACAGAGAATGTCTTCTGCATCCCCTTCAGAAAGGAGGCTGGAAGGAATTCCCTGGTGGTCCAGTGGTTAGGATTCTGTGCCCTCACTACCGAGGGCCCAGGTTCATTCCTTGGTCAGGAAACTAAAATCCTGTGAGCTGTGCGGCGCAGCTGAAACAAAAAAAGAGAGAAGAGGGGAGGGGCGGGGAGAGGAGAGGAGAAGAGAACAGAAGAGGAGAGAAAAGAGAAGAGGAGAGGAGAGGAGAGAAGAGAAGAGAAGAGAAGAGACGAGAAGAAGAGAAGAGAAGGGGAGAAGAGAAGAAGAGAAGAGAAGAGGAGAGGAGAGGAGAGGAGAGGAGAGGAGAAGAGAAGAGAAGAGAAGAGAAGAGAAGAGAAGAGAAGAGAAGAGAAGAGAAGAGAAGAGAAGAGAAGAGAAGAGAAGAAGAGGAGAGGAGAGGAGAAGAGGAGAAGAGGAGAGGAGAGGAGAGGAGAGGAGAGGAGAGGAGAGGAGAGGAGAGGAGAGGAGAGGAGAGGAAGAGAAGAGAAGAGAAGAGAAGAGAAGAGAAGAGAAGAGAAGAGAAGAGAAGAGAGAAGAAAAAAAGAAAAGAAAGGAGGATGCAGTCTGAAGTTCCCAGCACAGTTCAACTTAGCCCCTTGGCCCTGGAACCTCATTTGTTTCCTCTGGGTCTATCAGGAATAGGGACCTGGCCAAAAGCTCTCATGATGCGTCAGTGCCCTGCCACGCCTCCTTCCTAGAAGTAAAGCTGAGTAGCTTTGTGCAAAAAGCGAGATGAGCAGGCTTTCCTAAGCCTTGATAGCCACTTGATATGGTCCTCAACCACTCATGGCCTTCCCCCAATTAAATAACCTCAGTTCCCTAAACTTTCTTCAAAAGGGTCATCTACTCAGCAAGAGGAGAGAAATGCTCAGAGCCTTGAGAAGGCAAGGAAGGGACCAGGCTCCGTCCTGATTGAAGACACATCCAGTGGGATGGGTGGGCAGAGTTGCTTGAGAGGTGAAAGGAGGACATAAACATGAAGATTTTCATTTTAGTGCAAATTTCAGTGGCACAGCCCTCCTGGGGCAAATCCCAACTTCCCGATCCATCATAGACTAGCTCTGAAAATGCTGATTTTCTTTAGGTGACAAATCAGAAATTCCAGGGCATCATAAGAAGTGCTCCCTGGAAATAAACTTTTAGAAGTTTACTACTCAATATCACTACTTTAGAAGAGCGACATTAAAACCAACGAAAAAGGAAATGTTTCCCCCCCCCTTTTGAAATGGCAGCAATAACATTCCAAATTAAAGAGATTTCCAAAAGCATCACACCTTTAGGCGATCCAACAGGAAAAGATATTCTCCAGAAGCTGGTCATCTAACAGTTCGCATGGTACCTGCTTCCCACCGGGCTGTGGTTTTGCCTTGTCTTGGGAAACGAATCAGTCAGAGGCATGATGGCAAGATAACATCCATCCTTCAGGCTTAGAAAGTGAGTTAATTAAAGCAACAAGATGCTAGCTGAGGTTTGCCCTGTCTCCCCCTACTTTTTGTGCATCACACGTCCAAGTGGCTCTGTGGGTCGCCCACTTAGACCCTCCCATTGTGCACCATTTAGCCAGCAAACCTGGTGGCTGAGAGCTGGCTTTCTCAAGCCCAATGTAGAGTCTTCTACAGGTAGAAGACGCGTCAATTCAGTTAAGTTAATGAAATAGGTCAATCAAGATTTGACTTCAGTATATACACCCAGGTCCTTTACCTTCTCCTGAGGTCTCCGATACCTGTGAACTGGTTACGTGTCTTTCATTCATTATCTTATCTGCTGAGAAAAAATTCACTCACTCCACGAACATGAGTTGAGGACTTCCATGTGCTTGGCGGGTGCAACGTGCCAGGCAACATGGAAGAAGAAGCTCCGAGCAGACCCCCGAGAAGCTGGCAGTGCCCTAGGGAGGCAGAAATAGCGGAAGCCACGTGCCAAGCCAAACGCTCACCCTGCTTCTTTCAGCCTCGGGGGGGCGGGGGGAGGTGGGACTCTACACCGGGCAGGATAAGGCCTTGAGGGAGGCACTGGCCTCTTCTAACTGGAGGGTTGGGCCACAAAAGGCTTTGCAGATCTAAGCCTCAAATGAGAGATCCTCAGGCTACACTGGGGAGGGCGCGCGGAGTCTGCAGAAAGCTGACAAGCACCGGGTGGCCCACCCCAGCCCGTTCGGGGAGTGGGCACGGTTGTAAGTGGCTGAATGTTGGACGCAGAGACCCAGGGACCGTGCCAGGGGGTCCAGCTGAAGAGGGAGGCGGTGGACGGCTCGTGGAGCTCCTGTCCTAAATGCCTGGGTCTTCTATTCCCTGGAGGGTCAGGAGTCCACCAAAAGTGCGTATCTGAGAAACTGCTCTCGTGGCAGCTGAAGAAGAGAACAGAGTGGGTTCCTCCCATGCCTTGCTCACCATCTGTCAGGAGGAGCGCACTGTGCCGGGCAGAGCAGGGGACGAGAGGGCCCTAGAAACAGCCCCTCCCCGCGGCTGAGATCCCTCGGCCCCAGGGCAGATACGAGGGCCATGCGTGTGCCCTTGAGTGGTCACTTTGCCCAGGGTGGACTCCCTTTGCCCAAGGTGGACAGGCCATCCTCGGGATCCCGCCCAACTCAGATTCCTTACCGCTGACGCACCACATCCCTGGAAGATGCTGGAGGTAGCACCAGGCAGCGTAGAAGGGTCTCATTTCCTAGAGACACGCAGGCAGACAAAGGCAGCCAGTTCAGAAGCTCTTTGAGAATCGTCTGCTCTGTGACAGTCACTGCGGGGGACAAGAGACAAGTAAGAAAACACAGCTGATCTCTGAGGTGTCACTGCAGTGATGTGGGGCGTGTGAGAGGACCCTCCCCCAACCCCTGCACAAGGGTCTGACACGGAACAGACCGCAGCTGGGTGTGAGGGCAACAGAGGGACCTGCACCTGCCTGAGGAGGACCCGGAAGTCCTTCCTGAAGAGGTAATTAGGCAACAGGCCGTACAGACCTCCCAGGAAACCGTGGGGAAGAGGCATCTCTGGGCCTGAGAACAGAGGTGCAAGAGCGAGAAAACACAGAGGCCAGCTGGGCGGCCACCCGTGCCTCCAGGATGGGGACCCGCAGAGGGGGCCCTGGGTACAGAAGTCCTGCTCTTTCTGTCAACTGTGGGCAGATGTGCGAGGCTTGGAGCAGAGGAATGGCAGGGTCCCAGTTTTGCTGGGAGAAAATGGCTCTGGCCTCATTTGTGTAGAATAGGCTGGCTGGGAGGTGACCAGACGCTCTCCAGAACCTGTAACCGGTACCCGCTGTGTCCTTATGTGGCCAACTGCCACCCTCCGTGCCAAATTGTCACTTATGTCAAATTCCACTTCCTCTTAACCTCAGGGCCATGGACGTCACCGTTCTGCTGCACACAGATGATGGCCAGCATCGAGACGACGACGTATAAGAGTTGCGCCTTGTGTTTTTGCTTGGTTGCAGCACGACGGTGGAAATCCTCATAACCGCCCTCAACCAGTTCCGAGTTCGGTGACCCTGCCGCTTGCTCGCCTAGGACGGGCGGCGTCCGCGCCTGCCATGCTGTTGTCCCCTGCTCCGCTCACAAACGTCCTGCTTTGGAGAATGAGTTATGTGGTGCCCCCAGTCCTGACACCACTGCTTGGAAAATCGAGGTTGGAGAGGGGCTGTGTCATGTGCATTTGCCCCCCGTGGGGCTCTGCCTGTGAGCTCTCTGAAGGGGAGCAGAGACTGGGCCCCATTCCAGTTTTTATTTCTCAGCATGCTGGATGGAGTGGACATTGAGTGCCAATTTCCCCTTCGCCCAAGAATCAGGTGAAAACCAAAGAAAAGGAGCTGTGTGTCCCCAATTCTTAGAAAGCCTCCTCCAACAATTGGGGTGGACTTATTGGAGGTGGCAAAACCACTCTGATGACTCCCCAGCACCCCTGCACCCCTTGCCCCCACCCCCTAGCAGCCTAGGGGAGAAGAGGAAGGGGCAGATCCGCCCCGGGGCGACCGTGCGCCTGGTGAGAACCCTCCCCTCCTCCCAGTTCTGAGAGCATCCCTGCTCCTGGGTGGACATCTGCTGAGGACACAGGGAGAAGAGAGCGGCTGAGACCTCTGTCCTCAGCTGTAACTTTAAAAACAGCACAAAGGGACCTTCGGGTTTCCTTTTGGGCAATAAGATTTTATGAGTCCATGAACATGACAAAGCAGGCCTGATAAAGCAATAGGCACCACACCAGGATTCCGGCAGCGTCCACCACTCCGGTCTCAGACTTTCACCTGGCGCTTCTGGCTCCTTTTCTTCCCCAACCAGACGCTCATGAACACTGCCCCACCCCCTGCCCCCAATCCAATCAGGAGTGCACGGCCAGCAGCCCGGCAGCCTAAGGCAGTAGCTGATGAGCCTTTAGCTGGAACTGACCGACCCTCACCTCCCTTTCTTCCAAAATCTGGTCCAGCCTGGTCACCAGTGGGTTTGTTGACACTTGGTTTGTTTTGGGTTTTTTTTTTTTTTGGTTTATTCAATTTTTTTCTATTTATTTATTTATTTACTGGCTGCATTGAGTCTTCATTGTTGCATGCGGGCTTCAGTAGTCGTAGCCAAGGGCTCAGTAGTTGTGGCTCGCAGGCTCTAGAGCTCAGGCTCAGTAGTTGTGGCACAAAGACTTAATTGCTCTGCGGCATGTGGGATCTTCCTGGGGCAGGGATCAAACCCGTGTCCCCTGCATTGGCAGGCGGATTCTTAACCACTGTGCCACCAGGAAAGTCCCTGTTGACACTTGGTTTTAAGCCATGAGTGACAAACTCTCTCTTCTAAGCGTGCCTTCAGGACACGGGGGTCCTCCTCCGGTGGCTTTGGCTGCTTCTGTTGAAACCTGAGTGCACGGAGGACAAGGGAGGCTGCCAGAGGGGCTGCACAGGACCCGCACACCTTCCCTCCCTGGCCCAGGGGCTCTCATACTTGGCGAGCGTCAGAATCTGCCAGGGGCCCTTGTCAGCACAGACCTCTGGCCCCTGCCCTAGGCCTTCTGACTCATTGGTCTGGGGTGAGGTCCTAGAATTTGCATCCCTGATGCTTCCAGTGGTGCCCATGTCAAGGGCCACACTTTGAGAGCCGCGGCCCTAGCGCCCTAGTGAGACGGGGGCAGTTCTGGCCCTGGACACCAGTCCACCCGCCAGGTCTGTGATGAGAACTCCCCGCCAGGGCCACCAGCCACCGCAGTCCCTCTGCTGAAGAGCTCACGGGACCTGGCCAGGAAGCAGGCCAGCCCAGCGCTGGGGGCTCTGAGGGCGAGGCTCTGGGGAGGGGGCCCAGGTGAGCCAGGGAAGATTCTAGGGGAGGTGACACTTGAGACTGAGGGACAAAGAAGGGCCAGGCATGGATGGGGGGATGACGGGCGCCCCAGAGAGCAGGACGGATATGAGCAAACCCCCACCCAGCACAGGAGAGAACTCCGTCTCCCGGGAGCAGCCAGCAGGTCAGGCAGGAGCTCAGGCTGGACAGTGGGCTGGGCGTGACCCTCTGGGCCTGCAGGACAGCTGGAGCCTGGACATCACCCAGAAAGCAGGCGCAGTTGCTGGGAGGGGCCAGAGGGGAGGCCTGATGTCTGGTCCTGGACACCCCAGGCAGCTGTGACTTCCCAGAGGTAACAGCCCTCGGAGGGGCCGGGGCCAGAGATCTGGGGACCCGGGATTGAGGCGGGGTGTGTTTGGGGTGGGAGTAGCTCAGGCTGCTACCACAACACACCACAGATTGGGTGGTTTAAATGACAAACATTTATTTCTCACCGTTCTGGAGGCTGGACGTCCAAGATCATGACGTCGGCAGAGGCAGTGTCTGGGGAGAGCCGTCTGCCCTCTGCAGGGTTGCAGCCGCGCCTCACATTGGGGGTGGGGGTGGGGTGGGGGGTGGAGTGGAGAGCAGGCTGCCTGGCATCTCCTTTTGTAAGGACACTGATCCCATCATGAGGGCCCCACCCTCGTGACCGCAGCTAATCCTGATCACCTCCCAAAGGCTCCACCTCCAAACACCGTCACACTGGGGTTCGGGCTTCAGTGTATGAATTTGGGTGAGGGGATCCCAACATTCAGTCCATAGCCGGGGGGATGAGGCGGAAATCAGAGCTGGCATTAACTCAGATTTCCAAAGGGCTTTATATAGGAAAAACAAACCAGCACTGTAGAAGAAAAATTGGGACATCTTTGAGAAGTACTGTGCTATCTTCTCTCTACTCTGGTACACAGCAGGTCACCTCTAAATACAACTTTCTTTCCAGAAGCAAACTCAAAGGAGGTACTGTCAGTTAAAAATTAAACAACAGAATGAAACTCAGACCATGTGAGTGTCATGCTTTTTTAAAAAGCAATCAATTACTGATTTTCTCTTGCTCCCGACAGGATCAAAAAACATTTGGTAGCATTCCCCAAAGGTCAAAATCCATTCGTAAATGGTTACACAGTCCATGCTTAGCTGCAAATGTCCTGTCCTTCCGTGTTGGCCCTGTGTTCTTTTCCTTCGCCCTGGGGCTCCTTGCTCAGCAAATACTTTTCAGTTCACACTTGGGCCTTCTCACTGCCCCCATTCCCACTGATTTGGGGGCAACTGGAGACACTGATCTCGTGTTAAAATAAGAATCAGTGAGTGGACTTTGAAGTAGAGAATTTTTCTTTTTTTTTAAATAGAAGTATAGTTGATTTACAATATTGTGTTAGTTTCAGGTGTACAGCAGAGGGATTCAGTTATACTATATGTATGTATGTGTATATATGTATGTAGGTAGGTAGGTATATATATATATATGTATGTATAGTATATGTATATATTTTTTTTCAGTTTCTTTTCCCTTATAGGTTATTACAAAATGTTGAGTATAGTCCCCTGTGCTATACAGTAGGTCCTTGCTGGTTATCTATTTTTTTTAAGTTTATTTACTTATTTATTGGCTGCATCGGGTCTTCGTTGCTGCACACGGGCTTTCTCTAGCTGTGGTGAGAGGGGGCTACTCTTCATTGTGGTGCACGGTTTCCTCACTGCGGTGGCTTCTCTTGTTGCGGAGCACGGGCTCCAGGCGCATGGGCTTCAGTAGTTGTGACACATGGGCTCAATCGTTGTGGCTCAGGGACTTCGTTGCTCCACAGCATGTGGGATCTTCCTGGAGCAGGGATCAAACCCGTGTCCCCTGCATTGGCAGGCGGATTCTTACCCACTGTGCCACCAGGGACACCTTGGTTATCTATGTTATATATAGTCGTGTGTATCTGTTCATCCCAAACTCCTAATTTATCTCTTCCCCCTTTCCCTTAGAGGATTTTTCATTGCAGCCAACATTTCAAGTGCATCGTCATCCATCCCTTCCCGTGCCCTGTGCCACACACCGCTGTAGGTGTCGGGGTACGGGTGAAAGGATGAACCAGGCCCTGCTCTCAGGGAGGTTATTCCATGAGAACACTCCCAGGGCATGAGCTACCATTCAGAGAACCAACACAGGTCGGCAGGAGAAAGGATGGTTGCCTGAGAGCCACCTGACCCACCTGCTCAGGGATTAGCCCTGAGCCCACGGCTGACCCCTCAAGGCCACCCCCTCAGGACGGGCTGGACATCCTACAGACCCACTCCACGCCAACCTCAAGTTCTCATTTCTCACTCCCAGAAACATCAAACATTCAGCACAGAGTTAAGACATTAAAACAAAACAACACACACACACACACAAACTTTTCCAGTCTTCAAGCTCTACTTTATGACCTAAAAAGCAAAATCTTTCTAAAGCATAACAAGATACTTCAGATAAAGAAAACACCAGACTCTAAAAGGCGAGGAATCCAGTGTATGTTCTGTGTCACGTGAGCACCAAATACCGAGAAACCATCCCAGGACGAGGAGGCCGGCCCAAACCAGCTGCTTCAAAGAAGCTGTTCTTTAACCAAAGGCTTAACACAATGACCCTAGAAATGCAGAGGGGAAACAGTCCGAGAGCTGGCGCTGGCTCTCCAAGGAGAGATGCCAGAAGGGCCCTCTCGGCAGGATTCACGGCATCAAAATCCCATCTGTAGAGACTGCCAAGTGTCAGCGGCTGTGATGGCCTCTTTAAAGAGCCGTGCTTTCACACCACTGAGAAAGAAAAAGGCATAAAAAGAAGCTAAAGATTCACTAAGCTTAAAAATTTGGAATAAAGGGTACCTTTCCCCATAGGAAATAAAGCTGGTACAGCCCTGGTGGCAGTTGCATCAAACCACGTGCGCTGTTTCCTTCGTGGTCAACAGTTTTCTTGTCCCAGCGAGGAGGAGACACCACCATCGGGCCCTCTCCACGTGGACACTCAGGTGTTATCTCTCCTTCCTCCCCCGCCCACCTTCAGCCAACAGCCCTGCACTTGGGCCCCAGCGGGAACATGCTTTCTCAGCTTGCCCTCTGCATCCTTGACCAGATCTCACCAGTGTGGGTGTGAGGAAATCTGGGCCTTTTTTTTTTTTCCTGGTGTGTTTAATTTACAGTGATTTTGCTAAGCAGTGTGAATGTTTACCATATGCTGGCTGTGTGGCAGAATATTCTGGTTCCCCTAAAAAGCCATGTTGCTGAGTCATGCTGAGTCACTTGCCCCGAGAAATCTGGGGTGGGGGGGAGGGCATCCAAAGGCAGCCTGGGGCCCTGACTGGCCCTCCTCTGAGGGTCGGGGGAGTGGACAGCAGAGCTGGAAGGGTCGGGCCAAGATTCCACAAGCGGCCAAAGCACCGCGGCTCTCACCAAACAGCGAAGTCCTGTAAATACTGAATTTCTAGAACTTTGCCTACAGAAGAGAGTAGCTGAGATGAAGCCAGAGCAATCAAAGCCGAGTAAAGACACTCATAGACAGAAATAGTGTGAAATAAAAGAACAAAAAGCAGAACTTGATCACTAGCAGAATACAAAGATTGCTTACATTGGGTTTTCTTAAAATTTGTCCTTTGGCCTCTCCAACATTGTAGAGTGACTTTTTCACTCAAAAGTCAATGAACGAATTGATTTTGATTATGAGTAATTGTGTTTTTAAATGGAACATGGGTACGTTTGAGTAGTTATTTCCTACAGTTCCTTCAATGTCTCCAAAAGTCAGACCCTTGGTGGGATGTCACCTTATGGCCATGGGAATCATCTTACCTAATCTGCAGGTTCTGTAGTCATCTTTCCACCTCTGCTGAGAAGCTGGGGATCCCAGGAGTGTATCTTAAAACATGATGCCAGGATTGCCCAGGAACCTTGTGAAAAAAATGTAAACTGCTCAGCCCTATTCCTCACCCTACCCTCAGATTCCTATAAGATATGTAAAAGTGTGTGTGTGTGGGGGGGGGGGGGGTCTACAAACCCATACATTCCAGAAGCTTCCAGATCATTCCAGTTGGGGTTTCCCTGGCTCTGCTTTCAAGAACAAAACAGCAAAGTCCCATCACTGACTAGATGACCCCCAATTTCTGAGCAGACATGGAAATGCTGCTTATGGGTTTTTCTTACTCTCTTCCAGTTGAGAATAACTTTCCTCACCATTTTTCCCATACTTGACTGAAAGATGCAGAGAAAGTGTATCCATCACCCCTGGCTTTACTCCCTAATCCTGGCACTCAGTGGCTCTGATGACCTTAGACTTGTTACTTAACCTCTCTGAGTTTCACCTTCTGACTCACACTAAAATAGAGCCCCTAAAGCTTCCCTTGGGTTGTTGCTGGGATCAGGTACACACCCTTGTGCAGGTTTAATGAGTGTGCGGCCTTCTCCTCCTTTACTGTACTCAACTTCCAGCCATGTAAGCAAAGAGACTGCTTCCTTCAAGTCTCCGAGCGAATGTCACCTTCTCCATGCAGCCCACCAGGACCACCCTATTTGAAACCATTACTCTTGTGCCTTGCTGCCAGCACTGCTCATTCCCACCTCTGCTTTACTGCCAGCCTTCATCATCTTGTTACAACCTCTGTGATTTACTCACCAATTTCGTTTCTTTGTCTTTCCCCTCTAGAATGCAGAATCTGGTGGTCAAAATTTTCATCAGTTTGTTCACTGATGATTCCTAAGTTCCTAGAAGAGTGCCTAGTACATAGTAGGTGTTCAGTAAATGATGGGTGGATGGATGGATGGATGGATGGATGGATGGATGGATGGATAGAAGGGTGGATGGGTGGGTAGATGGATGATGGATAGATGGATGGATGGAAAGGTGGATGATGGATGGATGGATGGATGGACAGAAGGGTGGATGGGTGGATGGATGGATGGATGAGTGGATGGAAGGGTGGATGGATGGTGGGTGGATGGATGGCACTCTATTTCATCTGTGCCACCACTCACACTGACTGCATGTCTGAGCTTGGAAAACCTGTCTTCTTTTCCAACTCAGGTAAGATCTGATTACTTACAAGCCGGTGACTTCCCTCTTTCAAACCAACTTTGTTGTTTTACTACTGACATGTTTTTGCCAGATCTGTTTGCATGCTCATTAACTCATGTAAACATTAATAAAGAGAACTATGAAAACCGCTTCCTACATGTTTCCTCTTCCAGGCATAATCATGTGAACACGCTTCCAACTGACAATCACTCCCTGGGAAGACACCAACTCCTAGATTCTTACATCTCCCCTCCCACCCCCAGTCTGTCCTGCCCTTTCCCTGCCTCACATACCACCGGCCACGGCCACGGTGCTGGGACTCAAGGCAGGCTCCCTCCAAGTGCTCAGGCGCTCCCCACGGGGTGCGCTGCTCCAAGGACCACCCGCGCTCGGGGCTCTTCCAGCCTCAGCATCGTTCTGTCAATCACATTGATGGCAGCACGGGCTTTTGTTCCTGTCTGCAATCATCAGCCCATAAGGGAACCCTAAGACACTGGGAGGATGGTTAAGAATATTTTATTTCAAAACGTTATGTTTCAAACTCTTGTAAAATATCCTTTTTTAAAGCAAGCATTTCTCTGGAAGATAATTAAATGGATTTGATACACTTTCAGAAAGGCTTCGGAAGTAACTCACGGTGGAGAGCCCTGAGAGTAACTCAGGGTCCAGATTCTGGCTGTGTCCCCTGGCTGTGCTGACAGGACGGGTGACGGGGCAGTCTCCTGGCAGGTGAGACAGGAGCGCGAGCTGACCCCACCCTGAGGGTCTTGTAGGGTTTAGGGAGATCGGGCTGTGAAAGGGCTTATGCCAGGCCTGCGCTGGAGTGAGGGGACCTGCAGGATGCCGACCACCACATCAGGGTGAGGGCCTGGAGGGTGGGAGTCCCAACCCAGCACTTCCCAGCCTCTGTGGTCTCAGCCAAGGGACTCCCGGCCCCGGCCTGGCGTCTATGAGGTGGGACTAACAGCCCCACTGCGGATGGCACCCAGCACATCCCAGGCCCGCGTCCCACACAGGCCCTCACCCACTCCCTTTCCACAGGCACTCCCACCCCCCGTGGAACAGAGACAGGACGGGCGCCCAGGGGTTTGGGCCTGACCCCACCTGACACCTGGCTCACCTCTGCACTCGGTGCTTCCTCTGCAAAATGGGGAGGACAGTCCTGCCCTGTTGGTCAAGGTGAGAGTCAGAGAGGACAGTGCTTTGAAGTCTACCCTGTGATTCAAATGCCGAGAGTTGCTCTGAAAAGATGCTATTTTAGGGTTGAAAGCAGGCGAGCTCACGCACCCGTGCTCCTGGCTCCTTCCACAGCCCCAGGGGCCTGTCATCGGCACGGGTCGCAGGCCTTGCTGTGCAGAGTCACTGGTGGCTCTGGTTCCCCCAGGTTCTGCCTCAGTGAGTCTGGACGGAGGCTGGGTCTGCCCGCCTCGGAGCACCCCAGCTACAGTTGTCATGCTGCACTCTGCAGCGTAAGGGTCAGAGTTGAAATGTTCCTGCCAGGTATGATGTGAGCCTCTTTGCACAGGTGGAAGAGCCAGGAACCCTGGGCTCACAGTGACTCACTGAAGGCAGCCGTGACCAGGGCGAGATGCTCACGGAGCAAAAGGAAATAAAGGGCAGGGTGGCAGCCCCCCTCAGGGCCAAGGGCTCAGGTTCCGGAGTCAGTGGTGGGATCCCTCAGCTGCCGCCTCCTCCCCCCCCCCTCCCCCATCCCTCCTCCAGACACAAGGACAGCAGCAACCACAGACCCTAAACGCTTTACCATAAGCCTTTCGCTTTTCTGAGTTTCTACAGCGGCTCTTCTCCGGGAAAGCGAGGCTCAGGACTTCAAAGCAGGACTTCCTGAACTGTAACCGCGCCAGCCCACTCCTGACTCCTATCTCAGGACCAGAAATGGCCCGGGACGGCGTCGCGGGAAGATGCGCTGCAGCTTTCTAGCAGCCGCCAACAGCCACTGCCTGGGGGCTCCCAGCCCCTTTCTCGGTACTCAAGCTTGGAGTTCTCACGCCGACAGGGTCCTCCTGGGGTAAAGAGCATCCCAGGGGCCCCTGGGAGTCGAACCCTCTCCAGGGCCCGCAGTCAGTCAGGCCATTTATCCTACTTGGTTTGCGTTCAAAACATATAGTCATCCCATATGGTTATAAATGGGAAAGTTAGTAGGGAAAGTTAGTAGGGATTCTAGTTGGGATAAAGAGCCTGCCTCAATCAGCAAGCCTGATGGTGCTACACTTAAAATCATGACATGTAAAGAAAAATGCCAAAATCACCTGAAAATCTGGAGGCTGAGAAGTGAGGAGATGTTTCTATGATACGGTTTCTGGAAAGTCTGGAGGCACCAGATGCTCTTACTCCCTCACCAGGGAGGCTGGGGTTCCACACGTGGCCACTTCTGCCCCCACTCAGCTCTCCCATCCTCTCCAGGGCCCCGTGTCAGTCAGGCCATTTATCCTGTTTGGTTTGGGTGCATACGGTTATAAATCCTATCCCTTAAGGGAAAGTTAGTAGGGATTCTGACTGGTTAAAAACAGACCCACATCCCTGGTTCAAATCCGGGTGCCCCCCCTCCAAAAAAAAAGAAAAACAGACCCACACTATATACCTCATTATATACTAGACACCACAATGTCAAAAGAAACCATGCATTTATTCCAATTAAGGCATTTTTGTGGGACGTGGAGACATGTTTATTTTGTGCATTATAAATCCTTTGCTGTTGTAGAATTTTCAGGGGGAGAAAACCAAAATAAGTCATCAATGATTACAACTGCACGTGTAAGCTTACACTTAGAAACTCTGGTTCACCATGGCCCTCCATCTCTAGTCTCTCTGTTGGTGGCCATTAAGTCATCGGTGTAAGAAACTACCTCATAGTTTAGCGGCTCAGACCATACTTTCTTCTCTCACAGTCCTATTGCTTGGATTCAAAAGCTCTCAGGTGAATGTGGTCAGTTGGTGGTTGGGGTGAGGTCACCTTAAGGCTTTTCTAGGCTGGACATCCAAGGTGTCTCCTTAACTCACAGTGCGGTGCTTAACTGGGATGACTGGGGGACTGTGGCCGGCCCCTCCCTCCCTTAGCTCTTTCCATGTGGCCTCCTCATGCAGTGAGCTTGGACTTCCTCACAGCATGGTGGAATCCAAGAGGCCCAGATTTCTTCCATGGAGATGGTGAGAGAAAAGCCAAGAAACCAAAACGGAAACTAAAAGGCTTCTTTGACCCTGATCTGGGGAGTCACACAGCAGCACGTCCACTGTGTTCTGCTGGGTGCGTGGGGCCTGGCCAGGTCCGGTCTGGGAAGGATGGCACACAGCGTGAATTCTGGGAAGCGTGGTTCATCAGGGCACATCTTGTGAGAGTAGTGACCTCAAAAACTACCAGAGACCTGTAGGCCAAGGTGAAGGGCAAGCTACATAAATTTCAGGGCCCACTGCAAAGTGAAAATGCAGCCCCCCTCCAATTCAAAAGGCAGAAGAAAGGATCCTTCCTTCTTTCCACGGTCTCTCTCTACTTGTCATCGTGGCTTTTTATGTGTGATTTAACGGCACACTCTCCTGGTCACAAGAATACGTAGGTAAATAAAGACACAGGTGCCCAGAGCCCTGGTCGTCAGCTCAGCATGCGAGGTGTGCTCTCCCACTCAGGACACTTCCAGCTCCCAGTCCAGGCCCTCGCAGGGGACAGAGGCGCAGCGGTGGATGGGCAAGGGGCAGGGAGCAGGTGGCAACATCCCAGGGAGGCAGGGAGGTGGGACCACATGTGGTCCAGACTGCCAGCCTCCAGGACATGCTCTTTTGTACCATCAGATGTCACTCACAGAACACGAATGAAAAATACAATTATGAAGAATCTCAAGAGTCTTAACCTGAAGGGCATTAAACCCCAAGCATGGGGCCCCTCTGAGCTAAGTGCCCAGGTGACAGGCCCATAGAGCTGAACCTGCCAAGGAGTAATGAGAGAGGAGGGACAGGTGGTAGCACTGGCAGCAGGACCCCTGTCATGGGAAGGGGAAAGCCCTCTACAGCTCCCCCAGCTAGCCAGGCCGCAAAAGGCACCCGTGGAACGAATGAGACTCCGTCAAAAAGAATTCTAAGCAACCCTTCCAGCCAAGGCTGAGGACAATACTCACCTAGGCCAGGGACTCTACAACCATCAGACCTAATGGTGCCTCTACCCACCTGCTGTCAGGGCCAGGCTGGGCCTGATGAAACAACAGGTAAATGGTGTTTTTAAAATCCATGACTTGATAAAATAAGGTACATGGGAAAGTACTTTGCAAATCCAAACAATAAAGAAATATGAATAGTTTTCTTTAAACAGATACCACTGCTCCATGTTTTCTATTTTATGTGCTGATCGACATATAGGAACTTCTAGTTCCAGATAAGATGGAGTAGATGTACTTCTCCCTGTTCCTCCTGCCCAGGAGAGCTAAAAACTCGACGTCAAAGACTCCGAGAGGTGGAGAGAAGGGCAGACTGGCTGGTGAGTGTGGGGCCCAAGGAAGGACATGGTGATGTTTTCCCTGGGTTTTCTGTGTGCCTCTTATATCCTGGACCAGGAAGCAGGCACCCAGAAACACCAATGGACGAGGACCAAAAGGAAAACTAAGAAAAGCCTGTTCTCTCAAGCAACGGACCAGGAACGAGGCAGCCTGGTAAGACAGAAAACGTCTAGATGATAACTATACTACTCTCAACAAGCACCACAGATACAACTGTGGCACCATCTCCAGCACCATCAGCAAAGGCTGAGTGGAGAGCCGACACGTCCACCCTCACCCTGCTGTCACGAGGCGCCCCCATCTCAGCCTCCCTCTGCAATAGGGTGGGGTCACAGATGGCAGGGTGAGCAGAGGCCTCAGCCTTGCCAGTCAGCATGGAGCTCCCTCATTAGCATCAACAGGGATCACGTGGGAGCCGGGACTTTCACCCCCACCCAGCAGTAACCGGGCACCGTGCCCCCTCCCCACAGGGTGGTCTTAGAGAAGGCTGAGTGAGAAGCTGGGGCATTCACTCCCTTCCAGAGGGTAGGTAGAGGAGAAGGCACCTCCTCCCCTCCCAGCCAGGGGGATGTCAACAGAGACCTGCTCGAAAGAAGATGTAAGTAAGATCCAGAGTCTCATAACACCCAAAAAGTCCACGTTTCAATCCAAAATTACTCACCATACCAAGAACCAGGAGAAGCTCAACTTGAATGAGACAACAGTTGACATGAAGTTGGAATTAACTAGTAAGGATTTCAGAGCAACCACCAAAAAAGCCTTTCAATGAGCAATTACAAATATGCTCCAAAAACGAAACAAAACAAAAAAATAGAAAATCTCAGTAAAGAAATAGATGATATATAGAGAAGAACCAAATGAAAAATTCAGAACTGAAAAATACAATAGCCAAAGCCAAAAACTCACGGGATGGGTTCAAAACCAAAATGGAGAGGACAGGGGAAAAAAAATCAGTGAACTTCAAGATAGAGAAATGGAAATTATCCAATTTGAACAACAGAGAGAAAGTAGACAAAAAAAAAAAAAAGAAGAAAAAGGACATGGCCTCATAGACCTGTGGAACTATAGCAAAAGATCTGACATTCTTGTCATCAGGGCCCCAGAAGGAGAGGAGAAAGAATGAGGGGCTAAAAAACTACATGAAGAATAACAAAGGGAGTCCAACTCGAGGATCGAAGATGCCTTAGAGGACTGGGGCAGGGAGGGTGGGGGGGACTCGAGGGGGGGGGGGCGTCAAGGAAGGGAGGGAATATGGGGATATGTGTATAAAAAGAGTTGATTGAACCTGGTGTACCCCCCCCCAAAAAAAATAATAAATAAATAAATAAATAAATAAATAAAAAAGTACATGAAGAAATAATGGCTGAAAATTTTCCTAATTTGGCAAAAGACTTAAACCTACAGAGTCAAGAAGCTGAGAGACCCTCAAATTGGAAAAACAAAGAAATCCATGTCAAGATACATCATGGACAAATTTCTGAAAACTGAAGATAAAAAGAGCCAGGAGAAACAGCACCTCATCTACAGAGGAAAAAGCAACTTGAAAAGCAGCAGATTTCTCAGCAGGAACCACGGAGGCCAGAAGGAAGTGGCACAACATGTCAAGTGCTGAAAGAACTCTAGCCCAGAAGTCTAGGTCCAGCAAAAACGTTCTCCAGGAATCGAGAGGATCACAAGCCCTTCTCAGATGCAGGAAAACTAAGAAAACTTGTCACCAGAAGACTTACCCTTAAAGAATGTCTAAAGGATGCCCTTGAAAAAGAAAGGAAATGATCAAAGAAAGAATACTGGAATATCAGAAAGGAAGAATAAACAAGGGAGAATGTAAAAACGGGGGTGAATATAATAAACTTCGCTTGTCCTCTTGGGTTGTGTACAAACAAATGTATGGGTCCTCAAGAGGTCCAAGACGGCTCCTTCTCACCAGCAGGCAAACCGCACCAACCGCAGGACTGATATAAGAGGCCGGCTGCTTACCTGAAGCTTCTCAGAGTGTGGTGAGAAGCTCCACCCGCATCAGTGTCTCAGGTTGTTTGCTGCGCTGCTCACCAAACCCAGTTAATCAGAATTTCTAGCGATACGCCCCAGGACTCTGCCTGTAAAGGTGATGGTTACATACACTAAAGTGTAAAGTCCTCAGACCTGAGCTGAACTTTTGTTAATAAAGAGTCAGGCTCAGTCACTCAGTGTTCATTTCTGAGGAAGGTGAGAATAAAGTGTTTCCCCTGCAGGACTGGAACAAATTTCAGGGTAAGAAACTAATCAATATCCCACCTGGGGTCAAGGTCACACACCTCTGGACCACGACAGGGTGCTGTTCTAGGGAGTATTGGCTCACAGAAGGATCTGTTATTCTTCTGTGTCTCAGTTTCTCCCTCTGTAGAACGGGGACAGCATCTGTCTTTCCTAACTCATGGAGTCAAGGTGGAGAGCAAAACAAGTGAGCTGAGACAGGCCTGTAAATGATTATTCTTACCCAATGTGAGTGATTAACCTCCCCTTAAAGAGGGCCATCGCCTTGCCCTTTTTTCTTTGAAATGGAATGTCTCTGTGCTCTTCACAAAGACTCCAGGAAAGGCGGAGACGGTTGAGGTAAAACGTACCACTTAATTCAACCGGCCTGTCCTCCAGGGTCCTGCTGATGGGCAGCCCCATCACTGCAACGTGTGAGGGCTCCGGCATCAGCGGCGCTGGGAAGACAGCAGGATCCCGGCTGAGCTGAGGATGGGTGCCCAGGCACTGCCCCTCCAGGAGGCCCCGCAGGTCCCGGCTGCGGGCTGGGTCTCCAGCACTCACCTCCCTGAAAATGCAGCCCTAGGTCCTGTCACCTCCCGCAGACCGGGGTAGCAGTGACATGTGACAGGGGTCAGGGGTCTTGCAGAACCCACCTGCTATTTCCAACTGGGGAGAAGGAATATTGTAAATTGTCATTTTTAGGGGAGCAGGAGAGTAGAATCTGGGAGTGAAATCCTCAAAGACGTGGGTTTGGGGATGGGGGAGGCTTGGAGAGAAGGGTGTCAAATTATTTTACAAGCAAAGTCTCTCCAGCAACCAACCCAAGCCGCCAATGATCAGAATTACCCGCACTGGCGCCTCCTGGGTGCCACCAGTGCCCCATCGGTGGCCTGCCGGGTTGGGAAATGGCAGTGGTCAAAGCGCCGGGGGGCGCACGACACGTGTCCGCCGAGCGCGCCCCCGGCCCCGGCCTGAGCCCCTGACCGCTCGGCGGGACAGGGCGGAGGGGCGCAGCGGGGTGGCCGCCGGGGCCGGGCGCGCACGTGGTGCGGGGCGGGCGGGTTCCTCCCCTCTGAAGTCATGGACTTGGCGCGCTTTTGGCTTCTCGGCCAGCGCGCAAATGCGGCTTCGGCCAAAAAGGGGAAAGAAAAGAAAAAAGCGCACAATGTGTTTCTTGTTAGGGGCTCGCAAGCCGGGCCTCGGGTTTTGCTTTTGGTGCCGCATTATAATATTAAGATGCGGCTTGATCCCGGACAAGCCCGCCCGGGTCGCTGGCCGGAGAGGGCTACTGCGGGTTCCCACGGACGCCGGTGGGCAGCCCCGGCGGCCCGGGCGCTGTGTCCCGCGCGGGGGGCGCACGGTAGGGGGTGGCCCGGGGTCCCCGCGGTGACCCGGGCTCCCCGCGGGGGCCGGACCCCGCGACGCGCGCCTCGGGGCGGCTCAGACTCGGCGACGCCAGCCCCGCGCCCGCCAGCTCGCGGGCGGCCCGGGATTGTTTTCCAAGACCTTATCTCTCCCTCAAGTTAATTTTCTTTTTTAATTTGGTGACGGGAACAAAAGTCACAGGAAAATCCTTTGTGAACGCCAAACGCGGCCTCAAATTGGGGCACTTCACAGCATTTGTAACTAAATATTTGCCGGGCTGGTAGTTAAATCGGCCTCTCCGCCAAACTTCCCAAACTTTGCTTTCTTTGAGGAGGGCTGAAAGGTGATCTCCCTACAAGGAGATCAGACGGTTGAAGGCAATTGGATTTATCACGGCGTTTTTCCTGGTGCCCTTGAGAGCTCTGGGCAAACAGGACCGCGTGCGACTCCTAGAAGGAATTAGGGCCGGGGCGGTGGCGGCGCGGGGGAGGAGGACGGTTAAGCCATTGTAGTCGCTGAAGCGCTTTGTTAACGCAATTTATTAGCTGTGTGCGACACAAAGTAGAAGAGGTTAGGCAGGTCTTCAAAACTACCCAAAGGGAGAAAAATAAACATCCCCTTGTTTGCTTTCTGTGGTTTTGCTCATTTTCTCCCCCTCTCCTTGCCCCTCATCTAAGGCTATTCTAAACCCAAATTCGGTTATCTGGTTTCAGGGTAAGGGCTCCCTCTTGCCAAGGTATTAAATAAACAAGTACAGCGAAAACTCGAATCCTTATGGAATCCAGATGCCGTTTCCTCGAAAACCACAACAAACTCTGCTAAACCAGATAACAGGCTCGGGAAGAGTCGTGCCCCCATCCCCGCGGTTTCGGGGGCCAGCAGAGGACACCCATGTTCAGGAACTCCTCTGCCGGACAGACGACCAATAATTGCTGCTAACACTCTAAACTGCAGATGGGCACCCTTGAGGGATCCGGATGCCATCAGCTGTCCGGGAATGTTGGCATCTGGTTCTTAAAATGGAACTTTCCCTAGAGATAAAGCCGGGGCCGAGGAGGCGTCTGCGTCCGCCGGCTGACTTGGAACTTGCTGGCCTCTTGATGTTCTCAGTTGAAAACGCAGCACTGGAAAGGGGCTAAGTCTGTCCGGCTTTGTAGTGGTAATGAGGGCGCAGACGCGGCTCCGCTGCGCGCAGAGGCTGGGAGCCGCGGGACCCCGGCAGCACATCCTCCGCCTCCCGAGGGGGGGGGGGGGGGCGGGGGAGGGGCTGTTCTGGAAAACTCTGAGGGCTTTTAGTGGAACCTCCCAGGGTTCCGAGGAGGAAGGCGAGGGACAGTAGGGAGGCGGGAGTGAGGGGTCCTTCAAAGGTTTCTGGGGAGTCCAGCATCAAAGTCATCCCTGCTAGGATCCAAAGGAATAAATAAATCTCGCCATCCACTAAGACAGTCACCTTCTCTCCATCTGCCCTACCCTCGCGCCAGCCCCACCCTGAACGCCTGGGTTGCAAAAACAAATAAAATAAAGCAAAACCTTTTGCTTTGGCAACCTCTGAGCCACTTACGCATCCTTCCACACAAGGAAGGTTTTTCTTCTCCCTCTCCCGGCTTTTTTTCTTCTCTCCCCAGCCCCCCTTTTCTTTTCTTCTAGGTCCTCCTTCCTTCCCCCAAATCGCTCGAAACTTAAGACGTGCAAGGGCTGCAGGTGCGCGCGGGCCGGGCGGCCGGGCCGGGACGAGCCCGGGACGGCCGGGCCTCGCAGGCATTGATCAGCTGGGCGCGCGCGCTGAGTGACGGCGCGGTTGCCATGGCAGCCGCCTGAGCGGCGCCGCGAGGACAAGGCTGCAGGGCGGCGTGAATGGGCGGCGTCACGCGCCTGGCGCCAGAGAGTCTGCTCCGGGGCTCCGGCTCCGGCCCCGCCGCGGCCTGGCCCGCGCGCCGCCGCCGCCGCTGCCAATTCATCACCTGTCAGGGATCACTCGGGGGGTCACGGGCGGAATGGACACAGCTGTGAGAACAAAACCGGGGGGAAGAAAGGCGAGCGCTCCCAATTGCGCCAGATGTGCAGGCAGGACCTTAAGAACCCCCCCTCCTGCCCCCCGCAGGCTCCTCCCGCCCCCAGTTGCATCACGCGGGGATTGCAACGGCGGCCGGGCCGGCCCGGCGCGCCCGGCCCGGAGCTGCTTCTGATTACAGTGAGGGGCCGGACGCGCTGGGAGCTGGCGGCCGGCCGGGGTGGAGACCGAGGGAGGGAGTTCTGGAATCAGGTTAGGGGAACTTCCAGGGCAGGCGTGTGGCTTTAAGTGGGGGGGCGGGGGGGTGGTGGAAAGACTGCATCTCCACCCGCCCCCCCCCCACCACCGGAAGCCATTCACACCTTCCCACCACCCACGGATCTAGCAAATCCCGGGCCCTTTCTGCAGCTTTAGAGGCCTCAATTGCAATGCCACCGAGACGCGAACTGACAGCTTTTTCAATGCCTTGTACCCCACCCTGAAGATGCTCCAACACCGTTTTCCCGGTGAACACATAATTTTAAAGGTAATTTCGTATTGAGCTTGCTGAGACATACTAGTAAGTCAAGCCTTTTTTTTTAAATCATTAACTTATACAGCTTCATAATCCTCTTAAAATGATCTTTAAATGAATGTAGAACTGGGTAGTGTGCCAGTAGAATCAAATTCAACACAGTCTGACTGGACTCTGACATGGCTGCTAAAGAAAGAAACACCAGAAAACTTTCACCATATTTAGCAATTTTACTGCATCAGGGTACAAAAATGATCATGGGAGAAGGCAGTGCCTTAATCAACTCTGCAAGTGTGTAAAGTAATACTGCACAACGCTCATTAGGAACCAGCCCAGAGCCTGGCTGTAGGGATAATGAGGCTGGCACGGATGTTAACATACGGTGTCCTTGGAAAAAGCTAGGAATGCGTCAGTATCTCAGAGCTGCAATGTCCAAGAATCACAAGTAATCATTTGAGAATCCCAAAGATGTTTGTTTACGTTGGCTATTATTGTAAAATAGTCAAAGTATAACATCATGAACCAAAATAGTGTCAAAACAAAATCTGTTCCACTGTGGCACGTATGTGACAGAAACACATGCACACAAAGTACATCAAAAGGCCCGAACTGTGGGGGACGCGAGGATGAAATCATTTCCAGACTTAATATCAGAGAAGACGTTGTTCATGGAATACTGTCAGGAGCAGAGTGTCAACCACCACTTGCCGGGCCAGGCCCCGAGCAGATTTCTCTGCTGGTCAGGAAACCATCACCTCCATCCTCCAAACCGCAGCGGCTGGATTTTCTGAAAGTGACATCCACCCTAGCGCCACCAACTCTTCCTCCCTAAAGAGAAGCCGTGGGGCAGGCACATGGCTGCAGTTGGTGTCCTATACCAGACCGGCTGGCAGACGGTGGAAGGAATTAATCCTTCATTGAAGGAAAAAACAGTTTCCCCATTATTAAGCTTTGCTTTTTCTCCAGTTCTGCTCTCTTCCTCTTTCTTAAATGCAAAGGATGTGGAGATTGAGACAAAAAGTAAACAAGATACTTACAAACATAATCTTTTCTCAGATTTTCTAGCTTATTGTATTCTAGAGAAATATGATTTTCAGAACAGCTTATCTACTGTAGTCCTCAGTTAAGCTAGAATTATGTGTGAATTCCCTGAAAAGGATTTGAGTACATAACTGCAAACTTTTTTTTATTTAGAGCGCAGGAATGAGTTCTTAAAAGATTTCTAGAAAAAAAGGCGGGGGGGGCGGGTGGAGAGGAGAAGGAGATGCAATCTGAAGCTGCCTCTAGTACTAGTGCTGAAAAGATTCCCAACCTGGTACCTGACAGATTTTTTTTTTTTTAAATAGTGTGAGGATATCGACCAATGGCTTGGGGCCACCTATCTGTACAAAAATTTTAAAATACAGCAGGCCCTGGAACGTGACACCAGAAGTCACGATTTGTGCATAATTAATCACCTTACTTTGCCACCTACACCGCAGAACACAGACCGGCAGCCTCTCAAGGACAGTGTATGTAAATACAGCTTCAACATGCAAATTTTCCTAATGATTTCCGATTAACAGGATCATTATAATAGCCCTTCCCAGTTCTAGAAAAGGAACCCAGAAAGAGTCCTGCCTCTCAGAGCTCCTTGGCGATCAGCATGGCTTCCAACAAGTACTCATTTCGCAGAGTTTACAATAATGCCTCCTGCGTTGCTCCGGGTTGCACGATCCCACACTCAACCTGTCGTTGAATGCGCGCGTGGGTGTTTTTGGTTTTGTTTTTTACAAAGCTTTCCCTTATTTAAGAGACCGAACTAACTCTACAAACGTCACGTGTCGATGGCAAACTTATTTGCGTTTTCACTTTCTTCAGAAATGCTATCTTGCTGACGCTCCGTGCGAGGCAGAGAACGGCGGTGGCTTTCCCTCTGCTGTGCAGACCTTGCCTGTGTCGCCGTGATTTTAGGGATGCTGCAAGCTCCGAGGTGCAGAGGCTTCGTCGGGGGACCCTTAGGGGGAGGGTCCTGCCTAGCCACCGGGATTAGATTTGGATTCCCGGGGTGTCCCCCTCCCCCAACCCCACCCCCAGTCCGCCACCCCCTGCACCCTTCCCTCCGCTCCCCTCCTCCCCTGTCCTCCCGCTCGGCTGTGCTGGGGCCGCGGGCTTACTGTACTCTATTTACCAGCCCAGCTGGTCTCGCGCCCGCCCCGCCCACCCCGCGGGGATTGGCTGCGAACGCGGAAGGACCGAGCGCTCGCCTCGCGCCCGCGTCCGCCAATGGGGGCGCCCGTCCGGCCTGATGGGCGCGCGGCCTTCCACCAATGGGGACGCAGGGGAGCCGGATTGTGGGGCCCCGGCGAGCGCGCATAAAAGCCGCCGGGCCGGGCTCCTGGCTTCATTCTGAGCCGATCCCGGTGTCGAGCGCGGGGGCTCCGCAGGCGGCGGCGGCGGCAGCGGCGACGGCGGCGGTGGCCTGAGCTCCGGGGCAGCCCGCTCCCTCCTCCCGGCGTCTCCTTCCCTGCGGTCAGCATGAAAGCCTTCAGTCCAGTGAGGTCCGTTAGGAAAAACAGCCTTTCGGACCATAGCCTGGGCATCTCCCGGAGCAAAACTCCGGTGGACGACCCGATGAGCCTGCTGTACAACATGAACGACTGCTACTCCAAGCTCAAGGAGCTGGTGCCCAGCATCCCCCAGAACAAGAAGGTGAGCAAGATGGAAATCCTGCAGCACGTCATCGACTACATCTTGGACCTGCAGATCGCCCTGGACTCGCACCCCACTATTGTCAGCCTGCACCACCAGCGACCTGGGCAGAGCCAGGCGTCCAGGACGCCGCTGACCACCCTCAACACGGACATCAGCATCCTGTCCTTGCAGGTAAGTCCTGCTCCCGGGGCCCCGCTCGCTGCCGCACACCCCCAGCGATGCCTGGGCTGCCCCCGGCAGAGCCATTGTCGAGACGGCCGGCCGTAGTGGGTGACTTACAAATGAGCTAATAACTTTGTTATTTTTTTTTCTTTTTTTTTCTTTTTTACAAACATGGTGTAAATTGAGTCGTGCGTGAAATTGGCGATAAGTTCTGACATGTTAATGCATCTGTCTTTGAGCCTGAATTTAGCATAAACGTGTTTAATGGAACTTGCTGTTAAAAAACAAAAGTGTTTTCGAAAAGGCCCTTTCTTTCCCCTTAAGATTGTCTGACGTCGTGCCTTTTATCCCCTTTCTCTCGCAGGCTTCTGAATTCCCTTCTGAGTTAATGTCAAATGAGAGCAAAGCGCTCTGTGGCTGAATAAATGGTGAGTGTTTGCTTGTGCCTCGCGTTGGTGAACTAGCGCTTGGAGTGTGTGAGCGCGCGTGTGTACTTGCGCATCTGTAAAATTTGGGGTTTGGTAAATGAATGTGTCCTTTGTTGTGTTACACGTAGTACATTATTTGCACGTACTAGACACGAAGGGGCACCTAGCTCCTGTTACTCAAAACCCCAGAACATTTTCCTTTAAAAAATAATAATGATGGTGATTATGCCAGTAACTTACCCTGAAGGTGGCGGAGGCAAATGTGTACTGGCTTCTGTGCGCGTGTAACACGCCCCGGCTGTTTTTTGCTATTGGTCTGGTACTATGAAGTACTAACCTCCGTATAATTAATCTTATCGCCGCAAATTCCATAGGGATCCTCCTTCCCCAAAACTGCAGCCCTCTGCGTTTCGGCTCGCCAGAGCACTGCTGCCCTGTGCCTCAGACCCTGTGTTGTGGGATTCTGACTTCCCTATCTGTTCACTAAAGGGCTGTTTTCAATCAAATAATTGTTACAAGAAGCAGACTGGCGCCTGTGAGCACTGCCGTTGGAGATCCAAATAGGAGATTGCGTTGGGAAGTTTTTCCCCTGAGTCTCTGCTATTTTAATGTTTAATTTGCACTGTCCAGGCCGAGTGTGTGTGTTGCATCTGGACGCCAGGGTTTGCCCAATGTTTGAGTGTTTGGTTAAATGTTCAAACTGCGGCTTCCTCCTGGCGCCAGTCTGCCCGCCTCTGCCCTGAGGTTAAAATCTCCTAAACAATCCTTTCTCTCCGGATCTTTTGCAGGTGTTCCTGACTTTTTTTTTTCCCCCTTTGCACAACAACAACAACAACTCCACAGGCTCTTTTAAGGCGCTGAACTCATTTTTGCAACCATTTCACAAGGATGGACAACAAGTCGAATGGACCTTTTTAAAAAAATGGAAGGAAAACTAAGAATGCTCAACTTCCCCAGGGTGTTTTCTGACCTGGACTGTGATGTTAGTTATTTATGAAAAGACTTTTAAATGCCCTTTCTGCAGTTGGAAGGTTTTCTTTATATACTATTCCCACCATGGGGAGCGAAAACGTTAAAATCACAAGGAATTGCCCAATTTAAGCAGACTTTGCCTTTTTTCAAAGGTGGAGCGTGAATACCAGAAGGATCCAGTATTCAGTTACTTAAATGAAGTCTTTCGGTCAGAAATTACCTTTTTGACGCAAGCCTACTGAATGCTGTGTATATATTTATATATAAATATATATATAGAGAGAGTGAAACCTTGTGAACTCTTTAATTAGAGTTTTCTTGTATAGTGGCAGAAATGTATATTTCTGCATATGAAGTGTAATGATGTACTTATTCATGCTAAACTTTTTATAAAAGTTTAGTTGTAAACTTAACCCTTTTATACAAAATAAATCAAGTGTGTTTATTGAACGGTGATTGCCTGCTTTATTTCAGAGGACCAGTGCTTTGATTTTTATTATGCTATGTTATAACTGAACCCAAATAAATACAAGTTCAAATTTATGTAGACTGTATAAGATGATAATAAAACATGTCTGAAGTCAATACCTGAATTCCGAATGACTTTTAAGCTTCTCTCTCTGTCTCTCGCCATTTTATTTCTCCCCTCCTCCATCCCTCCTATCACCCCCTAAGTGCTGGAACCTGTGGGCAGAGAAACGCCTTATCAGATGTGTGGTCAGGGCTGGCACGGTGGGGCAAAGGGCCGCTGCTGCTTTTTGGGAGAGGTGACAGGGGCTGGGAAGTCTATAAACCCAGAAGTTTCTCTTAGTCTGTCAAGGAAAACTTAGTTCCGTGCCTCCGGGTTGGGTTTCAAACCAAGAGAGTGCTGTGGTGGTGACCCCTAGCAGTTAGATCATTCAAGTTAAGTGTGGACTCTGAGTAGATGTTGACATTTCTAGAGTAAATGAAACTGCTGTTAAGAAGAAGAGAAAGGCTCCACAGAATTCGGAACATGAAGATTTAGAGGAAGGGCAGAAAAACCCCTCAGTGCTACTATTTTCTCCTAATGACCCTTTGCTCTGGGAATCAAGCTGTAATAAGGCCCTGAGCTCCAGCCTCTGCGTGTTCCCCTGTGCCTCCACCTGTAGCCCACCCAGCCTCAGGGAGAAGGGCTTGGATCAGGCCCATGTTCCAAGACGGGTGGCTATTAAATCGCCCTTCACCCTTGACTGCGCCGCTGGACTGCGCAGCGAAGGGGCGAGGGCCTATCGGCGCGCGATTTCCACCGCAGCCCTCACGTGGCAACGTTTGGACCCTGCTTTAAAGTATATACTTACATAGATACGTATTTAAAACTCATCTGTATACGTATGTTTATATTATAGTCTCAAATTGGAAGGCACTTCCGCAGGGGTGTGAGGGGTGTGAGGTGTGAGAGCCGGGGGTGGGAGGTTCTGGAAGGCTGGTCCGGGCTGGGCAGGAACTGGAGAGGGAAGCGGGAGGACAGGCGGCCGAGGATAGGTGTCTCACCTGGGGCCACTTTCTCAGGCCCAGCCGAGCAGGTGTTTGGGTGGCGCCACCGAGTCTGCCCTGGCGGCTGCGGCGTTTCCGGCCCTGACACGGACGGAATCCATCACCACTGAGCGGTGAGCGCGGGCCGGGGGTGGAGGATGGGGCGTGAGGCCGCCCGGAGAGCTCAGCTCCAAGCCCGCCAGGTTCCTGCATCCTCGGCAAGGGTCCCACACCCTCCTTCCTCCAGGGCGGGGGTCGAGCAGCCGGCCGGGGCAGCTCTGGACATCACCCGGGGCCGCCCACCGTCCCGTCCCCTGGACATCACCCTGGCCCGCAGGTGGGCCCGTCCTTCGATCCGGGCCGGGGGCCGTTGTTGTTGTTGATAACCATTCCCCCAGGGAAGCGGGCTCCGGCTGTGGCACCTGGGCGGAGCCGGTCCTCCGACCCAGGCCGCCCTTCAGGCCTGTCACCTGACGTCCGTCCACCTGTCCTCAGCCTCTCCAGCGCCCCGCACGACGGGCCGCCCTGCGTGGGGCTGGACCCGGGTGGAGCGAGGGCGGGAAGCGCGAGGACAGATCGCTGCCCACCCCTGTCCTTTCCTTCTGGGGGGGGGCGGGGGGGTTGCAGATTCCAGCCCCGGGTCGCCCCCAGCCTCGGTGACGCGCGCGTGGTCGCCTTGGGTGGCGCGGGGACCTGACCCGGGGCGGAGGGTCTCGCGCAAGGGCTCCCTGGCTCTGCGGGGGCAGCTGTGCGGGCGGGGCGGGGCCCATTCGACACCTGCGCTGTCACGGGGAGCGGGGGACCGCTGGCACGTTCTGGGCCACGACCTAGAGGAGCAGCGGCGCCAGGGAAGAGGGGACTTTTCGCCGCCCAGCCCGGCGGCCCGTCGCGGTCTGGCCGGTGGAAGCCGGGCGCCACCTGCTGGCCGGCGCGAGGAAGGCCGTTCGCGGGCGGGGGTCCTCGCGGCCCGGGGCTTAGGGGCTTGGACCCCGAGTTCATCAGCCGCAGAGTTAGAGCAGAAAACACCGGGCAGATACAGCTTTTTGAAAATGAATGATGATGTCATGAAAGCTTACTTCTCCAGCATGCGTCCAGTCGTTTCCACATGCGACTCTCATTTCATCTTTACTACTTCATAACTTGGCTACAATTCCCTCTTTCAAACTAGTCTCTACCACCAGCTCTGCACTAGGTGCTGTCCCGGATTTTAATACAAGTATCAGACGTGATCCCTGGCCTCAAAGAGATTATAATCTGGTTATAGTGAAAGGAAAAATGAAATGAAATGTGAAGTCCAATGAAAGCCAGAACGTTTTCCCTTCTCTTTCCTTAAGTTTTTGTTTAATTTTATTTTATTTTTTCTAAATTGCTTAACAACCTTAGCCAGGACCTCCAATGTTACGTTAAAGGAACGGGGATGAGAGAGAGTGTGGATCCTTGTTTTATTCCAGACCGTAATAACAGGTCAAACTGTCTGTTATGCGTGACCTGCCTCTAGGATTTTGTTGTAATATATAGTCTTTATCAGCTTTAGGGAGAACCCTCCAATTGCCAGAGGTTTTTTGAGAATTTTAAATCATAATTTGGGAGTGGATTTGGTAAAATAGTTTTACCATATTTATTGTTATTGTTTCTCTAGTGTACGACACTGATTTTTCTGATGTAAACTACCCTTGCATTTCTGTAATAAATTCTGCCTGGACGTGATGTATTATTACTTTTTATAGACACTGCTGGGTTCTGTTAGGCAGTATTTTACTTAGAATTTTTGAGAATGACATGGAGCTGTGGTATCTTGTGCAGTCCTTATCTACTTTTGGAATCAGGGTCACACTAACCTCAAACAATAAATGTGTGGGTCAAATTACATTGACTTTTAGTCCTCAAAGCCATGGATAAGTCCTCAGAGGTGGGCAGACATGTGGTCTCTCCATCCTCTATCAGAGATGTGAGCTGAGTGAACAAGGGCACACAGCAGTCAGTGGACAGAGCAAGTCAGCCCAGTGTTCTACTGAAATGGAGAAGGGGCGTCTGAATTTAATAGGAAATAGCATTCTTGTCAATAAAAAGCTGTACTGTGGAGCTTTTTTAAAATTCAAGGATAGTTATTTATGGGGCTCACTCTCCATGGTGTAGGCACACAGCTCCAGGACCACCCAAATAGCCAAGTAGCTTAACTCACCGCCCACCCTTCCCTTTCTGACACGCTCTGCTGGTGGAAAGGCGCCCCTAGGCTCTGAGTGTCCGGATGATGGTTTTGCCAAGGCTTTGAATGTCTTTCTATTTCATCATAAAGATAATTCGAGACAGAGGCAGCAAGATTTGTTGAGAAGTTTAGCAGCAGGTATTGTGTTCAGTGCCAACTGCTGACATAGGCACTCCAAGGAGTACCAGCCTGAGGTCACAAGAATGTCAGGAACCCTGCAGAGGACATGTGGGGAGAGCTGAACCAGAGTGAGGGGAGTGCACACATCAGTAGCAGTCCTGGGTAGGCGTGGCGGGTTCAGCAAGAGAGGGGCATTGGCCCAACAGGAATGGAAAACAAGGTTTTGAAACCATGTGAAGCAGGACATTGCAACCGGGACCACCAAGCAGAACCCTTGAAGGCCTGCAATCTCAGCTAAAGCACAGACTAAAAAAAATATTACTCACTCCCCCAGGAAGATCATAAGAAAGCCTGTCAGCCTGGGCTCAGACTGGGAAAGAAATATCTCCCTTGAAAATTCATAGCCATAGATCTGCCCTCATGGGGAATGGAGGTTCAAATATATACTACCCAGTTAGTTTCAGAAATTCTAATGCCAATAAATTAACATAAAAATGGGCTCCTGGCTGGTGATGCTTCTGCGGTGTTTGGCAGTAGCAACTGCGAAACTTCTCTGGAGAGAAAAGCCCTCCATACAGACTGCACAACATTCTCATGTTTATTGGCTTGCTGACAATAAGTTTACAATTAAAAATTTTTTTAAATCGCTGGAAAACAATATACCAAGAGAGAGAGAATCAGTAGATACAGTGAAGAGAAAGATTAGGAACCCAAAGAACTACAGAGAATAAGAACGACTAACGTGATTAAAGAAATCAAAGAACTAATTGAAAACATAAGACAATCCCAAGATACAGTTATTGAAATTGAAAACAATGCAAAAGTTAACACCCAGATGAAAAACCACTGGAGCATTTCTATACACTAACAGTGAACAATCTAAAAAGGAAATGAAGAAAACAATTCCATTTACAATAACATCAAAAAAGAGTAAAACACTAAGGAATTAACTTAACCAGGGAGGCAAAAGACTTGTACAATTGAAAGTATAGAACATTGCTGAAGAAATTAAAGAAGACATTAAAAAATGGAGATAACCCATGCTCATTAATTGAAGAACTTAATATTGTTAAAATGACAGTACCGGCTTCGCTGGTGGCGCAGTGGTTAAGAATCTGCCTGCCGAGAGAGCGGATCAAGATGGCGGAGTAGCAGGACATGCGCTCACTCCCTCTTGCAAGAACACCGGAATTACAACTAACTGCTGAACAATCGTCGACAGAAAGACACTGGAACTCACCAAAAGGACACCCCACATCTAGAGACAAAGGAGAAGCCACAATGAGATGGTGGGAGGGGCGCAATCGCATTAAAATCAAATCCCATAAATGCTGGGTGGGTGACTCACAAACTGGAGAACAGTTATACCACAGAAGTCCACCCACTAAAGTGAGGGTTCTGAGCCCCATGTCAGGCTTCCTAACCTGGGGGGTCCAGCAACGGGAGGAGGAATCCCCAGAGAATCAGACTTTGAAGGCCAGCGGGATTTGATTGCAGGACCTCCACAGGACTGGGGGAAACAGAGACTCCACTCTTGGAGGGCACAGAAAAAAGTGTGCTCACCAGGACCCAGGGGGAAGGAGCAGTGACCCCATAGAAGACTGAATCAGACCTACCTGCTGATGTTGGAGGGTTGCCTGCAGAGGTGGGGGGCAGCTGTGGCTCACCGAGGAGTCAGGGGCACTGGTGGCAGGGGTTCTGGGAAGTGCTCATTGGCATGAGCCCTCCCAGAGTCTGCCATTAGCCCTACCAAAGAGCCTGTAAGCTCCAGTGCTGGGTAACCTCAGGCCAAAAAACCAACAAGGTGGGAACACAGCCCCACCCATTGGCAGACAAGCAGATTAAAGTGTCACTGAGCTCCACCCACCCAGCCCTACCCACCATCAGTCCCTCCCATCAGGAAGCATGCATGAGCCTCCTAGATAGCTTCCTCCACAAGAGGGCAGACAGCAGTATCAAGCAGTATCAGCAGTATTTCGTCTTGTGGAACTGAAAACCACAGCCACAGAAAGACAGAGAAAATGAAAAGTCAGAAGACTTTGTACCAGATGAAGGGACAAGCTAAAACCCCAGAAAAACAACTAAATGAAGAGGAGATGGCACCCTTCCAGGAAAAGAATTCAGAATAATGATGGTGAAGATGATTCAGGACTTTGAAAAATGACTGGATGCAAAGATTGAAAAGTTTACCAAAGACCTAGAAGAATTAAAGAGCAAACAAACAGAGATATGCAACACAATAACTGAAATGAAAAATACACTAGAAGGAACAAATAGCAGATTAACTGAGGCAGAAAGGCAAATAAGTGACCTGGAAGACAGAAAGGTGATAATCACTGATGTGGAAAAGAATAAAGAAAAAAGAATGGAAGGAATTGAAGACAGCCTAAGAGACCTCTGGGACAATGTTAAACACACCAACATTCGCATTATAAGGGTCCAAGAAGGAGAAGAGAGAAAGGACCCGAGAAAATGTTGGAAGAGATTATAGTTGAAAACTTCCCTAACATGGGAAAGGAAATAGCTACCCAAGTCCAGGAAGTGCAGAGAGTCCCAGGCAGGATAAACCCAGGGAGAAACATGCCAAGACATATAGTAGTCAAATTGACAAAAATTAAAGACAGAGAAAAGCTATTAAAAGCAACGAGGGGGTCATCCTAGGTGGTGCAGTGGTTAAGAATCTACCTGCCAATGCAGGGGACACAGGTTCGATCCCTGCTCCAGGAAGATCCCACATGCAACAGAGCAACTAAGCCCATGAACCACAACTATTGAGCCTGCACTTTGGAGCCCATGAGCCACAATGATTGAGCCCATGTGCTGCAACTACTGAAGCCCACGTGCCTAGAGCCCATGCTCCACAACAAGAGAAGCCACGGCAATAAGGAGCCCGTGCACCACAATGAAGAGTAGCCCCCCCCCAACTCACCGCAACTAAAAGAAAGCCCGCGCACAGCAAAAAAGACCCAACACAGCCAATAAAGTAAATAAATAAATAAATAAAGCAACAAGGGAAAAATGACAAATAACATACAAGGGAACTCCCATCAGGTTAACAGCTGATTTCTCAGCAGAAACTCTGCAAGCCAGAAGGGAGTGGCAAGATATATTTAAAGTGATGAAAGGGAAGAACCTACAACCAAGAATACTCTACCCAGCAAGGATCTCATTCAGATTCAACAGAGAAATCAACAGCTTTACAGACAAGCAACAGCTAAGAGAATTCAGCACCACCAAACCAGCCATACAACAAATGCTAAAGGAACTTCTCTGAGCGGGAAACATAAGAGAAGAAAAGGACCTACAAAAACAAAAACAAAACAATTAAGAAAATGCTAATAGGAACATACATATGGATAATTACCTTGAATGTAAATGGACTAAATGCACCAACCAAAGGACACAGACTGGCTGAATGGATACAGAAACAAGACCCATATATATGCTGTCTACAAGAGATCCACTTCAGACCTAGGGACACATACAGACTGAAAGTGAGGGGATGGAAAAAGATATTCCATGCAAATGGAAATCAAAAGAAAGCTGGAGTAGCAATACTCATATCAGATGAAATAGACTTTAAAATAAAAAATGTTACGAGAGACAAGAAAGGACACTACATAAAGATTGAGGGATCAATCCAAGAAGAAGAGATAACAATGATAAATATATATGCACCCAACATAGGAGCACCTCAATACATAAGGCAAATGCTAACAACTATGAAAGAGGAAATCGACAGTAACACAATAATAGTGGGGGACTTTAACACCCCACTTACACCAATGGACAGATCATCCACACAGAAAATTAATAAGGAAACACAAGCTTTAAATGACACAATAAATCAGCTTGATTTAATAGATATCTATAGGACATTACATCCAAAAACAGCAGATTACGCATTCTTCTCAAGTGCACATGGAACATTCTCCAGGATAGGTCACACTTTGGGTCATAAATCAAACCTTGGTAAATTCAAGAAAATTGAAATTATATCAAGCATCTTTTCTGACCACAACGCTATGAGATTAGAAATCAATTACAGGAAAAAAACTGTAAAAAACACAAACACATGGAGGCTAAACAATATGCTACTAAATAACCAAGAGATCACTGAAGAAATCAAAAAGGAAATCAGAAAATACCTAGAGACAAATGACAATGAAAACACAACGATCCAAAACCTATGGGATGCAGCAAAGGCAGTTCTAAGAAGGAAGTTGATAGCAATACAATCCGACCTCAAGAAACAGGAAAAATCCCAAATAAACACTCTAACCTTACACCTAAAGAAACTAGAGCAAGAAGAGCAAACAAAACCCAAAGTTAGTAGATGCAGAGAAATCATAAAGATCAGAGCAGAAATAAATGAAATAGAAACAAAGAAAACAATAGCAAAAATCAATAAAACTAAAAGCTGGTTCTCTGAGAAGATAAATAAAATTGATAAACATCTAGCAAGACTCATCAAGAAACAGAGGGAGAGGATTCAAATCTATAAAATTAGGAAGGAAACAGGAGAAGCTACAACAGACACTGCAGAAATAAAAAGCAGAAGAGAATACTACAAGCAACTACATGCCAATAAAATGGACAACCTGGAAGAAATGGACAGATTCTTAGAAAGGGTTAACCTTCCAAGACTGAATCAGGAAGACATAGAAAATGTGAACAGACCAATCACAAGTAATGAAATTGAAACTGTGATTAAAAATCTCCCAACAAACAAAAGTCCAGGACCAGATGGATTCACAGGTGAATTCTATCAAACATTTAGAGAAGAGCTAGCACCCATCCTTCTCAAGCTCTTCCAAAAATTTGCAGAGGAAGGAACACTCCCAAACTCATTCTATGAGGCCACCATCACCCTGACACCAAAACCAGACAAAGATATTACAACAAAAGAAAATTACAGACCAATATCACTGATGAATTTAGATGCAAAAATCCTCAACAAAATACTAGCCAACAAAATCCAACAACACGTTCAAAGGATCATACACCATGATTAAGTGGGGTTTACCCCTGGAATGCAAGGATTCTTCAATATATGCAAATCAACCAATATGATACACCATATTAACAAATTGAAGGACAAAAACCACATGATCATCTCAATAGATGCAGAAAAAGCTTTTGACAAAATTCAACACCCATTTACGATAAAAACTCTCCAGAAGGTGGGCATAGAGGGAACCTACCTCAACATAATAAAGGCCATATACGACAAACCCACAGCAAACATCATTCTCAATGGTGAAAAACTGAAAGCATTCCCTCTAAGATCAGGAACAAGAAAAGGATGTCCACTTTCACCACTACTATTCAACATAGTTTGGAAGTCCTTGCCACAGCAATCAGAGAAGAAAAAGAAATAAAAGGAATCCAAATTGGAAAAGAAGTAAAACTGTCACTGTTCACAGATGACATGACACTATACATAGAAAATCCTAAAGATGCCACCAGAAAACTACCTGAGCTAATCAATGAATTTGGTAAAGTTGCAGGATACAAAATGAACACACAGAAATCTCTTGCATTTCTACACACTAACAATGAAAGATCAGAAAGAGAAATTAAGAAAACAATCCCATTCACCATTGCAACAAAAAGAATAAAATACCTAGGAATAAACCTAACCAAGGAGGTAAAAGACCTGTACTCAGAAAACTATAAGACACTAATGAAAGAAATCAAAGATGACACAAACAGATGGAGGGACATACCATGTTCTTGGATTGGCAGAATCAACATTGTGAAAATGAATGTACTACCCAAAGCAATTTACAGATTCAATGCAATCCCTATCAAATTACCAATGGTATTTTTCACAGAACTAGAACAAGAAATTTTACAATTTGTATGGAAATGCAAAAGACCCTGAATAGCCAAAGCAATCTCTAGAAGGAAGGATGGATTTGGAGGAATCAGGCTTCCTGACTTCAGGCTATACTACAAGGTTACAGTGATCAAGACAGTATGGTACTGGCACAAAAACAGAAATATAGATCAATGGAACAGGATAGAAAGCCCAGAGATAAACTATGGTCAACTAATCTATGACAAAGGAGCCAAGGATATTCAATGGAGAGAAGGCAGCCTCTTCAATAAGTGGTGCTGGGAAAACTGGACAGCTACATGCAAAAGAATGAAATCAGAACACTGCTTAACACCATACACAAAAATAAACTCAAAATGGATTAAAGACCTAAATGTAAGGCCAGTCACTATAAAACTCCTAGAAGAAAACATAGGAAGAACACTCTTCAACGTAAATCACAGCAAGATCTTTTTTGATCCACCTCCTAGAGTAATGGAAATAAAAACAAAAATAAATAAGTGGGACCTAATGACACTTCAAAGCTTCTGCACAGCAAAGGAAACTATAAGCAAGACGAAAAGACAACCCTCAGAATGGGAGAAAATATTTGCAAACGAATCAACAGACAAAGGATTAATCTCCAAAATATATAAACAGTTTGTCCAACTCAATATCAAAAAAACAAACAACCCAATCAAAAAATGGACAGAAGACCTAAATAGGCATTTCTCCAAAGACGACATACAAATGGCCAAGAGGCACATGAAAACCTGCTCAACATCACTAATTATTAGAGAAATGCAAATCAAAACTACAATGAGGTATCACCTCACCCCGGTTAGAATGGGCATCATCAGAAAATCTACAAACAGTAAATGCTGGAGAGGGTGTGGAGAAAAGGGAATGCTCTTGTACTGTTGGTGGGAATGTAAATTGATACAGCCACTATGAAGAACAGTATGGACGTTCCTCGAAAAACTAAAAATAGAGTTACCGTATGACCCTGCAATCCCACTGCTGGATGTATATCCAGAGAACACCGTAATTCAAAAAGACACATGCACTCCAATGTTCATTGCAGCACTATTTACAATAGCCAGGATATGGAAGCAATCTTAATGTCCACCAGCAGATGAATGGATAAAAATATGTGGTACATATATACAATGGAATATTACTCAGCTGTAAAAAGCAATGAAACTGGGACATTCTTAGAGACATGGATAGACCTAGAGACTGTCATACAGAGTGAAGTGAGTCAGAAAGAGAAAAACAAATGTATATTTACACACATATGTGGAATAATATAGAAAAATGGTACAAATCAACTGGTTTGCAAGGTGGAAATAGAGACACAGATGTAGAGAACAAACATATGGACACCAAGTGGGGAAAGTGGGGAGGGTTGGGGGGCAATGAATTGGGAGATTGGGATACCAAATTGTACACTCTAAATGTATGCATTTTATTGTCTGTTAACTGTATCTCAATAAAAGTTCTTAAAAGAAAGGAAAAAAAGAATCTGCCTGCCAATGCAGGGGACACGGCTTTGAGCCCTGGGCTGGGAAGATCCCACATGCCGTGGAGCAACTAAGCCTGTGTGCCACCACTACTGAGCCTGCGCTCTAGAGTCCACAAGCCACAACTACTGAGCCCACTCACTGCAACTACGGAAGTCCACATGCCTAGAGCCCAGGCTCCACAACAAGAGAAGCCACTGCAAAAAGAAACCCACGCACCGCAAGGAAGAGAAGCACCTGCTCACCACAGCTAAAGAAAGCCTGTGCACAGCAACAAAGACCCAATGCAGCCAAAAATAAAATAATAAAATAAATCTTTAAAAAAATGACAACACCACCTAAAACAATCTACAAATTCAAGGCAATCCCTGTCAAATCACAATGCTGTTTTTTGCAGAAATAGAAAAACCCATCCTAAAATTCATATGGAATCTTAAGGGACCCTTAAGCTAAAACAATCTTGAGAAAGAAGAACAAAGTTGTAGAACTTACAGCTCCTGATTTCAAAGCTTACTATAAAGCTCCAGTCATCAAAACAGTGTGGCACTGGCATGAGTGCAGGCATAATGATCAATGGAATAGACTAGGGAACCCTGAAATAAACCCTCACATGTGTGGCCAAATGATCAACAAGGATGCCAAGACCATTCAATAGGGAAAGGACAGACTTTACAACAAAAAGTGCTGAAGAAATTAGATATTCACATGGAAAAGAATGAAATTGGACCCTCACCTAACACCATATAGAAAAATTAACTCAAAATGCATTAAAGACATAAGAGCTAAAACTATAAAACTCTTAGAAGAAGGGACATGGCATAAGATTCACAACATTGAGTGTAACAATGATTTGTTGGACATGACACCAAAGGCACAGCAAAAAAAAAAAAAAAGTAAAAATAGACAAATTGGGCTTCATGAAATTTTAAAACTTTGTACATCAACGGACACTATCAACAGAGAAAAAGTATCCTACAGAATGGGAGAAAATATTTGCAAGTTATATATCTGATAAGGGATTAATATCCAAAATGTATAAAGGACTCTGAAACTCAACAACAGCAACAAAAACAAAAGCAAAAGCAAATTACAGCCCAATTCAAAAATGGGCAAAGGACTTGAATGGACATTTGTCCAAAGAAAATATACAAATGGCCAATAAAACTTGAAAAGATGATCAATGTCACTAATCATTAGGGAAACATAACTCAAAATCACAATATCACTTCACATCCATTAGGATGGCTGCTATCAAAAACAAACAAAAAACAGAAAATAGCAAGTGTTGGGGAAGATGTAGAGAAGTTGGAATTTTTGTGCACTGTTAGTGGGAATGTAAAATGATACAGCTGCTGTGAAAAACAGTATGACAGCTTCTCCAAAAATTAAACAATAGAATTGCCATACATTCCAGCAATTCCACTTCTGGGTATACACCCAAAAGAATTGAAGCAGGGTCTCAAAGAGACATCGCATGCCCATGTTCATAAGCAGCATTATTCACTATAGCCAAAACGTGGAAGCAACCCACGTGTCCATCAACAGATGAGCAGAAGGCAAAATGTGGTCTGTACGTACAATGGAATGTTATCCTGCCTTAAGAAGGAAGGAAGTTCTAGCACATGCTACAACATGGGTGACTCGAGGACATCACGCTAAGTGAAATAAGCCAATCACAGAAAGACAAATGCTATATGATTCCATTTACATGCAGTACTTAAGAGTAGTCAAAATCATAGAAACATAAGGTAGGAGGGTGGGTGCCAGGGGCTTGGGGAGGGGAAAAGAGGGCGTTATTGTTTACCGGGTATAAAGTTTCCATTTTGCAAGACGAAAAGAGCTCTGAAGATGGATGGTGGTGATGGTTGCACAACAGTATGAATGTACTTAGTACCACTGAACTGTACAATTCAGTGTGGTTAAGATGGTAAATTTTTTGTTGTGTGTATTTTACCACACACAAAAAAATTTAAGCTACTAGAGAGAATGAATGAACTGGGAGATAGAGCTGAGGAAATAACCCAGAACGTAGAACAAAGAGATAAAGATATCACAAATATGAAGTCAAGGCCAGAGACACAGCGGATCGAATGAGAAGATCTGACACAGGACAGATTTTACTGAAGGTCATGGGAGTGGAGGGGTGTGCACCACAGTGAGCAAGCAATTTGAACTGGAATATTTGACATGGCGACAGAGTAGCCGAGCCTTTAGTCAAGCTGACAGGCCACACGTGCATACTTCCTAAAACTTCAAAAGAAAAAGTTCAACAACACAAGACCAAGTTCACATACAGTGGCCTTTAAACAGACAAAGGTAGTCAACTTCATTCATAATAAGTGCAAATGGAAGCGTGAGATACCAGTTCTCACCCAGCAGATGGACAGAAGTCCATAAGTGGCCACGTACTGTGTTGACAAACCTTGTGCGTTGTTGGTAATAAAATGGTGCGGCCCCAGTGCAGAGGAATTAGACGCATAGCAAAATTTTGTATGCATTTACTCTGTCACCCAGCCATCCCACTCCTAGGAATCTACCCCAAAATCACTATGCAAAAATATGAAATTCTAGGTGCTCCAAGTTAACAGATTTGGCATTATTTTTGATAGTAAGTGGTTGGAAACAACCCAAACGCTGTTGTTCCAGGTGCTGCAGACGCCAGGATCCCTGCCCTGAGCTTGAGTTCCAGCACTGAGAGCCCGGTGTAAGCAAGTAAACCACGTGATGTGTGAGGGTGGCCAGTGCTCTGGAGACAAGTAAAGCTGGGAGGAGAGCCGGGTGTTGACTCGGGGTCTCTCTGCTCCACCCTCTTGGCGGTGGGGGCTCTGGCTCAGGATGAGGGATGGGCAGCAGGGGCTGAGAGAGGACACCCACCGGCAGGGGCTGCTGCTTCCACAGGGCCTCGGGGTCTCCTGGAGAGCCCACCCCGATACCCTGGGCTTCCTGCGGCCATACCTGGATCCAGCATGCAGATTTCCAAGGGCTCCCCTCCCTGGGACCCCAGCACAGCCAGTAGGACCCCAGGGACTCTCCCCTGCACCAGTGAGTAGCACCCCCTCCTCCAGGCAGCTGGGTCTTAACCATTCCAACAATTCCAGACTTTCTCCCCTGTGCCCGCAGCCCCGGCGGGGAGGGGGACACATGCTTCCTGCCATCCCTACCTCCCTAATACTTCCTTAGAGTCCTTTTTTTGCTTTTTTGGTTACCTAGTTAACACTTGAAAGCTAGCTGACAATTGTATTCTCTCTGTGAAAGTTTCTGGCTGGACTCTGGCTGGTCCACTAGGCCCAACCCCTCAACTTCCCTGTACTGCTCAGAGGAGAAACTCCAGTGGTTCACTGAGTCTTGATTCAAAAGGATACATGCACCCCATTGTTCACTGCAGTACTGTTTACAATAGCCAAACCAAAGTGTCCATCAACAGATGAGTGGAAAAAGAAGATGTATATGTGTGTGTATATATACAATCTTCTTTACAATGTATTGGCTACAACTGAAAAAGACACATGTAAACCGCTGACATCTAGACGTCTTATCAGCTGGAGGAAATGCCAGCATAGTTCCTAAACTGAGAGTTTTAGTGACACAGCACGACATGCCTGGAGGAGTCACACAGCCAAAATTATCGCTGCCGTTTCCACCAAATGTTTCCAAAGAGCTTCTAAAATGGTGCCTGCGGTAGGAAGCTGGCCATTTCTGCCGTTTGGGACCTCTGGATTCCAGCTCCTGCTCAGATGGTGGGGTCTCTCGATCGTCACCAGCAGCAAAGGAATCAGGCCCCCCAGGCTGGCCCTGATCCTACCCCACCCCCGCAGCCTACGTTCTTCATAAAAAGACCTTGTAGCCATCTTCCAAGATGGCCCCAGGGACCCTGCCTCCTGCTGCTCACACCCTACACCCTGGTGGTTCCCCCTCCTTGCACCCGGGTGGTCTGTCACTTCCGAGGTTTGGTGAGTCAAGGCTGCAGCTCCTGTCTTGGACGTTCTCTCCCTTCCTCGCTCTGGGGGACACCAGCTCCCCTGTTGTGAGCCGCTCTATGGAGAGGCCGGGGGTGTCCGGCTGACAGCTGGTGAGGAACAGAGGCGACCACACAAGCGGTCTGGAAGCTGAGTCTCCAGCGTTGTCAGCCTTGATCCAGGGCCACCCAACAAAGCCACTCCCGACTCCCGACCCTCAGAAACCGTGCAAGGTAAGAAACTCTTGCTGTCTTATGCTGCTAGGTTTTGGGGTGCTTACTTATGCAGCAATATAGGACCAATATATCATGAAAATTCTATTTTATTTATTTTTAAATTTGTATTTCATATGGTAGCATCGTTGGTTAACAATGTGTTAATTTCAGGTGTACAGAAAAGTGACTCCGTTACACATATACACGTATCTATTCTTTTTCAAATTCTTTTCCCATTTAAGTTATTACAGAATATTGAGTCGAGTTCCCTGTGCTATATACAGTAGGCCCTTGTTGGTTCTCTCTCTTATATACAGTCGTGTGTACATATGAATCCCAAACTGCCAATCAACTCCCCCCAACCCATCTGCCCGGTAACCATGTGTGCATTCTCTAAGCCTATGAATGTGTTTCTGTTTTGTTAATAAGTTCATTTGTATCATTTTTTAAAGATTCCACATATAAGCGATATCACATGATATTTGTCTTTTTATGAAGAACGTAGGCTGCGGGGGTGGGGTAGGATCCGGGCCAGCCTGGGGGGCCTGATTCCTTTGCTGCTGGTGACGATCGAGAGACCCCACCATCTGAACAAGAGCTGGAATCCAGAGGTCCCAAACGGCAGAAATGGCCAGCTTCCTACCGCAGGCACCATTTTAGAAGCTCTTTGGAAACATTTGGTGGAAACGGCAGCGATAATTTTGGCTGTGTGACTCCTCCAGGCATGTCGTGCTGTGTCACTAAAACTCTCAGTTTAGGAACTATGCTGGCATTTCCTCCAGCTGATAAGATATCTAGATGTCAATGGTTTACATGTGTCTGTTTTAGCTGTAGCCAATACATTTTAAACTTATTAACAAGACCACAATTAACTTGGTTTTTTGAACTCAAGAAAAAAAAAAATAGCATATTAAGTAACCACACATCATAACTCATTCAGTCATTTCACTTTTCCCAAATATTATTCCCACCTGATTCAATACCTGGCTATAAGCAGAACCTTGAAGTGAGATAGGTAAAATACTTTCACTTCTACAACAGGAAGGATCATTTTGGCATATCTAAAACACCAGATAGATAGATGATAGATAGACAGATAAGAAAGAAAGAAAGAAAGAAAGAAAAAGAAAGAAAGAAAGAAAGAAAGAAAGAAAGAGAGAGAGAGAGAGAGAGAGAGAGAGAAAGAAAGAGAGAGAAAGAAAGAAAAAGAAAAAGAAAAAGAAAATAAAGAACGAACGAACCATACTATTAAATATTCTGGACTTGAGATGATTGTTGTATTGATAAATGGAATGGCAAGATAGAATAGCCAAGGACAAAATTCAGTTCTTCCTTCCCACCGCCCAGCTACCATGTGACGCACTTTGTCCAGGGGGAAGTATTTTAATTACTGGAAACATATTATACACAATTGATATTGTTCTTCAGTCTCACCATTGAAAGTGACACCCTTCAAGTCCAAGTGACTGGTTGACGTAGATATAAGGACCAACTGGAAATGCTGAAAGTGACCCTCGGGCCGTTTCCACACCTTTATACACAGGAAGGGGGCAGCTTTTGCGTGGCTCCTAGATAAAGTCGAGGGACTTGAATTCTAAGTCTTACGTTGATATGCAATCTCAAAATAGTATATATTGATTTTTAGACACTTCAACATTTTCTGTGTAAGGCCTTTACATTCTTAGTTATAGGCAAGAGCCCAAGTTTTCTGAGATTCCATAGCCAAACCATCAGTGAAATAGGAGGGGGAAAAAAAAAAAAACAGCTCTTACTGGAAACCATATGCAAGAGAGCGATAGTGACAGTGTCTGAAAAGAAAGCCATTTCTATTTTTTACATCTTTTTCACTACAGTAAGGGTGTAAATTTTAACTGACATTTCCCAACGAAGAAAATCATTCTGGGGGGAGAAATGGAGGCAATTACATACCAAAAGTATGTTGAAGGCTTCAATGTTGAGGGAAAATATCTACTTGATTTCAAATATTTTCTACCAAGACAGTTTCTTGCCCCAGATCATCCTCACGGGCGCTGCGTGGAACACAGAGCTTCTGTGCAGCCCGAGGAAGAGGAGTGAGGTTGTGAGCACTTGACCCTGGGTGCTGCCACCCCCCCGACCCCCACCCCTGCCGCCCCCAGGGGGTGTGGGTCAGCACGTGCAGTGACTAGCTCTCAGTCTCACACAGGCAAAGCGAGAGAGCCTTTCAAGCTCCATGGTGCTGCCTGTAATTCTCCTGCCCTGGGAGGTGAACGGCTCTCTAACATCAGGCTGGATGCACCCAGCATGTAGCAGAGCTGTTTGTTTTTCCATCTTTTTTCTGCCATGATGGAATCATAGGAGGGTATTTATTTGTCTTTTGTATCCCTGTAGTGATCTGTGACAGTCTGTATTTTCCAAAAATGATTGCAAAGATATTTCTGGTCCCACGTGCTTTTCTAGAACCTTGTCACTGGCAACAAGAGGTGGAGTCTGTCTCGTGGCCTTGCATCTGGGCTGGATTTTGTGAATGCAACAGAGGAGGTGCTCTGTGAATTCCAGGGCTAGGTCATAAGTGGTGCTATAACTTCAGAGAGAACTTCTGGTTCTCTCTCAATCTCAGGACATTCACCCTGAGTATGTAGCTGCCTTTTTGTGAGAAAGCCCAAGCTGCAGAGAGAGAACATACGTGGGGGTTGCACCTACAGCGGCCACCCCAGCTGCCACCACGTCACCCGTCAGACCTGTGAGCAAAATAGCCTCTGAGAGGCCCCCAACCCCTGCCACCATCTGACCACCACTGCATGTGAAAGTCCATCCCATATTATAAATAAACATATTTATAATATATACATACATTATATATATATATAATTGTTGTAGTTTTTGCCAATCTGTTTGGGGTGATTCCTTACCTAGCAACTGATAACCTGAACATGATCTGAAAAGGTAAAACATCACATAGTTTAAGAATTATCATCTCCAAATTTTTATGGTATAACCTCCTTAAAGGATTTTGAAAAACCGTCTATCTGCTCACACAGTTTTCAGTTGCCATCTAAAATTTTTGTTATAAGTTTGCAAAATAAATTTTCACATAAATTCATTACACTGTGCTCTTCAGTGCATCTCCTGGAGCATCAGTGCAATTTGATGGCTGTGAACACCCACATTTAAAACACAAGAACCATTTCTTCTTTAGAAGTCAAAAATTTCACATTGTTTCTTTTTCTTCCTGAGCTAGTGTTTCTATTCTACTTCTCCCACAAAATTTTATTCTAATGTAATGTACGCTGGCATTTAAAAATCCTTATTTATTATCCTATTATGCCTTTCTGCAAAAGAATATGTTTACACACACACACTTATTGAAAGTATAAACATTTTTGTTTCCAGTTATCACAAATCTTTCTTCAACATTTGAACATTTTTACAAACATCAAGATACTATTTTACAGGAAATACATTTCTTAATGGTATTTTCAATTATTTCACGTATCCATGGATGAATGTCACTTTTGTATGGAATGAGCCGGAGTTCAGCATGAATTCTAATCCCAGTATTTTTATTTGAATAGATTTGACTGCCAAGAAACCTCACTCACATAAAGAAGTGGATGGAATTGGAAGCTGTTCGGATAGAATAGCATCATTGATTCTTTCAACTCTTCCAAGTCATATGCTAGAAACTACGCAGCAATTCAGTATCAAACTTTATTTTTAGTATTCTATCCCATGACAACCCGATTACATCCAGCTTCCATTTTATTGGTAGCAAAGAACTGGTAATCACCGGGCTTGAACATTTCCCCAGAAGATGTCTAGGGAACAAAAAGGAGAGGGGTTGAGGTGGCCTTGGAAGACTTTCAGCCAACATTTCATTTTCCTTCCCACTTTCACCTCTGCCTCTAGAGGGCGTCCTTGGGCCCTGGGAGCCTTTGAGGGCGTTTAAGGGCCCCACACATCGAGCCTGGTCTCTTCAGGGGCCCGTTGGCAGGCACCCAGGATACCGCTTTTTCTCTGCTAAGTCTCTTCACGCCTCCCTGGCCTTTCTAGATGACAGTGATTGTGGAGACCTCGCCCCTGCTGCCACCACCCTTCCTGAGCTCTCTGACCTTGCAGGTTGACCCGTCAGGATGGAGAAGAAAGAGACGTCTGTGTTCGTTCTCCCGTTCCTGACTGGTGGTGAAGTAACTAGTACACAGAGAGCGCGAGTACTGAGACTCACCCAGATGAGTGTCTTCACTCCGAAGACCAGCCTCGGGTGGCCCCCCTCCTCTGGAATCATGCAAACAGGAGCCCCATCGTTTTTTGAATGTGCTCCATGGTGGATTTGCTTTATGGATATCTCAGGAAGTCCTTTGGAGGAAAGGCCTTAATTAAGTAAGGCCCTTTACGGGATGTCTGTGGAATGCTGTTCCGCACATTGCTCGGCGGGGAGAGGATTCGGGGTGAGATATATTTGGAAGAGATTGGGCATCATTTTCTCTTCTTGGAGTTTCAAAATATACATTTGAAAGGTCTAAGAAATTATGTAACAAAAAACCTATTTGATTGGACTTTCTAAACTTACCGGACCACAGATCCAGTTTTTCGTGTAATACCTGCTGACGGCCTCACCGAACCAGACTTCCACCAACATCCCAAGGGAATGGCTGAGCTATGTGATGAATCTGGAAACCGTTTCCCAGAAAGCCCCCTTTCACCTGGGTCCTGGATGCGGAGAGACCGCAGGCCCTGTGCGACTCTGCTCTGCGAGCATGCTGTGGACCATCAGCACGTGTGCGGGACGAGCTGCATGGACTCTTGACCTCTGGGTTTGAACGTTCCGCAGATGGCAGAGGGACAAAGCAACTGGCTTTTTATTTGTGATTTTGACATGTGCGCTTTTGGGGATATTGGGAATGTTGTAATTAATTTCCCAGTGCAAACTTTGACACTTTGTTTCTGGGTCAGAGAGAAAACACCACCTTTCATCATCAATTACTGTTTTCCTCAAATCCATGCTATTTTTGTCCAGTTTCCTTTGAAAGACCAGAACAAATGCTAGGCCTTTGATTTCTCCACTTGTCATTCAAATTCACCGTACAGATTTGAAAGTCTTACCTTGTGTTCAAATTGTCCTTCAGGATATGTGATTTGCTCCCAAAAGTTAATGAGCCCTCTTCCCAGTGCTTGTCACACTGCCAGAGTCACAGCGCTTACCTTTTTCATGATTGTGTAAGTGACTAATGCTTCCTTAGATAGTCATCAGTATCTTCTATACCTTGTTTAATTTTCAAGGCCACACTCTTACTTTTGATGTCATTTCATTCCCATCAAATCCCTCGTTATATATTTAAATTTTATATGAAAATTTGATTTCACATAATCTTTGGTATTCTTTGCTCCAAATAATGGTCATTGCTTTTAAGCCAATGCATAATAATACATTCTTCTATTTTTCAAGGCTGCTAGAACAAGATTAATTTAGACAGTGTTGAGATTAACGCTGCTGCAAGTCAAAACAAGCTGCAACGTGCTGGAAAACACTCTGAGCCCCACTTTTAATTTACAAATTAAGGGTGTTAGACTTAAATCTTTTAAGGTCTCTTTGGAGACCTTTATGCTTCTGTCTGTTGCTAAGCTCAAGACTCTTGTGCTTCCATAAGTTATACAATAACCTTCTTAATCTCTTCTCATTCATTACATTTTTCTAAAACTTTTGAGATTCAATTGTTTTTCAACTTATTGCAGTTCTTTCAGTAATAAATTCCATTAACCTGCTCCACACCAAGTTCAAGTTTGATCTTTGGCCCAGTGCCTTGTATATGGCAGTGGCTGCATGCACGGAGGTACAAGTGGACACTCCCTTGGGTCATCGTAAGCTTTAAAGGATACCCCAGACAATTATATTTCAATAGAAGACACTGTGCCAAGAAATTATAGCATGTGAGGAAGAGAAGAGTACGCACCTGGGCATGGGAGGAAGTGAGGACAAACTCACAAAAATAAGGACCATCTGTGAATTTAGTTTCCTGAACATCTTTGTAATATTCAGGAAAAACTAGGTTAACAGACAACTTTAGCTTAGAAATCAGTTTGCACAGGAATAAATTAGGACTATACTTTGAAAGGCCTTAGACGTCCATCCAAGATTACTAGAATTGGATACTTTGAGTGATGGGGGAGTTGTCACCACTAATGAGCAAGAAATGAACTCTGCGCTTTCAGAGGCTCCATTTGCATTTGTGTGCAGACTGGAGGGAGGAGGGGTGAGGTGAGAGGCAGATGATGGTGGCCGCTAGATTCAAGGTGGAGGGACCCTAGGGGATGGTCTGGAGAGACACTACAGAGAGGAGCTAAGAGCCTGGTGACTGATGGGATGAGGGGATGGGAGAGAGAGGAAGCAAAGATAACTCAATTTCTGAGCCTGAGTAACCGAGATAATTATGGCACCAGTGACAAGGAGGAAAACACAGTGGGGAGAGTTGGCTTGGGGGATGGTTTTGAGCTCTGATTTAGACAAGCTGTACGTGAGGTGATGGCCGACATCTGGGTGGAAAGATTCAGCTGGTGCCGGAGGGAAGGGAGGTTGGAATTCTAGGGCTTGCTGGGCACGTGCACGTTCTCCCCGCCACACCCACAGGGCGCCGGGGCCTCGGTCACAGCTGTTTTCTCCTTGCATCATCCCAAAATAAAAGGTCCCGATTTTCGTCTGTTTCCAAATGGCAGTCTCGTGTGTTCACTCACTCCCAGCTCCTGATACCCTGGTTAAGGTTTCATGATTGTCACAGCAGCCCAGACACAGACATAGTACCAGACATAGCACCCCCGGGCAGGTTGAGAGATGTGATAAACCAAAAGAGGCTTTTCTTTCTGCAATTTTCTTCTGGTAGCAAAAATACAGAATAACTCAAATCCAGAAATTGGTGATAGAAAAAGTCCAAACTCTTGCACGTGTACAACAGGAGACATGTAACACGTTATTCATGCAAACCTTGCAATAAAAATTGGAAACAGCCCAATATCCAATAAGGTAAATAGATACATTACACATATTTATGTAATAGACTACTGTTCTGCAGTGAAAAGTAACGACTTACAACTATGTACATCACCAAGGATAAAGCTCACAGACAGGGTTTAATGAAAGAAGCCAGTCAAAGATAAACACTAACAGTATGATTTTATTCATACAAGCTCAAAGCCAGGTAAAATTGTTCAAGGATACATACATAAGTGATAAAAGCATAAAGGTAAGCAAGGAAATGATAATCACAAGGCAAGAGAGTGGTACTTGGGAGGTACTCCCAGAAGAGACACACGCAAGAGACTTTAAGATGAAGTCCTGGGGGCTTCATGGGATTAGTGCCCTCGTACAAGTCACGGGAGAGCTCACTTCCACCCCTGCTCCCTGCTACACAGGATACGAGGAGCAGTCGGCGCTCTGTCACATGAAGAGGGCTCCCACCAGAACCCAGCCGTGCTGGCATCCTGGTCTTGGGCTTCCAAGCTCCGGAACCATGAGACGTGCGTTTCTGCTATTTGTAAGCCTACGGTAAGTCTATGATACTTTGTCATAACAGCTGAGCTAAGACAAAGAAAAAATGAAGCTAAAAGTGGGGTGATAGGAAACCATTCCATGTAGCACAAAAATACTTGTAATGATACAACCACTTTACAATTTCCTCACCTATGAACTTGAGGGGCTGGACTAAACGACCCCAAGGTTCTCTCTCACTCTACACAGCTCACGCTCATTCCTTTAGTACCACCTAAGTGGCTGCAAACTGAGTTCACGTACATCAGCAGAGTGGCAGAGAGGCACAGCTGGGGAGACATTAATTGGCTTTGGTGTTGACCTGGGTTCAAGTTTCTGCTCTAAGCCATTACAGCTGAGACACGGGGCAGGTTTTCACTTCTCTCAGCTTTAGTTCCCCATTTGTAAGACAGGAAAAATATCCACCTCGCAATATTATTGCACAGAGTAGGGAGCTAGCATTTGCAAGTGACTAACATATAGTAAGTAGTGGGGAAGTGGCACCAACTATCAAGAGAGGACATCCTCTTTCCTCCATCCCTTGTATCTTTAATAAATGAAGAAACTACAGCTGACGAGTAAACGGCCATAGGATAAGAAGCATAACTCCACCCTTGTGACTCAGTTCTGTGTCTGCTTTCTTTTTTTTACATTTTGGCTGTGCCACATGGCACGTGAGATCTTAGCTCCTCGACCAGGGACCAAACCCGTGGCCCCTGTGGTGGAAGTGCAGAGTCTTAACCACTGGGCCACTAGGGAAGTCCCTCAGTTCTGTGTTCTTTTACCTGTAACGTACTGATGAACCAACCCACCATTTCAGCGATGGGCTTAATCAAACCATCTATCTGGCAAAGTCACATTTAAATATACACACGTGCGGGCACACACGCACACACTCCCTCCACCCCCAGCACCAGTTTAAATACTTGGCATTAGTTATGTTTATGCCAAAAGGACAGAGCTCAGTTCAGGCGATCCAGTCAGTGAGGACAGCGTAGCCAGCAGAGGGTTCGTTTCACGATATAGAAGCATTTAAAGGCCCAGATGGCCTGCAGATCTGGACTCCTTTACTGCCTGGCACTGTGGCTGCCAGGTTCAGGAGGAGGGGATGGAGGAAGGAAATGGAGTTTCCGTGGAGAAACCCAGGACGCCTTCAGCAGAGCCTGAAGACTCAGATGTGTCTAATACTCTCCACTAACATTTTCTACAACAATGGAATATGGAAAACAGAAGCACCACAGACCCACGTAAGACCGAGAGTGATGGGTACTGGTGGAAGTGAAGTAGGCACCGTGTGGAAAAAAATCATCAGATTTCGAGTCAGAAAACCAGGGTTGGGGTCTTTGTTCTGTTTACTAGCTGAGTGACGTTGGGGGCAGGGGGAAGGAGGGGTCTCAAACTCCCAAATCTTCCATTTTCTCAAAATTAAGATAACAAATGGTAATAAGGCCGATAGTTTAGGGAACAGCTATGCACGTCTCATGCACTGTTGTTACGAAAAGTTAAACGTCTCTGCATCTCAGTCTCCTTACCTGTAAACTAGAGATAATGATAGCATTTACTTTATAGGCTTGTTAGGATTTAACGAGTTAATCCATGTGAAATCCATGCTTGTAACGGTGTCTGGCTCAAGTAAGCATGCAAATTACTAGGCAGATGATTATATAAACCTAAACTGTCACTCACCACCATCTCGATCCACTTCTATCCACTGTTACAGATGTGTCTATTGGTTTCGTACCTTTAGTGACTGGTTATTATGAAAGACAAAGAGTTCCATTTTGTCTATTTTCTTTTCTTCTTAGGAGACAGTGACCAGAATCATTAAAAAACAAACAAAAAAAAGCCAAAAAACTACTGCAGTGATAATTTTTTAAAGACATATATTATCTCTTAACATTTATTAATCATTAATACTATTTAATAATAGAATATAGAGAAAAATATAGTGGTATTTAAGATTGTAATCTAACACAATACTGACAAGAGGCATATAGAAGGGCAAGTACTGTATATGAAAGCCATACAACAAGACTGCAAATAAAATGAATATATCCAACACTATGTACAGACTTTAATGTAATCCATGAATAATAATGGGATAAAAGATGTTTACAAGGAGGATTTTTAACCAAAAATTGAACATTGTTCCAAAATAACTGGTAGGAACAAAGATGTTTGATGTTTCAAAAATGATTTTTTCCCTCTAAATACAATTTACATGGATATAGATTTTTAAAAGACTTTTCTTAAACCTCAAACCCTATTTTAAAACAAGTAGACGATGGTGATGGTACAACAAACAAAGCTATAATTAAAGTGTATCTCGGGAAAATATGTAAGAACTGACTCATCCCCAATCAGCTAAAGGACAACGAGGATACCTAGCATGAAGAGTGGGCATCCTGGGGCCCACTGCCTGGGCTTAAATCCTGACCCCGCCACTCAGTAACCGTGTGACCTTGGGAAATTATTTAACCTCTCTGTCTCTCAGTTTCTCATGTGTAAATTGAGGATAATAGTAATTCATTCACGAGGCCGTTGTGAAGATTAAATTAGTTAATACACGTAGAGATCTTAAAAAGTGTCAGGCACATAATGTGTTCAAGAAATGTAAACTTTTTAATTATAATAAATGCATAGCAATACTTTAAATATCCAAAATGAATACAGAGTAATAACCGATAAAACAAATATTCAACATAAAATATTGAATTTGGGGGGTCAGTTGAATGTAAATCGTCACTAGTCCATTGCTACTGCTAAAGATACAACTCAACGTGACCATGGCATATATTGGGCTGGCCAGTAAGTTCATTCGGGTTTTTCTGTAATGTCTTATGGAAAAACCCAAACAAACTTTTTGGTCAACCCAATATTAAAGTAGTATCACGTTTCATCAACTCAAGCAAGACTCCATCAACAGTAGGGTGTGTCATTACTTTAGGAGACACAGAGGGAAAATACTGCCACTGATGCTATGGATTATAAGATAATTCAGAAAAAGTGAAGTGTGAAGAAATGTGCACCCTGAAATTGATGAAATATCAATAGAAAAAACTGGAAAGTGGTCAATAGTTAGATTGCAGATGATTTTGTTTACAAACAAAACGGTAGACAGAAAGTCTAATTTTCCCACTGCCTTCTAAGGGTGGGAGCTTGATTTCCTGGATGGGAGACGCCAACGAACATTAGTTTGGCTTCTCCTGAGCTACCAATCCCCGTACTGGGAGCAGAAGCCTCCCAGGACCATGTCCTGGCGCGGCTTCCGGGCATGAGGAGCAACAACCAGGAGTCCCTGCTGCTGCCGTCCCTGGAGGAAGAAAGTTGAGAGAGCAGACAGCGACCGAAAGTCTGTATTTACAATCAAATCAATCTTAATTCTGGATGGGCTGAGTCTTTGGATTAAAAAAAGGATTCTAGAGAAGTTGTGACACTTCCTGAGATGAGGAATCAGAGACAGCAATGAGAGGCAGTCAATGAAAATAACTAACGCTACTGAAAAAAAAGGTGGGGCGGGGGTGGTGAAAAGCTGAGCCAGGGAAAGGGTACAGCTACACACCAGGTTCTTGGGGATGGCCCTGGTGTTAAACATCACCATAGTGATGTCTCCCGATTTGGGCTCAGACAAAACATGCTCACCATAGCTAAGTTACACAGAAGAATACTCTCAATATCCTGAAGTAAGATGTAGAATTGAACCATTCTGATTCTATAATCATATCAATTTATAAAACAGGCATCTTCACAAAGGACTAAACAAAGGGCTTAAGGCACACGGGATTTTAAAATACACCCACATAGAACCGATAGCCTAGCACTTTAAAATGACAGCACTTATCAATACGGGCTGTGTATATTCTTCCCTGAGACTTTTTAACAAAGCATGATATTATGTGCCCCAGAGCCATAAACAGAAAAGCTTATAGGGCCAGACAGGTAGCAGGTGGGTATGAAGTGACAGGGAAGGGTGAGGCCTGCAGGAACGACAGCACACACACAGTGTGAAGGCATTCAAATGCAATACTTCTAGGATTTGGGGGCGGACTCTCCTAGTTTAGGTACGCCTTATTCACTCACTCATCAAGTATTGACTGAATGTCCACTCGCTATCTGAAATCCAGGATTTGGCCTAAAACCTTTCTTGAGGTTCTTTCCCATTCTAATGCTCTAAGTAATGTTTTACGGTAAAATGGATGAATAAGTGAAAACCAAAAAAAAACCTTAAGACAAAAAGAGAGAAAAGAACTCAGGTAAAAGAGGGAAAAAAACACAAAGAACTCAAAAAGCAAAAAAATTCTTTAAAAATAAAGAGTTTAATTTGCATTGAGTATAACAATATACAAGTCTATAAATGCTCAGAAACACAGCTAAAATGTGCAAGTGTCAGGAACTATGGTAATTTTGAAAGTAACAATCTAATTTTTTATTAGACATTTGAACAAGAAGACACTATAAGATATGAAATGTCAGGTTACATAGAGTTTACTTACATGCATTTTGCTATACATTTGGGCTTTTATCTGAAATTTTATAAAAGGAACACTTCATTAGAACGAATTCAAATCTTACAACTACTTGGAACAAAGAAAATTGGCAGAGGTGAACAAATCTCTCTTCTTCACTCGACTGGACAGCAGCATTACTGAGTGGCAGGTAGATCTTCTTTACCCCCTTGTGTTTGGTGAGGAAGCCAACAACTGTGAGAAGGTAACCGAATTGTCAGGAGGAATGGTCTATGGGCAGGGTATTAAGACCTAGAGCCCTTCTTGCCTTGAAAGAAAATGAGGTAAATAAGTATTAAATATACGTTAACATTAGAAAATGACAGTGGGTACTCAAGACAACCTGTACTATTTCAAACAACTCCTTAATTTGCATAATACAGAGCATGTAGTTGTATCCTCTTTCTTAAAGTAAAATCTTATTTATTCAGGTTCTAGTAATTGTTTGATAGATTGTTTCATGCTTTGTTAAATCCTGGCAAAACTAAAAAGGGCTCGCAATATACATCACTGGTATAAATAACAACTACAAGAAGGTCATTAACCTCAGGAAATTAAGGACCTAAGAAGCATATTCTCGGTAGACAAATGATGGCTAACCATCCTGTACAGACACTGTCAGAATATTAAAACAGTCACACTGCCTTCCTTGTACAATATTACTGTAATTCACGTTTTTGGCCAATTTTGGTTGGTCCTCACTCCAGTTAGGTCAAATCACTGGCATTTTTATTGACTTTTAAGAAGTCATCCTACTAATAGTCTGGAAATCATCGCTCTTCCTTTTTGACTGATCCTTTTATTCTTATAAAGTCTTTATTTTCTTACTGCCTCACTATAATTCACCACAGAGCCAGCCAGGCCTACTCAAAGAGTTTTCTTCTCCAAGTGCTGGGAAGCCCTTTTAGGAAACCTCTCACCCACAGACCTGGGCACAGCAGGCTTGGTCTTAACCAAGACCATGCTTTACTAGTAATTTTACTTAAAAAGCTTTGACCATGTATGTGACAGTGGTTGACTTCTAGCAACTGATTTACATATTTCTTACTTAGCCCTACTTCTTAAAGTGGTGAGAATGTAAATTCTCTAATTGGTGAGAACTGTTTCAATGGTGGCTTAAAACTAGTTACTTTGAAAACTAATGGTTTACATACCTTAGCTTACACTGGATCCCTCTGAAGATCTATCTATCTCAAGGGCAGCATTTTCTTCCTAGGCATGAAAGGGTTTAAAATATGTAAGATTTTAAATTCTCTTTCTAGTTAATAAGTCTCAACCAAGGATTCTCAACCTTTCCGAAGTGCTGGGCCATGAAAAGACCATCCGAGCACAGGCTCCGGGTCACAGATCAGTTTCTAATTTTCAATTCATCTGCATGATTAGGGCCTATGCTCAGGATTCTGAGGTCGGGAAGGGTAAGGGGCACCATAACCTGGAAATTTAAAATGCAATCATTTCAGACAGCCCACCCAGGCTGGTCAGCCCCCACCCCGCCCCCAAGCAAAGAAGCCTCCGCTGCTGCTTCTTCCCTTCCGCCAAGTGTCAGCACAATTCTAGAAGGGTGGGCGGTGAAGGAGCCTAGATATTCAGTCTCAAGTGTTTGTCAATGAAGTTAATCTGATTGCTCCTTCCCTTTTTACCTCCTAATTCCCTCAACATCACCCGTTCACAAAGTAGAGGGAATGGTAGCCTTCAGTTCTCTTTTCCTGGTAGTTATGTGGATTTACTCAAGAGTTAACCAGGAATTCAGGGATTTTTAAACTCTAGGGTACTTCTAAATAGGCTGAGAATTCCTGGTATAGCCAAAAACTATGTAGTCTTAAAACCTCTTAAAGTTAGTATTTTAGTCAGAAGGATAAAGGATTTAATCTCATTCGAAAATATTTTCTAATGGTTAGTGTTTGTAAGGAAAAAAATCATGATTACAAATATACTGCACTCAGAACTATAACATGCAAGAGTTCTTAAGATTAATAATTTTAGCAAATAAGTTTCTGAATTTGGCTACACAATTAAAATTATTCTGATACTATGTAAAACTCACATAAATATAACACAAAAACAAGTTTTCCTGTTAATACTGAAAATGTTGGTTTTGAATTTTAAATTTCCTCAAATTTGAGAGCTGATCCTTAAACACTCAGCATCATGAAAGTTGTATCAATTGAGAGAGAACAAGAGCTTCTTTTCGAGTCTCTCCTGCAGGAAGGCTGTCCTCACAGGTACCACTCCATGCGTCCACGGTGAATGAATCTGCCTTAACATTAGCTGCATGGACAGAACTATCTGTGGCTTAAAGTGAAGGTAAAATGGTTTATAAAACATGGCAAGACTCCAACTGAGGCAGAACCTAAAGGACTAGCAAATTTAGAGCACTGACTTTCTTTTTTATCATTTTTCACCCAGCTTAAAGCAGAGTTTTGCATATGTGAGAGAGGCTGAGCTACAGATTATAAATAGATACAGATACATACACACAGACACGCAGATTCAGAGCTGATGGTGTGACTCAATAACCCATCTGGTTTGTCAATTTCTAAAACACTAAGAAAAAGCAAACTTTTCCAGAATGTTCATACAACAATTAAATTGATACCCTCCCAAGATCTGGAAAACCTATTGCTTGTTATTACAGAAATGCACGGTACAGAGCTGTGCTGTGGACACTAAGGCTTCACAAAAGCACCATTCAGGCACTGGACCTAAGAGCCACACTCTCTCAAAAAGACTAGTGAGAGCAGCTCAGAACACTCCTGCCAGCTGCATGACTGCTACATGAACCTGAACGTCTTTAACGAACTTTTACACACCTTTGACAAAACACACACACACACTTTTTTTATTTTTAACCAAAATGTCAATCATCATCACTATAGTGAATAAAAATTCATGACTCAGAATAGCATGCAACTTTTTTTATTGTTTTCTAAATCTATTTGTACACTTAACACTCTGGCACTAACTTCACAAACAGAGTAAAGCATACACTACAATGATATTAAGCTGCATCTACTCACCTGAAAAGGAGCAAAATATTGCCCCTGAAATAATTACTAATTACACAATACTGCAAACTAATAAACACTATAAATACTAAAAACGTTAACATTTCAACATACAATGTCAACAACATCCTGCCTTCTTTTTCAATTAGTTAAAACATTTGTTAAGGTCATGCAAAATAAGTACTTTATGAAAATGTCAGATTACACTCAAACATCGGGGCAGTGAAACCCAAAAGAGCAACTCTTTAATGCAAAGACTGATCAAGTAAATAAACTATTCAGCATATTAATAAAAAGACAGTAAGTGAAAAACGGCAAAAATGTAACACTAAATTTAGGTAACTGCTCATCTACAATCTCACCATCTACAATCTTATCTGTGACTGAAGATATACTGCCAAAATTATTCTACATAAATAAGCTATTTAAAATGACCAAAGAAATGTGGATGCACGATGACAGGGTGCACCTCTAATCCACACAATACTTAAATGTGACCATTCTCTTAACTCTGCTAAGAGTGAAGGAAAAGTCACACCAGATTTATCTTCCTTTTAGCCTTGCTTTGTTACATGTTTTTCAAGCTTTTTCTCCAAGTATTTCTTACGATACTCTCCCAGAATTAACATGCTGATTTAGGAAGAGACCAAGCAGATCAACTCTGCCCTGGTACAGAAGGCAGTGATCTCGTTTTTCCCTAATGAAATATCTCCCTGTCACCTGTCAACTGTCACTACGCTGCTGATGTAATGATTCCCTCACCCTCCCACTCCAGACACTTTAGTGCCTGTTACCATCCACGTCTGCCTGACTCTCCCAGAGAAAGAATTCACTGCTTTCCCTCTCACTGCTCGGCTCACTAAGGAAAACTGAGCACACAATTGACAGGAGTTACAGAGTAGAGCACGGTGGCTTCTCGGGCAGGTGGATGGAGCCTGAAGCCAGGCCTGGGATCTGGAGAGAAGAGCGTCCAGGTCGTGGGGAGGTGATCGCCTCCCCGCCTCCCCGCCCCCCACGGGCCACTCTCCTAGCAGCTCAGAATGGCCCAGTTCCCGGGGCTCTGCTTGGGCACTGTTGACTCACCTTCTTATTTTTAAAGCCCTGTTTATATTTTCTACTTAAAATTTTAAAATGCTTTGATAAGCACTTTGTCTATTATATAGAACATGGGTTCCCAACTTACAAAGCATTAACCTTTAGTCTCTCGGCCATTCCATGACCTGTAAATTCTTACCTTTTTCCCCTTAAGAGCAAAATGTGCTTCTGGTTCATTTAATGTGTCTTCCCTCAAATCTTTAATTAACAAATATTCTATGAAAGGGGTCTCTAGCTTTTGATTTTTGTTGGCGAATTAAGCCCTTTATATTTAATTAACTATTTCTGACCGATCTTTATCCTCAGATCTTCTCTTGCAGACATATGCCAATGGAAGGTGTAATAACAACATTGGGGTTTTAAGCTTCTAATTACAAAGACAATTGGGGCTGACAGATGAAGCAGGCTTTCTTACACTTCCCTCTGTTGTACAGTGCATGTCTCTTTTGCCAAAGACCTTCTCCTCCATTAGTTACTTGTGAGTGCAAGGTACAAAGATGACGTGCGCGGACGGAGTCACCATAAAACTGTCAGTCCTGTCACAGGGGTGCAGTAACAATATTCTACTTCTGCTTGTTTTTCTTAAAGAATGCTTTCTCTTTCTTCTCCAAAGCCTGTACTATCGGGAGGGGCTACGGCGTGGAGCTCTGAAGAATCTTTCGAGAGCCTCGTGTAGCTTGAACGCTGGCTTCGCTTATGCGTCATGCTTTTTAGATTTTCATTCTGAACAGCCGTCGAGTGGGAACTGGAGCCAGACCTCAGGATGACCTGGGGCGTCTCCCTCACGCCCTCCATCTCATCAGGATTCTGGTTGGCTCTGTTAGCCGGAGCGCTGTTGTTGTTCAGAGTCACGGTGCTGGGGGTGCGATTCAGGTTGTAGGCTTTGTGGCATGCCGGCCAGTTTTCCTCAGGGCTGCTGGCTATCAAGCTGCACTCAGAAGGGCTTTTCTTGTCTTCTGAACAAATGGACATCCGAGCCACAAGAGGATCTTGCAGGCCACTCAGGCTATGTGGTACTCCCCGCTTCCCACTGTGGCTGTCATCTTCGAGCTCGATGAGATTGGCCTTTTCGAGCTGGGAGTCATCAGCGGCTTCATTGTGAAGGGAGTGGTTGGGAGAGCTCTCACTGGATCTCACTCCGGAATCAGAAGAGTCCTTTTTGTCAAGGAGGGCGTCTGATAAGTACTCTTTTGCCTTGATGAAGGTTCTAATGGGCTCCGCGCTGTGTTCTGGAGACTTCAACGCTCTCTCTGCTCTGCCTTCAGCCTTCCTGTCTTTGCCATCTTTGAGCAGTGGGGTGTTATCTGATTCCTCCGTCCCAGACTCATCTTCATCACTTGGCAGCTTCTGATAGCGCAGTCCACCTCCCTTCAGCTTCAAATCCGTCTGGAAGAGACCTGACCTTTCTGAGGACCTCTTGCCCGGGAGAAGCTTACTGCCTGACTGATCAGACTTTTCATCTTCCTCGGTGATCGGGTCCAGGGGGGAGGCATCGTTAGTGGAAACTCCTGATGAGGAGTAATCGAGCACATCTCCCCTCTTCATCAGAAACGACTTCCTGGCCTCGTCCTGCTTTGGCTCACTATCCTTGCCTTTCTCTGGCTCTAGGTGAGAGTGAATGGAGCCCCCGGATGAACTCTGACCCATGTAACACGTGCTATGTGGGGAAGACCTGCCACTCATTGCTGTGGACCCCGTGCCCCCCTCTAGCTGAGACATCTGAGCAATATACTCTCTATAGGCGTCTCTATACTCAGCCTGCACCTTATCTGTCAGCTTTGAAATTTCAATACTGGAATCCTGGGAAGTGAGACTCGAAAGACTTGGGGTTCTGCGAGTTTGTGACTGTGAAGACAAAAAAATAATAATTTAAGAATTCAAATGAACCCAAAAAAAGGCATAATAAACATTAGCTTAGGAGTTATATACATATATGGACAATAAGAATTTTTAAAGTCCTTAAAATACCAAATTCTTTTAGAAGAATTCTACATAACACAGCTTAACAAAAGCTGTGGATTTATGAATAATTTACTGTTATTAGAAAGCTTTATACAAATTTTAATACAATTAGTTTATCATTCATATTTAAAACTATAATTTAGGGTTGTATTAACAAATAACCTTAGGACTTGTTTTTATAATTTCAAACTTTTAAATTTATTTATGGCAAAAGTCACCTTCATTGATAAAATATAAAAATTCCTTTCAGAAAAGAAAAAGATGAGAATTAAGATATATCTCAAAAACAATATACTCGTCTTTAATGTATGTTAAAAAGAAACTGTCTCAACTTGCATACCGTGAAGTTTCTGTCAAATTCCAACTTCAGAGAAAGAAAATGTACTCAAAAAAAAAGAAAGATTTTAATAGGAAAAGTAGAGAGTGCAACAGAAAAGACAGAAAGATAAATACAGGATCCAGATGAACAAAACTGGAAGCCATGAGGTCAACAGTCAGGTCCAAGTAAACAGGGAAATAAAACATTTTTAAAAGTTTTGATTTCCAATGAGAAGTTTTAGGATGAAAATTGCTTTAGATCCCAGGAAAGGTTAATAACATGAGGAATAAAAAGAAAAGATTAGGAAAAAGAGGAAGGACATGGAAGAGAGAAAATCAAGGAAGTTTCAGAAAGAACAAGAGCAAAGGCTGAAACAAAGCAGAAGTAAGGCAGAATCTCCCTTGCACAGCACTGCGCTCACTCCCCAATGCGGTACGTGCACCCTAGGAACAGGAAGGTGACCTGTGCCTTTCCACTCTCATTCGCACAGCAGTGTACAGTGGAGGCTCCAGAGGTTCCGTCACATGTGATCTCCCAGGAGATTTAATGCAGAAGCAGATGTGGGAATCTAGCTGTCTTCTATTAAGCCAGGCATTAAAGAGGTTTGTAACACAATATCATTTTCAGTAAATACGTTTCGTTTTGGAAAATGGTCATTTTTCATAAAAATGTTATTTATGTTAACATATAATTGGTTGATTTTTAAGTCTCTCAGTTTTTATTTCTAATATAGTAAATACTGACAGGTAAAACTTTTATAAACAAAGGTTCTTTGGGAGTCTTCAATAATTTTTAAGAGTGTAAGAGGATCCTGAGACTTAAAAAAAGTTTAAGAATTGCTGCATTGATAGGAAGGCTGTGAGAGTTTCCAGGTCATGGTGGTAAATACCAAGCATGGAAAAGCAGAGGATGAGGATTTCTTAAGAAATGTTAAAAGAAATTCCAAGGAAAAGTAAGGAATTACTGTTGTTGAAACAGAGAGATAAAAGGGTCAAGTGTAGACTTAACTTACTGTAAAATAAGGAAAACTTTTATCTTAGTTAATCCACAATAATAAAACTGCTTCCCAACTTAAATAAAATTGATAGTATGTAGAAAAAGATAACAACAAAAAAATATTTTTACTACTAAACCAAACACGACACTCTTAAAAATGGTAGCCCTAACAGGTGCTGCTTTCTCTAAACACGGCTCCCTTTCAGTAGAGGTCTTTGAAGCTACTCACTGTTTCCCTCCCTTGCTGGTCTTCTCTCTGTTCTGTGCCCTGCTCTGGTTTCTCCTAGTTTATTTTTCTTCTTGTGCTCCCTTTACTCCTTTTCATGTTCTCTCACTTTTGTTTTTATTTCCGATCCTCACCTGTCCTCCTTCTTCTAAGAACATCTAAGGAAGGAACTCACCCGTATCTGACATCAGATAATAAAACGCGTATCCATGAACGGTGTGCAAATGTACTGAAAAACCAGGTTACGGTCCTCAAAGGGTTAACATGGGCAAGTTTTCCAACAAAGATGTATTTTAGCCAATGATTACTGACTTTACCACGAAAACTGCAAGTGAAAGATGAACTCAGCTAACCACCTAAGTAGCCCAGTGCCTGTTTACCCTCGAAGCCATGACTCTATTTTACTGTTTTAGCAATTCTCATCCATCTCTGAAATAATGTTATTTTCTCTTTGTTTTACTCACTGTCCTCTCCAGACAACACAGCTCCTGGAGAACAGGCACTCCTCCCTCCACCCTGTTCACTTAGGGACTCATTAAAGATTTTCTGAATGACTATATAAACGCACCAACATAATCTCGGCAAATTAAATACCATCCTCTTCTTCAGGGGTATGAAAAATGGCATTTGATAAGTACCTGCCAACTCAGGTTACTGTGACGTGGAGCCCCTTCATCCAGGCCGAGCGTATTCAGCTCTTCGAAGCTGAAGTTCAGGGTGTAGGGGGTCTGACTGGAGAGCTCAGTGTGAGGCAGCTCGTTGTGTGAGGAGCGGCGGGCAGACTCGCCGTGAGGAACTGAGCTGCTGTTTTCACTCAGTAAACGTGGGTCTTCAGGAACCACCTGGTTTTCTGCATTTCTCATTTCTAGTATCTTAACAGGGAAAAAAAAGTCCTCCATATCCACACTGATAAATCACATTTCAGAAGCTTTAGAAATTATTGTAAAATTAAACAGTTACTATAATGGAAATGAGGAAGCATACTTCCTATAAGTGAATTTCAAATAACTTTGTCCTATATCAGCTTATCTTTCATTTTAATTAATACAACTGACCGCTGAACAACACAGGTGTGAACTGCGCAGGTCTGCTCACACGCAGATGTTTTTCTATAGTGGAGACGGAAATATTTACTGCACGGTCTGGGGTTGGTTGAACCTGCAGATGCAGAGGAACCTTAGATACGGAGGGCTGACTCCAAGTTATCAACGGATTAACCTCCGAGTTGTTCAAGGATCATCTGTACTAAAAGAATTACAGTCGGCCCTTGGAATCCAGTGGTTTTGCATCTGCAGATTCAACCAATCACAGATTGAAAATATTTGGAAAAGAAATTCCAGAAAGATCCAAAAATCAACACTTGAATTTGCCACACGCTGGCAGCTATTTACATAGCATTTACATTGTATGAGGTATTATAAGTAATCTAGAGATGATCTGAAGTACCCGAGAGGATGTGCGTAGCTCATATGCAAATACCATATGCTATTTTACATAGGGGACTTAGGCACCCAAAGATTCTGGTATTCATGGGGTCCTGGAACCAGCCCTGCAGACACTGAAGGGTGACTGAAATGACAATCCTCACGTATATATTACACTCTAATGTGACCATTATGTCACATTTGAAATTTAAGAACAAAACAAAATGCAACTGGAGCGTGTCAAAGAGAACCAGAACTGGACAGTAGCTAGAACAGTAAAAGCAGATTTTAACCAGGAACTACTGCAATGGGGAAACGGACCTCAGGATAGAACTGGGCTCAATTCCAACAGCGGCGTGGCCACGTGGGCATTTACAGCCCAGGAACGAGGTGGAGGTCAGAGGATGGAAAGCTGCTAGGAGGAAACATCAGGATGGGGGGGGTGGTATTCTGGCCGAACTGACTTGACAGGATTCCTGCTGGAGGCAGGGCTGGGGTCTAGGACATCACCTGGGGGTGGGGGGCAGGGGTGCGTAACGAGGAATCTGATCAAGTATTGAGGGCAATCAGACATGGAGGGTGATCAGACATGGAGGGTGATGTTCTTTCTGAACTGACTTCACAGGATTCTTGCTACAACTGGGCAATGCAGGCCCAACAAGGACAGATACCAAGGTCAAGGCCCAGAGGATTCGGGAAGCCTGACTGAATGAGGTCAAGGAGAGCGTCTCGGTCAGTGAAAGCACGGATAATTGGCAGGTGGCCTCTCTCCCAAATTTCCAAGTGAAACGTCCAAAAGGCGAATGTTGCTAAGTGCTGCTGTGTATATTCTACATAACAGGATATACAAGAGCTGTACACATAAATGTAAAATGTAATTTTTACATGTTTAAAAATATAGCTAAAAATCAGTTAAGACCAGTACTTACTGGCACTCGTTTTATAAAATGTTGTAAATAATTCTACAAATATTAAAAATATCTTACTGTGCTTCTAAAAAGATGCCAGTCCCCAAAATTCATACTCATTTCCTTCTTCAGTTCGTCAATGTTACACTGCGCTAACACACGGCCGTTTATGTTCGCCTGAATGAAAACAAATACAAGTATAAAGATAAACAAAATGTAAGAAATTCTGAATTTCTAGTGATTAAAAAGTACATTTATATTAGGGACTAGAAAATACTGACCTAAGGAAGGTTATCATCCCACGTAATAATTATTAATAAACAAGCAGAATATGAACAACACAAGCCACTCCATACTTTTCCAAGTGTCTTAGGTGCTCAAGTAAAATATTAATAAATCATTCTTCAGGGACCAATCCTTGACTATTTCCAAAACTACCTGCCCTGCCATGAGTAAGAACAAAACTGTTTGCTTTTTTCCTCTAATCTTATAAAATACGAACACGAAGGCAAGCTGCTGGGAGGGGACAAATACGTCTGACAGCATGTTGGTCGCTGATGAAGTCCTAAATGAAGAAAGCACTGACAAACTTGTTTATCCACTATACTAGATAACTTCAGCCACCAGGAATGTCCACCCACAGATTTCCCCATCTACTAAATCCACAGAAAATGATCTTATCACTTCTGGGTCTCTGTGATTCTGGTCCCTTCCAAGTAAGAAGGGATGAAATTTTCTTTACTAATAACAGGTAGCTTACTTATTTTACAAAATACAAAGCCTGACTTTATTAACTGTGGTAAAATTATGGAATTCCTGTGTTTAAAACTGACAGAGTGCTCAGTTTCCAGGTTAATTCTGAAGAAAACAATACACGGAGCAAGCCTATGGCAGAGGTCCTGCTGTAGAAATGCCAGGAGCCTGGCGGCACGTAAGAAAGCAGTTGCTATGAGGGGCTTCAAACAGCCAAGGTCTGGTGGCAAAGAGCTGAGGACAGGGGAGAAAACCATGGCCCCGAGGGAAACAAAACCCCCACAAAGGATTCGTGTGCAGACACTCTTTCCTGACCCTAATCAGGCTGCCTAGAGGAAGAGTCAGGCTTGTACCTTGGAAAGGCAGCACTGGACACTTCCACAAACAAGGATTAACACTAACTAGATCTGTGAGAAAACACATTATCTGAGCCTTTCTGACCAAACACAGGTGAAGATTAGTGAAATGGTACATATGTTCATAATTCTTTGAAAGCTTTTAGATGCCACTCATTAAAGTGTGTCAACACTAGAGGCTTGTTGTTAAGGCTCTACTTCACTGTATCTCTGATAGAAGAAGTATAATTCAGTGGAAATATCTATGAAAATTGAGACTCGGGACTTCCCTGGCAGTCCAGTGGTTAAGACTTCACCTCCCAATGCAGGGGGTGCAGGTTCATTCAATTCCTTGTCAGGGAGCTAAGATCCCACATGCCTCATGGCCAAAAACCTAACCATAAAACAGAAGCAATATTGTAACAAATTCAATAAAGACTTGAAAAATGGTCCACATCAAAAAAAAGTCTAAAACAAAAACAAAAAAAACCTGGGGCTCAGTCAGCCTTGTATATGGGAAGCCTTCCTCAAAATCCAACGTTTGTGGTAATTACTGGAATTGCAAGAAAAGATCTAGGAAGAAATAAACTTCCTCAAATATGTTAGCCTTGCAAACCCAAACTATTATCAAATGATCAAATGGGACATAATCAGAGGTCCTCTAAGACATCAAAGTGGGAATCTGAGGAAAATGAAGCAAGTGTGTGTGTTTACTTCAATAAATTATTAAATCACAAATAAATATGACAAAGAAAATGTAACATAAAAGAAAAGGCTTTCAAATGTTCTATGTTGCATACTGGAAATACAAGTTATGGTTAATCTTAATGTGAAATCCTTTAGAGCTTTGTATTTCTCATCAAAGCATTTTTTACTTAAATCAGATCTTTTTCTCTGCGGGGGTAGGCCGTGCCTCACGGCTTATGGGATGTTAGTTCCCTGACCAGGGATGGAACCCAGGCCCCAGCAGCGAAAGCGCCAGCCCCTTCTCCAAATAAACCACACTTGCTTCAATGGATGACTGGGGAACTAACTCCCCCTTCACATTAGACCATTTTAAAGTAACATTATAATACAGCACTTTATTTTCTTGTATCCATTTCTAAACTAAAGGATAAAGGGGCAATGTTAGGATACAAATAGTAAGAAGCCTGTTTCCACCTAGAGCTTTCCGGTTTCAACAGAGAACTCCTCTTTGAGAAGCTAAACACAGAGTGCTTGCCATGCACAGAGCCCGCCTCTCGCACCCTCAGCCCTGCCTAGAGTCAGCAGGTAAACGTGCTGGTCACCTTCTTGATGGTCGCACAATACTGAGGCAGCATGCTCTGGTCCAGCCCTTCTATTTGCTTCAGTTTCTCACAAACCGCATCCACATTCATTGAATTCAGTGACATTGTTCCTGCGGCTGGGCCTGATCCCTAGATGAGTCGTGGGAAAATACATGTATGAATAGCATTTAATGTCAGATATACGCAGTCATGTGACAGAGAAACTCATGAAGTTACACTATTAGTACTCTGATTAACGATACATGTTCAACGTGAAGTAAGAACAGCAAATGTGCACAGTATGGGGAAATGCCGTCAGGGAACAGATTTAGCTACTGTTATACCTTAAGGAGTATCTTTTATTCTAGCAGATACAGCCTGATCAAAACCAGTTTTCTAAGAAGACAGAACATTCCATGAGCCAAGCCAGGCCAACTTCAAGAGAGCCTAACTTCAAACCTCAAAAGAGAAGGGTATAGCCCTTAATAACAGAAGGACAGGAGGTTAAAAAAGAAAAGTAATGGGGGGGGGGTGGATTTCTGATGCTTATATTACAAAAATACAGAAGGTAAATCTATGAAATAATTTTAAAACTGCCTATACTAAACAGCTTTAGATGTCTTTACAGACCACCTAAATAGTCTACAACAGCTGATCATATTTTATATCCAAGGGATCTAAAACTTCCCCTTAAGAATCTATCAATAATCATGTAAATATAAAATAACAGTATTACTTCTTAACTCATGTGGAAGTAAATACAATCCATTAAAATTAGGTCTCATTTAAAAGAGAAGTTGCAATCATAAATCTAGTATTAGAAAACCATTTTCTGAGTACAGTGACATACTAAGGAAGCATTTGCCTGTGGCCAATTATATATGAATCTCCTCAATCACAGATGTGGACACTGGGGTCCAGAGAGGTAAGTTTTGGCTTCAAAGTCACAGAATAGCTAGCTAGCTAGTGGCAGATTTGGATGGGAACCCTAACTTATCACATCTTGCAAATTCCTATTTTCTTTGCTGCAACTATTTTTAAAGAGTTTACAGAAACTATAACCAAAATAAAAAGAAGACAAACCAACTAGTATAGAGGATAATGTCCCAAATGGTCTGTCTTGTTTACCAGTCAATCTAGTCTTAAAATGATAAATACGATTTACCTTATCTTCAAGGATGTGTAAATTTACATTTTCTACTGCCTCTTTTATCATTCTCAGGACAAAAGTAGACTACGACAGCCAAAACTGACTGTTAGCTACTTGTTAGATATTACTTGTAACATGAAAGCATAACATAATACTCTGTTATGAATTGATAAATATACACGCAATATATAAACAAAATATAGCTATATTACATATAAATATAAATATAGCTAGGGGACGAGACCATACTGAAAGGACAGTGAGGCAGTAGTTTTATGAGAGGGAGTCTTAGCAAGTTTACAAGTGTAAGACAGTCCCATAAAAATTTGTAAATTAATGACTTGGAATATACTGCACCAAACACATTTATTTACAGTTTGTTTTTAATTAAATATAAATTTAAACTATGCCATATATTATATGGTCTGTACTAACAGCAAAACACTAGTATTTCCATAACTTAGTTTTCATATTTCTATACAAAGTTCTATTTTCTGCCTGGATGAGTACAGCCAATATTCAAAGTGTTAATTATCCACTATCGAATATGGAAATTTAAAATGCTTTCTATGAATTTTTAATAACCATATTCGTTTTTTTTTCTTTTTAAACAGGTTTGAGATATAATTCACACACAATTCTCCCATTTAAAATGTACAATTCAATGATTTTTTATCATAGTCACATAGTCGTGAAACCATCACCACAATCAACTTCAGGACATTTTCATATCCCTTCCAACACCCAGTTCCAGTCCCTAGCAACCTAATCTACTTTCTGTCTCTATGGATTTGCCTATTTTGGACATTTCATATAAGTGGAACCACACAATATGTGACCTTTTCTAACCAGCTTCTTTCACTTAGCATGTTTTCAAGGTTCCTCCACATTATAGCATGGATGAGTACTTCATTCCTTTTTTCCGCTGAACAGTATTTATCTTTTAAGTGATCTTTAATACTGCCTTTCAAATGTTTTTATTCCTCAATCCATCTCTTCTTTCTGGGTACATTTACACTTGTTTACATGGCCTTGATTAGAAAAAGCACAAATGAACAGTCTGATCACCAAAATAAATAATGGTCATACTAGATTACAATTCACAGAATAAAATATCCATGAATCGATACTGATATAAATTAAAAGTTGAATAAGTAAATAAATGAGGAAGAAGAGACAGCTTTTACTTATAGAATTCCAATTAATAAATGTAGAAGGAGGGAGCAGAAAATTACCATCAGGAAAACACAATAGTGCCTGTATACAAGATGCATTGGTGGACATTAAAATTAACAGGCAAAAGTATAAGGAGAAACAGGATATTTGCAGAGTTGCAGAGTATCTCCTAAATACTTATTCATTACACAGGGAAAAATAAAACTTCACAGTGTTGAAATCTGGCAGATGCCACCTTAACCATGTGACTGAGGTTAGCACAACCAGTGGGAAGATTGAGGCCCTCACAGACGCTCGGATATGATGTGCTGAGAAGGACATGACGTCACTTCTGTGGGTCTCTTGCCAAGGATGTATAATCTCCTTCTAAACATTAGGAAATAGCAAACAAACCCAAGCAGAAGGACAGTCTACAAAATATCTGATCAGTATTCTTCAAAAGTTTTAAGGTCATAAGAGACAGGGAAAGACTGAGGAATTGTCAGATTAGGGAACTCTAAGAAATAACACAACTGGATTGGATCCCGGACTAGAAAAATGACATTAGTGGAAAAACTGGTAAGATTCAAATAAAGTCTGTATTAGGAGTATTGTACAAATTTTCACTTCTGCTCTTGAGAAATATACTACAATTAGGAAAGATGTTAACATTAAAGGAATACTATTTTTGTACCTTTGAAGTCTAAAATTACTTAAAAGTAAAAAAAATTTTTAATCACAAAAAATTCTATTTCTCATTGTGCTGAAAAAAGACAAGTACAACAGACATGGAACAGATTAACTCTGTCTGCCTGGGGGCGGGGGGCATGTAAAATGTTAGAGTATCTTAAAGGAACCTGAGAGTGCAGCAATAGAGACACATTAATAAAGATACTACTCTTTTCCTTTAAAACAAAAAACTCCACATTATTTTACTTTCATGCTCCTTCAAAACTTTTACATTTTATCACTTGAAAACATATTTTGTCCCTCACTGGAGATTATGTAGAAAAAATATATTATCTCTGAATGACTTTGAGAAGCTTTATAAGAAAAGACACACACAATGGATATCCCTGTAACTCCATCAGAGCTATAGTCTGACTACTGATTATTTGTGAGTTGGGTTTTATCAAGATAAGGGGTAAATCATCACTAAATTAAAATACATTACAATATGCTTCTTTGAATAAGAGAAATAGTGATTACTTGCCAGGACTTTTCTAAAATAATCATATATAGTAAAATTATTTTGAAACCAAATAAATCTTAGTAGCCAAAATAATGATCTTTAGATGGAAGTCTCATAAAAAGGAGAAAGAGTACAAAAGTGATTAGGAAAAAGCATATTCAATAATTCAATACATAAATTCTTAATAGGAAACTAATTACATTACTTTGGCAATACAAAGAATGGTAATACTTTAAAGTTTATCATGCATTCTCACTTGAAATTTACCTGTTACGAGTCAAGAAAAGATCATTTCAGTATATATCACAATTTATTTAAAAATTTTTTTCTAATATAGAAAACTGAATGCAGAAGATGTTAGTTTGTTTAAACTGTTAAATATAAACTCCAAAATACACACAAATCAGAATTCCTCCAGGTCAAAGTAAAGCTAACAGGACAGATTTAAATTACTTTGATCTAACTATATGATTTTATATTGTAAGTAGATTAAAACTACAATGTGAAATGTTATCATCTTTGGTAAATTTATTAAACAAGCTCAGAAATGATTAGCCAGAAATGAGAGCCATGCAAAGGCTGAAAGCAGCTATTAAAATAAACCCAAGGCACCAAAATAAGCACAGATTTATAAACAGCCCAGCATGAGGTTGCCAATGATTGCTTCTAATAGTCTAAAATAAGGAAAGTGAGTAAGAGTTCACTGAAAGTTTCTGTACCTGTCTCTGTTTGTTAAACCCAGAGTCACACGGCTTTAAGGAAGGAATAAAACAGAATGAAGAACACGAGCTTAAAGTAAAACATCAAATACATATACATGATAAAAACAGGCAGCACTTTTGTCAAGCCTCTTATTCACCCATGACTCTGAACACACCACCTCTACAGCAACACAAAGAACACTCACACACACACACAGTTTAATTTCATTAACATGTGCTTGCTAATTTTAAAACTGTACTCTCAAATTTTATATTCTTTCTCTTAAAAGAATAAATCATGGGCCATACATTCAACAAGAAAACCAGCTAAATAAAATTGGCTATGAAAAGTCAAAGTATTCCTACTACATACAAGTTTAAAATTAATTTTTAAATATTCTGATAAAAAACTGCAACTATTAATTGCAGACCAATTTAATAATAAGGTTTAAATACTTGGAATTCACATGACCACTTCGTAAGATAAAATGTTATCTAGGCACACTACAGTTAATGTTCAGAAATATACTTTTCAAATTTGGGTTCTGTTTCACTGAGCTTGCGGCACGTATAGATGCACTAAAATACCATTTGAAAACAAAGGCCTTTCAGCTCAAGAAATCGTAAATGCACACTATGGGTAACTATTTTACTGATGTAGTTCTTTAAAACTAATTCAAAGCAGACACGCTGCTGCTACTAATTATTCTTCTGTACAAATCAGGTTGGTGGTAAATATTCTTAAAATAGTTAAAATAATGTATCGATAACTGACAATACTGAGTGAAAGTTAATTTACAGGGTTTTTCTTTTAACACATCATTATCTGGAGTACCTCATGGGAACCTTCTTTTCCAGTTTACATATCAGCCTTGTTATAAGTAGGTTTTTTAGAAAGTTACTATGTATATCTGTGCAGACTGGAAAAAATATCAAAAAGGAGTGCTAATGAAATTACAGCTTACTACAAGATAACCAAAACACAAAAGAAAGCTATTGTTACCAAGTGGGAAAATGTAACTCTCTCTTCAAACTACATGAGAAATAATAATTAGGTCAAAGTTGACAGATAAGGTTTAACACCACATGTAAAGGGCAATCTTTTAAAAAACACAAGTTCAAGACATGATTTTGTTATTTTTTAACTTTTAACTGTACTCCAGGATTTCAATGATATCATTACTGCAGTATCCTATTTCTTCGGTAATACCTCAATCAATTTAGTCATAGTTTATTGTTTAGGGGAAAAAAGCTTTCTTGAGCTGAAGTCTGGCACAAAGACTTTGAAGTTGGAAGTGAATATAATTTTTCACTACATTATTAAAGAAAAAATATGTTTATATTTCTCCAAATTGAAACAGATCAATAAAAATGCACTCCTAAAATGCTGTAGCAAGTGTGAGTGAACCTCCCGAGAGAAGGTACTGACTGCTAGCAGGGAGCACCCGCCCTAAGCCTGCACCTAAACGAAGCCTGAATCGTGTCCTGCCTTACCCAAGGCGTCTTTTGCTTTCTCATCCAAGTCTGCTCCTGAGCGGTGAGAGACAGCTTGATTTGGACATATGTTTGTTTGAAAATGGGTTATGAGTTCTAAACCAGTGGTGGAAATAAAAATGACCTACAGTTGAGTCCCATCTTTTTTTCACTTTTCACTTGGTCACTCCACCAACTGGATCCAGTTTCATGAAAACCAAGACCTTCATTTTTAAGACTTTTATTAATTCAGTAAATTTCAGCAATCTCTAAACAGCACACTGGAAGGAGGATACTGTTATTAACACTGCCTCTACAACTCTGAAGTTCTTTACAATTCAACATTGTGAATTTTCCTGCCTTTTCAGTGAGGTAGCTGATCTAAATGAAGCATCTAGAGGTACTGAGTAAACCCTGTGGCACAGAAGGTCAAGAAAGAATGACTTGGTAGTATTGATCATTTCCGCCTGGCAGCCCTCAAACACATCAGCTCCATGAAGGCAGGATTTCCATCAGTTTTGTGCACTGCTACATCCCACTGTAAGTGAACCAGTGGATGATCACACAGGCATCTGAAGGACTCGATGCTAAATAATTCAAGGAAAGAGTAAAGAAATGCTCTATCACTCCTTCCTTCGAAAAAAAATCCCTTTCAAGGAAACACAGTTACCACCATGAGCAGCATACCTTAAATAAAAACAGACTGAATACAACACTCATAAGAGCACCTCTTTGAAAGACCACAACAAAATGCCACAGAGGAGACCTGGCTGGAGACAGGGTCCTCCCTTCATGGTCACAGAATGACCTGAATGCCACTACTTTCTAGTGCGACCTGGGCTGAGAGAAGGTAAAGGCGCCAAGTAAACTTCTCCTGGGAAGCTTTCAAAACTGTAAAGTATTTAGAGCATTCAGATAACCTGGAAATCCTTCTAAATTCTAGGAAAACAAGCCGATTCTAGGAAATCAAACCACCTTTTGGGCCAGAGAAGAATCAACAGATAAAAGGCCGAGTTAATCTAAACTGACCGGAGTGTTTGTACATTACTCCTACCACTGAGAAGAGGTTATATAACACAAAGCAGTTTCAGTTTCTGAGTCTTTAAAGCTCTAAGTTCCAAAGGAATTTGGCCTTCGGGGTAGCAGTAATGATAATTATTAAAGATTGAAAGTATGCTAAGGCTGAGTAATCCTTAAATCAGACCTATGACGTAGGTCTGCTTTTTCCAGATGAGAAAGTTGAGTATCAGAGAGGTTAAGTAATTTCTCCAAGACAAAGAGCTAATCACCAGGACCTAGTTAACTTGAATGACCAAGTACGTGACCAAGTCATGTTTAGTATTAACAGGGGCAAAGGGGGCAGCACAGTGGTGAGGAATGCTTCCAGGTAACGGCCATGCAGATTCCAGTTCTGCACCTGGCACTCCCCTCCTGTGAGCCTCAGGTAAGTGGCACCATGCCACTGGACTAGACCATGGGTACTAGCATTCTCTGAGGATCCCCCAGAGGGAAGGCAAGTCCAAGGTGGGGGCTGGAGTTCTTTTTTTAACTGGTTTTATAAACCAGAATTCTAATTAAGATTCCACTTTTAAAAAAGACTCCTCTGCTTTGAAAGTTTGAAAAACACTAGTCCTTTCTAGCGCTAATATCCTGGGGATCACATCTTGGGCCCAATGTTAACATATTTTTTTCAGCTTTACAAGATTCGGCATATATTTTCTCTATTATAAAATCATAGTGGAAAAAACGCCAGCACAGAGGCTTATATTTTACATCTTCACCTTAGTGAAACACTTGGACATCTCTATAATTTACCTGATAAGGCCGTGGCTGGCCTTCACAAGTCACAATCATTACAGAGTTCCTTAATGTGAGAAAACCCAATTATTTTCATAAGGATCTGCTTTATAAAGGTTTATGAGAAATTCCTTGAGGTAAAAAAAGATGGGACCATCTATATTGAAAAGACCACAGAGAGCTGATTAACTCTCTATGATCTGCTTTTTTGGTGGCTTTCTTTTAATTCATTATTCTGTGTCCATATCGACAAGACAATTTGTCCAAAAATGTTTGCATAGCTCCTGACTTATCTATAAACAGCCCTTGTCATCCAGTGTTGCATACAGGGGACAGCTGAACAAGCAGAGATGAACTCAACCTGCAGTCTTCTTATCTCAGAAATCCTACAATTTTCTACTACAGGACTGGAAAGCCCACAGGAGCCATGAAGGGCTAAAAAATGTTTCTATTAACTACTTCTGTGCTGGTTCAGCTATAAAGATCCCACACAATGTCCCCATGTACCGATACTTCTCCACATTTCCACCACTGTTTTTAACAGGCTTTTCACTGTCTACTTGAACTAGTCTACTACAAAATAAATTCTACATGCTATTGTCATTGTTAATTTCTTAAAAGCAAAGAAGGCTTGGGAAGCAACTATTATTCACTAAGCAGATTACAAAACTACCTTTTAATATTAAAAGAACAGCAAACGGTAGGGTTATTTTACTAAACAAAGGCACTAATACACTCAGAGCATTTTTACTTTTTGTTACTGGGCTTGTAAACACTTCTTAAGAACTGCATTATTTCCCCTTCCCCAAAAACTCATTTTAAAATTTGCCTAATGTTCCTTCACTGGTCCCTGAAATTACAGACACCTTTTACTCACAAGTGTTTGTCCTTAAGCATGGGAATAGCTACTATTTCAGCATGCCTGTCATTAAGACCATCAAATTCTTCACAGGATCTAACTTTCATCAAAAGTTTGCTGAAGAATTTTAGCTCAGAGAATTGCACTGCATGCATGAATCTACGTATGAAAGGCTCTCTCACTAAACTAACAGTCATTCTTGCATATACTGGCAATGATCCACGGATGAAATATTCCCCCAACACCCAAACAGAATTACTGCGGCTTATTGTGGCTACCATTCGTGGATAATTGAAGTCTCTCAAACACTTCAGCTAAAATGTTAATGACTTAAAAAGAATCATCAGCCCCATAATGAAAACACCAAAATGGTTCTCTTTCTATCTCACTAATATTAACTCAAAGAAAATTAAAGTTAAAAAAACTATTGCCCATTGAAATGCATGTTTTAAGTTAAAAATTATGCATAAATTCAAGATGCAATATTTCACCAAAGTAATTCTAACTGCTATGCTACATTTCTTTAGATTAAACTGATCATGGTTACATGGGCATAACATTCTGCAAGTAAATCGACAGAACTTAAAACACAAACTGGGTTCTTAAATTCCACACTGATGGAATGAATGAAGATTTTAAGGCTCATCACATTAAATGTATTTCTTATTAAGTACAAAGCCTTGAATAATAAATATACAAAGTGACTTTCTACAAAACTTGATTTTTTTAAAGACACCCATCCTAAAGTGTTGGGGGAAAAAAAGTTTTAAGTAATTCCCTTTACATGCTGTACTAGCTCTGTTTATCTGGAAATTTTATTTTAATAAATACAGTTGACCCTTGAACAACACAGGTTTGAACTGTGTGGGTCCACTTATACGCAGATGTTTTCAATGGTAAATACAACAGTACTACGTGAGCTGCGGTTGGTTGAATGCGGTGCAGAGCCACGAATAAGGAGGAACTACTTACACAGGAGGGCTGACTATAAGTCACAGTCTCTATTTTAGTCTGTTAGGTGCCCTAACCCCTGCACTGTATAGAGATAAAGAGAAGCAGCACTGCATTAGTACTGTATTTACACTAAGTGTGGGCACCTAGATTAAGCATGAGTCACTAAGGATCCACTCTTGGTCTACACCATCTAGCTCATAACGTCTTTTTGTAGTCTCAAGGTTGATTGGGGATATTTTCAAAACTATTCTACATGTGTGGTACCAACTGCAGGCTTAAGAAAAAGAGGCAAATGTGAAAATAAAGCCCAACGTTAAGAAACAAATACCACCAACTGAACGCTCCTGATGGCTGCTGGAAAAACCCCTTCCTTACTGGATGACAAAAAACCCCATCCCATCATTGAAAAAGGGGAAAAGCGGGAGGAAATGAAGGGTAAAGTTAAACATTAGCTTTTTAATTAATCTGCAAACTATAATTATTAGTATTCAGCTACTCTATACCAGCTGCCCGTCACACTGCAGATGCAGAGTTAGTGAACTGCTGTCACCACGATTAAGACAGTCGTTACTGCTGCAGAAGCGGGAGACGCTCGCGTTCCACACCACAAGACTACTCCATTACCCTCGAGGAGCCTGTGGGTGAAGAAAGCCCCTCAGCAGCATCCTCCTTGATAACCTCCTAACAACACAAAACGAGAGTGTGGGTAAAAGGTGAAGGGGTGAGCCAAACAAGGAAGATGAATGAACATGATGTTAAAATAATACATAACACTGAAGCCTAGATGTGGTTAGAGTTTTTTCCGTCAATGATAGTATTTTTAAATTTAAGTTAACAGTGTAACTTCTATAGCTTTTGCCTCTGATTTTAAAAAATATGTTAACAGGGAATTTCTTTTTTTTAATTGTTAAACTAAGTTTATCATCAGGAACACCTAAAATTTCAGGCACAAATGTATTTTGTTTTGGATTAGTTAATAGTACATTTGAATAATTCCCTTACCCTATTTAACTTCTGCTATTCAATCAAAAGGTTCTTTCAATGTGTCCTCTAATTTCTATACCATAGGGCTAGCATAAGATAGATACAGATACCATATATGTATGTCCATTAAAAAGAAATTAGAAATTAGCAGATGTGAAGGTTTAGTTTTAAAAGTTGGATAACAAACATTATAGGCCAGCAACTCTGGAACTCATCATTCATTCCCTGAGGCTGCCAGGCATTTTCCTTCTATAGATATATACCAGAAATGAAAACAAAATACATTCTGTGTTAGTAATAGCTTATGTTTCTTAAAACTATTTATAAAATAAGTTGTGCTTTTACTACAGAAAGGAAATAAGCAAACTTCTAATGCTGACTATGTTTCTTATTAGAGTAATACTTTAATTACCCTTTTTTATACTTACTAGGCCATTGCTCTGATCTCTGGGCAAATTCGTTTTTACTGATGGACGTGAGATGAGATGTTGGGAGCCGCCAGGGTAGTACCTTGGCGTGTAAAGGTAAGGGGCAAAGAATGGCTATGGAGAAAACATGTAACAAAACAATTACCGAAATCAAAGCATAATGAGATGTATCAAATGAAACTAACCAATAAAATACAACTCTAAGTTTTTAATGCAAGTGACAAAACAAAAGAAAAAATGCCTCACTCATATTCTATAAGATATCAAACCCAAACTTAAGACAAATTTTTAAAATTTTTATATTGTTGATTTAATACAAGGTTTTTAAAAAGCAACTAAATTTTTGTACTTACAACTTATACCAGTTTCTCTTTACATTTAACATTTTTATGGGTTTACTATGTATCGGGTTCTAAGTGATTTACAAATATTAACTCACAATCTCATTTTTAAAAAAGAGCAGAATAGAATCTCAATAGAAAACTATTCTTTGCCAAAAAAAGATCTGCCTAAAGTAAGACCAAAAAATATCTGAATTATATGAGAACCTCCTAAGCATGGATTCCAGGAATATTGTTACTCTAAGTTCCTAGAGTTTACTTTATATTCTACACCCTGGAGTTTATTCTATCTCCTGAATAAGCAAGGATATATTTTAAATGGGAAATCCATTGTTTAGATGAGATCTATAACTACAGCATTTATTTGTACCCAGCTTCATCTAGACAGGAGCTATCAGCTTATATAAGCTAAAAATAAAGATTAAAACATATTAAACTTCATTTACACTGATGTAACATCTTCCCTTACCTTCTTCACTCCTGCCATTTTAAGAAAGTTGTTCTGCTTTTAACTTTCAGACTAAACACCTCAAATAACCAGAGAAAAAAATAACTAGATCTAAAAACATGAGAAATTTTTTAATGTTTTAAAAATAATAAACAATATTAAAGCATCACATCATCGTTATTCATATGAAATTAGTGAACACAGGTCTCCACCTAGATGGTATGTAACTTAAAAAAAAAAACTTCTTGGTCTCAAAACTTCAACTGTCACCTAATTATCAATTGAGCCATCTTATGTAAAATTACAGCAGATTTTAAGACTGGGAGATAAAAACCTGCATTTCACACTGCCTACCACTCAGTTAAAGTTTATAAGGATGAAATACACATAAAATGCTTTTGTTCCACCTTTTCCTCCTCATGTGAGTAAAAGAATGGAATAACATTCACAGGACCTCTATAAATGGTATACCTAATTACTTATATGGCCAACATTTCTCAAAAACTGGAAAATTTAAATTCTACATTTCCTTCTTTGCCACATTTATTCAAATTTCTCTATCTTCCTAGCTTATATGAAATTTATTTAGGCATCAGGTTGGCTTCTGTGAACACTAGCCCCTATGTTTTCTCAAATTAGACGAAAGAAGGAGACAACAAAAATAAAGAAACTGCAAGGGATCTTAGAGTCCAGTTCCAGAGAGCAGAACACTGGGGTTGATACTCCGTTTTCCTATAGGGAATACCAGTGTTTAAGACCATTAAAACGAGGACAGTGTGGACCTACTAAACTTGTTAGGGTCTGAAACCTGCTGATAATTAATTGTGCTCTCATCTTTTGAAGTAGAAAATTATCATACTTATACTAAGCAAATAACTGAACATGACTGACGATAACCTGAAATAAAACTCTGGAAATGGGCTACAGTGCTGTTACTCGGCACCAGCACCCGAGTCCTACAAGCAGTACTTCCCACTATCATCTTACATCTAGAAGCGATAACACATGTTAAATGCAGGTTTACTGAACTACTATAAAAATTATCGTTTTAAATGCCAATATAATTATACAAGATATAACAAGTGGAATATTTGTTTATAAACACATAGAAAAACAGATCCCTCTGAAGCACAGGATAGTCACTGCTGGCCCCCTAGAGCTCACTTTCTCATCAAGATAATAAATAAAAGCAAAAAGTATCTCTAATAGTCAGACTTGATTGAGATCTAGAACCTGTTAAAACTCAAAATTCTTCTAATTAAAAAAAAAAATCACATTACATTCAAACTTAACACCTTTTGTCTTTAAAGCTAAAGTACAGTTTCAAAAAATAACAGACTCAATTAGCAGAAACTTGCTAATACTTCCCTGGAAGACATTCTTAAAATTTAAGATTCCTAGCACTTGCTTACCCTATTGTAGAAAGGATGCTGGGGCCCTGTCATACCACTGTAATAGCTGCTGTGAGGCTGTGGTGACACAACCCCGCCTCCAAATGGTCCATTGAAGGAGGTGGAAGAAGAGCAGACGGATGCAGGCTGACTGTAGCCTGACGGGGGTCTCGGGGGAGCTTCATGCAGAGGTAGTGGGGGATACCCAAGTCCTCCGATATTAATCTGGTCTCTTGCAGCACGAACATCTAAAAGATTAAACAATATCCCAGACGGCAAAAGAAAACAGAACATTAGCAATTAGTCCAATTACCACTTCCTCCTTTAGTTACCAGATAGAAACATGATTTTATCACTCTCGCCAGGCGTTCCAACTGGGTTACAGAAGTAGACAGGAAATTTTGAATATCCATAGACATTCTAGTAAGAGAAACTCAACTACTTTGCATAAAAGGTTGTTTTCACCATTTGAAAAGTCACCAACATCTGGATTCTTCTCTTCAGTTACCAGAACTATATATTTTTTTTCCTGACTTTTCAAGGTATTTGTGCTAGTCTAACAATTTTTATGACTCATATAGTTTTGCTAATTATTAATAATTCACACTTGTGTAGTAAATAGAATGTTAGCTAAGATGGTGGGTTTGCAAACTCTATGACTCATCCACCTCTGACCAACAACGATAAGCAACTCCATAGTCACAAAAGACACCTCTGACAACGGCCTTATACCAGGTATCTAAGGGGTATAAGGCTCTCTTCTCAGAATTCCTGGAAAATGCACAGGTGGGTCTAGAGCACTGTTATCACACAAAAGACAGTAAGACAGTATGTTTCAGCAAAGGTTTTGTGTGTGTTCATGTGCACAAAGTGGTGCCTCAAGAGCAATGTAAATTATTCCAAAATCATCATGTCACTGCCCTCAAGTTCTAGAAGTTCTACAAGTTAAAATTTTAAAAGTAAGATAAATTTTCTTATTCCTCTAGATAGAGATCCCTATTAAAGACAGACGACTGGTGACAGAAAAATTACAATGGGCTGACATCTTAAAGTAGTTGACGATAGGTTAAAAGGAATCTGACTCCAAAGAAGGTTCAGGTGTGTAGCCTGGGAAACATAACACGGTCAATTTAACAAACAGCATTTTCGTAGCATTCCCAAAGGATGTCAGTACTGCCAAGCCTCATTTTCATTAATTCTCCTGTGGAGTGCTTGGTTCAATATTTCTTGGTTTTTCACAGAGCTGAAGAAACTTATACAGCTAAGTGAGAAGCAGGAAACTTTTTTAGTACTTCAGAGAGGAAAAATTAAATTCACTACTAACACCCACCTGCAATAATTTCCCTCAGTTTGGGGTCTAGATTTACAGTGCATGGCAAAAAGGTTTTCACATCACGAGCCACAAGAACTGGGGTCCTTGAAGACAAAAACACTTCAAAATTTCTTATATCTCCATCTATTTCAAGCAGTGGCTCGACATCTTTAGTTGTTGGAATATTCTTTGATATTCTTCAAATAAGAAACAAATGAAAATGGTCATTAATATCACTATTAGATAGGCAAATGCTGCATGTAACTTAAAATTCGTTATTTAGGAAAATAACGTTACACACCTTGCTCTCACAACTTTTTTAAAGAAAAGAAAAAGAACAAAATTAGTGGTATAGTTACAAAATTACTAAGGTGACAAGTGTGAGGTCAGAATTATACTGCCCTAACCAAAGGCAGGATTTGGGCTGAGAAAAGAGAAAGGGAAGTAACATATTTCCAGGTATGTCACATGTCAATCATTACCTCTCAGTGACGATTAAATGAGTTACCATTTTACACATGTGAACAGTAGCCTCAGACAAATTAAACAGCCTGCATGAGTCACACGACTAAGAAAGAGAATCTGACTGGCTCTAAAATCCATGTTTATTATAAAATACCATGGTTCTTGCCTTTGCAAAGAATAGAAAAAATGAAGAATAATTTCTAAATAAATTACACAAACTAGAAAAAAAACACAGATTTTTTCCTTTTTTAAAAAAGGTTTTATTTTCTATTATAAAAGTAATCTAAGCTTACTCTATAAGCATATATATAAGACAAAGAAATACAGAAAAACAGAAGGGGAAAAAAAAACACAATTTTACCAAGCAGACACAATAACTACCAATACAGTGTCACTTAGACTATTTTTCATTATGCATAACTTTTTACATAGTTGAATTTATATATGTAAATAATTTTGTATCAGGCAGAGGTCTTAAATGTTGAAACAAGCGACATTTATTAAAAAAATACTTAGTAAACACTCATGTTGAACTGTATGAAATTGACATTTTTGTGTGTGCTTAGAAACTTTTTTTAAATATATCTTTATTGGAGTATAATTGCTTCACAATGTTGTTAGTTTCTGCTGTACAACAATCAGCTATATGTATACACATATCCCCATATCCCCTCCCTCTTGAGCCTCCCTCCTACCCTCCCTATTCCCACCCCTCTAGGTTGTCACAAAGCAAGGAGCTGATCTCCCTGTGTTATGCAGCAGCTTCCCACTAGCTATCTATTTTGCATTTGGTAGTGTATATGTGTCAATGCTACTCTCTCACTACGTCCCAGCCTCCCATTCCCCCACTGCATCCTCAAGTCCATTCTCTATGCCTGCGTCTCTATTCCTGCCCTGCCACTAGGTTCATCAGTACCATTTTTCTAGATTCCATATATATACACTAGCATATTTGTTTTCCTCTTTCTGACTTACTTCACTCTGTATGACAGTCTCTAGGTCCATCCACCTCATTACAAATAACTCAATTTCATTCCTTTTTATGGCTGAGTAATATTCCATTGTATATATGTGCCACATCTTCTTTATCCATTCATCTGTCGATGGACAGGTTGCTTCCATGTCCTGGCTATTGTAAATAGTGCTGCAATGAACACTGTGGTACATGTATCTTTTTGAATTATAGTTTTCTCAGGGTATATGCCCAGTAGTGGGATTGCCGGGTCATATGGTAGCTCTGTTTTTATTTTATTTATTTTTATTTATTTATTTATTTACTGGCTGCACTGGGTCTTTGTTACTGTGCACGGGCTTTCTCTAGTTGTGGCAAGCAGGGGCTACTCTTCGCTGCAGCACGCGGGCTTCTCACTGTGGTGGCGTCTCTTGTTGTGGAGCACGAGGGCTTCAGTAGTTTTGGCACACGGGCTCAATAGTCGTGGGCTCGCGGGCTCTAGAGCGCAGGCTCAGTAGTTGTGGTGCATGTGCTTATTAGTTGCTCCACTGCACGTGGGATCTTCCCGGATCACAGATCGAACCCATGTCCCCTGCACTGGCAGGCGGATTCTCAACCACGGCGCCATCAGGGAAGCCCAGTTCCGTTTTTAAAAACTGCCATTTTTATAGGTCAAAACAGTCAAATATTAACAATTCCAGAGGGTTCAACCTACTACATGCCAGGCCATGTGCCAATCTGAGGCAGTGAGTACAAATACATCACAGAGAGATAAAGGAATAAAAAATATGAAGGAGCTTAAAAGACAAGGAGGTAGATGACAAATCTGGATATAACCCAAAAGTCTACTAACAATGAAGAAATAAATAACTTCTGGTATATATCCATATAATGGAATACAACTTAGCAATAAAAAGGAATGGACCTTATTTATATATGCAACATGGATAAATCTCATAGTAAATTATGCTGAGTGAAAGAATAGAGCAAATAAAGAACACATAGTTGTATTTTTTTCATTTATATGAACTAGAAAATGTAAACCAATCTATAGTGACAGAAAACGCATAAAGGTTCCCTGTGAAATCAGGGATGCGGGGGAGAAAAATGACAGGGAGAGACTTCAAAGGAATAGGAGACTTCTGGAAGTGGTATGTCTGCTCTCCTGATGGTGATGATTTGGTGTGTGGGGTGTGTGTGTGTGTGTGTATACACACACACTTCAGGAATTGTACAATTTAAATATGGCAGTTTATTATATGTCAATATCTCATAAAACTGTCTTAAAATCACCGTAAATTTGCAGACATCTTCAAAACACTCAATTCCCAATTAGTCAAGAATATTAACTGTAAGATTATACTGAGTCTAGTTTCAGAGAAGCAGAAGATTTTCATGTCCTTCAAAAAAGTGAAATGGGATCTTACTCTAATACGAGTTATGTTATTTCTCTGGGACTAGCACTTTACTACTCGGGCCCACTACTTGGCTAGCAGTCAGTTATCAAAAGCCGTCTACGGGGAAATTCAGAGAACAAAATTAGCAAGCAAGGAAAGAATACGGTGCTGGTGAGAAAATAAGCATAGCAACTTTGTTTTAATGAATTTCAGGAAGTCCTTCTTACGGACTCACGCATACATACACAAAACAGAAAAGCCCTCTGAAATGGGATTATTTCTTAATAAATTAAACTGGCTTTCAAACTGATTATTAAGTATATTTAAAGTGAAATGGAAAACCTGAAGAGTGGTTTCACAGAATCATCAGCAGAAGTGGCCAAAATATCAGAGCTTAAACAGTTAAAAAGGTAGTTCATCTATTTCAGGAGTTTAACATAAAATACTAAGAAAAGAAGCTAGAAAGATTTAGATAAAAACACACAGCTGACAAGTCACATGAAACAAATTAACTGAATTTTAATGCCAGCTCTGCTTAAGCTTGAATGTGAACAGTGTTCTCAACACGACGAACAATACTGCTGTTCACAAGCCAGCAGTCTACTGCTGGTTTCCAGATTGAAGTCTCTATTCTAACCTTTAGAGCTCAATACATTAAACTCTTCCACTGAAAGAGATATTTATGTAAATGATAATCTTTTGGCAGTAGGCCACCAATATCATATGTGCCTTTATTTTTTAGATATTTTTCCAAAGGTTAGTATTTAAAGAATTTAAGTAACTTCACTTTTCAATTAAGAGTGAATTTAAATTTCCAGTATTATGAATCATGTGAATTAAAGTTGCCAGCAGTTAAATGGCCCACAGAAAGCATTATAACACCTCAGGCATCAATGATCTCCCAGTAAGTTTAAATGCAATTTCTTTCTATGCTACCAATCTAGTAGTACTTGTTAATGCCAACCTCAATGTAAGTTAAAAGCATTTTGATTATAAATGACAGTGGTTTATAGAAAGTCCATATTAATTCCTTGGCAGAAATTATATAAGCCATTCATTTCACTTCCATTCAAAATAAGGTTTTAAATTACATAGAAAAAATGCTATTTTAAATCAAAATATAAAAAGGTTCTAAGAGCATAATTTATGAAGAAGGCATTATTTACCATACTTTGTCTAAAAGTAGCTGCCTAATAATGTCATTATTTAATCACAAGAGGTTAAAAATTAAGATAAGTTTTCTTTAAAAATTTAAAAAGGGAAAACTCTTTAACTGCCTCAGAATTTTATTACTTTGAAACAATTCAACTTGCAGTAGACTCTCAAATACTTTCTATCAGTGAGTGCCCATTTGTTAAAGACTCTCTATGCACAGAGCACTTTGGAGATTCTGGAAGACAGATGGAACACACAGACGGAAAGCAGCCTCTCAGCACTGTAGCCAAAGAGTCAGAAACAAAAGACAAAATGAAATCCATTGTTAAGTCCATTACTATCTGCGGACAAAAACCCCGGACAACTTGAGAGCTAACCACACTCTTCCCTTCCGTCTTAATCAGGTTAATTCCTACTCATCCTTTGTCTCTCAGCTCAGCCCCTCCTCTTCAGAGAAGTCCTCTGTGAAACCACACTGCATTCCTCTATTACAAACCCTCATAGCACGTATGCTTTTGCATACACATATCACAATTAGAATGTTGTATTATTCATTAGTGGAATTATTTTATTGTCTATGTCCCCCACTAGGCGGTAAATTCCATTAAAGTTAAGAACAAGTTTGGTTTTGTTCACCACTGTACCTCCAGGGCTTAGCGAAGAATGCTGTCATATCACTTTTGCTTAATAAATATTTGTAGAGTGAATATGCTACACAAAAAAGTATTATCCCCGAACAACTCTATTCTTTTAAAATAATTTTCACTTAATTATCCCTGATGATACTGAAAAAAACCTTGTGCTTGGGAAAGAGGACATTGATCCACTTCCGTTACTTTTTGTACACGGTGTGAAATACGAGTCCAGCTTCATTCTATTGCATGTGGAAATCTAGTTGTTCCAGGGCTTCCTAGGTGGCGCAGTGGGTAAGAATCTGCCTGCCAATGCAGGGGACACAGGTTCGATCCCTGCCCCGGGAAGATGCCACATGCCGTGGAGCAACTAAGCCTGTGCGCCATAACTATTGAACCTGCGCTTTAGAGCCCGTGAGCCACACCTATTGAGCCCATGTGCCCAACTACTGAAGCCCAACTACTGAAGCCCAACTACTGGGCCTAGAGCCCGTGCTCTGCAGCAGGAGAGGCCACCGCAATGAGAAGCCTGCGCACCACAATGAAGGGTAGCCCCCGTTCGCCACAACTAGAGAAAGCTCACGTGCAGCAACAAAGACCCAACACAGCCAATTAAAAAATTAATTAATTAATTAAAAAATAAATAAATAAATAAAAATCTAGTTCTTCCTGCACCATTTCTTGCAGAGGCTATTCTTTCCCCCACTGAATGGACTTGGCACCCTTATTAAAGCTTAACTGGCCATAGATGTATGGGTTTATTTCTGGACTCTCAATTCTATTCCACTGGTTTATATGTCTGTCCTCACACCAGTGCCACAGTGTTTTGATTATTACAGCTTTGTAGTAAGTTTTAAAATTAAGAAAGAGTTCTCCAACTTTATTCTTTTTCAAGACTGTTTTGGCTATTTGGGGTCCCTTGCAATTTCATATGAATTTGAGGATCAGTTTTCTGTTTCTGCAAAAAAAGGCTACTGGGATTCTGAAAAGGACTGCACTGAATCTGTAGATCACTCTGGGTAATACTGACAATATTTAGTCTTCCTACCCATGAACAAGGGATGTCTTTCCATTATTTATAACTTATTTAATTTACCAACATTTTGTAGTTTTCAGTGTACAAGCCTTTACCTCATTGGTTAAAGTTACTCCTGTATACTTTATTCTTTTAGGTATTATAGAAAATAGAATTGCTTTCTTAATTTCCTTTCAGATTGTTCATTGCAGGTGTATAGAAAATCTACTGATTTTTGTGTTGATTTGTACCCTGAAAGGTTGCTGACTTTATCAGCTCTAGCAGTTTTGTGAAATTCTTTGGGATTTTCACCATCATGTCATTTGCAATTGGAGACAGTTTTACTTCCTCATTTCCCAATGGATGCACTTATTTCTATTTCTCATCTGTGCTGGCTAGAACTTCCAGTATACTGTTGAACAGCAGTGGTGAAAGCAGGTGACTTCGTTAACTCTGCTATAACAGAACTGGTGGCTTAAACAACATTTATTTCTCACAGCTCTTGGAGTCTGGAAGTCTGAGATCAGGGTGCCAGCAAGGTTGGTTCTGATGAGAATCCTCTCTCTGATGTGCAGCTAGCTCTCTGATTCTTTTTATAAAGACACCAATCCCATCAAAAGGACTCGACCCTCCCTCATGACCTCACCTAAACCTACTTAGCTCCGGAACCTCTGAGTACCATCACATTGTGGGGGTAGGGTTTCAACATATGAATTTTGCAGGGGACACATTCAGCCCATAGCATTAGGCACCCTTATCTTGTTCCTGTCTTTAGGGGGAAAACTTGCAATCTTTCACCATCAAGAATGTTAGCAGTAGGTTTAAATTCCTTTCTACTCCTAGTTTTCTGACTGTTTTTATGACGAAAGGGTGTTGCATTTTGTCAGATTCCTTTTGTGTATTCATTGAGTATTCTGCAATCCTTTTCATTTTTGTAAGATGGTTGGTAACATCCACATTTTCTGATTTGAGTTAATTCTGTCTTCTCTTTTTTTCCTGTTAATCTAGTGAAAAGTTTGTCAATTTTGTTGATCTTTGCAAAGAACTTTTGGTTTCAATTCTCATTACTCTTATTTTATTCTCTATTTCCACTCTAATCATTATTTCCTTCCTTTTGCTAGCTTTGAAATTTTTAAAATTTGCTCTTTTTCTAGGTTCTCAAGGTATAAAGTTAGGCTATTAATATAAGGTTTTTCTCTTTTTTAAATGTAAGTATTTATAGCTATAAATTTTCCTGAGTGCTGCCTTTTCTGCATCCCGTAAGTTTTAATCACCCCTAAAATTCTTATAAAAAGTACCTTGAGGGAATTCCCTGGCGGTCCAGTGGTTAAGACTGCGTATTCACTGCTTAGAGCATGGGTTCAATCCCTGGTTGGGGGAACTAAGATCCCACAAGTTGTGCAGCGAAGCCAAAAAATAAAAAGTACCTTGAAAATGATTCATGAGTCACGTTTCCTATTATGTTGGAGAGAACTTTAGCCTAGGGGGTCAGAAAAATAGACACTTTCCTTGCTATAGCTAAAGTAACAAAAGTAACAAAATAATTAAAAGCTAAAACTGTCCATATGCAGAAGGTTGTGCTGAGCACAAAGCAACACTCAATGGAGCAAAGAACTTGTTACAGAGAAAACAAAGAGGCATCTCCATGTGGTGGTCAGAGCTGGTTATCGAGACAACAGTACACACGGTGTCAGGTGTGTTCACTCTTTAAAGTCACAAAAGTAATGCTGCATTTTATAGGCATCCTATTCAGTAACCACACTAGGAAACAACAAAGCACTTGTACATGCAGCACACTGGATACAGAATCATGACCTTCAGGCTTGTTCGTTAGTTTCTGATTTCTAGCACTTAATGTGTTTGACTTACCTGTTCAAGGATGATCTGATTAGGGTTAACTACTGTGAACCATAAAAATACTTTTCTAGGTTGCCACAGGAATCATTGGCAGAGCTAAACAATATTATTCTTTCACATACTAGAAGACCTTACTCTACATTTAAAAAAAAAAATTATTTCCCATTGAGGGTGTACACTTCCAAGATGATCTTATTTGGCCAAAGCATTAGGGCCCATGATAACTTTTTTTTATACTAATGGAGGAAACACGTAGGCCTGTAATTGAATGGATAAAAAAGTGTTCCATATGCAAACTCAGTAGACTACTATTAGACACACAATTTGCATATCTGCAGCTGGGCTTCAGCTGAGCTTCACTGGGGCAGCACAAGATGTGGCTCTGGTGGCAGAAGTAACAGGAGGAAATTTTTATGACCACAAAAATCTCATTCTTGTTAAAAAACAAAAAAGGACTGAATCATTTTGACACAAAGGCATTTACATTCAAAGAGAAATGAGGTTGTTCAATTGACTAGGAAACAAATGTAGTATAATCAAAGTGTGAGGGGGAAAAGATCCCCCTTTGAAGCTGTTATATAAACTTACTACATATTTACATATTAGATGCTTCCCATTAAATGTAGTTTTAATAAAGGCAGTGATTTCTAGGAATACAATGCCTTCATGAAATGCAACTTGGCTGCATTCTGAAACAAAAAGCAGAGTGTTTACTGCAATGACTTTCCAGACTTGATGATCCTGGATTCCTTAGAATAAGGCTACAATGTTTGACAATTAAAATTAAAAGCAATGAGACTTTTTTAAGGCATAAAAATGTACTCAGAGGCTGGGTCACTTGTTAACTGTGTGTGATCTGGGACAAGTCATTTAAATCTCTACACCCCAGCTTACTTCAAAGGGGCTGAGGTAGATTTCTAAGATCCTATCTACTGCCCTCTAGATGCTTCCCATGACCCTGCCATGTGGGGAGATGCTCTTTCTCTCAAAGTGATGAAGGAAAGCACTAGCCTACCCAGAGATGTCCCCTCCGTGTCCAAGCTCCCTTGATCTGTGGTGTAAAAATGAGACACTTAAGCATAACTTTACTGGCTGTAAGGTTATAATTTTGGTAGCTACAGGGATAAGAAAGGATCAACACAGAAGGTAAAACATGAAAGCCCAAAGAAGTAACTAAGTAACTAAGAAAGTATCTGCTTAGGCTCAACTACAATACTGATAAAGCACTGCCTTCATTCACGTGTATTACGTAAAATGTTCTAAGTAAGGTATCCCTTTCTTATATAAAATCTAATAGAAAAGATATTTAAATGTTATAAAGAATTGAAAGGAAAATTTTTAAAAAAACCAATATTTGTTGAATACCTACTGCTTGCCATTCTCTGAGCCAGATGTTTTATCTAGTTTATCTAACTTCCCTACATTCCAAGAGGTGTTATTTCAGTTTTTAAAATGAAGATCCTGAGGCTCAGAGAGGTTAAGCAACTGGCCTGATATGGCCTGGCTGTGAGAGGCAGAGCTGCAGCCTGTGTCTGCCAGAGTCCAACCCTGTACTCTGCTCCCGGTACTGGTTCAAACCGAGTGCCACAGACACGGCTCACGATCCTTAAATTAATGATTTACGTGTTTTTAATTGCTTAAAATTGTAATAAAATAGAATGCTGTTACACATTAAATTTTAATACACTGAAGAAGACCAACCTGTGTTAGCAGGTTATCCTGGTTTTTTGTTTCAGTTTTTGCAGACTTTTAAATAAAGTTTCTCCTCCATCTTCTGGTATATATTTAAATTCCTTCACTGCTTTAAAATCCAGACCATCACTTTTCTGTTCACAAAATTATGCAAGCAAGTACACTACTCCACCCTGCTTGTCTGAGCGCAGAGTGCAAAAGCCAGTTGAAAATCTCGATAATTCATGACATGACCCAGGTAACAGGACCTAGTCAGAGAAGTAGCACCCAACACTTCAACTATTATAAAAAATATATATACTATAAACTGTAAGATTATATTAGTGATTCACCTAAGAACAAAATTCCCAATTAAACTTTCAAGTTCCTGTATCAGACTCATTGAAAATATCCTGCCATTACAAAGCAAGTTTAAAAATTGGTAACATTTGCTCCACTAATGATTTAGAATTCTCTTGATATTACATTACCAAAACTAAGTGCAAATAGATGTTTAAACCAATCTAGAACTGCAACAATCATCCACACATTTCAATTTTAATATTCTTCAGAACAGCACATTTTCCTAACTGAATTTATCAGGAAATGTTATAGTTTGAATCAATTAATTTATATTCATTCTGCTGTATTTACTGGGATTCTGCCTAAGATTGAATTCAATAAAAGGTTTTCCACTAGGAAGGAAAAGCCTGAAAAACCATGAACTATAGCATGATGCCTACCCTGTTACTCCCATGCGAGTGATCAGATGGTAGCAATTCAGATGACAAAACAGTAACTTCAAGCTAAAGTAACAGAGAAAACTCCAGTGAAGAGGTTAAGAGAAGCAAAACATTTTACAACAGACTCAATATGGAAATAGTATCTTTCATAAAATTTATATGATGATGTGATTTTTTTTTTTTTTTTTTTGTTGGCACACGGGCTTAGTTGCTCCGTGGCATGTGGGATCTTCCTGGAGCTGGGATCGAACCCGTGACCTCTGCATTGGCAGGCGGATTCTTAACCACTGCGCCACCTAGGAAGCCCCTGATGTGATATTTTAAAATATTCTGACAGAAGCAAGTAAGATCCAATTTTCATAGCTGTTTGAGGAACACTAATAACACCGTGAGGTGCTAGCAAGCAATAAGAGATGTTCATGTTATTGCTGCCTTTAAGAAATCTTAAAAAGTATTACTAATCATATACAGGAAGCAAACGTTTTGCAATAAAATCCTGAATCACAAGCAGAAAATGGAGGCTCTGAACTCAAAGTCTGCCTACAAATATGCCTAAGATTAAAGAAAAACTTTTATTATAATCTCAAAAGTTTAAAGTTTAATCAGCATGAACCCAAGATCTACAATGTTTAGGATTTAGTACTTTAATATACAAACATATATTTGTAAGCAGATCAATTTAAACCACTCATCGTTCTTCATATCTATCCTTTTCCCAATAAACAATAAAAATCCTACCATACAAGCAGATAACCATTCATTTGTTTACGATCATGAGTCTCAGTCCTTACAAATGTCCTGTGACGCCACTCTTTACATAATGGGAATGAAAGTTCAACTTTAGAGTTTAAAGTATTCATTAAACACACTTTTTCTTGTTTTTCTGCCATGGAAAAGGGAAAGCAAAATGCATTCGCTCTTATTTCTTGGCCATCCATGCTAACAATGTTTCTGGTGAAATACTCCCCCCTCGTGGACTTTTTGGACATTGCAAACAGGGGCCCCATGCCTCATCGTTTTACAGCAGCATCTCACCATTATGTTAGCATTTCAATTAGCTGGCACTTTTATTATACGTTACTTTTGTTTATTCTCATATTCTGAAGAGTCTTAAAAGTATTTTGATTTGAAATTCTGAAATCACAAACCTCTGCTGAAAAAATATTTTCAGGAAAAAATTGATCTCTAATGGTATATTTAATTTTTTGACAAATTTAAATCCTTCAATAATCATATTTGTTTTCTTATGTTTTTTATGCATTAAAAAAACATGTTTTTTTTAATGCATAATATTCTTACTTTGCTATAAAATAAACTATAAACCTGCACAGGTAATGATATTTTTTTACATATTAAAACATATTTTAGAAAAACTGATTTTTTTAATATAATACTGTTTTCAAATAGCCTTAGTTAACATATTTCAGTTTTTCATGTTACAGCTAGAAACACACAACTCTGAAACATTTAAAATTCCTTCTTTGTTCCATATTAGCATAAAATACTGAAAACAGCATTATGAGTTTAAATGAGAAAATATTTTAAAAACCAATTTTATCCTATTGAAAGCAAAAGAAAAGCTACTGAAAAAGCTACCAAGAAAAAAATTATACCACTTAGTGTACATAAAAATCGTATAAAAGCTAAAACACACAGATGTACCAGCTGTTTAAGTGCTAAGTATCACAACGGATTTTTTTTAAGTTTTCCATACAAACCCTACTGCAGTTAGTAGTCACAAACAGAACTAAGTAAAAGCACTGATTTGGGGTTTTACATAAGTTGGTAAGAAGTTTGTGTTTTTTAACGGAGAAGATAAATTCCATCGTCTAAAAAAATGTCTATCTGCTATAACATTCCCACTGATGCACAGTGGATGATTCTAAGTATTCATTTGAAAATGAATAAATTATATACGGAAAGAAAAGTAAAATTAGCCTCGTTCTGCATCTCTAATATCTCAGACCCACTGTCTAGCTCTGTAGTCACAGACAGCCTCCTGGCTTCCAGAAACAGGCCTGGGGAAGCTCCAGCAGCTACAGCTGTGTGATCTTAGGTAACTCCCACGCTTTGCCTCCCAGAGTTATGAGTATTAAATGAAATAATCTAGGTAAATCCAATGTGTGGCATATATTGAGGGCTGAAGTAATACTAGCTAGTGCTTTTATTAGCATGTGCCCAGCACGTAATAAACTATAATTATTTATTTAATGAATGAACACAATCAAAATGTTTAGCACAACAAAAACAGAGTCCAGCTAAGTCAAAGCACCTTTTTAAGCAATACTGAAAGAGCCTGTATATAAACACTGAAGTGGGGGGGAACCTGTCTAAAAGTGTGCCGATGTGAAGCAACTCCAAATTGCAGCATTCATAAAATGATTACGAATGTAAGAAACCTTAGAAATGCAGCTGAACTCACCGTTATAGGGAAATGCCTATGAAAACACTGCTTTGATTTTACCACCACCCGACAAAAGGCAAAACCTTCTAGGTGTTGGCTGAAATATGTAATCACCATTCAATCTTTGTGTACTGAGAACTTTCTATGTGCCTTACCCAGGGGTCTACTGGTATTAATGACAAAGGAAAATGTTAACCCATGTTTAGAACCAAAGAAGGATGCGTCTGTATGGACAGTATTCTTTTCAAGATAAAATGTGGTTTCTCATTTACCACCTCTCCCCAATCCATGCTTTCTTCAATGCAAATGTCATCATCATATTTCTTTATTCTTTCAAGAATAGCCACTACTGCCTACTCTATGCCAAGAATGTCTAGAAACACGGCATTCAGCAAGGTTTAAGGAAGTTACATTTCATGGAGTTAATAGTCTAGTTCAGGAAACAGATATTAAAGAAATAGCACTGTAAACATTTATAAAAGGTAACTATGGTAAGTATTATGAAGTCTATAATCAACACATCTAATGAAATCTTGGAGACTGGGATATGCCTGGTTACAAAAGGCTTCCTGAGGTAGTGACATTTAAGGTGAGACCAGAATAAGGTGGGAGAGGGGAAGATGGGCCAGAGAGAAATACAGGTGGAAAGGTACAAGGCAAGAGGAGGAAGGCATGAGACGGGGCTGGAAAGCCACGCGAAGATGGTTCAGAGCTCCAGATAAACATGACTTCTGTATTTAGAATGTTGACCAACTATTTCTCATGATCCTTAGAACCCAACTTGATCTGCAGTGACCATCGTTTCCATCTCACACTACCCATACATCAAATTCAATATTACTCTACAAGCAAGCAGAGTTGCTCTGTACACCTATCCGTTTTTGATGCTATGGGAACCACCTTTCACTCACTCTCAAGCAGGGGTTTAAATGTGGGGGAGCAGGGGCAGGACATGCAGTTGGCAAGTCCAAAGGAAAAAGGGCAACTGAAAAAAATGATCCAAAAAGTAGACTTATAAATCCATTGTTTTATTAGAAAATAAAGAACAAAATGATCTTAAGAAACACGAACCTATTACAACAGGAGAGACATGCCGGGAAGTCATGTAAGTTCTTGCAGATGTCTGGAGTAACTAAGGAGTTTCCCATCAGGACGCTGCAACGAGACCACAGATGTCGCTATCCCCTCCTCAGCCTTCCACATTCACCGGGTGCCACCATGAACCATTCTCTACCCCTCATTTCGTCTTTACTGTGTGATGGCCACCTACTTTCTCCACAACTTTTCATTTACACTAATTTTTCTACCCAGTTTCACTGTTCACTTCTTCCCAGCACAGGATTCTGAAATCACACTCCCTTAGGCCAACAGGAATCCCTAACACTGTTCCAAGTTACACTGATATGATATCATAGGTCCCTTAGAGCATTCAAGGTATGTGTGCAATTTTTTCAGGACCCTGCAGTGGATCCCCGTTTTACTCAGGGTAAAAACCGAAGTCCTCAAAATGGTCCTCCTAAAGCTCTCTGTGACCCACACCCCCGACCTCATCTCCCCCCAACAGAATTCCCTCTAGCGAGACAAGATCCCTTGTTGTTGCTGTTCCCCAAACATCCCAGGCACTCTCCGGCCTTAGGCCCTTCGTCCAAACTGTTCCCTCTGCCTGAAAACACTTCCCTAGATCCCTCCTTGGCTAATTCGCTCCCCTCCTTCAAGCCTTTGCTCAGCACTTCCCTCCTCCACGAGGCCTGACCTGAGCCTCTTGAGCAGTGTGGACCCTGTACCACTCCTCCTCTCCCTAACTCTGCTCTGCTTCTTAATTTTTTCCATAGCACTTGTCACATTTCAACATGCTGTAGGGTATGTATTACAGAGACTGTCTGTCACCACACGTCCCTGCTAGAGTGATAAGCTCCTCAGCGTAGGGATCTGTGTCTGCTTTGGTCAAGGACACATCCACACTCCTACAGTGGCGCCTGGTCCACAATGGGGGCTCAATAACCATATCCTGAATAAATGAACGAATTCTAAGCTCTCTCCCATTAATTTCTCTCACACCTTTGGATGTTTCTATGAGTCTGGTAGCAACAATAAAGAAGTAGCAAAATACACAGATAAACTCAAAAACCAGTCAAACATGTCTAGTTTTCATGTTTCATTTTTTTTTTCTCCAAACAACAAAAGTAGGCATGATTTGCAGGTGTATCGAAATAAACTAAAAAATTCTGCCCTTCACCTTTATTTACCTTTAGGAACCTGAATTTTCCAATTAATTTCCACATAGACAATGAATAAAAATAAACACCAATGAAGACCCAATGAAGCCAAAAATAAAATAAATTTAAAAAATAAAAATAAATTTAAGAAAATAACACACAATCAGAAATGCATGTTTAACTGTCAACATTACACCTGTTTACGGCATCTTTGTTCATGGTTTGAAGACTCAATCTTCACATTAAACCTGGCAAATATACTGTTATTTATTTTATCCAGTTAAAATGTGATTTCTGTTTTAGACTATATTTTCTTTTTTTCAACACAAACCGGCTTAGTTTCCTTTCCTATATGGAGAATTACTTCATGATTTTGTAAAGAATTCAATCAAGTTTTCTTTTAAAAAGATAAAGATATTGATAAAGTATTGAACCCCTGAATACAGTATTTACATTATATATACATTAAGGGCAAGAGTGTTCTGGGGGGAAAAATGCACATAATAATTATACACAGGAAGTAATTTAATAATGGCTGAATGATGACAATACCAACACCTACAGAGAAGTCATATCATATCAAGAAGATAGAATTCCATTAAGATTCTCAACTATGTATTAACAAACACTAAAAGAGCACACATGAAACAGTACTGGGAGTAAGTATTTATAGTATCTCAAAACCTAAATTAAGAAAAAAATCATCAGTACAAAGAATGTACTTCGTCCTACAAAGGAGATAAGACAATTTCTTTGCACATCTAAACTAACTAGTGTCCGATTTTTTACGCTATTCAGAATAAATTCATGACTGAAGTCCACACGCAGAAGAAACAAGCCTGTGCATAATCTGGGCCACGTGAGGGGTGCCAGTCATGACCCCGACTTGAAGGAAAGAGGAAGGCAGTTAGTGAGAGCCAAGAGAGGCCTGAGATAACTAGATGTGATTAAACTAAGCTTATGAAAAGCTCTGGCTGAATATCAGGAAGGAATATCAGACAATATGATGATTTATTATGAAAAATGTCTTATGTACAGAAATACTATATACTTGAGTAATTTACAGATACTGAATTTAGGATAAATGTTACAAACTAGATGTCTATAGTGTCTAGTCAGCAAACAGCTATTTCAGTGAAATGGAAATGGCTACCGTTCTGAGGCTCTCTCAAAACTTCTTCAAGTACCAAAACAAAGTATGGCTTTCTCCTCATCACAGAACTAATTCTGACCACATCGTCCTGAGTAAAAGACTGGCTGAGCGGTGTCAAAACACAAATTTGAAACCTTATCTTCATGAAAACTATTTAAACTGATCTTTAAAAAACCTTTAACACTGCTTAAAGTGCTTACTGAAAAATACCAGAAATAAAGTTTTATACTAAAATATCTCAGTGGTGCCTAAAACTCTGTAATAAAAGTAGACAGAAAATCTTTATCTACAGTTTTTATTTTACTCCCTTTCTTCTTACTAAATGTATGTTAACCAAAAAAACCCTCAAATGATCTAGACAAAAGCTTTTAGCTCAACACATAATTGCAAGAAAATTACAATAATTGTACCAATTAAAATAATCTTGAATGAACAGTATGTCATCTTAATGTTCCAATGGTTTATAGAGGGATCTACTTAATTAGCTGAAATTGCTTTCCAGTGTTAGTATCAAATGTCATTTGTTAAAAGTTGAACAATTTAGAAAATAATTTAACAAAGCAATTTTACCAAACACCAAGAACCAACATTTTCTTTTTCAGCTGAATAAAGCAAGCAGATGTGTCATCAAATTGCTATAAAAATAAATGAGGCTTTTTATGGATTAAAAAAATTTTACTACTAGTGTTAAAAATACTATTTTCTGATTGTTTTCACCAAATCAGATTTCTTTAATAAAATAAATGAATATCAATTATATACTGCTGCTTTTTGTCAGCTGTAAATACAACTTTTTATTATTCAAATGACAAGCAACAGCATCAAAGGACTCAACTCTGCTTAACTACAAACAGTCATCTAAGTTGTTATAACATACTCCAATACATGATTTTTCAATATGTTGATCAAATTGTCTCCCTATAGTTTTTCATTCGAAATCATCTTAAATTATTTTAAGCCAATTCCTTGATGAATTCTCAAAGATTCTTACTACATTGTCTTCTTCTCTTCCTTAGACTAGCTACAAAACAGTCTTTCTAAGTATCTGCAGGCATATAGGACATAATTATTTCTTTAAAAAAAAAAAAAAAAGCACCTCAAAATCACCCTGAATCCAACCCATTCATGGATGGCATGCCTACCAAGAGCTGAAGTCTAAAATAAAAGATTAACTTAATGGCAAAACAAAGTTCTCATTACCTCATTATACCTCTAATATATACTGATAACAGTCTATATTTATTTGAACAAAATAAAATATTCCCCCCCACAAAAATTCACTCCATTCTACTGTTATTACATGATCAAAAATATCCCCTCAAAAAGCATTTCTTTGATCTACTGATACATGAATGAACAGGGTGAAAAACTACTCTTATCTTTAAACTATAGATGATATATGTTTTGTCTGTAAGATATATTTTAATCAACTAAAAATGTAAATTTTTGAAAGTTTCCTTGAACATTAAGAAGTCATATAAACTTGAGGCTCAAATGCTGGAAATTAAGGTGAAAGTTTTAAAAGGTCAAGTAATTGTCTATTAGCAAAGAACAGTAGTTCTAGCCTGAAAAGTTTGCTTTCGTCCAGAAAGCAATGTTTTAGCCTGATATTGATAAAAATTTGTTATTTTGCTAATTGTTTGAGCCACCACATTTTTACTTTTCTCTAGTTGTTTCAAATGTATATGTTTTACCTTCAATCAGAACATAAGTTCCTCAACACTTGAGTATTTAGGGACAAAATATATGCTGTATGTAATATATCCTCTACCAGTCAAAAAAAAAACCAGTGCGTGGGTGGGTGTGTGTGTGTGGGTGTGGATGGGTGGGGGTGTGTGTGTGTGAGTGAATGGAGTTCTGGGAGGTTCACGCTGAAGTAGTCAGGTGTGAGATACACTTTCAGATGGTTTGGCAAAGGAAAAGCGTATGTATGTGTGCTTGGCTATGTACATGTAAGTTCCTCAAGGGCACAAGATGCTTTGCACATTTGTCCCTCTGCGTACCCCACCTCCTCGGCCGGCCCCGGAACACGTATAAGCACAAAGGACAGCAGTCTAAGCCCTGATCCATAGTAAAAACTCACACTAAATACACATTAAATGAAGAAAATTAACTAGAATGGGTACACAAAAAGCAAGGGAAGCCATTAGGTCTCTGACACCTAACTTATTTTGGTTTCTTTAAGAAAAGAGGCAAGATTTCAGGAAGATAGGTTATATTCTAATGATAATATCTAAAATGAGACTGAGTTACTCCTCACCCTTTTTATATCTTTTGTCTTCCTGCCTCCATCCCAGCAAAAAAATTAACAAGAAAACTTCAAAACCATTACTTTCTAATTTAAAGTACTGCGAAGATGTTTCTATTAGTTTAACACCATGCAGAAGGAATAAGATAAATTTTCTGCCAAGAAATTAGACGTGGATTTTAATTTTTAAAAAATATATATGATTTCACCTGAATAAATCATAACCCAGGAGTTGCGGATTCTACTCATACTTGAGCTCATTGATGGGCTGCCCCTCCTACAGGATCTGAACCAGCTAACTTGACTTCTTGGCATTTGTAGACTGTGGTTTTTAAAACACGAATGAACACTGCACCTTCCGCACCCATTTGCTCCATGCCTTTCAGAGGGACTGGCTGATTCTGACATTAGAATCAATCAATCAATCAAATGTGGTTTGTGAGTCATCCTGCCACCATGAAACAAAATGGCAGGTTTTTTTTAAAAGCTTTCAACACAGCTACGTGTATTTACATAATGATTTTTGATTACATGTGGCATGTGTGCAAAGATTGCTAAATCACACAAGTACACTAAGGAGTACAGCTCTTAGATTCATTTAATGTAAACTATGTCCTTAACTAAAGATGTTAACATTAAAAAAAAAAAGTCTTAGCGCCTCAAAAAAAAAAAAAAAGACATTAACAAAGCAACATTTACTGTGGAGAACAAAAGGAATGGGGGAGAGGAAACAATTTCAGTAAGAACCAGGCACTTCTTATTTGTAACCCTCTCTTTTTATTTGCTCAAATCATAGCATTTATTATCCTATGTTATTATTGTTTACTATGTCTTTTCTACTGCTTTAAAATTTCTTCTCAACTCACAGAAAAGTTGAAAGAATAGAACAACCAACACCCAAGTACATCTCCCCTAGATCACAACTGTTACCATGTCTCAGCACACCTGCTATCTCCCTCCCCTGTATACACAGGCACATGTATACACACTCACGTAGCACATACATACACATACCTACACACACGTACACACTTCTCTTTTGCCAAACCAGCTTAAAGTATGTTTCACACCTAAATACTTCAGCATGAATCTCCCCAAAACACTCTTACCATACTTAAGGAAATTAAAATTAATTCAAAATTAATAAAAAACTGTTATTCCCCAATTGCCCACAAAACAGCCTTCAGAGCTCTGCTCTCCTTCTGATACAGACCCCAATCACAGCTCACATACTGCATTTTGGCTGTGGGATCGCTTCAGTCTCCCCCAGTGGCCTACATGGAATCTCAGCCAGTTGCCTTGTAGGATGTTCCACATCCCAGATTCATCTGGCTGTTACCTCATAATTAGAATCATAGTAGAACACTGTGGGCAACAGCACCACAGAGGTGATGTGGCACCACCTACTGCATGTTCTCTGGAGGCATGTGACGCTATGCATCCCATTAATGATGTCAGGCTTGGCTCTCTGATTTAAAATGTGGTGACAGCCAGATCTCTCCACCGTAAGGGCACTTCTTCTCTGTAATTATACGTAACCTGGGGAGTAGTATTTTGAGACCATGTGCACTTCCTGTTCCCCAACAACTTTCCCCCAGTGGTTTCTGCAACCACCAATGATCCCTGCTTGAAACAATTATCATACTGGGGATTAAAAAATGATCATTTTTCTAGTTCACTCATTCCTTCTACATTACCTGGCATTCTAAAACAAAGAATGATTCCTTTTCTTCCTCTCTTCAAAGTTGTACTGTGGACCCATGGATGTTTCTGTTTGCTTGTTTATATGTTATAATCCATTACTATCATTTTTCTTTGTGAGTCTCGAATGGGCCCAAGTTTGAAAGGTGCTCCTTCAGGCTGAGTCCTATGCCCCTCTGTGCAGACCCCACTGTCTTGGAACACATCCTTCCCTGATTTCTGGCACAACAATGCAGGCTTCCCTTGAGCTTTCCCTGCCTTAAACCTGGAATTAGCCTTTCTCCAAGAAGTCCTGATCAGAAACCAAGACCTAGCCGCCAGGTGTGCTCACAATTTAGGGGTATTTTTGCTCCCTTTTGGTGGACAACGCTAGGAAAAACCTCATTTTAAATTCTGAGTTACTATTTAATATCTCCAAATCCAATCTAATACCACAGTGCTCTTCTAATTTCTTCCATTCAATATTTGCATCACCCTTCTTCCATAGGGAAAACACGGGCTTCCAAAAAGATCTATTTATTCATTCATTTACTCTATCCTACGATACACTCAAAAGGATTTCAGGAGTATAACAGTACTATTATCAACAACAAACCTAGTAAGCTCAAGATTTCTTTGCAGTTAATTTTGTTCTCAGTATATTCAACTAAGAATAAAGAGTCAGGGAACTAAGTTCAAAGCTGTTTGAATTCATTTTTTTTTCTGTGTGGTTATATTATCAATTTCATATACCATTAGGACCATTTCTTTCTGTTTGTATTCAATATTAGGGTTAGCTTCTTTTCCATCCTTTTTCATTTCATTTTTTGAGTATGATATGAAAGGCAAACTATATAAAAAGGAGCATTCAGAGACATCTCATTCCCCATCTAAGCATTCTCTTTAGGTAAACTTTTTTATAAGTTTCTGGTTTACCCTTCCCCTGGGTTTGTTTTATGTTTTCACAAAAAATAACACATACCTACATATTTATCTCTATATGTTCTTATTCACCCTTCTTTCCTACACAAACAGAAGCATGTTATATATTCTATTGTACTTTGCATTTTTCACTTACTAATATAGCCTGAAAATTCCTTCATATCAAATCATAGGTTTTTCTCATTTTCTTCAGTTACAGAAGACTCTATCATGGTAGATGTACCATATTTACTCAACCACTGCTTCTATAAATGTGCACCTAAGTTATGCTATGACAGATAAGGTCACAATAAACAACCCTGTGTAAGCACTGTTTTACTATTGTGAAGGTATGTGTTCAGAGTACATCTCTACAGTGAGACTGTTGGATGGAAAAGCATGTATCTACTTGTTCACCATTCTATCTCCAGCATCAGCAGCAGGGCCCCCAAGTAGTAGACTCTTAATACATTTTTTTTGATTGAACTGAGTTATGAATTTTTTTTGAGAGCTTTAAAAACCTTTTGTTTATTTTTCACATCTCTCCTGCTTCTATCTCCTGAGGACACACACGTTCTTTCACCAATTCTCACCCTCTTCACAGAACATGCAGGGGACCCAGTGCTGGGAACGCTAAGCCCTTCAAATGTGAAAAACTGATTCATGTTTCTGTGCTCCTGAGACACAGGAAATTTCTAAGTATCATATTCAATTAAAGGAAGGTGAAGAGACTGAGTCCTGTTCTGTACCGAAACCAAAAACTGTGCTCCTCGAGCAAACATCATACAGCACCTGTGTTATGCTGCAAACATTGATTCATGAAAGAAAAAAATATTTTACCACACAACCTGAGGGAAAACCGATCATGTATCTCATAATAAAAAGACAATTTCTAACACATCAAAGAGCAGATGCAGTCAGTGACGCTGCATGACAGGCCCACAGTAGCTGTGAACAGCTGCCATCTACTGGACACCTCCCCACTACAGCCCACACGGTTTAATCAGATTTAACCCAGCACAAATTAAACAGCAAAGCCTACAAGAGCCCAAGTCTGCCAAATAACACAACTATCCTCTATTATTCTAAAATCAGTCATTCACCTAGAAAATATTAGATAAAATACACACATGAAAAATGGAGACTGGAAAATAATGAAAACCATATGCTTGACAATACACTAAGAAAAATTATTTGGAATCTTGAAAGTTGTAATATATAAACTCTAGACTGAATGGTTTGTTAGATTTAATATTTCATTTACACGTTCAAAATAATCGTTTCAATTATACCAAGTTTTATACAATTGTATAGTTTCCTTGTGTTATATTTTTTCTAAGAGATATTTTTATTTAGAGTTGTAATTGAAAACTTTATTCTGGTAAACAAAAAGGACTATAATTTTTTTAAGGATTATAATTTTATTTGTGAATTTGACAAGAAAGTGGTAACTCTTAAAACTTGACATAGTTGACATTTCACTAAGCCTTAACCATATGTCTTTCCAGAAAAAAGTCAATTTCTTTACCAGAGGTAGAGTTTAAAAAGTACCTCAAATGACTGACTGTAAAAGAACAATAAATTCCTTTATTGTTTAATGCAAAGAATGTTTTTCAGCCACTATACACAGTTCCCCAAATCCTCCAGATACAAAGCTGTGAAAATACCTGCACTAATGATTTGCAAAATGTAATCTCCTTAATATTATATAAAGACACTTACAAAAAAATAAAATGGAAATAATATTGTTTTAAGGTTTGCATTTTGTATATATGAATACATAAAGCTAACAGATAGGACTATTAATTAAACATTTTTTATCATATAGGTGACACTGAGAAAGGAAGAATATACCCAAATAAGCCATAAACTTTACATAATGCGATATACACCTGTGCCAATACAACTCCAAGTTATAATGGAATTAATGAGAATGATTAGGTGAACTCAGAACTCAACATTTTATACATATTAATTTGCATTCATTTAGCTTTATATGCGTTAACTTTTTCCAAAAAAGTCAACTCAATTTAAGATAAATTTAAATATAAAGAGGGCTGATAAGTACCTTTCATAGATGGTTTTTAACGTCATTTGATCTGGAACACCTTCAGTCTCTTCCAAATACAATATGAGCCATGAAGTTCGGTATGGCCACTGCTCCGTCAGGTTGATCCAGCTAGCAAGCCGGTCCCAGTTGAAACTTATCTGATTGGCTCTCAGTAATCGCCCTTTAAGGAACACAAAAACATTTTTAAATTAATAGGCATGTAATGTTACATTAAGCCAAACATTCTGTATATTCACAAATAATTCAACTTTGTTTTAAAATCTGCCATTTAATTTAAACTGCAAATTCAAACCTAGTATTTACATGGCTTCTATAATCCAAAGAGCTGTACGAGAAAGCTTCTAGGGCTTAAACCCAACTCCGTTTAATTCTAAAGTAATTCTTCTGTGATTTGTCACTGGTGCTATACACTGCTTTGGTGACATTAACGCAGGCAAAACTCGTTTAGGATGGAGTGTCAGACAGTCCCGACGCTGCCCACAATCACACAGCAGAACGCTGATGTGCCCATGATGGGCCCCCTCCTCCTAAGGACCTTGAACAAATCCAAATACGCTAGTACATTCCTGCTTTCTTATGGGTAAATGTGCAATCCCACATACTTTCATTTTTACCTACGAAGGGTGGCCTATGTAAGTAACCTATCAGGTGAATAATAATGCTTCTAAAATCTGTTTACATATATTTTTTTTTATTTTATTTTATTTTTTGGGGGGTACACCAAGTTCAATCATCTGTTTTTATACACATATCCCCGTATTCCCTCCCTTCCTTTGTTTACATATATTTTTAAAATCCTGTCTATCGCTGGGCTTTTCCTAGGACTCTAATTCAGTGTTCTACCACTGGCGATGCCTACATTAGGACAGCTGCAATCCTAGAACTCTCAGAACAGATGATTTCTTTCATTGCCTCATCAATTTTTCCTTGATTTCGCTGGGATTCTGAATCGCTGATACCATTGCTTTTTAGTTTTAAACACTGTCAGTTTCATTTCATCATTATCAACTTACTTTACATCTAGACTAACATATCTACTTGTTATGGTTCAAATATGAATCATCCCTTTCCTTACAACTAAGAGATGTAGATATGTAACTCCCCCATTCAATGCTTTCCATACCCTTAAACCCTCATTCCCTCCACATATCTGCTTTTATGTGCAAACCACATTATCACCACTGGATTCTTTTTTCCCTACAAAGTGGGATCTGGCCTGCTAAACCCTTGACAAGGTCGTTATCTTCAATCCAAGTGAGCTACAGTCACGTGCACTTGAGAGCTACAAAAACTCAATGGAATATCACACTGTATGGATATATGATACTAATGCTGGGGATAATATGCTGAACAAAGTAGATATGGTCCCAGCCTTCATGAAGCTTATACTCCAGTGGGGCAGACAAATAAATCAAACAAGAAACATGAAATGAATTAATCACAAATGTGATAAGAGGAGGAGATCTACTCTCAGTAGAGTATAAACAGGTTAACATAGAACTAAAAGTTTAAAAAACTAGGCAACTAGAAGCAAGGCATTAAAATGTGCTTGCAACATTGACAACATATTTCTTTAACTTTTAAAGGTGAAAACTGGCAAAAAAAACTTTTAAAACTGAATTGCAGACATAGGTTAAAACAGTATACGAACTAATTTTCATCCCATAACAATTAGGCTCGATCCCCCAAACATTAATTTAATAATAACTTGTGGGAAGGCAGTGAAGGCTTCAAATCTAACTACAGTTGCTTTATTGAGTTTTTAAAACTCACTCATTCAGTATGTTGGCTACTGATGACATAATGGAAGGCTTACTCCCCACCCTGAAAGAACTCGAGAGATGGACGGATAAGAAAACAATTACAATACTATGAGATGAGACTCTACAGAAGATACACACACACTGTTGTGAGAAAATAAAAACTGCAAATCCAAGCAGCAGCAGTTAAGGGAAGCTTCCTTCAGAACGTCACCACGAGAACTAAGCTGTGCAGGGTGAGTACAAGTCCACCTGGTGAGGAAGGGCTGAGGCAAGGGAAGGGAACAGCAAGTGCAGCCACGAATTCATGAAACCAGCAGATACAGAGAACTGAAAAACTACTTTAAAAGTGTGAGTGAATAAAAATTACGTATTCTAAGTGCTCTAGCATATAATAGTTACAAATAAAGTAGCGGGGAAAAAATTTTGCCCAATGGACGTGTCTAAGGTTATTTTTTAATATTATCCTCCAAAATAATCCAATAAAACAATTTTAAATAAAGCACATTTGATAAAATAAAGCACAATTTTAAAATGGGAAACTGCTTAATTAAATACTCACCAACAATTTATATACTAAAGTCCCAAATTATTTTCTGATATTAGTTCCACTATATACCTTTCTTAATAACAGCAACTATTTGCATAGTGTTCAACAGATAATATTATACATTTTTACACATAAGGTAATGAGAGCTACCAGAGGTTAATCAACATGCCCAAGGCTCAAACTCAAGTCTTTTGCCTTCAAATTCTATCTAAATAAATTATTTATCTGTTACATAAATAAAATGTACTTCTCTAAATACATCTAATTAATGTTACCCAGTTAAGTGAAAAATTTATCATGAAAACTATCAAAAATCCACTAAAATACAAAGGTTTAAATCTGTAGGTTATTTTCAACATAACACTTTAATATTTAGCAATGAAACTAATGGCATTAGATGCTTTCATAAAGTGAAAAATTTACCTAGAAATCTTTCATTTCAGGCAGAGCTATATTTGATGAAACAAATATTTCTGATATAACAATCTAGAAAGACTGCTTACAGTCAAAGACTAATACTAGAAAAAATCTTACACTTTAAGGCTTTAGGAAAAAACTTTGGTTCTACTCTGAAATGTGTGAACATCATTATTTTTTAAATGTGTATCTAAGTATCAACTATTCAGTGATATTAACCTGCTCATCTTCAGAGTGCCTGAGATGTATAAACATAGTACCAAGTCCTTACCATGGATGTGGGGCAGGTAAGGCCCCAAATGAAATGGTCACTGGCTACTTCTCTGACATCACTTCCCACTACTCTCCCTTCTGCTCCCCAAACTCCAACCAGACGGGCCTCAGAGCTGGGATCCCACCTCAGAGCATTTACACTTGCTGTTCCTTCTGCTTAGAATGCTTTTCTCAAGTTATGTGGAAAGTTTGGTTTCCACTTCAGGTCTCAAACTCATTCAACCACAGTATCCCAGACATTGTTCTAGGTACTAATGAAAAAGAAAATAATACAAACAAAAATCTTGGCCACATGGGTCTTACATTCTACTGCGGGGAGACAGACAAAAAACAAAGTAAATAAGTAAATGATAATGTGTTAGAAGGTGATCAACTCTATGGAGTAAAATAAAGCAGGGAAGAAAGGAGTATGAAATGGGGAGGTGTAATTTTATATAAGTAACAAAGGGACGGTCTCATTGGAAAGCTGGTATCTAAGCAAAGACTTAAAAGAAGGTGAGAAAAGCCATTATGCATCTCTCCAAAGAAAGATCCTTACAGACAGAAGAAATAGCAAGTGCAAAAGCCCTTAGGCAGGAGCATGCCAGACGTTTTCAGGGAACAGCAAAGAGGTCAGTAAGGGCTAAAGAAGGAAAGTAGATGAGGTTAGAGGTAGGGAAAGGGGTGGAGAGAGACAGATCAAAAGGGCTCGCAGGAAACTGTAAGGGATTAGATTTTTATTTTCAGTAAAATAGGGGCACATAGTAGAGCTTTTAGCAGAAAAACAGCATGGTTGCCTTCTATTTTTAAAGGATTTCTGTGGCTGCCACATGGAGAACAGACTGTAAAGGAAGAAGGACAGGAGCAGGGAGACCAGTCAGAAGGCTATTGCTACAATTAATATAGACGAGACATAATGATGCGCTGAATAAGGGTAGTACGCTAGAAATGGGGAGAAGTGGTCAGAGTCTGGATATAGTCTGAAGACAGAGCAGAAGAATTTAATGCAGACTGGAGGAGGTATATGAAAGAAAGATATCAAGACCTTTTTTTTCCAAGAAAATGGAATAAGAGTTGCATTAACTCAGATGGTAAACTATGGGTGGATTAAGTTTGTGTCATAGGATCTAAAGTCCATTTTTGGACACGTTAAGTATAAGACATACATAAGACATCATCAGACATCAATTAGGCAACTGGAGAGCAACAAGACTGAAGATATATATTTGATGGTCTTCAGCATAAAGATGGTACATCTGGTCTAGACCAAAAGAGAAGAACCAAGGACTGAGCCAAGGGCATTCCAATGCTAAATGGTAAGGGAAGATGAGGTGTTATGGCATTCATCATTACATGACTTTACATCCTTCTGTCTTCCCCAATAGGGTAAGAGTTTTATCTTGTTCACCACTAATCTCCACAATGCCTAGAGCAATACCTAGCATATCTAGACACTGACTATATACTTGTTAAATGACTACATAAGTATTACTGATAATATACTAAAACATTTCCACTGTAGAACATAATCAAGTATAATGAGGTCTGAGACCTCACTTAAAGGAATTTAGTTGCCAAAAAAGTATAAATATATTTGATACAACCTCAGTTGCAATATAGTTCCATAGCACGCATCCAACATTAGTATAAAAACAAATTTCAGTGCAACTATCATAACAGAGTTAACACTGCTCAGTATTACAAAGTACCATTCAATATCGTGCAAAGAAAGAAACATATATTTTACGAGTATGTATATTTATAAGTAAGCATTAACATGATGGACAGCAGAATTCCATAAAAGGAATTCAGTCACAGGGCAATAATCCTTACTATTCCTATCAATATTTTTATTTAAAATATCACTTGAAAACTAAAATAGAAGTATAGAAAATATGAATTTCAACATTTTAAAAAAATAAGTTAAGACATCCTATGTTCACGGATTGGAAGATTTAATAATGCTAAAATGTCAATATTAGCCAAAGCAATCTACAGATTTAATGCAACCCTGTCAAAGTCCCAATGACATTTTCTGCAGAAATATAAAAATCCACCCTAAAATTCACATGGAATCTCAAGGGACCCTGAATAGCTAAAACCACCCTGGAAAAAAAGAACAAAACTGGAGGAATCACACTCCCTGATTTCAAAACTTACTATAAAGTTACAGCAATCAAAACAGTGTGATATTGGCAAAACGCAGACATACAAACCAATAGAACAGAACAGTGAACCCAGAAATAAATCCTCACATACACAGTCAAATGATTTCTGACAGAAGTGCCAAGACCGTTCAATGGGGAAAGGTCAGTCTTTTCAATAAATGGCACCTGGAAAACTAGATATCCATATGCAAAACAATGAGGCCGAACTTACCCAACACCATGTTCAAAAATTAACTCAAAATGGATCAAGCACCCAAATTTAAGACTTAAAGCATTAGAAAACACAGGACAAAAACTTCACGATATTGGATTTAGCAATGATTTCTTGATATAACACCAAAAGCACAGGTAACAAAAGAAAAAAAAAAGACAAACTGAAATTAATAAAAAATGAGATTTTGTATATCAAAAGACATTATCTGTAGAATAAAAAGAAAACCCATGGAATGGGAGAAAAGATTTGAAAATCATGTATCCAAAAAGGGATTAATATCCAGAATATACAAAGAACTCCTAAAACTCAACAATAAAAAAAAAAATCCAACTCAAAAATTGGCAGATGACTTGGACAGACATTTCTCCAAAGAAGATATATTAATGGCCAACATGCACATGAAAAGATGCTCGACATCACTAACCATCAGGGAAATGTAAGTCAAAACTACAATGAGATACCACCTCACACCCACTGGGATAGCTACTATCAAAAAACCAGAAAACAACAAGTGTTGGAATGTTTGTTTACTGTTGGTGGAAATGTAAAATGGTAAGCCACTATGGAAAACAGTACGGAGGTTCCACCAAAAATTTAAAATAGAAATATTGTGTCACCCAGCAATTCCACTTCTGGGTATATACCAAAAAAGAATTGAAAGCACTGTCTCCAAAACATACTTGAACATCCATGTTCATAGAAGCATTATTTACAACAGCTAAAAACATGGAAGCAACCCACATGTCCACTGACAGATGAATGGATAAGCAAAATTTGGTATGTAGAAACAGTGGAATATTAGCCTTGAAAAGGAAGAAAATTCTGAAATATGCTACAACATGGATGAATCTTGATAATATTATGCTAAATGAAATAAGCCAGTCACAAAAAAACAAATATTGTATGATTCCACCTATATGAGGTATTTACAGCAGCCAAAATCATAGAGACAAAGTATAATGGTGGTTGCCAGGGGCTGGGGCTGGGGTGGGGAGTACAGAGTTTCAGTTTTACAAGATGAAAAGAGTTATGGAGATGAATAGTGGTGATGGCTACACAACTATGTGAAAGTATTTAATACCACTGAACTGTACCCTTAAAAATGGTTACGATGGTAAATTTTTATGTGTATTTCGTTTAACACAATAAACAAAGAAAAAATATATATCATTTGAAAACAAAAATAGCAGCATGTAAAATCTGAATTTCAGCATTTTAAATTATAAATTAATTATATTCAGTTATACAAATTAGCATAAAATTATTTTTATACAAAGAGAAAAATTACAGCTGAGATGAAGTGAAAAACTTTTTAAATCATCAAGTTTTAAAATAACAGTAGACAACTGATAGTTGATTTTCACTGTCAAAGCTAATATTGGTTTTACTAGACATACTTAATGCAAATAAAACTGGTATTTAGCAGTGTAAACATATAAACCTAGTACATCCTTTTGTTTCTGAAACTGAACTGTTCTGTTAATGTTAAACCTTATTATCTACCATACAACAGTAAGAAAACAAAATTCACCTGTCACAGAGACAATATTAAGTAATCTCCTCATGGTTTGAGGACTTATGTCACTGAACCAGTCCTCTGTAACCAGCAGTTTTGTAAGATCAAAGGACATCTGCCGCGTAATCGTGCGCTGCATCTGCCTCCTTCGGTAAGTGTCCTGAAACACAGCGTATAATCTGTGAGAAGGAATCCATACTTCCAACGTGAGAACTGAAGGCTTTTTGAGAAGTTAATGTATGTTTATGTCAACAACAAAAACAATCCAAAATTTTAGTCAAAGAGGAAGATTATATAGTAATAAAAAGTATTATTATTCTCCCTGAGGCAGAATGTTTACAGAACAGTTATAAAGTAACATAAGCAGCAACTGTTTCAAATGCCATGGTTCAGCTTCAGATGCATTTTGATTTATAGTTGCACAGTCAGAGAAAGCTGAGTGCTGAAGATTATAAATAGCAGAATTGTGTACAGAAAATTCAACTCAAACTCTTATGGGAGCTCACTATTTATAGGAACCCTCAAGTAATAAAGCAAATAACCCCTTGTCTAGATTTAAGGATTCAGCATTTCGATTTTTCAGGTTATTTTTAAATATGTGACACAGCTGCTCCAACTATCCTCACATCTGCATGAGAATTAAAGGCTCTCTCCTGAGAGGGGCGGTGTGGGGAATCCCACCTAATCAGAGGAAGAACAGGCACAACGAAGGTGCGTTCTCATCTAAGGTCATGAGAGGGGAATGTGGATACAATCACAGGAAACCGAGAGTCCAGACTTCCAGGAGAGAAATTCAGAACTGTACATCATACCCTGCTCTTAATTCAGAGCTGTCAGTTGTCATCCATAATACTATTTTCACATCCATACTTGTACATGGTAGACGCATAAAGTCAACATATCACTGAAGACACACTTTTTAAAATGTAAGATGCCCCAATTTAATGTTAGCAAACTAGAGGGGAAAATAAGTGGCACTAATACTAGCCCAACCTAGCCATCCTTCAGCAGCACATCACCATAACTTACCTGCAAGTGGACATCTTCCTGTCTTGTAATACTCCCTGGTTCTTTACAAAAGAAGGTTCCTAAAAATAGGGTAGGAAAGGGAAACTACGGTGCCTCCGGGACAAAACCACGGACTAGGAAGGGCACAAAATCACTATGTGGGGATAGAAAAAAAGAGTCTACATCTCACAAACATGAGGGAAGGCATAAGGCCAATAGGAAAACAGCAAGGAACTGTTCTCACACTATGCACCTCTCCCTCCCTTACAGCTGTGGTGACAATGGGTCCCTGGAATGAACACAACTTGACCTGGGATGAATCCAGTGGTTCTCTACCCCTCGATGAAATCATCTGGGGAGCTTTAAAATCTCACTCTCAGAGGTTCTGATTCCACTGGTCTGGAGTCTGGAGTAGCACCTGGGCTGAGAGCAGGATAGGAGAGGACAGGCACTTCTATATAATTTACAGTTATTACCGCTCTAGGTTCAGACACTCCCTGAAAAACCACCTGAAGCTGAAAGGAAATCCAATGATAAAATTTACTTGATGAGCTCAATGCAATATTTATAAAATATTACATGGCATCACCTTGGTTTTACTTAAATAACAGCAGTACAAACAAATGGCTCAAAACACAGGGTATCTTACCCGTCTATTAAGGGCCGTCTTGCTACCGAGTTTTGTCATCTCTCCAAGGCTGTTTTGTGAAACTCTTCTGTCAGCATCTTCCTGCATCCCTTATTTATCAAGAAAGCACCATTTGTATTAAAACTCTGTTGTCTATGATATTTAAAGAGTAGTGAAATACAAACTATTTTTCAAGGTAAAAGGAGATGCACCATAAAAAACTACAGAATTAAAAAAAAAAAAAAAAACTACTTCAAACCCAAAGTACCTGAGGAACTTGATCTTTACCTGTATTATCTGAGCATGGAATATCCCCATTAGTTGCTGAAGTTACAAGAAATTTTCTTGCACTGCTTAGGCCACGACTATTGAGGAAAACAGGCAGATGAACTATGTTGCGCATGTAGTCATGTCCATTGATGTTTGAGTCACGAAGCACACTATTGAGGTTCTGGTTAATTGCCTTTATAATAATATGTGGATCACTTGCAAAAATGGCAATGAATGGGCCTTTTGAAAAAAGAACTCGGACCTGTGGTAGCAGAAATGTGTATTTATAAGATAAAAATTTTAAATTATCCAAAGTAATAAAACACCTCTTCAAAATCTGTGTTCTCCTTTGGTGACTATGTTTTTAAAATAACATTTCCTTTCCATTCAAATATTATTCTATATGAAAACAAATTTTACTGAAGTCTCAATCTGGTCTGTCACCATCTGACCACTTTTCAACACTTGACAGTGATAAAATCTCCAAAGAAAACAATTAATCCTGTCCTATTTTAAGACACTTATGGTCTACATAAGAGGTAAGATCAACACACATGAGAAATATTCATGAATATATATGATGCACTGAACACACTGCTCTCTGACCACAGTTATACACTATTGCTTATAACATACCTTACAGAGAGCCACTGATGTGCCCTACCGTAACAAAAACTCTACAAATTCTGTGGTTTCCTCACCTTTTATCTCTATTCTAACCATAACTATCTGCAAAGAAAAGCTGGAGTCACACTACAGACTCTGGAGACCCTCTTTTCACTTTTTTCCTCACTGCCTTTAAGCTGGAATTATTTAAATCTGCTTGGTATGAAACTTTTACTCTTGCTATGTTTCTGCATAAAATATGATTTTTTTTACAAAAGAAGTATCATTCAAATTCCACTTGAGATATTCATGAAGTTATTCTTCTCAGCTGCCACATATGCGACAATGCCAAGTTTCAAGATGGTTAAGACATACAGTGTCCAGCATCTGGAGTACTTTGTCCTGCTCACAGGCATCTAACCCATCGATGATAACCGCCAGCCTTGTCTGATTCTGAGTGAAGCTGTCAATGGTTTTTGCCATCCTAGCCATCAATTCCACTTCACACTTAAGAACCTGTGCAAAAGAAAGGATACACAGCACTAAAGAAATGAGAGAGTTGCACACATTTCTTAAAATTCCTGATAGAAAGTCATCTAATGGAAGAAAAGAAATCCAAAGCCCTCGCTGCCTGTTGTGTTTCCACTTAAAACTGTAGTCCATGCTTCACAATTTAGACTACACCTAAATTAGAGCATTTATCAAAATGAGCTAGATACTGTCATATCCATTTTAAAAGGACAAGCTTGGCTGAGTGACTTACTTGCCAAGATCATGTGCTCTGAATGTCATATTTGAATGCAAATCCAAATGATCTAGATAACACACTACATTTGGCTCCCTGGTAGCATGTGGCCTTGATTAAAGGAAGGGGCTGCAAGTAACTGTGTAAAGCCCTTTTTTGTTCTAAAAGTATGTTCCTATCTTATATGTTTCGGTGGTTCAATCTGCTTACTCTACCAGGCTCTAGAGCAACCTATGTTATTAGGTAGTAATTACCACCTGTGGAATAATCTGCTAACTCTTTGAGTATCTTATAAAAGTCTATTTTATAAAAATATGTTATTGTTATAACTTTTTCCACTTCACATATGGATCTTCATAGGAAAAAACTGGAATAAAACTAAAAACAAATGCAACGCTGTAGCACTGAGAGAATACACTCCCTGAAGCCCCATGGTCATGGGGAGCATATTCACACTAGGATTATTTTCTTTTTCTTTTATTTTCTTTTTTTTCTTCCTGGCCGCACTGCACAGCTTATAGGATGTTAATTCCCCCACCAGGGACTAAACCCCAGCCCTAGGCAATGAAAGTGCAAGAGTCCTAGTCACTGGACCACCAAGGAAATCCCAGGACTATTTTCTAATAAACAATGCTTACTTTCATGAATCCTTCACTTTTCAATTTGTGCAGTTTGGAGGCAGCATTATGGAGGCGTTTCCTTTGAGAATTCAGAAGAGAGTCCAGCACCTGCCACCACGTACGACAGTTCAGCACAAAGGCCAACCCCACTATGGATGCAATTGCTATGAGGACAGCATTCACTGTCAGATGCTTTGGGTCAACTCTGAATATAGCCAGAAGAGTAATTCCAGCAATGATGCAGCCAAAGATAAAAAGGAAGATGACAAAAGATGGGAGACAACACGTTTTTTTCCATTTCTTTTTACCTGTAATACAACAAATGGTTTTAACATGTCAAGCAAACCCCACTCATTAGGGTGACAGCATACAACGGATCTGATGCTCAACTCACGTCTTCATGCACTTCATCCATCCCATCCTCAACCCTACGTACACACGAAAAGGAGAAGGAGGTCCTACCCTGTGACTCTTCAGTCTTGAATACTCGGAAAAGCCTGGTTGCCAAAAAGCCAAACTCTCTTTCACAAGCATCGGAGAGGGTGGCAATCATTTCAGCCATTGATGTTTCTCCACCTACACTGGACAGCCTACTATAATCTGTAAACAAAAACCTTGGGAAAAGGGCAAAGAGAAGGTTAGCTTTCTAAAGAAACAATTTCAACATACATTCTCTCTATCATTTAGCCTGTATTTTCTTCACGTCTCTTTCAAAATATTGTTTTCAAAATTCTAAGGAGGGAAAACAGCTTGTAATTAGGTATGTTCCATTTCTAACATCTTATATACTTTTCTTAGTAAAAGATAGTAACAAAAGTTCAATGTAGTAGAGTTATACCAAGTAATTCTGACTAAAGGCAGAAAAGGAAGATGATTATGACAGCTCAGACAAGGAATCAGACATCTCAGCAGATCTCATGATACACCGGTTAAAAGGTGACACCCCAAAAAGAGCTGCACAAAGAAAGTTTTCTCAGCACCAAATGAAGATTAGAACCTTGAGAAAATATTACAGTAATTAAGAATTGAATGCCATTCTTAGAAACTCAAGCTTTAGAATGTTTTATTTATAGCTTAAACATCTACCAGGGATTTAGAGAGAAGTTATAAAATATTCACTTCACAGTTGTTCTGAGAAATAAGTGAATTATTTGTATTTTGAGTCTCTGAATGGGTATTATTTCTGCATCAGTTCCTTTCTTCCCTTCTACCCTTGAACTAAACTCTCATCTGAATCCTATAGATAGGCACTGCTTTCAAAATACAATCTAGGATCACACTGTAGTATGTCTTGATTAATGCCATTTTCATTGTTCTAACTTTTTCAAAAATACCATCTCATTAATTTTAAATGTTTTTACTTTATATAAAAATATCTTCCCCAACTCTTTAATTATACTCTGTATGTTTTCTTTTTACAGTTTTCATTTTAACTTCTCATTTTAAATCCTTTTCTTAATACTTAATCCTATATGCCAATTACTTGTAAGCTTTTATTTTTATCTTCCTCTCTTATATTATTGTTTTTTTGTCTTGTGTGGTTTGGCCTATTTACTTTCAGCTTAACTTACACATACTTTATCTTATAATAATTTTTAAATTCTTAATCTTTTAGTGCACACAATTATTTTACTAATTTCTATTAAATTCCTTTTGCTTTCAGTTCTTTTTTTTTTTTTTTCATTTTACTCTCTTCTGCAGCCCTCTAGCTTTCCTTTATTCTTTGACTTACAAGTTTCTCATCTTTTCTGAACTGTTTTCTCATACATTTCCTACGTGATGTTAATAATAATTTTAGAGGAGTGGGTAAATATATTTCCACAGCCGAAGAAAGAGCAGCTCAGAGCACAAGCTGAGTTGCCAAAGTTACACCCTGATGTAAAGAGGTGTCAGGACTCCTTTCACTCTTTTGAAGTAGATCAGCACTCTTCAAAATTTGTTCAAGGATGGTAACAGGTGTCATAAGAGGGAAACATGGGCTTATGCTCAAATAAAATTTGGTAAATCAAAGTTAAATTGATTTATTTATGAAAAGATGTCTGATCCTTTAATATACCAAGAGGGAGACAGAATATCCCAAACGTATCTGACCAGGACATGTTTGTTTTCTTCCCCACATTAAAAAGTTTAAGGGACTAATGTTTTTTTGAATATACACCAAGAAATGATGTGTTATAAACTTTCATTTGCTTCACCTTATTAAAAGTTACTTCCATCAAAGGGACCAACTCACCTCACAGGTAAAGCTTTAGTGGTTTGCTCTGGCAATTCAGGTGGATTCACAAACATCAATTTGAGGAGGAGCTCCAAATACCCGATGTGTCTTGCCAATCTAGTACTGAGGATCCAGGCCCAATTCCAACTCTCTCCTTCTCTTCGTCCACCAAAGTAAATGACAACTGAAATGCACAGTTTAAAAAAAAATTATCTGGAACAATCATTAGTCAAGCAGTCTCTTTTCTCCAAATAGTCGAGTATCAAGTAGTGACAGGCAGACTTATGTAATTTTCATGGCCCCATGCTATTTCCTAACTACTCCCAGAAGAATTCCTCAATTATTTAACCTCTCTCAGCATACATCAGGTGTGTGAAAAATGGGATGTAAACTGACTAAAACATGATAGAAGAAACACAATCAGAAGGATGATGCCTTAAACGGAAACACATCCCTTAGTTCAGAGCCAAACATAAAAGACTGGTTTTATCACTACTTGCAACTGTTGAAGTTACCAGTTCCTCCAATAGTAAGTCTATCCCCTTTCTTGCAACTGAAGACACTCCCAAGAACAGGCATTATATATATTTATTACATTGCTTTTAAATAAAATAAAAATTAGTCATGATCAAAATGCTCAAGAGTATGCCATGACGGCTATCAAGACTTATTTTCAAAAACAGACTAAAATGTAAATCATTAATTAACATATAAAGGGGAAAGTATAATAAAGTTCTGCTTCAATATTAACAAGAAGTGCACTAGTTTTTAAAGCTATGCCTGCCACGCTGGGGACAATGTCCCCCTAGGCCAATCTACAAAATAATAAAAAATAAAATTTCTCACCTAATTATGCAAACCACTTACAGACTTTAGGAAATAGATATAGATATAATTTTAAGTAAAACAATGAGTTTTGACATTCTCTACGTTTCTCAAAAAGATAAAAGGTGAAGACTTACTAAAAAATATATATAAGACAGCCAAGAAGCTCAATGACACTGCTATTCCAAGATTTGGGTCAACTGTAAAAGCAAACAATAAACCAAGCCCTCCACAAAGGAGCAGGGTCAGAAATACTATAAGCCATGAAAACTGAAAAAGAGGTTCAATCTGTTGTCCTGCAAAAGTTTTCATTTCATCTGAAAGAGAAATTAATATGAAAACATTGTTTTATTTAAAAATACAATTTCAAACATTTTGAAAATGTCACATTTTCAATATAAACATTTACTGGACACTTACCAAATCCCTAGATAGAATGTTGCTACTTAACCATCTTAACCAATGTTCTCTGTTTATAAGAATCTCATTCCCTAAGGGCATATCTACCCTCAACCCTTGTCCTACCCACTCTCTTGCTTCCTATTGAAGATGCACAAAATCCTCTTTCATACACCCCCATCTGTCAGGATTTTGTTGACATTTATTCTTGTGGTTTGTATTATACAACTGACAAGGTATTGTTTCCATATATAAGACTAAAAAGTATTACTTTGTCATGTGTCTTCAAACTATTATAGCTAGCACCACCATTCCTCTCTGCTCCTCCTCACCCCTTCTCCCACCAATTGTACTCGAGGCTCACTGCTCTTAAAGGTGTGTGCTGAGTCCAAATGAGCCTTAAACAAGTCATTCCTACTGCAAAACTTAGCAAAAGTCTTACAGGCAATACTGAAACCAATCCTTGAAGAATGAGTAAGATCTTGCCAAACAAAAGAAGTGGGTATTAGATGGGAGGTGCGGGGAGCTGTCCAGGAAGCTCCTAGTAGAGGGAGCCACTCAGAAAGCGTCTAGCCTGCCCCTACAAGAGCAAACAGCCTTCTGCAACTACAGCACTGAGCACACACAAGAGGCAGAACTGGCAGGTGTGATCACGCAGACTGACAAGTCTGTGAAGGGCCCGGGGTATGATGATTATAAACAGCACATGCAGGAAACCTGCTACCAAGGGGTTTTTTTTGTTTGTTTTCTTCTTCCTCAATTCTTTTTTTTTTTTTTTTTAATTTTATTTATTTATTTATTATTTTTTGGGGGGTACTACCAAGGGGTTTTAAGTGTGCTGTAACACAACTGGCTCTCTGCTTTAGAAAGACAACTCACATGACTGTGTGGAGGATCAGCCACATGCCCATACATACAGTTCTACTTTTCCTTACTTAAAAAAAAAATACACAAGAGAAACTCTTGTTATATACAAACACAGTTTTCCAAACATGTCTTATACCTTCTAGTTTCTTGAGTAAGAAGGATTTCCCACTTCCCCACTGTGCATACAGCCCCACACAAATGGGTGGCTGCATGGTAGGCTCACTGAGAATATCTGCCAGGGCACTGCTATACAGGTCATAGCCAAGCATGTCACCATCTGTTTCAGTAGGAGACAAGTGTCCTGCAATTATAAACACACCATATCCTTACATTAAAAACAGACATTACTATTAAAAAGGAGCATCTATTCTCATTTATTGTTTGCTTACTTAGAGGAAAAAAAAACTTATTTTAAACAGACCTATGTAAAAATAGGTTCAGAGCTGCTTACACTAATACCACATTTCACAGAACTCTAGATTCCCCCTAATTACAAGATGTATCACTATTATGCACAACTAAGAAAGAAAGAATGCTGCCAAATTACAACACAACGCTTTCTTATCCATCAATTATAAGACATATTCCAACTTCAGGGATGCTAAAACGTGGAGTAAAGTACATTTTAGAATCAATAAAATGATTAAAACAGTAACTAGTCCATAAGAATCATTTTAATATGTGAAATACCTATATAAAGAAGGCTATAAAATGTTAGTCAAAAACATAATAGATAACCAGAGAAAAAGAGACATTCTACAGTTCCAGGCAGAAAGGTTCAATGATTAAAAAACAGCAATTCTCCCCAAATTAATCTATCACTTTAAGGCAATTCCAATAAAAATCCATGAGAATATTTTGAAAAATTAAAAAGCAAGAAGAACATTGTAAGAATAGCTCTGAAAAAAAATGTAAAGACTACCAAAAAGTAGCTGTCTTCAGAGAAGAATCAAAATACATTCTAAAGCTACAATAATTACATCATCATAGAACTCACACAGGATATTAACATAAGTGGCATTTCAAATCAGTGGGGAAATGATGAATTAGTAAGTAGTGCTGGGAGAAGTAAGCCATCCATTTTTTAAATAAAATTAAAACTCTACATCTCAAACTTTAACAAAGATAACTTTCTGAAACATTAAAAAATTAAATGTAAAGAGTGAAGCTATAAAAGTACTAGAAGAACATATAAGAAAAAAACTTAAAAAATCTTGTGTATAAAAGGCCTTTCTTTCTCAATATAATGTTAAGCCAGAACTGCTGGAAAAGACCAACAAATAAACTACAAATTTATATAATTTTTTGGACAGGGAATAAGAAAAACCCAACACCATAAACAAAGAATACGCTGGGGAGAGAGAGACAATATATGGGCTGGATCCAGGATCAATATCCTTAAAGACACAAAAGTCAATTTTTAAATAATTTTAAAAACTCCAGAAAGAAGAGGGCAAAGGATACAAAGAGGAAAATAGCAAAAATGCAAACAGCCTGTGAATATATAAAGAGATCTCAATCTCACTAATAATTTCACAATGCAAATTAAATGAAACTTTTTTCTTATTAATCTGATTAGCAAAGGTTAATAAGGAAGCTGGAACTATCCAGTGTTAGGGAGGCTGCTGGGAAGTACACTATGACGCACGGCATAAGGAAGGAGAAATTGTTACAACCATTTTGGAAAGTCTGTCAAAACTGAATATCCACTGACTTGCCAGTTCTATTTCTGGGAGTTTATTCCAGGAAAATAATCCTAAAAATATGAGGTAAAGGATATATGTACAGAGCTGTTCACTGCAGCACTAGCTTTTAACAACAAAACAAACCAAATATCCATCAATAAAGAACTGAATGTACTATTAGAGCTTAGAATGAAAGATTATGCAACAATTAAAATGTGGTATAGTTCATTATTTAAAACTTTTATATTATGGTATCTCAAGTTTTTTTTTAAGGCTATTTACATAGTATAAAATATTTTTAGAAATATAAAAAAATCCTGGCAAGTCATTCAAACGATTACAAATTAGCAGATAAGGGACAATGGGAAATTTGCACTTTCTACCATATTCATGTTTTCACCCTTAAAATTTAATGTGTACATTATTATTATCATCAGAAAAAATATTTTAGAATACAGAAACTCATAATACAATCAAACTTAACAAGATATATAAATAGCTAAACTGGAAGGTGGCAGGATTTTACTATCTCCTGTTGGTTTCTGAGACTAACACGTCTCTTTTCTAATTCTAGTAGAAAACAGTTCCCATTTCAAAAGACCACGTGAATGATTACATTCTAACGTGCATCCTTTTTCATCAAAAACTATTTTAGTACAACATTCAAGGCATTATGCTAGATGTTATGGAGGATACAAGATAAGAAGAAACAATCCCTGCCACAAATAATTTGGAATGTGGAAGGGAGAAAATTCTAAAAGATACAAAATGAAAGGCCATGTACAATAAGTATTTAAAAAAAAAAAAAGGAAATATAAACACAAGTGCTTAAGTATCAAATGAGGCAAAAATTTTATCTGGTTAGTCAGACCAGTTAAAACGTCACTGATAAGGAGACAAGAGACTCCAGCCTTGAAGAGGGATGATTTTAACAAGAACATTCAAGGGGGTGGAGAGGGCACAGCGCAAGCAAAGGTCAAGAGCCACAGTCTGAAAACAGAGCACATTTTGATAAAAGCACAAAGTATACCTGAGAGAATAATGGGGAAAAGAGTTTTACAAAAGTAGGTTAGATTTTTAAAGGTCTTCAAAGCTATTGCTGACTCTGCATGTACTTAATTCAGAATGCTACAATATAATGCAAAAGAGCTTTAGAAAGGGAGTTCTTTTTCTACAGTAAAGTAATAACTTTCTCAACTTTTATAATCTCCAGTTAAGTGATAAATGCAGACTGCTATCAGTCTCTTAATTTTTTCACAGACATTCATTTCTTAAAAGCTCAGTCAGGTACAAAACCCAATACTTACTAGCTCCAAAGATCTGAGTTAAGATGCTTTTCTGATGGCTACAGTCAATGTTGTAGGGAGTCTCGCCTGCTTTGTTGGGCCTATAAAGTAACCGTCCATCTTTGGGATTTCTTAAAAGAAGCTCTGCCAGTTTCCGACTCCTCCCACGAATAGCAATATGCAAAGGAGTGTCTCCTTTCTGTAAAATATGGCATGAAACTTAAACTTTCACATTTCTTACATACAGTATATACAGTAACAATTTTCCTGTTTCTATAAAGTAACAGAAAATCCGAACTTTTCATAGTTTTCCTATGGAATGTATAAATAATATGAATTTTTGTCTCTATCTTCCCGGCCATTTCCTTCTCCAGTTCCTTCCCTAGCTTTCCTCGGGTATTATTTCTCCCGCAGCCCTCTAGAATGAAAGAGGACAAGCAACAGGCTCTTCCTTGTGGCTCCTCCCAGGCCCTGGGTCCACTTCCAACACAGGTTAGTAACCATCTATCATCCAGATACTTACTGTCCACCAATGTCAACCACCTCCCTCAACTAATTTATACTCTGTTTCACAACGTCGTCTCCTTCGGTCTAGAAAGCTCCCCGGTCCACGCTGAAACCCCACGACCACGAGCAACCTCGCCTTTCTGCGCGCCCTCTGACACCACTGTGCTTGCCCCTACGTTCTCTCCCTCGGGTCCCCTCTGTTGCAGCCGCCCTTCTCCAGCTCCCACAACCCCTTCCACTCTCCTTAGCTTTCACCTCTTCCTAACATCCACCTGCCTCCTGCCCTTACGAGAACCTCCGTCATGTCAGTATTCATACCCGACACTCAGGAAAACTAATACTTAAAAAAAAAAAAAAAAATCAGTCTGCAAAGTGCTCTCCACTTTTTACTTCACAAACATCCCTCTTAAAGACAACAACCCAAAAGTTAACAAGTGAAACTCCCAGTCCTCACCCACTCTGATCTCTCTAGACACTAAATGAAAACCACGCACAATGTTCTTCCTGTGGCTTCCATGGCACAACCTTATCTTGATTTTGACTTTCCTCTCCTGCCTCAGGCCTGCTTCTTTCTTTTCTAGATTCCCTTCCTACAACCTAAATACAGCACAAAAGCTGTGTACTGAGCTCACTGTTTGGAAGGCATTGTGCTGGATGCTTTGGGGGATATGAAGGTGAAAGACAAAACAGTCCATGACCTCAAGTAGGTTACAAGGAGGAGACTGGATGAATGTGCAAGCATAAAACACACTAGAGTGTGACACAAGCAGTAAGGGAAGCTTGACCTCAGCTTTCACCTTTCTTCCAAACTGATGACCTTAGTCACTCCCATGCAGCTCTCATCTCCTGGTAACTAACTGCAAAATTCCTATCACCAGCCTTGATTTCTTGCCCAAATTCAAGCCCTGTTGGTCACAGCCTCCTGAATGTCTTATCAGCCTTCAAACTAAACAGATCTAAACTGAATCTCATCATCTTATTTCTTCACCTGAACCCCATTTCTTATCCCCAAACATGTGAGAAGGGAGAAATATCATCGGTGTCATTTCGGCCAGACACAAAGTTTCTGAAAATGCAGAGAAGACATTAATAAACCCTGACAAAATGCTGAAGATAAACAGAGATCCATGATGAGCTAGGTAAAAATAATATTAATCTTTATTCTTAAATTTTTTTTAAATGAAATCCTCTCTGAAGAGCCAGGTTCAAGACTTTTACAAATTTGTATTCCAAATTCGAGCAGGACAGCACCTCACGCATCCTTAGTAAGTATGTGTGAATGAACACACATTCATCCCAAGAACATCCCGGGTATCCTGTGTGCTTATCAACAAGTATGTGCTGACTCAGGACAAAGTACACACAGCAGGATTCCAAGACAGGGTTCCTTCAGGAACCTTAATGAGTATGAAACAAGTTATTTATAAATGTTACAGAATTAAGGAGGCCATTGGAAACTTAAAGGGCACGTAGTCCAGTGGTTCCCTTTTGCAAATTAGGGAACCAGTGCCAGAAATTAGGCAACAGCAGAATGAGAAAAACAGGCAATATAGAAGTTTTCTAGAAAGTTAAATATATTCAATTTCAAAAAAACTTCTCTTTGACTTTGCCCTTTCTGATATTTAATATTAAAATTTTTCTTTATATTTTCTCTTCTACATTAATATGGTATTAATTATATATTAATACCATACATAACTATATTAATATTGCAAATACAGGTGGGAGGGATTTCTGTGTTTTTTAATTAATGCTGTATCTTGATCAAATAAAAGGCAAATATATATTAATTCTGTGTTTTTTGTTTAATTGCCTCATGAATAATAAAAAGATAAGCTTCAGTCTATTATGGATTAGGAAAGCCCAAATCCTATTATATATTCAGAGGGAAAAATTTATATTTCTTAGTTCATACATAAATCAATTCACTTCTTTTCTGGGAGGAAATCAATTTGAAGTAGAGAAAGAATACTGCTTAAAATGCAGGCAAACTAAAACCAGGAATTAATTTAGAGTTAAACTTATATGGAAAATGCAAACATTTCTCTAAAAGGATTAAGGCCAGGACACACAGCAAAACACCTTCCTCCTGCTGGTGAACACGAGTGCCAGTCTCCTTTCAGAGTCTCTTCTCCAGCCCCTTTGGCTTCTTTCCTCCTGTTTCTCTGCAACAAGCTCCACACCTGATGACATCCTCCCTGCATGGTGCTCAGTGCAGCTCAGCTCGCCGCGACTGACATGTGCCACGGGGGAGCCTCGGAGGCAGCTGCTTTGCTGCATACTGAGCCCACCCACTCCTCAGCATGCTCTCTGAACAGCCAAGGAGATCCTACAGCACCCAAACCCCACACAGAGAGCCCCAGCAAGTCATCTCTCCCTCCACAAGGTAAAATCAGACCCCATGAAGTCCACCAGATATGCAGTCAGTCTCCCCACAGACCTCTAAAGAAATGCTCTCTGCACAGATGTTTTATTACCTTATCTATGGCGGATACTTTAGCCCCTTTATCCAGCAGCAGCTCTACTACTTCTATATTTCTCATCTTGGTAGCCTTTATAAGAGGTGTTTCACCATCCTGTGGGCACAGATAACAAAGGTTGCCAGATTAATACCTTTACTCCCAAATGTTTAAAGTCACATAAACACATGTCAAGAATTTAAATATCTGACCAGTCTATACTGAAAATGTTCTCAAGAAAACATAGTTGTAAAAACTAACAAGAAACTGCTTTTCCTTTCACAACCAATCACTTGTGTCAAAATACCTTTACATCACTCAGCTCAGCAAGAGATGTGCCCCGCTATTTATCAGCTGTTGCTGCCCCTCACCGCTGCCTTTCCCCAGGTACCACCACTGCCATCCCTGGCAGCTCCTCCAGGGGCTGCTTCCCCTTCTAACCATCTCCCCTCAAGCAACCCACCACCCAGCCTGTCAATGTCCAAACAAGCCAGCATCTAGATCTGTCAGATGTTTTTTACCAGTGCCTCTGTGCACCTAAGAACCTGTGTATAACCGGGAAATAATTTGATACAAGCAATATGCCTTTGGAAAACCTCAGAGGAGTTTATAACTGCTTTCAAAATCAAATTAAGAAAAAGAAGAAGCAATCACAGTTCAGCACTGAATTAGGAAAAAGTAAAATTTGGTCAGAAGCCATATGTAGTCACAGTAGCTGACACGTAGGTCCAAAAGAAAAAGAAAAGAGATTCCAAGGAGCCACCACCTGCAAACCAGTAGGTATCCCAGGAAAAGCTCTGCCCCAGGGCAATGAGGTTACCATCGCTGGTTTAGGAAATGCTGCTCCAAATCTCTAACAGATGAATAGGATTGTCTTATGGGTGATTCCATAAGTTTGCTTTATTCATTAAGAATTCCCGCCATTTCAATCCAGAAATCCAAATATATTTTCCCCATGGACAATTATTACATAAGGCCAAATAATCACTAAAGTTTTATACAGTTTTATATTTTTCACATGATTTGAGTAAAACAGACTAAAGTGGTTGGTCTGGGGAACCAATAATCACACACGATGATCTTTTCAAATGAAACATGTTCTACATTCCATACAATAGGGGCATACAACAATTCTGGGGAAACAATCTGTCCACAATTTATAAAGAGCTGATACTGAACTTTCTGAAAGCATTTAATTAAAATATCAAATTACATACTGTATTTTGCTGTGAATACACCACTCCTGAAAGGATATAAAGTTACTCCTCAATTTAATACAGAACATTACCAGTAAAATCAGTGTAATTCTAATATCAAACAACTGTAAAAATTGAAAGAAAAAAAAAAGTAGTACTAACATTCAGCACCAGGTATTGCTAACAGAATAGAAATGTTGTTTATACCTTTGTGCATATTTCAGTGTCAGGATTGCACTGTAAGATATCTCTCACCATTGTTGCATTTCCTTTCTCAACAGCCCAGTACAAAGCAGTTTTATTGTCCTATATAATAAAAAAAAATCAACAATCACTTCATATAAGACAGAATAGTAAAAACTGCTATTTGTAAATATAAGACATCATTATTAACATTTCTGTCAGAAAGCATTAATACATCTTACCAAGAAGCAGCATGCTGGAAAATAGCATTAATCCTTATTGTATCTTGCATTAACTTGTGAGAAATTCTTTACAAAAGAAATCTAGGAAAACAATATTTCTTGACTTAGAAAGCAGCAAACCCACATAGTTGATTAGGTAAACTACGCTTTTGGAATGCGATGTTTCAGAACCCTGCACTGTGTTGGAAGTCATCAGTGCCTCAGTTCTGTATCCTTTGATGGCTTCCAACACAGTCCACGGACACTACCAAGTGGTCCTTGGAAAGGCAAGCAAATGGGGGAAAGGAGAAGAAAGATAAAACAGGAGCAGAAGAACAATACAGGGATGAAGAAGGCAAAACAGAGGGAGCATACTAAAGAAAATAAGTCACATACACTTAAAGTGCCATCAACTGTCTCAGTATCATAAATTACTCATTTCAGGACTGAATATATTTAGACATTAATAAGGGAGGTGCACTTGAAAAACATGAGCTTCTTCATGGTTTACTTCTATCTAAATCTAACTTGACATTAATATAGAAATTTCATAATAATGGCAGTGAAACTTAATAACACAGGCATCCATTAAATATATTAGGGTTTATACACTTGTCTCCATAGGAAAACTAGAAGAATGACATTATGATCAGCCAACATACACGACCAATTACATTCAAAGATACTAACAGCCCTGAAATCACACACACCTGTCCTCTAATGTCTATATCAGCATATTTTTGGAGAAGTGCTCGGACAATTTCCACATGACCTCCTCTGACAGCGCCAATTAACACAGTATCTCCACTCTAAAAAGACAAAAAAACAAGGTGAATTGATGATGGGAACAAAAAACACTATTTTGAAGTTAAGATTAATCATGTATTAATATAATAGATTTTTTCCGAAAATTTCTTCGAAAAAAAGTATCTCAGATACTTTCTGCAAGCAACAGAAAAGTTTTTAGTTAACTAATATTAATATCTGATATTAACTGCCTTCAGTAAAAGGGACAGAAGACTTTATACATCAAAAGGAGGACATTTACACCTGAAATTCCAGGACAAAAGTTTAGAAAGATAAGTCCCCCAGAACAATAAGCCATTCTATTGATATTTGATGGTAACATCCTATTACAAATGTAAATTAAATAAAATGACACCATGGCTGTCAATGAACCAGATGAACATTTGGAAATTATATAATGCAAATCCCTTGGAATAATGCTATATGACAAAAGCCACAGATTCTAAAAAAGGGAGTTGTAAAGCTAGAGCCATCTGCGGGTTTATAACCACATTTAATTAAGGGAGAAGGTTGGTTCCCAGAACAGCATCACTATTCTATCAATTTGGCATTACAGGCCAACAGTGCACAACACTGACTCATTCCCCAATTCAAGGCTTAGATGAAGTTCATTACCTCATAAGGACATCCCTGCCCTGAAATTATATTCACCAAGTAATAATCATTATTAATTATATCTTCCCCTACTTCAAATACTGTAAACGGCCTTTTATTTAAACTGCTAAATTACAAATCAGTTGCACAGGTTTGGGTTGGGTGATTCCATGAGCTACAGGTCATCTCAATACTAAGTGGGCCCCAGTGGACTATACATCAAGATGCAGGTCCTTGAGGATTATTAAGTCTAGCACTACGATGCAGTATCTTAACTACTATGTTAAAAGTGTAAATAAACCCATGGCGGACACATTTTAGTTGAATATTAGCATAAATGTGGGTTCAGACTAGTAAATTAATAAAAGGTTATAAACATTTCATTGCTTACTATGTGCCATGCACTGTGCTAAGGCACTAGGAAATAAGACAGACAAGGTCCCAGCTCTGGGAATTTATAGCCTGGTGGAGACTAACAGACAACATACAATAAACACAAATAAAAAATCAGATAAATGTAATGTACATGAAATACAGTGATGTGATAGAAAGTGACTGGGTAGCTACTTTGGATTGGGTAGTCTTGAGAAATCAAGACTAACATGTAGGACTTGGGGCTTTAACAACAGCACAGATGGTGGTACCACTTACTGAGATGGAGAAGACAGAGGGGGAAGCAGGTCTGGGATGAAACAAACAAGACACCTGCTTTGCTGTAAGTTAAGAAGCCCATTAGACATTCAAGGGGAGAGTTCAAGTGGAGCTGGACATACAAGTGCAGACTTCTGAGAAGAGATTAGAGCAAGACATACAAATTTGAAAATTCTAAGTGTAAGGGTGGTACTTGAAGCCTTGGAACAATGGATAACACCAGCCATGAACAACACCTACAGTAAGGACACATTCAACATCACATTTTCAAAACAATATTATTTTTAAAAAATTTAAAAGAACTCCAAAAAAACAAAGATTGAATAGGTTTTAACTTATTAGTTCTAGAGGTAGAAATAAAACATTTTAAATGTATATCATGCAGGAAGAATCTTGAAAGATGGTGAGAAGTTAAGATAACCTTCCATCAACGTCAGCACTGAAGACAAATTCTAAACAGGTAACTTACCCTATCAGGTATGTTCACATATGTTCCAGCATCAAGTAGATCCTGTACAATTTCTGTATGTCCCTCCTTTGATGCAATCATCAAAGCTGTATTTCCATCCTTATCTGTTAAATTTACATTTGGATTCCTCTTCAAAATTTCTTTTACTGACTGCGTGTAGCCTCCTTTTACTGCCACAATAAGTGCAGTCATTGAATTCTAAAAAACAAAAAACCCAAGAAATTAATAATTTTAGAAAACATATAATTTATGCCATAGTCAAAAAACTGATGTTTTCGAAGAGGTGGCCAATTATTAACTGTTATTTCTGATAATAAAATGCCAATATAAATAACCAGAAACGTACCAAAAGTGGCCAGGAAACACATTTTCCATTTTTGAAGATACATTAATTCTCTTCAGTCAATAGGACTGTCACGACATTCAATTATTTAAATGATAATCTGAAACTGGACTCATTTACAATGAACAAACCCTCTCACTGACGTACAAAATAGCTCACAGGATGATTCAAAGTTAAACACATCCTAAATTAAATAATTCAAATTAAGGTTGATCAGACTTCAAAGAACTGTCTATAATAAAATCTATACGAAAAACTGAAGTAAAACAATGAATTAACAAGCTATAGAATATTTCAATAAAAGTATAACATATTCTTCTCTTTCACAGTGACCTAGAAACCACATTTTCAAAACTCTTATTTTTAGCATTCTTTTAAAAACTGAACATTTAATTTATAACAACAAATCACCTAAAAGAAGAATCTGACTCACTGCAAAAGAAATATTAAAATTTATTCTTGAGATTTTTTTTTTTTTTTTTTTTTTTTTTTTGGCACACGGGCTTAGTTGCTCCGTGGCATGTGGGATCTTCCTGGAGCTGGGATTGAACCCGTGACCTCTGCACTGGCAGGCGGATTCTTAACCACTGCGCCACCTAGGAAGCCCTATTCTTGAGATTTTGATCTAGTTTGAGATACCATGCAATTTCCTTATAGAAATACTTCAGTTATTACATCAGCCCCCAAAACTAAGTCATAATTCTATCAATATTAAAATAACATAGCCTTTTCAGATTCTTCAGCAGTCAATAATCATAGAGACAAGCCACTCATCCACTTGATAAAATGCCCAGAAAGGAGGCAAGTGAAATGTCTGACTTCCATGGCTGGGTAAGAATCATGCTCTATCTCACACAACACTAAAATATTATACACCCCTTAAAGGTCAGCAATGAGTAGCTTCTGTTAACATGGAAAATAGGAGGAGCTGGTTGGTATTATGCCAAGAAGTTACTTTTAATGATTTAGAATTCACCTTTTTTTTTTTCAGATAGGGGTTTATGGACTACGTTTCATACCCATCTAGAATTCACTTTTCTTACACTGCAGCCAGAGATTTGGTAGCAACTCTTCTCAGAATCCTTTACAATCCATCTCACATAGTCTAATAATTATGCTAACAGAAGCTGTATTGTTTCTTGTGTGAAAATGTCATCTCCTTTAACTATACTCTTACAAGCTCAAGAGGAAAGCAATTTGATAGGCTTCTCCAGTATCCCCAGCATGGCTGACACAGGGCTAGGTGCACAGCAGGTACTCAATAAGGAATTCATAACCGCCAGTTGGCAAGATATACCGAACCAATTTTTAAGCTATCTAGGTTTTGACTACTGTTTTTTTTGATATCTTTAAATCTGTCTCTTAGAGAAGGAAAATATGTCACAGCTTAAAACATCAAAAGAATTGGGACTTCCCTGGTGGCACAACGGTTAAGAATTCGCCTGCCAATGCAGGGTACATGGGTTCGATCCCTGGTTCGGGAAGATACCACATGCCCTGGAGCAACGAAGCCTGTGCACCACAACTATTGAACCTGTGCTCTAGAGCCCGCAAGTCAAAACTACTGAGCCCACATGCTTCAACTATGGAAGCTCACCTGGCTAGAGCCCGTGCTCCACAACAAGAGAAGCCACTGCAATGAGAAGCCCCATGCACCACAATGAAGAGTAGCCCCCACTCGCCACAACTAGAGAAAGCCCACGCGCAGCCACAAAGACCCAATGCAGCCAATAAATAGATAAATTAGTTTTTTTTTAAATATCAAAAAATTAGGACATAATTTTAAAATTTTAAAGAAAAGGTATTTTAACAGAACAAAAATTCTTTCCACAATAGTAATTCGAACTATTTGATTTGGGGAGTACTTTAATTTATACTAAGATTACTAAAAGATATTCCTTAGAGTTCTAGCCTCCCAAAATGTTTAGTAATAAATCCTTAAAAGCACATATCTATAACACACAGTATCTATTAATACAATATATTTACCAGTATACTGGAAGACTGTTTTCTTAAGTTATCGTTTAGGAACTGCAGATAAATTTTTCTAGGTATATACTAAGGAAAAAACATTCTCTCTCTTAAAACTAAAAACATCCCTCTACTACCAGCAGTTAAAACAGAAAAGACACTTACAGCTCCTTCTTGATCGACATCAGCTCCCACGGCCAGTAAATGTTTTACACACTCCAAATGGCCCTTCCGCGCAGCCCAAACCAAAGGGGTGGTTCCATACTATTAAAAGAAACAATAAACTGAAAATTATTATTGAAGGCATTTATTAAAAGAAACTAGCTCCCACCATGAATTTTGATAAAAATCATACGTATTTTTTACATTATGGTTTACACCAATCATAATTTTAATCCTAGTAAATCATATTTTCCCCATTTTTTTCTCCTGAATAGATGATTAACCACTACATGAAATGTATTTTAACCAACTTTAACTTTTACGATCAGTGACAATTTTTCCACCATAAAGTCATAGAGCCTCTAATTTCCAACAAGCTTTCTTTGCTTCCCATATGTTGTGAAATACAATTTAAAGTCCAACAGTGTGACTATAGTCAAAAATAGTAACAATCAAGTGCCAAGCAGAGTTCTAACTAGTTTACATGGGTTAAGTCGTGTAATCCTTATCAGTAGAATAAGTACAAATCACAATATCTCATTTTAACAGATGAGCAAACAAGGCCCTGAGAGGTTAACTGCAGGCTCAATGTCACAAAGTTACTAAGAGGTACAGCAAGACCCTTGAGCCCAACAAGCCTAGCTTCAGACTGTGCTCTTAACACCACCCCAGATCGGCCTCTGTACTTGACAAAACAAACGTCCGCCTAGAAACTGCGCTCAAAAGCACCTTCTGCTGGACCATGGTTCAACAGACAACAGAGAATGTAAATCAAGCATAAAAGCAATGCTTTATCTTGGGGTAGATTCATGTGGTAATCAAGAGACATAGGAATACTCACAGTGACATTTAACAACATGGGAGACTGCAGATTGAAATGAACGCTTAATGAATGCCTACTTTTTATAACAGCCTTGACCAACAGAACTTTTGTGCACTAATGGAGGTACGGACAGTGAATACTGACAGTACAGAAGAAGGGGCATCTGAGTTGACTGGGTAAGTTAAGGAGACTTAACAGAGAAGATAACAGCTCAACTGAGCCTTGAAAAATAAATCAGAGTTCATCAGAGAGAGGAGGTAATAACATTCCTAGCAGAGGGAAAAGAATAAACAAAGACACACTTCATAGAAATTCACAGAAGTTCACAGAATGGTAGACAATTTTCTGTATCCAAAAGCTCAGTGTACATGGAGAGGAATGGCAAGAAGTGAACCTGGGAAGAAAGACAGGTCAAACTGAAAAGTCTGGGCTTTGTCCTGAAACCACAGAAGCTATCAAAGTTCTCCAAAAGCAAGAAAGAATGACATAATTAAACAAACACTAATCAAATATTTGGGTACTAATTAAAGATTTTAAAAAATGAACAGAACAAGATCCTTTCTGTAGCTGATGGCACATGAGTTGAGTGTGCAGAAGAACAGAAGCTGAAGCAGACGAGGAGGAGAGGGCACCCCACACTGTGAAGGGGCGCCTACAAGATGTGGAGGGTTAAGAACAGACAGACTCAGAAACCTGCATGACTTGATAGTCAAGCAAAGATAGTTTGGGGCATAGACAGCAGGAGAAAGCGTAGGAAGGGAGGCAAGGACTATCTTTATACATCATAACAGGAGTTGATGTCTTTAGGATTTTAAGTATGAGAGAGAGAGAACAAAAGTTGAATTTTAAAAGATCATCTGGCAACAACACAGAGAAGGCAGATAGGACCCAAGGTAGAAAGAAGAGCTACAACAGAAAACAATGAAGGCAGGGAATCAACCCTATCTTTTTTCCTGAGAATGATGAATGTGACATAACAGACAATGAAGGGACACTCAGTATATATTTAATACCTATAAGGAATCCATCTATGAGATGTATGTCTTTCCAAAATATATTAATAAATACAAACATAAGATACATCAGAGCAGCCTCATGAGATCATATGAAAACACTTGTAAGTCAGACACGCTGAGTGGACATAATATGAACTGGAACCTGGAAAGATCCTGCTGACCTACCTTATCGGAGCAGTTGACTTTAGCACCATTTTGCAGTAAGAGCTGCACTATATCTGCATGGCCTCTCCCTGCTGCCCAAATGATTGGGTAAACACTGTACTGCTGGGAGACAGGCAGGTGGGGGAGTAGGCAGACAGGGAGGGAGGGAGGGAAAGAAAAAGTCTTTCAGGTTGAGATTTACAGCACACATTTGCTAAGTCAATAACAAAGGGAGCGATATAAAGTAATATTTTAAAAAATCAAGTTACAGACCATTCTCCACCTTAAAACACACTCATAATACGTAACTGGGAACTCAACTTGCTGAGATGCACTCAACCTTAAATAAACATATATCATGAAGACATTTATTTCTACAGATTGAACACACTAATGTAATTATCCAGCCAACAGGTAAGACTAATAAGAAGAATGTAAAACCTTTCTTTATAATTCTTCCATTAACTTGAATAAAACCATTTCTTTTTTTTCAGTGTTACTGAGGTATAATAGACAAATAAAATTATAAGATATTTAAAGTATACGTGATGATTTGACATATATATACATCGTGAAAGAAATCCCCTCATCAACAAAACAATTTCCTAACCTGCAATCTGAGAATAAGTCTCAGGCAAAGTAGTAAGACATGTATTACCACCTGTAAGAATGTACAGAAAAGTGGTATGGATATTTGATAAATCTCTCTTTTTTTTTAAAAGAGTTCAGATTAAGAATGCATACCCACAGAAAACAGGCAAGATGACTTAAGGATTTCAAAATCTCCTTTTGAAATGTTATGTACTTATAATTAACGTTTAAACACTAAGGGTTGTCTTTTTGCTGATAAAAATTGAGAAATAAGCTTAGCTTGAAAAAAATTCTCATTGTGTTTTGAAATCACATTCTGCATTATTATCTTTAGTAAGATCTAGATCATTCTCATCCACTATGAAGTCCAAAGTATAACCAGTCTTAAGTATACCCTAAAAGCACTGACTGCTTCCCTATCAGAGCAATTTTTGTTAGCGCTTACCAGACCAGTAACACTCGGATTGGCACCCTGAGAAAGCAGCAGCTCAACCACTTCAGCACGGCCTTTGTAACATGCCCACATGAGAGCTGTCCACCCACCCTAAAGGAAAAAGAAAAGGGCGGGGGGAGGAAATAAAACACTGGGTTGTCTCCACACACAAAAATGTCATTAATGAAGTTCTTTTGTGAATATTCTTTATAAAACTGTTGTTTTAAGAAATCATTACTATGTAGTTTTAAAAACCCAAGTGCCCTAGTGAAGTACACAACAGTATCTGAAAAAAGTCAAATGTCAAGTCCATAATGATTACTCCAAAGTTTGTATTATATTTTGGAAACTGACACAGGGAACATTCATGTTGGACACTTTCCAAATTTCCAAGATTTATTTTGGCTGTTAAAATATTTTCCTTCAGTAAACATTCTATGTCCATAGACATTCTCCTCCTAGTATGAGTCTAGACTTTTTCCAGAGAGGAATTCCAGCAATCCTATTCAACTCCTGCATCTAAACCCATCCTATAAATTCCAGATCATTATCATACCTCTTGCTAAAAGAGAGAGGATGCAAAGGCAATGCTCTGCAGACCACGATTTCCAGGGGTGAGCAAAGTCATTATGTGTGAATGAACTGCATGAGACTTTGTATTTTCTAAGCTACAGGAGCAATGTTCTTTGCTTGTTTTAGCGATGTTCTCTTTAGCTATAATGCAATTCAATGAAAGAGACAAATGTAATCAAATTATACTAAGAAGTGAATGTTTTGTTTGAATTTTTTTTTTAAATCAGTATTTGGACCAATCCAAATTTGCTTTCAAGAATATAAATCACTGGGACTTCCCTGGTGGCGCTGTGGTTAAGAATCTGCCTGCCAATGCAGGGGACACGGGTTCGATCCCTGGCCCAGGAAGATTCCACATGCCTCGGAGCAACTAAGCCCGTGCGCCACAACTACTGAGCCTGTGCTCTAGAGCCCACGAGCCACAACTACTGAGCCCATGTGCCACCAACTATGGAAGCCCACGCACCTGGAGCCCGTGCTCTGCAACAAGAGAAGCCATGGCAATGAGGAGCCCACACACCACAACAAAGAGTAGCGCCCGCTCTCCACAACTAGTGAAAGCTCGTGTGCAGCAATGAAGACCCAATGCAGCCAATAAAATAAATAAATAACAATATAAATCACTTAATCCTTCTGATTCTGTTTCATCATCACTAAAAAAGAGATTAAAAAAAAAATACTTGCCCTAATCTGAAACAGGCAAAACTACAGAAAGGAAAAACAGATCACTGGTAGCCACAGGTCAGCAGTGGTGGAGGGGCCGATTATAAAGGAGCAGCATGTGGATATGCTAAAGTGATGGAAATGCTCTGTACAGAACTGTGGTGGAGGACATACGACATCATGCACTTGTCAAAACCCACACACCTGAACACCACAGACAGTGAATTTTACTGTATGTAAAATTTTAAAAAGTCAACTAGAATATGGGCAAGAAAGACAGAATACAGACTGGGATGAATTAATTATATTATAAATGAATCACATAATTACTCAGAAGCTGATCTAGGTAACTTTGGAAAGCAATATTTTGACTGAATTTTGTAATGCCAAAGACAAAAAGAACTGTACACAAGCACTGTATTTAGCAGCAAATCTGTTTCTCCCAGGGTATGGATTAGAAATTCTGAAACTACTTCATTTGTATACTAGAGTTGAACAAATAAGTAAATAAGTAAGTTGCGTAGACAGTGAGAGCCAGATTTCTCACAGAGGAGAGTTACAAATTAAGAAAAGGGAGTGCTCGCTTCAATAGCACATATACTAAAATTGGAACAATACAGAGAAGATTAGCATGTCCCCTGCGCAAGGATGACACGCAAATTCATGAAGCATTCCATATTTTTCAGGACGGCGTGGGGGGGGGGGAGTCGAGGGAGGGAGGGAATATGGGGATGTGTGTATAAATACAGCTGACTGACTTTGGTGTACCTCAAAAACTGGTACAAGAGTGTAAAGCAATTATATTCCAATAAAAAAAAAGGGAGAAGGCTACAGTAGATTGCATTTATGGTTATCAAGCTAGTCTCTTTATTAAAAAAAATATATACACACACACGCACAGAGATAGATATAGAATAGATGTATGTGGATGCAAGAGTTAATATACAGATATGCATCTCCTACATCTATCCACTGAGAAAGACTACAAGCAGTGACATCCCAGCAGCAATAAGCACACCTAACACCTAGATTATTTGTTTCTAAATACCATTTTCGAAAAACAGGAACTAGAGTTCCTTGGAAAAACTGGTTGATTTCAGGGCTGATAATCAGGGAAATAAGGCAGGGAAAACATAAGATGAACCTGAGCCTGAAGCATTCTGTAATGTCAGGAAGTAAGGAAGTCCTAAAATATATATCTACGTATATCTATACATAGATATATATTTAGAAAGACAGAGTCAGAGAGAGAGAACTCTTCATTACAGAAGAATCCCAATTAATAAATGTAGATGGAATGATGAAAATAGAAAAATCACCATTATAACACCACAGTAACAACTGTGCATGCAAGTTGCATTGATGGATGCTAAAATAAATGAACGAAAAGTTTAATCAAGAACAAGATATTTGTATAGTCTCAAAGTATCTTCCCCCAAATACTTAGTAATTACAAAGGAAAAAATAGTAGTCTCACAGTGGATAAATCTGACAGACACTACCTGAGCCAAGATACATCAGTGATACATTCTGATATCATGTACCTAGATGTTGTACACTAAGAAGGGCATAGCACCTCCTTCCCGATAAAGTACAACCTCAACCTAATCATGAGAAACATCAGACAAATCCAAACTGAGAGACATTCTAAGAATGCCAAACAAGCAGTCTTCAAAAGTGTCAATGTCATCAAAGACCAAGAAAGGCTAACATAATTTATTTAGGTCAAATTATAGAGCTGGGCATTTAGTCAAGTCTTACAGACACCAATACTTTAATCTGTAAAATTCTTTCCCAGAACTGTTTTAATATCATTCCCTCATTTTAATTTGTATAATATCACCCGCTGCAAGAATCTCTGAGATAAAAATTTAATCTTGAGACGCCTATGCCCAAATTTGCAAAATGAAAAGACTGGAACTGACTGGCTATAGCAATGCTGTAGTTTGGTGTCCATTAAAGGTCCTCTCAAGGAAGGATCCTAACTAGACTTGCTGACATTATATCCTGGAATTATTCCTGAATCGTAGTCACTCTCCTCTCCTCACACAAGTCCCAGGGACTCTGCTTTCCCTCACAGTTCAGTGGCCACTACTACCCGCCCAATTCTTTGAGGTTAGGGTCTCTCAATACTTACAACTAAGGGAGACACAATCCTCAGTTTCCTTAATTTGGGGTGTTTAAAAGCCAAACACAGAAACCCTTTAAATGTTAAATGTTGTGATGTGATAAGTACTTTAGGGAAATGAGAAACATGGAGAACTAAGAGAGTTTAAGAGACCACTTTTTACATATCTTACCAAGTCTGTACATATTCATAATGAATACTTTATAATTCCTATCTCCCTTGCTGATATACATGGAAGAATGATAAAGGAGAAAGCCTTTGGAGTAAGCGGTCCTGGGTTCAAAACTCAGCCTGATTGCTTACGAGCTGAGTGACTTTGGGCAAAGAGTACTTCTTCCAGTCTCGATTTCCTGAACTATATACACTGAGAACAAAATTAACCCTTAGTCCATAGGATTCTTCTGAGAAGTCAATTAATCATAGAGAGGCTGAAAAGAACCTAAAGAGATCAGGCATACAACAGGTACCTAATATTAGTTCATCTGATAAGCTGCTATAGTGTTTTTAATAAAATATCGAGAATTAGGTAATACCATGAATTTCTCTTCTACTTTATATACCAGTAAGATAAGAACACTATATTTCACTCCCAGTTGCCACACCAATCCTTCGCCTAGGTTACTGACATCACTACCTTCTCTTCCTAAACTTTTATAGCAATGTACTTCAACTTCTTTTCAGAAATAGGATAAAAATGGTTCTGTATCTTTCTATAAAAATAAGTATACCAACCACATCACTAAATTCTGAGACTAAATATAACACTGTAGAAGTAAGAACACTGTGTAAATTACATTGTATGGTATAATATTAAGTGCAAGATGGTGGAGTGCTGCAGTTTCTTAAAAATTCAGACCACCTGTACTTCATAAACCATCATCAGCAAAGTAATACATGTTTTATATATCAAGGCAGTTCAATTCCTTCTTTTTTTCCTCTGTTAAAATTAACTGTGAAAAGGCTGAACATTCTATAGAAAAAAGAAGCCAGAAATGATCCCTTTCTTCACCTTTACGCTTTAAGCAGATGCCAAGATCAAGTAAGAGCTAAGATGATTAAGAATCATATCTTGTTAAACTTGTAATGTGTACAGATGGCATTATGAACACAATTACATTTTGAAACTAAATTTATAAGAATTATTCTGAAAATTATAACTTTAAACAACTGAAAATACTTTTAAAGCTGTACTATGTCCCTCTTAAAGTTCTTCTTAAGGGAACAGTTCTCTCATGAGTTCTAAAACTGATACATTATAAAGGGTAATAAGTTGTTTTAACAGTATTTCAGAATTTTAATTCTGAAATAAGTAGAAGACGATGACTAGGAATACTCTAAAAGGAGGCGCATTACATCGCCTGGGTTTTAAAACACTCTTGAGGGTCATTTCAATGCCCAATGCCAAATCCTAAAAACATTATTATAGTATCACCTCACACATATCCATTGCTGTTAGTAAGATGCCAGCTGATTAACAACACATAAAGAATGCCCATACCATATCGCGGTGCTCCAAGTTAGCCCCACATTTAAGCAGTTCCTCCACAATGTGCAGGTGCCCTTCTTTTGATGCTGATATAAGTGCTGTCCAGTTATCCTTGAACACAAAGACATAAATGTTATCATTTCAAAACCAAAAATAACATTCCAAAATGAGGGAAAATAAATTTGAATTTACATACCAGATGATCATACCAAATTGACATGATTTGACCCACTCTAAACTACTCTCACATAACAATGAAGCATAAGCTCTGTTAAGAATTTATCTGTCTACCTGTATGACTACAACGGTGAGAAATGGTTTCACAACTGCTTGTTCAGTCTTTTCACTGGACTTCTAATCACATACTCTGCTTTTTAAAAAGGAGGAAAGATAACTATCAAAACCTCAAAGCTAACCCTGGGGTTGGCAACCGTGACTGCAAGCTGAAATTAAAGGGCCTGCAATCAGATTTAAAAGCACATTCACGAAACTATTAAACTAAAGTAATCCCATAGGATGAGTTTAGAAACTATATGATAAAGAACTATTCTCCTTTATTTTTTAAATAAAGGCTACAAGTATCCTATCCTTTTATTCATGAGTGTAATTTAATTCAAATGATCATTCATTAAAATCATCAACTTACTATCATCTATTTGAATCATAAAAACAAACAGACAGGGCTTCCCTGGTGGCGCAGTGGTTAAGAATCTGCCTGCCAATGCAGGGGACACGGGCTCAAGCCCTGTTCCAGAAGGATCCCACATGCCACAGAGCAACAAAGCCTGTGCCCCACAACTACTAAGCCTGTGCTCTAGAGCCCATGAGCCACAACTACTGAGCCTGTGTGCTGCAACTACTGGAGCCCACTCTCCTGGAGCCTGTGCTCCGCAACAAGAGAAGCCACTGCAATGAGAAGCTCATGCATCGCAAGGAGGAGTAGCCCCCGCTCTCTGTAACTAGAGAAAGCCCATGCACAGCAACGAAGACCCAATGCAACCAATAAATAAATAAATTTATTTATTTAAAAAAAAAAAAACAGAAAAACAGATGTAGCTATGTGACCCTGAAAATTAATTTCTGGGAAACAGAGAAAGTAAGCCTTTGGAAGAGTGATTTATCCCTCACAAATGATATCAGAGGGGACCACATCTTTCTAGCTTATCATATGTGATGATATTTACAATAATAAGACACCATTATGGGGAGTTACTTTATCACTCATCCACGGATACCTCCTAGGCAGGCTTTTAATTTTAAGTATCTGGGCTACCTATTCCGCCAGAGCTGTCTATACATAAAAACACGAAGAGCTGAGACCTTTCACTGAAAGTACAACTTTCTCTCCTGTATCACCCCTTTTACAAAATTGAGTTAGCGTATTACTAGGCAAAGTTGAGATACAGAAGAAGTGCAATATGTAATCTATTACTTTTGAATCACTTCTTAAAAACAAACAGCAAAGTTAAGGAAAAGACAAATGAGTAAATTATTTCAATATATACCAAATCTTCCAGATTGCAATTAGCGCCATTCTTAATTAATTCTTTCACTATTTCCAGATTGCCTTGTTCAGCAGCTATCATCAATGGAGTCTGGCCACACTGGAAATATAAAAGACACAGAGAACTTGTCAGGATGCTGGACTTTAGCTGAAATACCAGTTAATTATACCACACTTACGTTTTCATGATGTTATGTTAAGCACTACGTACAGTATTTCATTAGTTTAGAAACACCTTTGAACTCTTAAGTTTTCAGTGTACTAATAACGTAAAAGTTAAAGAGAAAATGAGACTTTTTATGATAGCATTAGCAATCTGTTTTTGGCACTGCAATTTTATTCAAAATAAGTAAGCATGAATAATACTAGGCACTGGAAAGTAATTACCACAATGTACATAAAAATCTTTGCATATCTATGGTAACGAAATTCTCTACCAGTACAGTTAGAATGTGATGTAGAATATAGTTTTATTGTATGTATAAGATGTTTTATCATCTAGAGGGAGAAAAGTAAAACAATAAATAAGAACAATACAGGTACTGTATATATTATGTAGTTTTTTTAAGCCTTCCCTTATAACCTTAATTCATTAAACTAAAGCCCCTTCTAGCTCCATCAGCGTTGCCCAGCCTGTGCCTAGAATGATTCCCAGCATAAGACACAGTGCTCCCCAGCCCTGTGACAGCAAGGCACAACCTGGGCAGCTGGATCCTGGGGCGGGTTCCGCCGCCAGCAAGCCTCATCTATTGCAAGTGCAGTACACACTTATCATTTTCTGTACATGCCATGATCGCAAACCGGTTAGAAGTACTGGGTTAAAGGTGCTAAAACATACCAAGGTATATGAAAATTACACCAAAATTAAGTTCAATTAGATAAACATTTATTTAAGCACCTACTTACTGAATGTATATATCAGCGTCGGGGAAAACATCAGTGATTTTTTTAAAAATGCTAATTTGACAACATTCCACTGCTTAAAACCCTCAGTGGCTTCCTACGCCTTTTTTGATAGCAAATCCTTACATGGCCTGCAGTCTAATGATGGAGAGACCACCGCAGGCCTACCTTGAAACCTGTGCCAGGCCATTCCCTCCTCACCAATGTGCCCTCAAGCTCTTTCCCACCTGTGGACCCTCAGGCAGAGTCTTCCCTCTACCCCATCCAATTAACTACCAACCAGTTCTTGGGTCAAACTTCAACCCCTCAGGGAAGCCTTGCTAACCCCCCCTCTAATTTCATTTATTATACTAATCCTTGTTTGTAATTACACACTTTTATTTGTGTACTTAACAACAGATCATTATGTTTCTTCTAAAGGCCCTAAACGCCCCTAGGGTGGGAAACATGTCTGTTTCATTTGTTTAACAATGTATACCCAGTGTGAGGGACAGTGACTGCCAGACAGGTACTCAAATATTTGTTGGATAAATGAACGAGCAAAGTCTGAAAGAATTTAAAAATCTCCTAATGGCAACATACAAACTAGCAAATAATTATAGTAACAGGCAAAATACAACAGATGCTACTATCATAATACAAGTAAAGAGAAACATAAATACTGAGTTAAAGTACAAAAGTACGTCAAATTAAATACAGACACCCATATAATGATGGATACTAAATTATATGTGGTAGTCACATGTCATTCAACCAGGGTCATTGGGGAATGAGGTATTATGCATAAATAGATTTTCCAGGTGAAAAAGTTTATCCTTTAAATATTAATTTTGATTACAACTTTTATGATAACCATTTTTCTAAAAAGTAATGCACACACTGCTACTTGTTAAACAGATTAACTTAAACATATGTTTATGATTCTGAATCATAACTACAGGCATCAATTATTACACCAGACTTGCCTCTGTCAGCTCTACTGTCTTTGACTTGCTTTCTACAGCATGTTTATTCCTTCTAATCAACCAGGATAAAAAATGAAATATCAAAGTCATTGGTGTAACACACAAATTAAAGCCAATTAATTGAATCTATGGCCCTAGGGATATATGAATTATACATCAGTTTGCAAAACTGTAATACTCAAGAGATTTCTGTTTACTTTCTGGGGTCACAGTCACATTTCAGATAGTTCACAAAGACGTGTTTTTAGAGTATCAGGGAAAAAAATAAGTTAGATATATATTAAAAACTATAATACAAATAAGAAAGAAGGTATAAATGTGATTAACTAGAAACAAGCCAAATGAGAGACTCGAACAGTCATAACTTTCTCTTGCAGGAATTTTTAGTTGTCTACCCAGTACCTAGAGTGACAGGATTTTGCTGGGGGTGGCAGTAAGTTCAGCTAAAAACACCTGCACTGTTCAGCCTCACTTGCAGCGGGAAATAATCCACCGCACGGCTCTGGCGTGGTCTCCCAAGGAGGCTCAGTAATTAGACCAGCTCGGCTGCCTGTGCCCTTCTCCTCCTTGCCTGGTATGTGGACACAGTGCTGCAGTCGTATGGAAACAGCTGGTGTGAAGCAACCAGCACACACAGAGGGGTAGCCAGAAGGGAAGAAGGAGCCTGGGAAGATATCCTGACACCATCATCCCAGCCTGGGAAGGGCTGCTCCTCCAGCTTGCCATTACACGAGAAAAACAAGACCTTAATTTGATTAGGCCACTATTTTGGGAGCTGTTATATGCAGTCCAAAGCAATCCTTAACCTTCTGTAGCTACACTATGCAAACAGATAAGTGATTTTCAGGAAAGGTTGCCATTAAGTTTTATTAAATCCCAAAAGATAGAAGGATATTACCTTATAAGTTGTGCCTTATCACAAAACATATTTTACTAGTTCTTGCTTAACCAACCTACTAACTACAGCTGTGGAGATACAGAGTGACTTAGAAAGTTATGACAACTTTATTCTTTCACTTCAACATGAATCACTAAAGGCCCATTCCCTACCTAACCCCACACACACATCCCAGTAAAGCCCAAGCCCATTTCTTTTCAAAAAACACAGCATCACATAACTCACATAACCCCTACTCTACGGACAATGACCTCAAACCAAAACACACCAAAACAGAACGCTGCACACCAGCTGAGGTTCCCCACAACAGGTACCATACTTTATCTCAGCTCCCCAGAAGCTACAATGCAAAAAATCTCCTAGTTAGCATCTTTTTGCTCTTCCAAGTTCCTAGGTAGTCCCACTTCTATTTATTCAGGTGTACTGGACCTAAATAACCATTGCCCTTTAAAGCAGTCACCTTCAGAAGATATGTACTTCTTTCAATAATTGTAGTGAAACTAGAACATTTTAAAATTCTCCTTTGAAGTTTCCTTCAGGGTCTATATTTATAAGCACATAACAAAATTCATCTCTTGAATTTATAGAGCCTTGTTTCATTTTCTTAGACAGGAGAATAATGTCCAACCTCAACACTATACCCCTGTACCAAGGAGAGCTGAGAGTGACTTTTTGCTTTTTTCAAAAACAAATTAAATTAAAGCCCTTCAAAGGGCAAAGACTTGCCATCATTGAGAACATTCAAAGGCCAAGAGATTTATCTAGTTTACAAATAAAGTAGGAAGAGAAATTAGCATTTACTAACTGCAGCCAATTATTCGCTAAGCATAGCATCAGGCAATTTCCCCTACATTATTTTATTTTATTGATGTAACATTTAAGAAACCTTCTGAAAACTGATAACCAAACACATTAAATGAGATAACTAAGTACTTCACTTTTTAAAGGCAAGAAAGAAGGGACGGAAGTCTAAGCAACTTTTTAGACTTCTATAAAAATTAAACCGTATCAGAAGTTGCAGAAGCAAAATGTTAAAATAGACCTTGAGAAAACTACTTTCTCTACAACCTTCACATCGAGTTATAATTTAACAATCCCAGCTTGCTTCAAAGTATTTCATCAATTTTAATTGGTATAATACTAAACTAGATGTATAGATGTATAATACTAAACTAGATACAAATGTCATTAATTCCCATTGAATGTTACTGCATGCATGATGCCAAGTTAAGCTCTATACCAAATACACTTCATTCTTTATGTAAATAAGATTAATATAATTTTATGCTTATTATGTGCTGTTTTTCTCCTTCCAAGTGAAGCTATTTTCTCAATATGCCCAAAAAAAGTCTATGAAGTTAATCTTTTTAAACTATCATTTTATTATTCCAAACATGCTAATAAAATGACTACTTCCATAAACAGCTCCTTTATAACAATGCACAATCTCCAATTATAAATTTTATCTCATTTATGTATAATAATTGTTCACTACTCATAATCATAGAAGGGAATAAGGATGTCAACTAACCAAAACATAGTTTGTTCAATATAGAAACACTGAAAATGCAGACATTATCATTAGACGAATTTATTCTGAAGACTCAAAGACAAAAGAGCATAAACAAAGCATAGCCTGTTTGAAGTTACACAGAAGAGGATTTTACCAGGTAATATCTTGGATAGGAGACTGAGAGATTAAGTCATTTATCTGTAAGTCAAGATATAGTTCTAATAAAAAGCATTATTTTTTTTTAACTTTTATAAAACACACATACTTTGCCACTTAAAAAATTGATACAGAAATTTTATTAGTCCCTAAAATGTTGCAGCTTGGCTGTTCGTGATAAAATCATCAACATTTTATTTGCTTGTACTGTTGAATAGAAATATCTAATACAAGTCAATGAAAATGATAAATATATACTTCCCCATCTCAGTAAACAGAACAAACGACCTAGCTAACTATCTCTTAAAGATGTAGGGTCCCAAAAATCCCAAGGTGTGTAGAATGAACAACTCAGGAAGAGAGCCAAGGCTCCAGGAAAGACAGTATTTCCAAAAGTTCTAGTTGTGTCTGGTTAATCTATTTTTTCTGGTTAATCTATTTATAAGAAGATTGGGTCTAGAAGCTTCTGAAGCTTCCTAGAAACACTTTTGATTTCAGTAATTAAAATTCTTGAATAGTGATTATTCTATCATCTGGAAAAAAAAGTCAATCATAAGTCTCAATCATAAATCTAAATCATAAATCTAAATAATAAATCATTAACTCAACATTCAATCATTTACGTAAATTCAGATGTGTTCCAAAAATACAGAATTCAAAGCACTTTTAACTGTAAGATATTATACCAATATCACTAACGGTGAGAACTACGTACTTCTTACTTACCACCTTTATCCTCAGCACAGTGCCCTGTACACAGTGGGTAGTCAACAAGCATTTGCAAAATATTTACAATATTTGCAATAATTAAAATATTTAACATATTTGCAAAAGAATTAAACTTTAGAAGCTTGGTCTTACCTCATTTCTCTCATCTACATCTTTGCATTTTTCAAGAAGAGCTTTCAAAGCAGGAATGTTTTCTTCTTCTACATAATTTATTACACTCTGTGATATCAGGACTGACATTTTCACAGAAAGCTATAGTTATCTTTATTCCAATACCTGTTAAAGCAGATTAATAATTTGGGATTAGGGAAAAAAAGTGACTACTAACTATATTATCTTTCTTAACTGTACGCAGGTACAAATACACCTCCACTGGCAGGAGTGAAAACAAAGCCCCACAGTTCAGCTGTCAAATGCCCAATGCTCTCTTTCCAAGACTCACACTCATCTCACTCTTTCTTTTTAAGAACTTTTATTGAGATACAGTTAACAGACAATAAACTGCATATATTTAGAGTGTACAGTTTGGTATCCCAATCTCCCAATTCATTCTCCCCCCCCACCCTCCCCACTTTCCCCACTTGGTGTCCATATGTTTGTTCTCTACATCTGTGTCTCTGTTTCCACCTTGCAAACCAGTTGATTTGTACCATTTTTCTATAGTCCACATATATGTGTTAATATACGATATTTGTTTTTCTCTTTCTGACTCACTTCACTCTGTAGGACAGTCTCTAGGTCCATCCATGTCTCTACAAATGTCCCAGTTTCATTGCTTTTTACAGCTGAGTGATATTCCATTGTATATATGCACCTTATCTTTTTTATCCATTCATCTGCTGATGGACATTTAGGTTGCTTCCATGTCCTGGCTATTGTAAATAGTGCTGCAATGAACACTGCAGTGCATGTGTCTTTTTGAATGATGGTGTTCTCTGGGTATATGCCCAGGAGTGGGATCGCTGGGTCATGTGGTAGTTTTATTTTTAGTTTTGCAAGGAACCTCCATACTGTTCTCCATAGCGGCTGCATCAATTTACATTCCCACCAGCAGTGCAAGAGCATTCCCTTTTCTCCACATCCTCTCCAGCATTCACACTTTGCAGATTTTCTGATGATGCCCATTCTAACCGGTGTGAGGTGATACCTCATTGTAGTTCCGATTTGCATTTCTCTAATAATTAATGATGTTGAGCAGCTTTTCATGTGCCTCTTAGCCATCTGTATGTCTTCTATGGAGAAATGCCTATTTGGGTCTTCTGCCCATTTTTTGATTGGGTTGTTTTCTTTGATATTGAGCTCATCTCACTCTTAACTCATCCAAACCCCAAACTCCTGATCCATCCGCCAAACCATCCTCCTCATCAGCACCCACAAACAAAAGAAAATGCTCCATCGCTCCTCCTGCTACATCCTCCATCTCAGTAAATGGCCACTACAGCCCCATTCTTTCAAGGCCCAAACCTTGGAATTATCTCATCCTCTTGCATCTACATTCAATCTATTAGCGAATCCTGTGGTTCTACCTATAAAATGTATTTCACATCTAATTACTGTTCACTACCTCCATCACAACCACCCTGGTCCAGCCACCATGACCTCTCACCTAGATCCCACTGCTCTCTCTTACTTCCATTCTGCCTTCCCCACAGTCTACCCTCCACAAGGCAACCACGGAGATCTTTTGAAAAACCTAAGGTGGACCAGAGCTTCTTAAATCATAACATACACCAGAATCACCTGGAGAGCTTGTAGAACACAGATGCCTGGCCCCTTCCCTCAGAGATTCTCAAGTGGGTCCCGGTGCAGCCCCTGAATCTGCATCTTTAACAAGCTCCCAGGTGATGCTGCTGCCACAGCTGCTGACTAAAGAAGCATACCTTGAGTACTAACTGAGTCAGACTTCATCTTTCCTTGCTCAAAGTCCTCCAGAGGCTTCCCAAAGCGATCAAGGTAAAATCAAAAGCCTAAATGACTCTACATGACATGACGTTACAGCTCGGACCTCATCTCCTACCCCTCTCCCTCACCCATGTCACTGCTTGAACACGCCAAGCACTGCGCCATCTCCGGGCCTCTGGCTAGCTTTTCTGTCCGCCTAAACTTCTCCTCCACCAGCCATGCACATGGCTCTCTCCCTCACTTCCTTCACTTACTAGGAAAGTCTAACCTGACCATGTCATGTAAACAGTAACAACCTCACCCAGACTCCACAGCGTCCCAACACTCCCGCCCCCTTGTCCTGCTTATGTTCTCCTGTGTACTTATCAACGTCAAAAATACAATATATTGTGTTTATTGTCCGTCTAACACAACCAGAATGTAAGTTCCAAAAAAGAGGGACTTTGTTTTAATCAACTGGACATCCAAATGCAAATTAATAAGCAAACAAAGCTCAACTCATACCTTGCACCAAATACATACATAACCCAAAACTGACCTAAACGTATTATCCAAAAGCACAAAACTCCTTGAAGAAAATATATAGACTGTTTTGGATTAAGCGAAGATTCCTTTGATATAACACTAAATATGTGGTCCTTAAAAAAAAAATAAGAGTTCACTAAAATTTAAAGCTTTTGCTCCGTTAAGAGAATAAAATTTCTTGAGATTGGTGACTCTTTTTTCCCTTCCATTCTCCCCACTCTTGAACAGGAATGTCTACAACTGCTATCCCATGCCTGTCCCCTCACATAGTACATAACTTTTTTCATGAGTTTCATACATTCACAGATGGACAGGAATCATGGCTCAGGATGTACTATACCCAGAGTTTCACTTATACCTGATTTAGATGATGAGATTTAAGAACTTTTGAGCTAACAAGATACAAATGAGATTTTGTACTTTAAGTTGATGATGTAATAAACTGAGATTGGCGGAGAAGCACTGGGATGGAGTGAATGTGTTTTGCATGTGGGATGGAAGCCTATCTTTAGGAACCAAAAGACTGTATGATTCCATTTATATGACATTCTAGAAAAGGAAAACTATATGAACAGGAAACAGATCAGAGGCTGTCTGAGTCTAAGGTGGGGCAATGAAGTGACTACTTTGGGATGCAAGAGAATTTGGGAGTTCATGGACCGTTCCACACCGTGACTGTGATGGTAGTTACACCCTGACGTGCCTTTGTCAAAATTCAAAACTGGACACTAAAAAGGGTGAATTTCATTATACGTACTTTGTTCCTCAATAATACTCTGCTTTTTAAAAATCCTCAAAAAAGTTATGTTATTTGGTCCAGTAACTTCACATTAGAATCAAAATTCTAAAAACACAAGAAACATGGCCAAAGATTTTAAATTCAACACAATTTTATTCAGAAGAACAAAAAATTTGGCAACAGGGGATATTTTCACACAGTGGAATAATACACAGTCATCAAAATGTTTCCAAAAAATGAACCAACAGAAAAATGCTTGTGATATAGTATTACAAAAAAATAAACGAACTAAAAGGAAAAAATAACTTTAAAAAAGTGTCTCTATTTAAAATATACACATTTGTAAATACTGAAATGAAGCAGATCTAATGGGTATGGTATTGATGTAATTTTTATTTTCTTTAGAACCTTTATTTCCTAATTTTCTAGACTATGATACTTTCATCATCAGAAACCAGTAAGAGCCTAGAGACTGTCACACAGAGTGATATAAGTCAGAAAGAGAAAAAGAAATATCATACATTAACACATATATGCGGAATCTAGAAAAATGGTACAGATCAACGATTTGCAAGGCAGAAATAGAGACAGAGATGTAGAGAACAAACATATGGACACCACGGGGGGAAAACGAGGGGGTAGGGGTTGGGGTGGGATAAACTGGGAGATTGGGATTGCCATATATACATTACTAATAAGAAAAAAAACATCGAATTGTATACTTTAAATATATGCAGTTTATTGTATGTCAATTATATCTCAATAAAGTCCTAAAAAAAAAAGAAACCAGTAAGAGATTCTTATTAAGAGTCATCACCAACATCCAGCACCTTAATTTGTTCCCACTTCTTACAGGATCGAGCATACTACCTCAGCAAGGCATCGGGAGCTGGCTTTACCTCCCCTCTCCTCTCTGTTACCAGCTCCACCCATCCCACAGCTCAGCCAAGCTGAATCACTCAAAGCTGCCCCTACCTGCTGTGCTGCTCCACACACCTGCCTTTGCTCCGCCTTGCTCCCTCCATCTGGAGCACCACTCTCACATCCACTCCACCATGGCAGCCACTGCTCTCCCCGGAGCACAGCAGTTGCCATTTTCTGCCCAGTGTGTCTCCTGATGTCTGCGATCAGCCAACCCCACTCACAGTGCCTTTGTTTCAGGCCTTCACCATCTATACTAATCAAGATTCCTAAGGGTGCAAGAGACAAATTTAAATTGGCTTATGAAAAACTAAAAACAAAATTTAAGGATACTAGTTTATTTCCCAAAACCACACTGTGGGAAAGGTGGGTGCCAATGGACCTCACACGCCAGTAGAATTCTCATAGGCTGTGGACTTAGTTTCCTTTCATCAGAGACCAACTTCTTCTACACAACTGGGACTATGGTTGCCCCCAGCTCTCTAGCCCCAAATCAGAGAGTTTCCAAAATGAGAGAAAGCAGACTCTTCTTTGTTACCAAATCCAAAAGTCCCAGTACCGGGTTCTGACGGCCCAGACTGTCAGGTGCCAACCTGGAATACATAGTCAAAGCACTGGGATGGGGCCACAAGGTTACAGAGTATTGGCACTGTTTCCAGAAAAAAGGAAACTGCTGTCTAGATACCTGTCCCCACACCATGGGTCAGTGTGATAGCGTCCCAACTCGTATCTCCTCCCTCCTGCCTTTCTTCCATCCAATACGGCTGCCACACTGAAGCAAAAGTGATCTTAAATACACTCCTCTTAAAATCCTTCCGTTAGTTCCCAAAAAATTCTCGCTGGGAGAACAGAAGATGATGGCTTTATTACTCACAAGTTATTCAAGGAACTGAAGCCCTTAAGTCTTTTAAAGCCAGTGTAAAGATTCAATTCTATAATTCCTACAAAACGCTTTGCGCTGTGCAGAGCGATGAGCAGTCATGAACGCGACCCTTAATCATGATGGTGAGAGCAGGCAGGTCCGTCACAACCTGGCCCCATCTTACCACTCCAGCCTCATCTCTTTCTCCCTTCCCGACTCTCCTATCCTCCACCCAAACCCACTTCCGCACTCACATCCACACGTCCAGCTCCAGCCAGACTAATCCACCTGCAGATCCTTGGCTGCCCCAGGCTGTCTTCTTTCTAGGCCTTTGCACTTACTGGCCCCTCAGCTTAGAAAGCCCATCCTCCACATACACGTCTAGACAGCTGGCACTCATCCTTGAGGCCACATCTCTAACATTATCTCCTCCCGGAAGCCTGCACTAATTGGCTGCTTACCCCAAGCGGGGCCAGTGTCCCTGCCCAGGGACTCCTCCACACCCTGTGGACACATCTCAACGTGGACCCTTCACACCACATGCAACTGTCCGTCTTCCTTACCCCTGTCCACATCTCCCCTAAACTATACGTTACAGAGGCAGCACCCACATTATCTCTAACACAATGCCTACATAATAAGGACGGAGAAAGAGAAAAGCAGCCCCTGACTGTCAGGAACTGGTCTGGCACACATGGCTAGACCTTGGAGTTCTCACGTGAACATAAAACAAATGCACAAAACAGCACCATCAGATAATGTCACTCCGTGACCACGATGTCAAGAAAAAACACGACCAACTGGGAATAATATCTGAATACAGACAGAAACATGAACATTGCTGAGCTTTCGGTTTCAACGCCATCTCTTCAAAAAGGCCTTCTTAAAGTGCAGCTTAGTATAGTGGTTAAAAGGATGGACCTAGAACCAGACTGCCTAGGTCTGCCTCCTGACTTTACCACTTAATATTTTATCACCTTGACCTAGTTTCTTGAACTCAGAGTCTAAGTTTCACCACTTTAAATAACTGCATAGTTATATGCAAAGGGTTTAAGACAGTGCCTAATACATACAAAGTCAACAACTATTAGCTATTTTACATAAGACGACAATATTAACATTTCATAACTACACCTTTTTAGTGGATTCCCCTAACTTGGATTATTTTCTATCGTAGGATCCTTTTTATTTCCTTCACAGTACTTTTCCAAACTTATAATTTACATATTTATCTATTTAATAGTTGTCCCACTAGGATATAAGTTTTATAAGAGAAAGGACTACTGTCTTTTGTTTTATACCAAATACTCAATTCCTAGCATAGTTCCTGGCCCACAGAAGACAGTATATTTCTTGAACGAACATGTATGATTTCAATCTATTGTCCATAGCATTTTTTGTCTAATGGGAATATAAGGTTGTACATTCTTTCACACAATTAATAAGAAAACAAATGTTTTGACACTATTTTTGGAAAAGGCAGATACAGCCAATATCAAGGCTAGGAAAAAAAAAATCTTTGTGTTGCAGTAAGCTCATTTTTAGAACCTGCAAACAAATTTAATAGGCTAACACAATTTTGATATATTCAAAATGCTTTCACAAACAGGCTAAGTGGTTAATAGATACACTCTAGGACTTTTCTCCCATGACAAACTACACCAAAGCAACAACAGCAACTGTGCTGCCCAGCACTCATTTCTGTATCCTCCAGATAAACAATAAATTCCAGGATGTGGCCTCTCCCATGGTCCTCCTAGCTCCAGCCTCCTCTGCACTTCTCACTGAAACTCTAGCAGCACTGGTCCAACATGCAGCTCCTAGAATCTTCGCTGGTGTTCACACCCCTGGGCCTGGAGGCAGCCCCTGCCACCCCCACAGTCTCTTCTCTACAAAGAAGCCAGAGTCATCCTCCTAAATCACGAAGTCTCACCTTGGCCATCCTGTGCTTAGAACTCCCCAACAGCTGTCCTCTCACTCAAAATAAAATCCCAAAGCCTTACTGTAGCCTAAAAGGCCCTGCTTGACATACTCCACCCCCTCTCCTTGTCCCTGAGTTTATCCACCACTCTCTTTCTCCTTCATTTTGTTCAGGCTGCACAGGGTTTCCATTCAAATGTCACCTGATGGGAGCTTCAGTGACCACTGTGTATGAAACAGCCATCACCCCCACTAACATTCCCATTTCGTAATCCAGCTTTACTCTTCCATACAGCACTTAGCACCACTCAAGAAACCTTTGATTTTGGGGGTTTTGGGTTTTGTTTTTGTCTGCCTCCTCGCTCTCCACCCCACCTCAAAACTGCAGCTCAATGAGACCAGAAGTCCTGTTCTGTCTGATGCCGAATCTCCAGCACGCAGGACAGTGCCTGGCACACAGCAGACCCCCAACCTCTAAGAATGCGTGAGCACGCCTACCAGGAGCCACCTGGGATCCCTGACCCAGCTTTAACTTCCTAACAAACTGAAACCCTCCTTCAAAATCCAGCTCAGGGGCTCCTCCTCTGGGCCCTCCTCCTGCTTTCTTCCCCTCATTCTGTCCTGCCCCCACCCCGGTCAGTTTCACCCAGTACACCTATATGTCATGCATACCTGCAGTATTATGCTTATAATAACGTATCATGATTATTAACTTACTTTGAAATCCTTGAAAACAAGATCACGTCTTACCCTTCATCCTCAGCCACTAAGGAAAAGCTTTGTACACCGTCAATAAATTGTTATGGAATTAACAGGAATATAATTAGAGGCTGTGGTGCACCCTAAATTTTAATTTTACACTCGGTGAATCTGGTTAGGTAAGGCGTAAAAGAGAGTTCTTTGTACTATTCTTACAAGTCTTTTGTAAGTTTGCAATTACTTTAATATAAAAATTTTAAACACACACCCAAATGTCTGGCAAAGCCCTTATTTGGATCAAATATTTTTCCTCACTACAGTATCACACAAGACTGGAACGTGCATAGTAAAGAAAAGTAGCTATACACATTGACTTCAGTTGTTTAAAAAAAAACAAAAATTGAAAACCTTAGATTTTCAAATCCTGTGACCTCCCTCCCCCAATCTGTTATGTGGATTGTATGTGTAACACCTTGGGATACACAAAACTTACAATGGTAACAAAATAGTAAAAAAAAAAAAAAAAAATTACCGAAAGATATTCTTTAATCTATTAAGGAAAGGTGATCTATCTCTCTCATATAATTCTGAGAAAATGCATGCAATTCTACGCAGCTATAACTGAGTAACAGTTTGCTCTAACAGTAGTTTGTTGGAAGTCTGTAATTTGCAACGCACTGTGCTTCGGGTTATCCCTGACAAGTTAAATAACACACTATTCCTGCCCTACAGAGGCTCAGGGCTCTTTAAAATATGGGCGGAGAAAAGGGGTGATTAGGGGAAGAAACGGCTGAAATAAAATTGGTAAAATATTGATAACTGTTGGCTGGACTTGGGGATGGGTACATGAGGGTTCATTAGCTGATTCTCTGCTCTGTGTATTTAGGAGGGAAATACTAGAGCAGGCTTTGATTGTTCAGCATTACATGCCTGGAATTCTGGTAATCTCTGCATTCATCCACCCATCCTTTCTTTACTGTTAAGTTTCTTAGTGGGAGGAACTTCACAAGCCTTACCTTCACAAATTCAGAAGCACCTAAAACAGTTTCTTGTGCATATTAAAGAACTGATAAATATTTCCTGAACTGAATTTAATCAAGTCACATCACATTTATTAATTTAACAGGAGAAGACAGTCTGCCACTGCTGACTGTATTCTCATCAGCCAGGCTTCTAATAAATGAAGAGTCTGAGCTCAAGTGCGCCCAGTAAATCAGATTACCTTTTTCGAAGGCCAGGTCTCCCAACCCCTCCCTCAGAGGCTTCCCTTTCAGTTAGCCCTGCTCTCCCTCTTAAACGAATCCTTTAAACAGGTTCTAGTCTCACCTATCTTAACACAAATACCCTTACCCCCAAATCCCAACCTCGGCTCTCATCACTCTCAGAAATCCCCTGTCCGCTTCAAGCCATCCTCCCCTTCTCCCTCACAAGGACCAGGATCTTCTCTCCCTCATCCCTTCAGAAGCGTCTGCCCAACCCACAGACAGACAGCCTAGAGGTCTCCATTTAAAAGTCACTTCCCCCAGTGAGCCTTCCCTGAAGCCCACTCCCCTCCCAGACCAGCTTAGGGCCTCCTCTCTCCCCCCTCCTTTCTCTTCCTCCCCACCCCCCTTTGCTCTTCCAGCGCAGTCTTCCTTAAAGATAAACTGCACTTAATTGCAGTGACTGTGTTCCCAGGCAGAGAGCATGTCTGGCTTGGTCACCACTGTCTCCCCAATGCCTGACGCATTTCCAGGAACACAGGACAGGCTCAACAGTCATCAGGCAAACAAAGGCAGCCCAGGGGGCAAGATCTCATCTCTGAAAATATTTTCTGGGCACCATCAGGTGCAAGGCCCCTGATAGCCTTTAGCGGATTCCTATCACACCTTTGATAAGCTTACTGTTCACCAGGAGACATTAAGAGATCTGCATCACAAAAAAGCATTTACATATTACCTTATAGTCTATGAGATGTTTTTACATCTATGACCATTTGACTTTCCAATAATCTTAAGTATTATCTCTCATTTTACAGATGAGAAAACAGGTTTCATACACAAGTAACTTGCCCAACATAATTCAAAAAGCGAATGTTGTCGCACCCAGATAAATCCAAGTCATAATTTAAGGTAGAACAGTGCTGGAGAAACCCAAAGTACTCTGAGAGTTCTGAAGAGAAGTTCCTACACACACTGGTATATCATGGAAGTATGACTTTGTGTGGATCCTTGAGGAATGGGCCCATCGGTGGGAAAGGAAGGACATACCAGGCAAAAGGAACAGAATGAAAACAGACAGAGAGAGCGTTGACTATGTAGTGTATGTCCAGGAAACACTGAACACATGGATGGGGCATGTAAGTAAAAGGTTAGAGCTAAGACTGGAAAGGGAGGGTGCTTAGATCTGTAATCTCTGCAAGATCAGGGCTGTCTCTCTTTTGTTCTTATGTCTCCAGAACCTATTACAGGTCCAGAGCAAGTAGAAACATCATAGACACTGTCAAACTGAATCACTGCATAGGTATCCTAAAGATGCCTCTTCTGTGCCTGCCCCTACTCCACGTGCCCGTAGCTCCCGCTACCCTCAACAGCCATGTTCTCTACCATCAGCCATAAGCAGCGATGAGCAGACTGCTCAGAAAGATAAGCTGGGCCAGAGTCCTCTCCCTAGAACTGGAAATGAGAAACCAGAGACCCAGTCATTACGGGTGCAAAATGATAACAGTTTTGAGACAGCCACTCCGCAGAGAGAGGACCCAAGAGATATGAACAGAGAAAAGGACTCCTCATAAGTGAGAAAACAAATGTGGCGCCTGAGAAAGCTACAGAAGGTAGAGCTGCCTTAGATCCCGATTTCTTGCTGAGTCTCAGCAGTCCTGTAAATCGCTTTTTCCCTGAGGTAAAAGAATAAATAAATCTCTGTTCCTTGCCTTCTAAACAGCCCCGACTAACACAGTTGCAAAGAAACGGACAGTTCTTGAGCAAAGGCAGGAAGAGGGGGACGGCACACTCACATGATCCCGGGAAAAACTGCCCCCAGCAGTGTATTCAGCCCAGAATCAGAACCCTGGAGGCCAGGCGGGGAACCACCAAATCAGCCCCGGAGAGGGGACAGGCGCTAGGGATGGAGAAGAAATGAGAGCTACGAGCCTGAACAGAATAAAATCCCCCATATTGGACCCTCTGACCCACCAGATTCTGGATGCAGAAACTTTCAAAATGACGTGATGGGAAATGAAAGCACAGGTCAAAGATGACTAGATACCAAGCATAGTTGACGGGAAGATGATGGTGTCATTACCCAAAAACAGACAAACAAACAAACAAACTGGTGAAGTCAGGAGGAAGGACTTTCCTGTTTGGTTACTGCCCCCTCCCACCCCACCACGCCTGCTGGGTGAACAAGGCCAGGCTGAATTTGGGGCGCTCCAAAAAACCCGAGTTGGAGAGTCCATCCAGCATTTGGAAAAAAAGATCTGGAAATCACTCACGCAGAGTGTAAAACAAAGATTCTCAAACGTGGGTGCATCAAAGCTACTCAGGAAGCTTGTCAATACACAGATTCCCTGGGCTTCTCCTCCAGAGACTCCTACTCAGCAGGTCCGGGGCCCAGAAAGGAACGTGTCAGCAACCACCCCTAAAGGATTCTGGTGAAAGTCTCCACGCTAGCAAAGCCGGAGAACAAAGAACACAGCCTTTTCGTCTGCGTTTCTCACCCCCGGCTCTGCACCAGATCGCCTGAGGTGCTTTTAAAAAAAAGTGTGGATGTCTGATCCTCACGGTCGCTGTCAAAGTGGGGACGGTGACGAAACGGATGAGGGTCGCCCGTGCGAAGGGGCGAGCCCGGAGCCACACCCCAGGCCCGGCGAGCGGGCGCCGGGCGGGCGAGGCCGGGCAGGCTACGTCTGTCACCCAGTGCCCCCAGCGGCCAGCAAAGATGGCCCCGCAGGCAGGCGCTGAGGAGAAGGTATCCTTCACCGGCCTCACCCTTTCCACACGCCAGAACAGCCTGAGACAGAAACAACACAACGTCGCCGGCTGCGAAGGAAAGCGCTCCCCCAGAAATAAATCACGCAGGCGCCGCGATCGACGGCCGGCTGGTGTCGCGCTGACACAGGAGCCCGTCACAGGGACAATGGAGTCCTGGAGGCCGCTGCGGCCGCACGGCCAGGAAATCCCACCGCCGCGCCCGCGGAAGCCCGGGGAGACGACCCCCGGACGCCCGCGCCAGCGGTGCCGGCGAAGGGGGGGGCCTCGAGGCGGCGGGTGCGCCTGCGGCCGCTCCCAACAGCAGCCAGAGAACACCTGCTCCCCCACACCCCCCGCCCCAGCCCGCAGGGAGGCTGCCCGCCCGCGACCGCCCGTCCCAGACCCGCGCCGCCGCCCGGACCCCTCCACGCGCGCTCGGCCTCGCCCCCTCCTCCGCCGGCCACGGCCGCTCCGCCCCTCCCGGCCTCACGCTTCCTCGCCGGGCCTTCGCCGCCGCCCCGCGCGGCCGCAGTCCCTGCTCGCCGGGCCCCGGCCCCCCACGCACCCGTTCCCCACCGGCCTCGCCCCCCGCACACCCCGCCACGGCCCCTCCCGGCCGACCGCCGCACTCACCGCCTCGCGGCCTGGCCCCGGGACGGCGCCCACAGCTCGGGCGGAAAGGGCCCGCTTCGTCGCAGGCGCTGTCAGCAGACGGCAAAGGGAGAGACCCCGGCTTTCGGCGCGTCGCCCTCACCACACCCGGCGGCCATTTTCCTCCATCTCCCCGAACTGACAGGTCACGTGGCCCCGGCCGGCGGGGCGGGGCGGGGGCTGGCCACGCCCCCTCCGGCCCCGGGGAGCCCGAAGGAGGCGGGGCGGGGGCAGGAGCCAGGCCGGCAGGTGCCCGGGAAGCGAGTCCCCCCCGCCCCGCCCCCTCCGCACCTTCTCTCCCTGGCCTCCTAATAGGTGAGTTTCGGCCAGCGCCCCCGGCGATATCTTCTTCTCTGTCTATGGCACTCTTCACATTACGGCCAGTTTATCGCCCCTGTTCGCCACTAACATCAGAGCTTATGCGGAGAAATAAACCCCAATGATAACTTCAAAGGACCCTGCGAACACAGGCAAGTGGAGGCCAGCTGGGACCCCTTCCTCCTGAACCCGGAACACCCGTAGGACCTGTACTCCTGGCCCAGAGAGCCTCCCCCGCCTCCTCGCTCCCCCCTCTGCAGCCCTGCAGTCCCGCCTCCCCCGGGTCTCTGCAGAGGGGGCCTCTGCCCTGCCTGCGGCCACGTGCGAGTCGCAGCTTTTCCACTCACAGTTTCCTTCGCGACTCCCTCCTGCAAGTGTTCCCCTCCCTGGGCTTCTGTGACTCTGATTCTCCTGATGTTCCTCCCGTTTCTCTAGCTGCTCCTCTCAGATTTCGCCTCCCTTAAATTGGTCGATGCTTCCAGAGTTCACCTCAAAGCTGGACGCATCACGCTCCCCACCTGGTGTGATCCTCCCGCACCGACACTGTCCCGGGACCTGTCTCCTGCTCCATCCAAGACAGGAATTGGGACGTCATACACCTCCTCCTCCGCCTCTCCCTGATGTCATCCAGTCAGCCCACTGCTGATGGCAGCCACTTTCATCACCCCTGAGCCGCTTAAAGTCTTCAGAAGCTCCCCACCAGGACAACATCAAAAGCCCCCAGCTACCCTCCCTGCCTCTGCCGGTGCCCCAGTCACCATCTCCCCAGGAGGCTGGGGATCATGTCACTTCCTTGATTAAACTCCTCAGCAGCCTTCCATTTCCATAGAACAAATTCCCAAGCAGCACTTAGCACGCAGGCCTCCTGTGGAGCTGACCTCTGCCAGACCGCTTGCCACTGTGCTGCCCCCCCCTCTCCTGCCATCCGCCCCCACCCCCTGGCTGGCAAGTTCAATTCCTGGAGCACTGGGCCATGCTCTTGCTCATCTCCATTTTGTTTCCAAAGCGTTGCTTCCTCTCCCCTGGATATTCTTTCCTTGCCTCTTGTCCAACTGAGTCCAACAGATGAATTCTGTTTGTCTTCTACGAGGCAGCCTAAGTGGTCCCCTCTTATGTAGCTTTCCATGTGACCTCAAGCAGAGTTCACAATCCATCCTCTGTATTCACCTTCTTACTCCATAGTCCCGGGGCACAGGAGGTACTCAGAAAGTATGTGTTAAAGCATATTTAACGTTTCCTTGTCTCTCCCCCCACTATAAGGTTCACTCCATTCTTATTCCACACCAGCTTCCCTCACCCTGTTTAGAGCAGTGTGTGGCCTTGGAAAGCCTTTAAGGAAGAAAGGGCACCATTCACAACTTCATCACACACTTTGGAGTGCCCTCTCATCGTCCCATGAGTGCCATACCAGCATGTGATGGAGTCGGATGTTCGCTCCTTGTTGGCTTTTTCCATGAGTTGTGAGAGTGATCCATTGGGAGATGCTTTTCAAAGGTGCCCAAACTTGGCACATCAGAATCAGCTGTAGATCTTTTTAGAAATCAAAACTTGACTCTTGTTGGAGATTTTTAAAGTACCTCCCCAGCTGATTCCAACAAAACACCATTCTCAGATGTGGTTTTTGTTCCATTGTATCCAAATCAGTGACTTCAAATATGAATATCCCTTTTCAATGTCAATTTTTTGAGGACCTACACAGAATACCAGGTGGCCTTTTAGTATCCACGGATTGTGAAAGCAACATGAGAATTGGAATCTGTGGTTTCCAGGGATCTATGGCCCCAGCATGGGAGCCAGTGCTTTAATCACAATGAACCATCTGAATAGTCAGCAAGGCATTTGACAGGCTTTCTTTTCTTTTCTTATTTTTATTTTTTTTGATATTTTAATGAGTGCATTTTAATATTATTGGTGTCTTTTGTAATCCTATTTTTTTAATCAATTTAAACAAATTCCTTTTTTTTTAGAGACGTTGATGTTTTAATGGATGGGGGAGCTTACACGTCTGAAGCAGGGTCCTGGAGAGACACCCCACCACGTGCGGTGGACAGCGGGCAGGACATGGTGGCAGTCTTTGCTCTAAACACATACTGAGAAGGCAGTCATAGGTCTTACCTGTCTGCCAAAAAGGACTATAACACAAAAATGGTGAAGAGTCCCTGGGCAAAAATACTAAAAATGAGATGAGACGTCCTAGACTTCCTGACACCTTCTGGGATACCATGTGTGAAAAAGCTGCACTCTCATCCCACGATGGTTAAATTTGCTTCCAGGATTCCTAGTGCTGGGAAAATCTGGGTTGCTGTTCTTCTAAGAAAGTTGTCTGTGCATTAAACCTTGTCTTTGAGTTTCTTGACCTTCTGAGCTACTCTTGAGCATAGATGTGCTCTTCCCTTGGGAGGTCGACGGGCTTTCTGGATGAGTTTGTGGACACAAAGGGTAAAGGTGGATGACGTATCAGAGATTGGGCACTGGCAGATCTCACTGAGGTGTGTCGGCTATGAAGTGATGACTCAGGGAGACGGGGTTCTTGAGTCCCTAAGTGCTTCCCCTGTGAAACAGCATTTTGAGAAGAGCTGCCCCCATGACGGTCCTCGCCTTTCCAGCCCACCTCACCACCACCACCCTCAGCCTCTTCACCCCATAATTTCTCTAACTCCAGCAGCACTGCCTGGTTGGTGAACTGGCTGCTCTATGATGAGCCCAGGAGGCTGGCTTTAGGCCAGCTCATGCCCACCAGGTGTGAGCCACACTGAGCAGCAGTGAACCAGCACAACCAGAACGCCTCTCTTGGGGACCATTGGCATACAACCGAAAGCAAGGGAGGGCAGGGTGGGGTCGGAAGCAGTGGTTCTCCCGCTTAGATGCTCCCAAGCACCGCTGCACCACAGCTGGGGGGTTCTCAGTCAAGAGCTTTGCAAATCCTGGTCTAGAAGTGGGACACTGAGTCCCAGACACTAAGACAATCACCCACACTACGTGAACCCCCTTCCCACTTCATCCCCCCAGATAAAATTCCTAAAGATACTCAGTGTACAAGTTGTCCTAAAAGGAACATGTTAAAAGCAGTCCAGATGACAGCCTGGAAAGCAGCTACTGGAAACAGGCTTTCCTTTGGCAAACATTTGAATGGAGGATGGGAGGCAGGTCGGGTTCAAGGGTGGCAGGAAAGGGGAGAAGCACTGGAGCGGGGAATAGAGTTATTGACTAGGGTCCCCCGACCACTGCAGGTCTGAACTGGGGAAGGGAGAAAGCTTACCTTCGGGTATTTTATCAGTAGTCCAGGCTAGGCCTTTCATTACTAAAATGAGAATTTTTAATGGCCGATGTGACTAGGTGATCTTCGATGATCCAAGAGTGATGAGAAAGAAATTATGAAAATTATGAGACCTACTAGAAATTTTGTCTGGGAGATAAGAAGTAGATAGAGAGCGTTTACAGGAGCTGGCCTAAGGAAAAATAAAGTTTTTCTCTTTTTTTATTCCCTTTTTTTATTGAAATATTGTTGATTTACAATGTTGTGTTAATTTCTGTTGTACAGCAAAGTGATTCAGTTATACATTTATATATACATTCTTTTTTTAATATTGTTTTCCATGATGGTTTATCATAGGATACTGAATACATTTCTCTGTGCTACACACTAGGACCTTGTTGTTTAAAGTTGCTTTTTAAACTCACTGTAGCCCATTCTTCTCTATCTACATAATGGTTACATTTAGTAAATTATATCTATTGTGATAATAATATTTTCTAACTTCTGCCAAATGCTGTTGACTCCTTTCATATTTATGGACTCAAACCCTCATCTTGCAATGATATGACTGTTGTAAAATAGAACTGAAATGCTTTCTCCTCAGTTTTGTTTCAAATGTATCACTCTCTCCCCTTTCATTGGTCTTTGCCTAGATCTTTCTGGCAGAGGCAACCTAAGGGTTTCTTTGCTTCAGCAAAATCACTCAAATCACCTCAAGAGTCTGGCTTTTCTACTTGTCATGTGGTTTTATGGAGAAGGAAAAATATGAGCTATCTTTCCACGCCTCGCCGCTCTTCCCATCAAAACTGTAATTTTAATCACACTTTCATCTTTGTCAACAGCATCAGCATCTTGGGGTGATGATTTCAGCAGTCCAGTCTCTACGTGGTTTCCATTTCATTGTATATCAGATTTGCCACAAAAATCGTAAGCAGTTTCACACACCATCTTGCTTTAAAAAATGCTTTTCCCTGACTCTAAAAGGGATATGTGTTCATTATAAAGTATTTGGAAAATACAGAAACGTTTGAAGAAGAGAGATCTCCCATAATTTACTATTCAGAGTTCCCTGACTTCTTAAACAGAGATTTGAAAAAAGCACTTTATAGACAAAAGTCATTATTTTTAACTTTTCTTATTAAAAAGAGGAGGGGTAATGGGGACGTTCCTGAGATGTCATTTTTTTGCCTTGACAAGTGATGGTTGCTGCTGTCATTTCTCTTGACAGCTTCGCCAATCTCCTCCCTGACCCATTTAACCCACATGTTCCTGCTACATAAAAACAGGTGCAAGGACATTTCCTCAACACTGGGATGGCGCCAGAAAGAAGAGGAACACACTACCGGACAGCGTTAAGAACAGATTTGAGAGGAAATAGAAGAGGGGCAAATATAAACCCCTGCCTTCAAGTGGGGGGCAGGGGGTGGTGGGAAAAGAGGCAGACAGAGAAAGAGAGAGAGTTGGAGGAAAGAGAAAGAGCTATAACTGAGTCAAGATGAAAAAGACTGGGTTTTAGTGGTTGGCAAGTTCAGCTTAAGTCAAACGAGGCTACCAGCAGGGCAGACACATGTTCGTGCTGCCAACCCACTGCTTTGTCATGGCTGTGTGTGTGCGTGTGTATGTGTGTGTATATATATATATATATATATATATATATATACGCATCTATATGTGTGTGTATATACACACACACATATATATACATATAAAACCCTGTATGTAAATATACACACATATGTATATATGTACATATGTATGCACACACACACATATTTACGGCTGAAACACTCTGCTGTACACCTGAAACTAACACAACATTGTAAATCAACTCTACTTCAATTAAAAACAAAACCAATGTTTAACCCAAAGATAGCTGCTTTTTCGTATTTTCTTATGAAGTATTAAATCTCTTCTCCTCTGCTTCCACACTGCCTATCAAGTGGTTCTTTACTGAATTAAATTGACTTCAACCTGATTGACAGATGCATTTGAGTATCCTTGAGCCAATACAACCCTGTTTGCATTACTATCACTTTATAATAAGTTGCGATACTTTCTAGGATGACCTTTCTTGGCTCTTTGAAGTTCCACTGTTTACCCTTCTTAGAGTTCACAGCAACTGATCCCTTTCATCAACAGCAAACATTTCTCTAACATTCTCTCTTCTCTCCTTCCGGGACTCCAATCACTCACATGCTAGACCTTTTGATAACATCGTCTCTGTCTCCTCTCTTCTCTGTGTTTTCTAACTTTGTTTTCTCGACACGCTTCACTCTGGATATTTTGATATATGCTGTGAAAAGGAAGAGATTCACTTTATTTGCAGGAAGCTGGGAAGACTTCTTAGTCAAGGTAAGATTGGAGCTGGCTCTTCCGGCAGACAGAAGCCTTCTAATCAGGAATGTGAAAGAGGTATAGTAAAAAAAATAAATGACGAATGCAGTTGTATAAGCAGAGTATGGGAGGGGTGTAAAGAAAAGTAGATAATACCAGCCAAAGAGCAGTGTGTCGAGACATCTGAAAACTAAGCCTGGGACAATGTGCAGTCAGTATAAAACTTTGGTAACCCCAGCTAACAGAAGCCCCTGGAGACCTGCTAGGAGATTGCTCACAGAAAATAATGAGAAAGCTACAGGAGATCTACTTCGGGATATACCAGGAATACCAGTAGAAGCTTTCAACTGTGGGATCAGGCTCCGTTCACTCATTCATTCATTTTACCCATCCAAGTTCACGAGCCCCTGTGATGTGCCAAATGCCTCTTGAATAAGCGAATGAGCTACTATAAGCTTCACTCATTCAACAAATATTTATTGAAGGCTTACTGCGTGCTTGGCACTCTTCCAGACGCCAGGGATACAGCAGTGAGGATAACATCCCTGACATCTCTCCTCATGGAGCTCGTGTTCCAATGGGGGAGACAGGCAACAAGCCAAGTCACCTCTAGTCAGCAGACAGCATAGGTACCATGGAGAAAGGGGATGTGCAGAAGCGGGCTAAGGTGCGCAGGTGCAGAGGCCAGGAGGTGAAGGAGGAGGCCGGGCACTGTTTGGAGGAACAGCAGTTCAAGTGCACCGTTTGGAGGAAGAACAGTTCCAGCAAAGGGGACGGGGGGTACAGAGTCCCAGAGGTGGGGATGTGCTTGGTGTGTTCAAAGAACAGTTAGGGTGGGGTGGCTGGAGCGGCCTGTGCAAGAGCTAAAAGGAAGAGGTGAGACCCCAGCAGCCAGGGTGGGCAGGAGGTACGAATTTTACTGCAGGTGAGGTAGGGGTTTTGACAGAGAAGGGACACAACTGGCCTGTTTTAGAAAACTCATTCTACCTACTGTGTGAAAAATGGACCTTCAGTGGTAACAAGGGGCACATCGGAGACCATTTAGGAGGCTTTTGTAGTGACACAAGTGAAAAGTGATAGCTTGGACAGGGGCACTAGTAGTGGGTGGAAAGAAAGTCAGGTACTGGGTGTATTTGGAACAAGACATCCTGGGATACCCAGCACTGAAGCATCCAGAAGATGAAGACAAGGTCTGTAACAGATGGAGCCAGAAGCCCGACTACAGAATGTCCCTTCCATCACTAGACAGGTCAAATTGTAAGAGGAAGGTCCACACCTTCTCAAAAGGGAAGTTCTTTCCTGTCAAAATATATTCAAGAGAAAAACATCAGGCAAACCCCCAATGGAGAAACATTCTGCAAAATACCTGACTGGTCGTCCTCAGAGCTGTCAAGGTCATCAAAAACAGGAAAAGTCTGAGAAATTGTCACAGTCGAGAGGAGCCTAAGGAGACATAAGGACTAAACGTAATGTGTCCTGCATGGGATCCGGGGACAGAAAAGGGCATCTGGAAAAACTAAGGCTAAGGAAATCCGAATAAAGTGTGGACTTTATTTAGCACTGGTTTATTAGTTGTGGCTAACACACCGTACTAACACAAGATGTTAACAGTTGAAAACATTGCGTGGGGTACGTGGGGACTCTGTACTATCTTCACCACATTTTCTGTAAATCGAAGACTACTCTAAAATTAAGTTTATTATATATATAAACTATTTTATACACACACATATAAACTTCATTTTATTATATATATATATATGTATTTGCAATGATTCAGCACTTACAATCACCAGTGCAACGTACTTCATTTTTCTTTTTTGCTGGATCACACAATATAGAATTCATCAGAATCCCTGTGTTTTTAGGACAGAAGCCTGTAGCAGTCTACAGGGCTGTAGCAGTAGCATTACTGCAAACTAATGACAGAGCAGAGAGTCCAAGCAGAGGAGGGAAGGGGTAAGGACAGGAACTAAAATCACTGGAATATAAGCATCTATTGTGGTGTTGAAGAGTTGACGAAGTCTGTCTACTAGAGAGAGTGAGATGGAAAAGTGGAGGTGGTTGGAAGCAGAGTGCTGGAAATGGAAACCACTGGTGGTAACAAGGGCTGACATCTCCGGGGGCCTGAGTAGAATGGGGGACAGGATCACTGGAGGAGGGCAGGCCAGGGAACTGGGAGGCCAGAGTGTTGGCAGGAGCTTCTCTAAAGATATTGACGTCATCCAGGGTCTTGTGTTGGAGAGTGACAATAACCAGGCTCTAATCTTTTCTACTGGGGAGTGACCCAGGGAAGCCTGCAGGTGGCGGCAGGAAGGAGGGACGACATGAGCTTCTAAACTCTGGTATTTTAGGAAGAAAGCACGGGCGGGTGGCCACTACCCCACCTCCAGGCCCAGTGGTGAGCAAGGGAAACCAGCTACCGCTTGTGAGGTTGGCAAGGGAAGTCACGTCCTGGGAAAGACCTAGGTTTTCATTAGAGCAAAAGGTAGAGGAAAGCAATTGAGGAAATAGGGGGTACTTTACTAACCAGGTGCCATGAATCCCAGGACAGTGGCAGGTTTGGGGAGCTGGGGAGGGAGTGCAAGGTGGGCTGTACAGAACTGCAGGGGCGTAGCAAGGTTTCCATTTTCCACAGTGATGAAAATAGAGATGACTTGGCAAACATGAACACATTGAAATGCTGTGACTCCTGACATAAACGACACTTCCATGCACTCGCCATGGCAGCATGAAGTTCACATTGTTTAGCTGTTCACACAGGAAGTTGCACCAAAGTGCGCCACCATCACATACTAAAAATACTCACATTGTGGCTTATGGGTCCAAATTCCTAATGGAATACAATGTCAGGAGCACATGATTATTGGCATAAAATTCCACAGTTCATTATTAGTCAGCGTCTCCCTGAGCAAACTGATTCAGAAAGTCAGATGACAGTCATCTGGGCTGTTTCTTTATATTGGCACCATTCCATTGTCTACTTTTCTGTTCTTGATGAAAGTTGATGAGTTTTAATTGATTTTAACTGTATATGGCCTAATGTGCCCCAGGAAGGAAAAGTACTTTCAGGAAAATACTATGCACTAATATAAAGGGAGAGAAGCAGATGTGACTTATTTTCTTCCTGCTGCAAATACATTTATACATGAACCTCACAACTGATTTTCTGTTTTTATGGGCTAGAGTAGGGTTCAGTGAACACACGGTTTATTTAATCTTCATATTAATTACATCCTTCATTTCTCTCTTTTCTTCTTGCTATTGTCCCTCTAAGTAAACTTATTAAGTGAAATAGAGAAAGAGAGGGACAAAATATCAGTGAAAAATGAAGCTTACAAAATTATTTTGTAAAATACATTTATCTAGCCATAGGAAAAAAAGACTAGAAATACCCCAAAATATTAAAATTGCTTATCAGTCACAGAATGATGGGTGTTTGACTTATTTGAGTGCATTTTACTAGCTATGTTGTGCCTAATATAAAGGGGGCGGGGGGCAATCAGTTAGTGTTGGTGTCAAGGAACCAATGAAATAGTTCCCAATCTGAAGGCTTAGAGAGAAAATATTTAGTCTTGTCTACAAAACACCTTCAATCTTAGTGTTAAGGTTTTTGTTTTGTTTTTGGCCATACTGCAGATTTTCTAAAATTAATCAAATCCCACGAAACTTTGTTGCTGTGTCTGAAAGGCAATTTATTTGTACCAAGAAGTATAGGTTGCTTCAGTTTAGCAAATATATAACGATGATTGATTTTCTAAATGATTTTGTTTACACCCATACCTGAGACGTACGTGGTCCTTGCGTCTTAAATGTGGCCTCCAGAACATAAGCATCTTGACTCAGCTTGTGTCTCTACCATGCAATGTGGAGCCTTTGGGAATCTATTCCTACATCAACCACAATCTGTGGCCAGTAATGAGGGTCCCTGGAAATGGAGGTCCTGTAGCTAAAGGAATTAGTTTATTACTCTGGAGTAAATATCAGAGTGTAGTGTTCTGCATTCATCACTCTACCTCCTTCTTTGGTTGTGCAACTCTGAACAAGTATGCAATACATATTAACAATTACAGCACTGCGTGATGAGTGTACAGTACTTATGAGAAGAGAGGACCTGTGACGGGAAGGTTCAGGAAGAGCCACCTAAAGAGAAGCATCTCACGTTGGATGCTCAGCATTCATCTAAGTGCCTGGCCCATAGCACAAGCCCACTGAACACTCCTGACCGTGATGATGAGGCTGCGTCATGATGCGGCAGCAGGAGTTAGCTGGAAGGGAGAGGTGGGGATGGCGCGGTGTAGACGGGGATTCTGGGTCGAAGGAGTAGCAGGTAGGAGGCAAGGGAGAGAGGCTGGAGGAAGTGTAACAACCCGCGCATAAGGTACCTTAGTCTGTTCAGACTGTCGTAACAGAGTACCAGAGACTGGGTGGCTTATAAACGACAGAAACCTACTCCTCACAATTCTGGAGGCTTGAAATTCAAGATCAGGGTGCCAGTGTGGTCAAATGCTGGTGAGCGTCCTCCTCCAGGCTGCAGACTGCCAACTTTTTGCTGTATCTTCACATGCTGGTAGGGGCAAGGGAGCTCTCGGGGGTCTTTTTTTAAATTTAATTTTTTAATTGAAGTATAGTTGATTCACAATGTGTTAGTTTCAGGTGTACAGCAAAGTGATGTGATATATATATATTTCGATAGATTCTTTTTCAGATTCTTCTGGAGTCTTTTATAAGGGCGCTCAGTCCCATTCATGAGGGCCTCCCCTCATGACCTAATCACCGCCCCCGCCCCCTGCAAAACCCTACCTCCAAATACCATCACCTTGGAGTTAGGACTTCAACATGAGTTTCAGGGGGACAGATTCAAGCCATGGCAGTGTGTGTGTATCAGGAGGGGTGTGAATCAGGAGAGAGAAGCATGATGAAGGGTAAGCAGGGGTTAGATCATGAGAAGTTTTTTTTATAAATTTATTTTATTTTTGGCTGCATTGGGTCTTTGTTGCTGTGCGCGGGCTTTCTCTAGCTGTGGTGAGCAGGGACTACTCTTCGTTGTGGTGTGCGGGCTTCTCATTGTGGTGGCTTCTCTTGCTGCAGAACATGGGCTCTAGGTGCACAGGCTTCAGTAGCTGTGGCTCGTGGGCTCAGTAGTTGTGGCTTATGGGCTCTAGAATGCAGGCTCAGTAGTTGTGGCGCACGGGTTTAGTTGCTCCGCAGCATGTGGGATCTTCCCAGACCAGGACTCGAACCTGCATCCCCTACATTGGCAGGAGCATTCTTAACCACTGTGCCACCAGGGAAGCCCCAGATCATGACAAGTTTTACCCGCCATACTTAAGAGTTTGAATTTATTTATCACAAAGGCTTTCGTTAACAGTTCCATTTTTGAAGCAGGAAAATAAAAACCCAATTTGTTGACTTTAGAAAGATGACTCGGGGCTGCATTTTAAAGAATGACATGCCTGGAGGATGCATGACCAGTTGAGAGGTTGTTGCCATGAGCAGTCAAGACTGGTGGAGATAGAGTCAGTTGTCCGGGAGACGGGACACACTGAGGCTGGAGACGTGATGGTGGGCAAGGCAGAAAGACTGAGGGGGATGCACAGGCTTCTGACCTGGGTAACAAGGGGAATAGTCACAACATCTAATGACATGAGTATTACAAGAGGAATCACGCGTTTTGGAGGGTGACGGAACAAGACCACAGGTTTGGATGTTCTGAGTTTGCTCATGATTTCCTGGTGGAGATGTTTAGCTGGAGTTGGGGGTGGGAGGAATTTAGGAGACAGAGGTCTGTGCTAAAGGTAGGACCAGCACAGAGAACAGATAAGTGTGTGAAATGGGGCCAGGACGAGGGGTCTTGGCTGACTTTGATTATCCAGAGGCAGGAGGAGAAGCAAGGAAGGACAGTTTCACAGATGCTGAAAAAAGAATCTCAAGGAGTGAGTGGTCAACAAAGCCAAATGCTGCAGAGATTGAACGATACAAAAGTGGAAAACTAACCATCACATTCAGCAACAGGCAAAAACCAACCCCTGCAGAAGCGGCTCAGCAGTGTGTAGGGGACAATTAAGGAAGCAGGGGTGCCGTGCTGACTACTGTTTTCAGAGGATTTATGGTAAAGGTTCAGGATTGTAGGATGGATTTCCAGTACTTCTTAATTTATCTTTTTTTTTTTTAGCCTCTTCTTGAGGCTGATGACTCATGCATTAAAAAAGCGTGGACAGAGTAACAGGAACTCAACTTTCCAGGGGACTGTCCGCCCCTTTGGCCAACTGGAGGGGTCTCATCTTCTCATGGGCCCTCAGTCTCCAGGTGCTGGGTAGCTGACTTCCCCACTGATGGCTGTAAACAGCTGGCGGCTAAGCTCAGATCCTAGGCCTGTTTTTAGAAGGCTGCTCTCGTGCTCACCCTTCAACAAGGGACGGCAACCAGTAAGCAGCGTCCCTCTTCCGGGCACAGGGCATCCAGCTCTGCCCTCTCTGGAGGATCTGGACCTGCCTTTCTGCTGGCATGCGAAGGGGGGCAGTGCAGGGGTAGGATGGTCCTCAGCCTGTACTGATGGACACCAGGGACCATGGGTATCCATGGGAAGATGTGACAAGGAAGGCGCGAGCACAAAACAAAGCGTACTTGAAAAATAAAAGATCCATCATATTAGAAAGGATTTTACCAGTAGAGAGAAATGCCATCTTTTAATGACATTAAAAATCTGAGCTGACATTTGGCTCCAGCAACAAGCAGATTGAACCAGCACACCCATCTTGCCATAAACACCTAGAAAACTACAGAAAATAGAGCACAAGATTCTTAAAATCACATAGCTAAGCTTACAAGATAGAAGGCGACCAAATGAAAAGCTTACCAAAGGAGGCTCACATTGACATAGTTGGGACTTCTGAAGAGGGTGGGGGAAGGGAAAGGTTGGGGCAGGTATGCTGGCCTCATGTGCAATGTCCTTTTTATGAAAAAACGACAAACTTTAAACCTAATGTGGCAAAACAAAAACACCGGTTTAATCTGAGCAGTAGGCACACGAGACTCTATTATTCTGTACTGAATTCCATGCTTGAAATAGTTTGTAAAGTCTTATTTTTTTTAAACATTGGCTAAACTCAGTGTTTTCCTATTATTCCTTTTTCTAATTGGGGGAATATGTTATTATTAAATAGGTAGTTGGCACACAGTAGATCAAAACTTGCATAACTCCTATTATTTTTTTAAATTAATTATTTTTATTGGCTGTGTTGGGTCTTTTTTTGCTGTGTGCGGGCTTTCTTTTAGTTGCTGTGAGTAGGGGCTACTCTTCGTTGTGGTGTGCGGGCTCTTCATTGCCATGGCTTCTCTTGTTGCGGAGCATGGGCTCTGGGTGCGTGGGCTTCAGTAGTTGCAGCATGTGGGCTCAATAGTTCTGGCACACAGGCTTAGTTGCTCCATGGCATGTGGGATCTTCCTGGGAGCAGGGATCGAACCCATGTCCCCTGCATTGGCAGGCAGATTCTTAACCACCGTGCCACCTAGGAAGCCCCCAACTCCTATTATTTTTATTCTACTTGTGTAAACTCTGTAAAATTCTTGACATATACTTTTCTTTCTTCCTCTAATTAACTCCTCTCACACCTCTTTCTCAGCCCAGTGAAACCCTTCCTCACCAACCCAAGCGCCAGCTCCCCTGTGCAGCTATCCCAGCCTCCTCCTGGGCTCCCCCTCCCCCCTAGTAGCCCAAAGGCCCTTTTACCTGCCTCTAATAAAGCACTTGCCATATTTTTTTAAAGATTTATTTTATTATTTATTTATTTTATTTTTGGCTGTATTGGGTCTTTGTTGCTGCACAGGGGCTTTCTCTAGTTTCAGTAAGCAGGGGCTACTCTTGCAGTGTGCGGGCTTCTCATTGCAGTGGCTTCTCTTGTTGCGGAGCACAGGCTCTAGGCACATGGGCTTCAGTAGTTGTGGCACACAGGCTCAGTAGTTGTGGTGCACAGCCTTAGTTGCTCCGTAGCATGTGGGATCTTCCCAGAGCTGGGATTGAACCCCTGCACTGGTAGGCGGGTTCTTAACCACTGCGCCCCCAGGGAAGCCCCTGCACTTGCCATGTTATATGGCGACTATTTGCTCCTCAAAGGCAAGGGCCGTGATTTATTCTTTAGTTACCCAGCACATTGGGTTGGAAGTCATTAAGTTACTGCGGACTGAAGAATCGAGAGAAAAAATATGAAACACCTTACAACGTTCATCTGTGTACAACAGGAGCCCCACTCTCACCCGGCCTCCCAGCCGTCCTTACTGTGGAGCAAACAAGCTACCTTCGCAGTCATGCCTGTCAGGACAAGCACATGTAAGTGCTATGCTGGCAGGCGGCTCTGCGTTCGTGCTGCTCCCGGTCGTAGCTCATTTCAGCACAGCCCTGAATCTCAAAACGGGGTCATTTAAATCTGCCATGAAGTCTAAGGCCTTCCAGTGAGAAAGCAACAGAATTGGACTTACTTGTATGTATTCAGCTAGCATCTTTGTACCACAGTACAAGTTAACATAAGATGTTTGCCCCACAGCTGTTCACAACAGCATCTCTAGAAGAGCCTGGAAGTGCACCCCAAAGGTCCCTTAAGTCTGTAATCATGATGCAGAAACCGAGTGGTTGTCCCACCGCTCTGCTTCTCAATATCAAAGACCAGATCCAGATACAAGCCCAGTGAAAGTGCCAACAGCAGGACTGGGAAAGCCAACTCTTGTTCTTTGTAATTGAGGACAGTCAGCATCTTCTTCACTTTATAACTCTGTTTTAACAGAGAATACAAGATACTATATACTAACCTAAGGTTCTTTTAATTGCCTCCCGAAATGTTCCTAATGTGACAGTAGTTTCTTTTAAACAATTTTTAACCGGTATTACCATTCAATTGAAGAATCCTTCAATGAAAAAGACCATTACTTCTCAAGACAGGCCTGATACTCAGTTCTAGAGATCGAATTTAAAGCCTCAAATCAGCAAACACACACATATATATTTTTAAACTACTGTTTAATCATTTTAAAGACACACAAATTAGAAAAAAAAAAAACATTTACATGTTCAGTTAAAAACATCTTTAAAACCCAGCAATAAGCCACCAGTGCAGCTCTGAGGACACAGACTAGAAACGAGTGGTTATGAAATCAGCACGTCACAGTGGTAGTTTTAATGTACCATACAACAGGAACTAGTTTATGGAACTGTTGAAAAATAACACTTCTTTAAAAAAAATATTTTGGAATCATAAAAACAAAAAGCACAGAACACCATGTTCCATTCTCCCCCAGGGAAGGCAAATGAGGGGCTGTGAAGACTGGCTGCTGGAGCTGGGACCCCCTCGCGTTGGGGTAACAGAGTTCAACTACTCCTACCCAGAGATCAAGACGCAACCTTTCAAGGAAGGCAGGAATGAAACCACACAGTTCCGGTCTGTATGGAGGAGAATTTCTCTCGTTTCGCCGGAATCACTTTCACTTTCATTCCTACTGCTTTGCATCGTGCCCCTTCTGGTTTGGGGAGGCAGCTGCGTATGAGTGACAGAAGACGGAGCACGTATGTGCTGGTACGATTCTTCTCTCTCCTGCGATAAAAAGTCAGGAGCAAATGCATCTCGTTGACAAATCCGTAGATACAGAACCAAAAGTACTTACCATCGGAAAAGAAGTGTATTTGAAAGGTCTGTCAAACTCTTTACACGTGTTTGCCCTTTAATAGGAAAAACAAAGAGGGATATTGACAAATCAACTTCTCAAAGTTACCCCAAAATAGAGACTGGGCAGGATACAGTCATTTACGACTCTAGTAAAAGGCAGTCAGTCACTTTTTCCATTTCAAACATGTTATTGAGAAAATGGTTAGTCGTTCTACTGATGTCGCTCTGTAACTTTTGGCTTTTCATTTTATTTCCATTTCTTTTTCTAGTAGCAAAATTTGATAAAATGTGACTGGAGAGACGGCTATCATCACTGAGTAAGCTTTAGATGGTGGTTTTGCGAGGATCTTTATACTCTTTATAGAATACCGTCCTGGGGTTTTTTTGTTTTGTTTTGTTTTTGCTTTATAAAAGTTGTACTGAAGGAAGACAGTTATAATCAGCTTTAAAGGCAAGACAAATTAGTCTTTAGGCTCCATTTCAGAAAGTCTTCCCAATCAATGACCTATAGAGCTTGTCAGTTCTTTACTGGGGTTTGCATAATGTTGAAAACCTATTAAAATAAATATTACTTGAAAACATATATAAAACATTATTAAGCAGCCCACCAAGTAAAATGTAATTGGCTGCATCCTCTGTACAAGAGCCTCAAAAAGCAGCTTAGTCGTTGACTTTAAGAGCAGTCCTACAAAATGCCAACGTGGAAAATTTCATTTAAAATTTTCTTCTGTAATGAGTTACTATAAATAGATCTGATTAGTGGTGTTGCAGAAAAACACTGTACAGACCCTCTGCAACCTAGTCTTTCAAAGCCACATTTCAGAGTGGAATTTCTTTTTTTAAGCAAATTTCTTCTTCAGCATAAGGAATGTGCACTGATACAAACTTTTTTTTTTTACAAGGAAAGGCTGTGGGAAGCAGGACTTCCAGCATCAAACTTAAGTGTCTGTTCCTTAAATGTACAGCGGGTTAAGTGCAGCTTTATAAAGTCCTTGAGGGCAGTAAGGATTACTTTTCACAGTGTTACTTAAAATTCTGCACCTCTGTTAAATCTGATGTATTCCATTTCAGCCAGGATGGACCATTAGTGACTGAATAAAACTCCATGAAATACTGGTTTATATCTAAAACTCTGGACAAGTGCTTCGTTGACACAGCAATCATGGGCACGATTCCGAAACAATTCTCTTCTCAAGTAATTTTTTTCTTTCAATTAAAACGCGGAACTCTTCAATCAATAAATAATAATTTTGGACAATTTAAAAATAAGGAAACAAAACAGCAGAAATGGTCAGAGTCGTCCGTGAATACACAAATGAAAATTTACAAGGTATACACTTTAAATAGGAAAGATTTTTGTCCTACGAGTGATCCAGTCCTTGAATAAAAGCATCCATTTTACAATTATTTTAATGGCAACATTTTAAAGTAGTTTTTTCTGCAGTTTAAAATAAGGTATAACTAAATTAAATATTCTTTAAGTATCTTTGAAATAATTTTTGAAAGGAAAATTGATAATTCATGTGCAATATTTTCAGCACGCATCTTCTTCAATCTCACATAGCACAGACAGAAACCAACAAAAGAGAAACAGAGAAAGCAAAGGAGAAAATATTTTCTTCAGCGGAGACGATTTCATCATGAAAGATTCATTTTAAGGGCTATATTCAGTAGAAATGGTACACTGCCACACCTTCTGATTTAATGGATTGAAAGGTTTTCCAAGGTTGCCTCAAAAAACTTTCAAAACGTCAGGGCTTTGAGTTCAAGTAGTAAAAGTAAATGACCATGAAGGGAATCCTGATGGTCAATCTGCCCTCGTCCGTGACTCTTACAGGTCTCGCTAATGGTTTCCATTCGTTACAAACACAACTGGTCATAAACTTCTGGAACTAACCCTTTGGGCTTATTAAGGAACTTTCGGCTGGAGGACAGGTCACTTGTCCAAGTCACAGGCTCACTAATGACTGAGCCAGATGGACATGCAGGTCTCCTCCCAGGACAACTAGTGCTGCATTGTGAGCTACCTCTACTTTTTAAAACCATTCTTTTTACTGCAAACTTTTCTCAAAATTGGTATCCGTGGAAATCCTGTATGTGAACGTCACAAAAGGTGGGAATCGATACTAAAAACCAAAAGTGTGGTGGCGGCATAAGTGGTGGCTGGACATATCTGGAGCCAAATAAACCTTCTCTATGAGGCTGGGCATTTCAGAAGCTAAATAAATTTCCTCAATTACCCTGAGTTCCAATTTAACAATGCTTCTTTTAAAAACCAAGAACAAGCCGGTTGTAAAATGGTGATAGCTGAGATACATCAAAATAACTGCTACTTTCGAAAAAAATACAATTACGGGAAAAAGAATAATTTTGTTCATTTTTTTTCCCTGAGTAGTATAATAATAACCAAAAATACAACCATGATGCTGACTGATCACCTCTGGAGTGGTTTCATGACAACCGAAGAACGGAGACGTAATATAAACATGCACTGAATCCTACTGCCGATTAAAAAAGCACGTGCTGTAACGAACCCCCCAACACAGTACAGATATACCAGCTCTCAATTCTTCTACTATAATTAGAAGTAAACTATTAATCCTTACAACACTCCAAGTAGATATATTCATTTTATAGGGCACAAAGGCTCTTCTTGAGGAGGCAGGTCAAGCTGAGAATTAGAATCATTTCTTTAGTTTTTCTCCTAGGTTGCATACTTGTGACTATAATTTCTCCAAAATTAAAGAAAAGCTATTCAAAACCCATTTCATACAAAACAAAACAAAAACACAAAAACCCCCAAAATCTAGATAATCCAGGGGCATGGAAATCAGTCAAACTGTATATCTAATGAATTATCTTCAAAGTAATCAGAAAATTCATCAATCATCTTGCTTTCTAGATGGCAGTGCTATGATTACATTCATTGAGCAAAAAATAGCTAACAGTGATATTAGGTTTATAAGCTGAGAAATAAAATATTGTCAGGTTATAGAACTAAATCATGATTCTCTGTTAACGTCTAGGTAGGCTGAACAAAAAGAACGTTTTTAATATACTGTCTTGTTTTTACTTTTGACATGCCTAGACTTGTCTTTTAACCTCTAAATTTGTTCACTTTTTTTTACTAGTGATCAGATTCTCTACAGCAGTAATTAAATGGAGGAGGCACTGTGGGGGCAGATACTTTCCATGATTACTCTTTTCTAGCCTCTCACATTCCACAGTTCACTTAAATTCAATGCATGGAAAAAAAGAGAAAATTTATTTAGCAATCCATCCTCTCCCAGGAGGTAACAGGGCATGGCTAACATTATCAAGTGGAAAAAAAAAAAAAAAAACCCTTCAGAAAAATAAGAACATTTCATATAAACAAAGACGAGGCTATTTCTAAAGTTCTGGGAAGGTACACGGATATTTTTGCTGATTAGATCTCAAAAGTTCCAAGTATGTTTGCTTTTCCTTTTGTCTTTACATGAACTACTACACAGCTTAAGCCAGGGAGTTGTTCTGTCCTTCACTTCATCTGCAAATTTATTAATGACAAAAAAAAAAGAGACTCATCATAGATAGACAATTTGCACTTCATTTAAAAATTTAAGGCAAAAAAGAAAATAAATTCCACAAAAGATGGGTCACAGAAAAATAAAGTCGGAAGGCCCTGCCCATCCTTCTCCCTTTCGGCCCCCGATTCACCACTTTTGGCCACGGCCCTGACGCCAGGCTGACATCACATCCCTCTCCTCTGCTTTCAGCAACTGGAGCATCACCAGACTGCGGGGTCAAAGGAGACACTCAGCAATGTGCAACAAAATTACCCATGGTGAAAACGGCCCATAAGGTAAAAGCACATTTTTCGACTTTAAGAATCTGAAACTCATTAACAAGAGCTCATGGCAAAACTTTCACGTGAGACGTTAAGAGTTTGGAAACTAATTCATATTATTCTCTACAAAGGTGGTTCAGACCCAATGACTTTGTTTTCATTTTCCTAAAACTTTCCCAAATATGAATTAAACGGTCAAGGATAAAAAAGTGATTAGCTAGAGAGCAATTTCACTCAGTGATTTCTCTTTTAAAACCTTCAAGCAATCTCCCACTATTATTTTCATAATCCTTTTATAATTCTATATAATTTACACTTGGTACATTTCTTTTAAAAGTCCAACGTATGAAAAAGTTATTAAACTTTTCTGTCGTACAGAATCACAAAGAACTCAGATAAACAGGGGGGAAAAGCACTTCTGCTGCGCACCGGGCACCTGCCCTGCGCACCTGTGTGCTGGTCACAGCTACCACTGGCTCGGGTTCCGACCCCCACAGTGCTTTCTTCATTCATGCCTTCCTCCTTTCCTCTGTCATCTTCTCTCTTTTATTTTCTCAAGAAAAATAAGCTTAAAATATCACATTACCAACCTTTAATTATGCTTAAGAAATCCTTCCTTGAAGGGCTCTCTGTCTGACACAGGGTAACTAAACTCTCCAGGAAAATAAACTACCCATCATTTGGCATCCCTCAGCTTACAGCTTCACTACATACTGTAGTCATTTGAGATACTTTAAGAAAACCCTTCAAATACTGAGATGTTTATTGCATTTTGAAGTATCCATAATCTTAAATATCCCATTCAAATTCCTCCGGAATTCCTGTGCAGCACACAACATCAAATAGTGTTGAAATAGTGTTCTCACAATATTACACTTGAAAATACCATTTAGGAAACAATATTTTAGGAAATAGATGGTTTAAGGCAAGACATTCATTTGGAAAAGTTAATTTTTCTCAATCATCCAGATTGACACAATTATTTTTCCATCTCTTCAGTGCCTTGGGAAACACAACATACATTCAGCAACAGGGCACACTTACGACCCTATGGACATATGCTGAGGTCCTGAGTGCCCATTGAAATAATGGAAATATTTTTCATAAGGCGTGGCCCACAGGGACATGGCATGGGAGGGGTATTTCACTCCATTTTCAAGCTGGTATACAGGGAATTCCCTACCTAAAACTGTCCGATTTCCCCCCACGTGATCTCTTTCCCAACAGACACAAACCCCTTGAAAGGTGCTAAGATTGGTTTCTGTTAACATACAAAAAATAGCCAACAGAGTGCTTTCTCCATCATTGCTTTAATGATGAATGTCTAGAGGCTATTTCTTGATTCTGACTGCAAACACTGTTTGTTGTGGAAAAACTATTCTGTCCCGAAGAATTTTCTCTTTCATCAAACTTTTTGTATCGTGACAGCTGAACATTTTCATGTGTGTTCTTTCCTCTTTGACTTTTTTTCACTGGCAACAACAATAATACTAAGATACCAGCAGAGTGAAGGCTGTAATACCAGGAGCTAAAAGAAAAAAGGAGAAGTTTACTTTATTAAATTCTCATAATTAACAAGACTTAATTTGACACTTGTCAAAATGTCACAAGCCCCACTTAGGATGTGTATATTTACCAAGTTATTCTTGTACCCATTCCCCTTAGATGAAACTCTAACCATGTATACCAGCGGCACTGTATCAACCCAGGACACCTATAAGCATGATACTAGATATCGTATTACGTTCCTTTGTAAGGGTCACAGGCCAGGACTAAATAGAACAAAAACAAAAACATACGCATCAATAGCTTCAGAGATCTGAAAAAAATCTCTCAAAATCCACAGAATCAAATACTGAGCAAACAAAAGAATGCAGGTCGTAAAGGGGCAGTAATAGCCTTACCTGCTACTGATTGCCCCTAATTAAGTTACAAATATTCCGATGATGTAACAGATAAGCAATATTGCTTCTTGACGGTTACTTTCACAAAATAAAGGTCACATAACTAAAAATATTATGAGATGTATCATGCCTCAAATTAAATATAAACCAAATATGACCTGTTGCTTCTATAGCTGTAAGTGCAGGTACCTGTGAACAAAGTACCTGAGACAGAAAATCCAATGAACAGTTCCATCGCATTTAAACATATGTAATAATTCTGCTAAAATGGACATTTTAGCAGGAGTTACTCATGTCTTCCTGTATGATTATTATCACACTCAATAATTTTTTGACCACATACACTGTGCTGGCATTCTAAGTGCTAGGGGAATGAAGAGTTTATGAAAGAACAAAGTTTCTGATCTCAAAGATATCGCTGTCTAATATGGGGGGAGTGGAATCTGGTGGGGGGGAGAGAAGATAAACAAAATATGGAATTCAAAACAATAATTTCTACCACGTAGAGATGACAAAGTACCAGTGAAAGATAAAAGAGTGAAAAGGGAACCAATAAATGAAATACAAGTAATTTATTATATCTTTTGATTGAAGAAATCAAGAGAATTAATAATTCGTTATAAAGAACAAGCTATACTTTTTTTAACTGCTTCATCATATTCTTTATTGCTCATCTTTTTTAAGTTTTCCTTTCCCTTCAGAGTTGGCTGTCTGATAGCTGAACTCTTGGTCCACGAACTTTACCAACAGTTACTGATGGCTATCAGAGGATATATTTTACTTTCGCCCCTAAAATACCCCTAGCGACTCTTAAGCCTCAGCTTTAACACACAAACTCCTAAACCCTGGCTCTTGAACAGGGGTGAGCAAACTATGGCCCGTGGGCCACAGCTAGTCTGCTGTCTCTTTTTCAAACTGAGATGTAACTGACATATAACATTATTAGTTTCAGGCATACAACATGATTCGATGTCTGTATACATCATGAAATGGCCACCACAATCATCTAGTTCACTTCCTAGTGTAGAAAGAAGAGCTCCACTTCCCACTGAAACCTCTGAGAGAGCTGAAGCAGCGGTTACCCAGCTGATATTCCTCCCTCTAACTCACACTCTCATCTGAGGTCTGGGTGGCGTCACTCATCCCATATATAAACTGGAGGCTGCTTGGTTTAAGATCTAAAAGTGACTGACAGTGCCTCTATCCTGCAGGAAATAAGCTAGGGCACTATTTTCTCTTCTGCTCCATAGCACGAAGCTTTCTTTTAAAAATAAATTTCAAAAAAAAGGGATACAAAGGAACTCATTTACAAAACAGAAACAGACTCACGGATACAGAAAGCAAACCTATGGTTCCCTAAGGAGAAAGGGTGGGGGGAGGGATAAATTAGGAGTTTGAGATTAAAATATACACACTACTATGTGTAAAATAGAGAAGCAACAAGGACCTAGTGTGCAGCACAGAGAGCTCTACTCAGTACCTTGTGATAACTTGCAATGGAAAAGAATCTAAAAAAGAAAATATATACATATACACAGATATACACACACACACATACGTGCATATATAAATAACTGAATCACTTCGCTGTACTCCTGAAAGTAACACAACATTGTAAATCAACTATATTTCAATAAAAATTTTTAAAAGATTTCCACTGGCATACTTTAAAGAGTAACACTTACCTGAAAAACATGAACGATGGTTTTACAGAAAGAAGAACGAACGGCACAACTGTGTAGCTTACTGCTATCTGAGTTACCACCCATGTGATGACATCATACAATAATTTAAGTTGGGGAGGCTCGATGAAATGATGTCTAAAGTTATTTCTCATCTGAAATAAAGAAACAGAAATATTGATCTTTAACGTTGCTTCTAAAATTACACTGACTTTATCAACTGTTTCAAGTGAAACTCTCATACGTCACTGGTGGGCATCTAAAATGGTACTCTTACTCCAGGAAAAGCTGGTTCTGGTTCAGAAAAAACTAATGCACGTATGTATAAAAAATACAGAGCGCGCACGGTGAAGCACATGGGCAAAATGTGTGAATCTAGGTGAAGGGCATGTAGGTGTTCTTTGCAACTTCTCTGTAAATTCAAAATTGTATTAAAATTAAAAGTTTCCCCCCGAAGTTAAAAACCACGCTGCATAGAGTTCCTTAAATCATATTTTGTAAACTATGGTACAGGCACATCTTGTTTTATCGTGCTTCACTTTACTGTGCTTCCAGACACTGCGTTTTTTTACAAATTGAGGGTTTGTGGTAACCCTGCATCAAGCAAGTCTACTGGCGCCATTTTCCCAACAGCATTGGCTCACTTTTTGTCTCTATGTCACATTTTGGTAATTCTTGTAACACTTTGAACTTTTTCGTTATTATTATGTTTGTAATGGTGTTGTGTGCTCAATGATCTCTGATGTCATTACTACGACTTGCTGGAGGCTCAGATGATGGTCAGCATTTTTTAGCAACAATGTACTTTTTAATTAGGGTACGTACATTTAGACATGACGTTACTGCACACTTGACAGACTAGAGAGTAGTGTAAACATAACTTCTACGTGAACTTGGAAACCAAAAAATTCATGTGACTCTCTTTACTGAAAATATTCACTTTATTGCCAAGGTCTAGAACCAAATCCGCGATATCTGCTTATATGTAAATGAGGTTCACTCCATGACCAATTGCTCTACTACTATGAAATGAGACATCCTTCTTCTTCTTTAACCTCTGCGTTTGTGAAAGACAGCTATTATACACGGAGCTTGGGTCAAAGAGCACTTATTAAAACGAACGGCAATTACACACATCATTCATTCATTAGGGGAAATTGGGAAGGGCTTCTCAGAAAAAAGTGCTTTCTAATAACCACTATTTTCATAATTTTTTATCTTCTAAAACAGTCAAAACATTTCAATTTTGAACTGTGCAAACTTCACCAAACACTATTTCTTTTCTCTTGTGTCCGGCTTTTCTCATGAAGTGTGGCCCTGCTCTGAGCCACCAAGCGAGCTCTTCAGAGGTGATGCACATGTGGTCAGTGGCTGCTCACTCGGAGGCCAGCACTCCTAGCGGCAGGACCCGATCCACACTTCCTGCCTTGCTCACAGCCGCAGAGCTACCTGCTCTCTCTCAGAGCCCTTCTGTCCACTGGGGCAGACCCGTTTCCCAGGCGTGGCTCTCAGCATTCCACCCCTACACCTGCCCACCTCCCCTGACTCCCTGATGTGCGGACAGATGAGGATGAGGCTCTCCCAGAGTTTGCTGTTCAAGTTCTTCTATTATCATGCCTCTTCCTGCAGACCTGCCCCACCCCTGCCCTTTGCCTTTCCAGAACCACCCACCCTTTAGACAGACATGAAAGGCTCTACTTCAGCCCAATCTGCTTGTCATTCCCAAACACACCACACGCTTCCTAACTTGGTTTTGCTAATGTCGTTTCCACACCTAGAAAGTCGTTTTCTACCCCCGTCACACTTCACTCACTACTGAAATAACTTCCATCATTCAAAGCCCAAATCCGAGCACACTTTCCTACTCTGACCACCTTAGGCAACCCAACCAAAAGGGATTTCTTTCCCTCTAAACACCTATGGTGGGGCTTCCCCGGTGGCATAGCGGTTAAGAATCCGCCTGTCAATGCAGGGCACACGGGTCTGATCCCTGCTCCGGGAAGATCCCGCATGCTGTGGAGCAACAAAGCCCGCGAGCCACAACTACCGAGCCCTCAAGCCGCAACTACTGAAGCCCGTGCACCTAGAACCTGTGCTCTGCAACAAGAGAAGCACTGCAATGAGAAGCCTGTGTGCCACAACGAAGAGTAGTCCCTGCTTGCCGCAACTAGAGAAAGCCCGCACATAGCAACGAAGACCCAACACAGCCAAAATAAACAAAATAAAATAAAAATAAATATTTTTTAAAAAAACAAACACCTATGGTTCTCACTATCCACAAAATCGATGGACTCTATCACATATGCCCTGTGGTATACGCACCTGCACACCCCCCACATAGAAACCTACACATGTACACACACCTTACGCCCCTAATGAGACTACCAACCACAGAAGAACAGCCTTTAGTTAACACTTCTTGACATTGACCTCATACATCTCCAAGGTACCTTAAAACTGAACGCAGTAAATAGCTGCTAGTTTGCGAAAGCCACCTGCGAGTTACGTAATAAGCTTGTTCAAAAATAAGGTTTTGTCACGTCACTTTCCTCCGACTGCCTTTCAAGGACTCACACCAAACTGCCCCTCTTCTTTGCCGTGTCGCCAACCTAATTCTTCAGATGTTTCCCAAAATATTACACAGGTCTCAGCCAAGCAAATCCTCTACAGACCCGCCCCCCACTTGGGGTCCGCCACAGGGAAGGGCCCGTTCAGGAAACAGCTCTAAAATAAGCCTGCCTGTCTGGCCATCTCTGCTTAACTCAGTTTCCAGCAAATCCTTCAGAAGATTCTGTGTCAATGAGGAACGTGCGGTGGGGGCCTCCGCGGGCACATCCCGCGCTCCCCGCCCGCCCGCGGCGCCGACCAGGCCCAGGGAGCTAGGCTGCCCGGTGGGAGGAGGCTTCCTGGGGCGCTGACAGCAGGTCACGTGACCAGCACCCGGCGCGAGGAGGGGTGCACCATACTCACTGCTCGGGCCGCCACCGTCATCACCACTCCCGTGAGAAACGTCAGGTAATAGCCTGGGTACACCCCGTGCCAGATGGCAGACAGCACGAACGTCTGGATGGTTGGACTCAAGGAGGTGCGTTCATAACATACCCTGGAAACCACGCAAAACATGAGTGATTAAAGCTTATCAAGCCCACAACGATCACATTTATTGCCCGTCAGCACCTAGGAGAACAACTTATCTCCGGCATCAGCTTCATCTCTGACCTCAGGGAGGTTATGGCTATTAGGGATCAGATTTATGGAAAGAAGTTTCATTTCCATCTCTTTACTGGCACATGTAATCATCAAAATGATCTTTTCTAGTGTCTGGGAGTCTATACTATGTACAGAAAAACTTGAACAAATATAAAAGTTATTTTCATTTTACATTATTTTATTATTTTCTTTAGTAACATTTAGAACTCCCAACTGATCTAACGATATTCTTCTGGGAAGTAGGCTGTGCTGAGTCTAAAGTTTTCCTGTCACAGGTAGAGAACTCAGATGAAAATAAGATTTTCCTAAGGTATCAAATTTAATATGTAACAACAACAAAAAGTAACACAACAGATTAGCTCAGAAAATCTGAGGGAGACTGCAAAGCACCATGAAGCGATGATAATGTATTTTGGCTATTTCAAGGGGTAAAGACATTGAACTTGTCATAAGTAAAGGACAGGACAAAAGAAGGCTGCTTTACAGAGAACGGTGCTTAGAGCCCTCCCGTCACAGGAGCAGTATTTTATGAAATAAACTCAAGACCGGGCAGTGTGTCCCTCCAGGAACAGGGAGATAGGACCACTGGGAGTTTCTGTGCAGTCCTCTGCCTCGCCCTTGTCCACATGACAACCTCCCCGTCATAATTCTCAGCACAAGCGCCTCTTTGCCCCTTGCTCCTGCACGCGTCCCGCTCGCCCTCTGTCAGCGTCCTCGCTACAGGGACCAGCACGTGGGGATCACTCTGCCATCTGCTAACAAGACAGCGAACTCCTGCTGCAGACGCTGGGTCTTCACATCCTGTGCCCAACATATAAATAAAGGTCTGTTGCACTGAAATATTTTAAAACTGGAAGAGTTGTGGAACATCTAGGGCATTCGTATGGTGGTTGTGTAGCCTTTTTTATTTGGACAAATCTCCCATGAATGAGAGACACACTGGTGATCTCAGCCCTTGATGGGCCACTTCAGGGTGGGCTGAGATGTCAGCGGTAGCTACATTCATGACCCAAGCCTAAACAGTTCTCAGACTTGGAAGCACCTGGCTTCGGAGAATGTTAACTGCGTTTCCTGGTTAACACAAGGTCACGGCGTTAGTTTAGTTTCGTCAAGAATGTGAACCCAGTGAAGCTCAGCCTCAAGAACTAGAGGCCAAAGCTCAGCTGACGATGCCTCTTGAAGGAGCTTTTACCTTTTGAGCCAAAGAGCTGTCTGAATATTCCAATTGTCGAGAAACATCTTGAAACTGGTTGACATCTGAAAAACAAAGGAACTGTTTTCTTTGGCCGACAAAATAACGAAGCTTTAAATATGTGACATTCTCCTGTGCTAAGAGTACGTTACTTGACAACGACAGTCGTGTACCATCTCCTCCCTTTAATACCATTTCTTCTAGTAGAGGAACATCATTCTATAAAAGGAGTTTATTGCAGGGAACACCCGCGAGGTAAGTGGACCCTCATCATTTTCTCCGGGGTGTTAACACCTACAGGGGTTGTCATGGAATTACCCCAAAGACAGGCCTGATAGAGCAGGCAAATAACCTCTCAGTGGCCGTTCACTGGGGACCAGACGGGATGCCCCATCAGGTGCGGCATCCCTGTTCCTTCACCTCCTTCAGCCGCCCCCCTCCCCAGTTACTGGGAGTCGTGGCTCCCCTGGACCGGCCCCCCTGGAGGAGTGGTCTGCACATCTTCCTACCTTTCCAGCCCCTCACTCAAGCTTCCCCCACTAACGCCCCGCTCTTGTCTCAGAGGGAAGCTCCGGTGCTCTGGCCACTGCTCCTTCCCTGCGTAACCACCCCCTCCTCCGGTCTGCACTTCTCACCACTTGAGATTCCCTGGTCCATTATTCACTACTCTCGTCAAAATCTGAGGATGAGAAACTGGTTCTTAGGAGGCAATAAAAATCTTACTGTTTTTACGAATAAGGCACATATATACATAAAGGACATAAAGGGATACGCAGTATGTTTGTGATATTAAAATTTCATAGGGCCTGATTAGGGAAAAAAGTCTCAAAACTCCTTAGTTGGCAATAATGAACAAAACATTAAAACACGACCATATATTCACCCCCCAATTTCCACCATCATCCATTTCCGCCGTCCTTCCCCTTTTTATTACTGACACTGTTAAGAATATTTCAAGGCAAATACAAGGCATCTTATTTCACCTGTAAGTACTTCAGAATTTATGCTCAAAAACTTTAAAAAAAAACTATGATCAGGGACTTCCCTGGTGGTCCAGTGAATAAGACGCCGTGTTCCCAATGCAGGCCACTGAGGTTCAATCCCTGGTCAGGGAACTAGATCCCGCATGGCGCAACTAAAGATGCCCCATGCAGCAACTAAAGATCCCGCACACTGCAACAAAGATCCCACATGCCATAACTAAGACCCAGCTCAGCCAAATAAATAAATATTTTTTTTTTACAAAAGATTAAGAATTCTAAAAAAAGAATGTCATAAAAAATAAAAAATAAATTAAAAGATCATAATCAGATCTAACCAAATTAATAATAATTCCTTAATATCTAATATCCATTTTGTATTCAAATATCCCTGACGGTTTAAAAACACGGCTTTCCTGTTGGCCAGGTCAATCAGGATCCAAACGCATGGTGCGTCCGGCTGAAGTCCCCTTTAAGCTGTAGTAGCTCCTCTGCCCCCACTTTTCCCATGCCGTGTATTTTTTGAAGGAAATTGGGTCACTGGCCCCAAAGGATTTCCCACTTCTGGACCTGGTGTTTAACTTACTTCTCTATATTCTGGAGTCTCTCAATGCAGAAAGATCTAGAGACCTGATCAGACCTGTGCTTCCTGGGGAACCACATTCGCAGGTGCCAAGGTCCAGCAGAGGGGCCAGCCTGGTCCATTCACTATACGCTGCCTGTCAACCCTTCACCCAGTGTTCTGGTAACTCCTCCCATCTGCAACAGCCCTCGCACAGGCTTGCAGAGCAGTGCCTGCTCTTGGTTTTCCTCTCTTCTCTCCGGCTACCCCTCCCGCACGCCTTCCTCTGCCCGGCCTGTGAGATAGGGGCTCCTTTGGAAGCTCTCTTTCCACTCCCTCCGTGCCCCTCGTGGCTACTCTCGTGGTTCCTCCCCAAACTTGAAGTGTTACGTGCCGAGAACTCCCAAATTACAATCGCAGCTTGTGCCTCAGCACTCGCGGGCCTGCTGGACAACCCAGGTAAGCCTGACACTGGAACACATCACCTTTGCCTTCAAACCTGTGCCTGCTCCTGCTCCTGACCCCAGGAAAGGTACCACCGTGAATGCAGCTGTTCAAACCAGACCTCTGGGCACGATTCGTAACGCGTCCTCTCTTGCCAATTTCAGGGCATCACCGAGTTCTGCTGAGTCCCTCAGGCAGTGTCCTGTGTGTTTACGTTTTTCCAGCCCCACTATCACTGCCCTGGTTGAGGTCACCGTCATGCTGGACGAACACAGCACCCTCCTAACAGGTCCCTGTCTCATGAGGGTGATGCCTTTGGCCTGGCGTAGCCCCATCCTCCTAACACACACACACACACACACTCTCTCTCTCTCTCGATCACCTCACTAGTCTAAGCTGGCCTCCTGTCGTATAAACACCCTCCGCCTCTCTGATCTTTCTATATCCCTGTAACTGCACCAGATTAAAGCCCCAGCAGGACCCAGACTGTACGGATCTTATTCACCGGCTCCCCAGGGCCTGGGGCACAGGGTTGATGACCAATAAATACTGGCTGAGTGAAGGAATGAGTATTATCATTACAAATCTTTCAGCACCACTCTTGGGACATCACATCATAACCTATGAAAGCAAATTATGCTACTTAAAGCATCATACGGTAGCTAACGTCTCAATGATTTACTAACCTCTATCTGCTGAATTCTCAGATTGGATATTAAGTCCCAACGAGCTGCTCCATTTTTGTCGTATCCTCTGAATCCAAAGCCTGCCGCATTATTGATGGCGTCCGCTGCAGTACACGGAGGAGAAGGAAGCATTATGAACCCACGTAACAAATGACCACGTTCTCCCAGAAGATGTACGTTATCATACACTATCATCTTTAACTGTTAAACAAAGTAGATTTATTCTCATTTTTATCTGATATTATAATAAAATGGGGCTTGATCCAGTTTTTAGGCTCTCCCAATAGTTTTTAGGGTCTGCGAGGTTTGTTTCTCCTGCATAGATGACCCTAGTTTTTCTCATTGGCCTTGAACTATATAGCCTCAAGAGGGCACTCTCCCAGCCATCTCCAGGGTAAGATTTACACTTCCACACGTTAACACAGAAGTCTATTCACGTGTTACTTACCTAATGTCCATGCGAAATAGTATTTGGGTCTGGCAGCCAAGAGAGAGACGTACAGGTAGATAATTTTGGTCGGCCATGAAGCTGTAGCTTGAAAATGCTCATCAATATTGTACTCCACAGGTAACATCTTAGAGATGGTCAAGTGAAACAACAAGGAAAGTCCACAGACTAAGAGCTTCTGAATAACTGCGATCTGAAAGCAAGACAAGAGTTCATAAACTTAATCCATGCTCCCTTTACCTCCTTTTCTGTATTACTGCCAGATGACTCTTCCTGAATGTACTATTAACCCTGCAACTTGGTCAAAATTCCTGAACGCAGGTGTGCTTATTAGCATTTAAAGCCTCCGCAGTCTCACAGTTTGAACACGTGAAGCCTTACGTCTAATGACTGCCGCTGGGTTATGGCTCAAATCACATGAGAAACTCCAGTTTGTATTTTCAGGACTTTCAGTAAATTAAAAAAAACTAAAAGCAAACACAGGTGTATAGGATAACTCCATAAAAATGTTAACATTAATAAGTTTTGGTAGTGGATTTTATACGACTATACACACACACACACAGCTTATTTTTTCCATTGCGCTTTTTCCCTATTTTCCAAATTCTAGGTATTTCATGGAAACTATTTTTACAATAAACAACTTTCACATTTCTTTAAACCTGAAAGTTCTTTAATGCAATTTTGTTCAAGATGATAAAACCAAAAGAGCCACACACCCAAGAAAATGAAAAGGTCTGCATAAGAGATTCTGATGGAAAGAAGAGGCCAATCTTTATTTTATCCTGTGAGGTTAAATTACCTTGAAAAACACCCGCTCGTGGTGTTTTTAGCTGGCTAGGTTATTTCAATCTGATTCAATATAAAGGAGATTATACAGGCTACAGGCGGAAAGAAAAAAGTGGGGGGGGGGGGGAAGAGAAGAGGCTGGACCCAGATGAAAGAATGTAACAGAGTACTTGGATTTAGTGTCCTGCACAGCAATCAAATAATCTTCACATTAACTACAGTAATTTGCAGATGAACAGCCGTATTTAACACTTTCTGTAATGAGGCCAAAAAGAAAGGCTCACAGGCAAGACAGAGCACATGCCAGATTCCTGCACTTTCTAAAAAGCTTCATTTATTCCTGGGCTGCTCTTGCCGGGAGGCGCTGGATGGTCAAGGGCTCTCTGCTGCAACTGTTCTTACTCTCATTTTCCTGGGCGTCTTTCAAAGCTTCCTCCAGTAAAGTAAGGCTAACGTTTCTTCACTCCCACTCCAAAATATCTAAGCTACACATCTGAATAGAAGGAGATTTGCAACAGGTAATTAGGGAAAAATTACAGTCACAAATGAAGTGAGATGAACCGAATGGCTCCATACGTGAACCTAAAAATTGGGCGAATCATTCCAGTAACATGATGAGAAAACACGGTGGCCATGAGGCTGCACACACCAGTTTCCAGGCCTCCGTTTAAAACAAGTTAAAGCAACATAAGCCTGATCTCAACTAGAGTCCCCAAAAAGGCTCAGTCAGTGCAGGATCAGGAACTTTGAAAGGCGGGGGTGAGGGGCCTGAAGGTGGGAAGCCAGGTGTAACCCCCGGTTCCCACGGCCTCCCCTCCCCTGCGCTGGCAGGAGGCCAGAAGCTAACTGTCAGGGAAGCCTCACGGGAGAAGAGGCAGGCCTCGGGACGCGGGTCCAGGGTGGGGCTGGAGTGAATGTGGAGACGGTGGAAGATGCGTCCTGAGACGTGATGTCCGCAGTCCCCTCCATCCCACCCCCAGCGACGAGCAGTCAAGTCAGAACACCCTGGACAGGAGATGAGAGAAGCCTGCACTCAAGAGACCACACAGCCCCCGAGAAAAGACCTACAGGCATCACGGCAGAGCCTGACAGGGGTTCCCCAGGAGACAGGCTCCCCTTCTCGCACAGCCATGGGTTTTCTATTTGGGCACGCGGACGTCTAGCTGAAGACCACATGCCACAGCCTCCCCTGCAGCTGAGTGTAGCTACATGGTCACAAGTAACACGGACAACTTCTGTGGCGAGCCATCTTAGGCCATGAGGACTAGGGAAACGCCCTAAGGAGGGCAAAACAGGAGCCTGTGGGTCCCCAGCCCGGGGAGCTGCCGCATCACCCAGGGACCGCTGACACTTGAGCTGTCGTGTGAGAGCAGCATAAACTTCCGCCTTGTTTAGCCTCCTGTTATTCTGATCCTTGGTTCAGCAGCCAAACCTGTGTCTCAACTACTGCAGATAAAGCCCACCGGGAGGCCCCCAACAAACAGGCCACCGGGTACCTGACTGACTCGCTTTGGATTCAAAGAGTCTCCACACCCCACTCGTAATGCAAAGAGCTTCTAAGAGCCTTTGAGTGATCTGTAAATAACTACCGCTATTTAACTGTGTGAACTATGTACATATGGAATTTACACTTAAAATACATGACAACAGTGAGATGATAAATATTAAGAGTATTTGCTATGGTCAACAACCTCCTGTTTATGACGCCCACAACCTGAAGGAGGAAAGTGACATTTTCTAAGAGTGAATCCCATAAACATTTTGAGTCAGGTGGTAGAAGTAATAATAAATTTGCACTGTTTTTTGTTGGGTTTGATTTACTACTACTTTACATGTTTGCTGCACTTGACGTTTTTCCAGTATTTTACAAAATTATGTCTACTATCTTAATTCCTAGGTTTTCATTCTCTTTCCAGCAGTCTAGAATAAACTTCTGGCTCTATAATTATCTTGACTTCCTCCTATGGCTGTGAGGCCTCTAGAGGGTTAAGTCGTCAGCCTGACACAAAATAGTCAGTGGAAGAGATCTGAATATACCCAATTTCACGTCCAGCATTTATCAGTTTGATCCAGCATTTATCAATGAGCACAACCAGGAATGGAAAGTATGAAGACAAGGGCACCTTTTTGGTGTAAAATACAATGGGTCGCACAGCAGGAAAGAGAAAATACAAGAGATTTTGCGCATGAGTGCTCGTCCTTATTCGTTCTTGGCTTCATGATAGCTTAGAAAGGAGCCGGTCCTCTGCTCCAAACCCCACATTCAGAGAAAGCACAGTAGGCGCGCCTCTCTGTCGCACAGACTTGTTGATTGGCCTATTTCTCACGGGACCTTTAGATTCCATCAGATCAAACCCGACAGAACTCGGCCTGCACAAAGCTGCGAGGGCTCCCTTGACAAAGGAGCGCCAGCAGTTCCAAGGAAACAAAGACCGTGTCCGGCTGCAAGGCACAGACCGCCTGGGTTTGAATTCCGGTTCCCCCACTGCCACCCTGGGAAACCTTGGTCAAACTGCTGAGCCTCACAGGCTTCCTCACCTGGGAAGTGGTGAGAATAAAGCAGCTGCCTCATAAGACTGTCACGAGGGCTGAAGGTGCTATGAAAGTGTTTGCTCCTATTATCTTTTTTATTGTGAAAATCGGATAAGGCTTCATGGAAAAGGTGGTATTTGAAGCAGGCCTCTAAAGAGGAGTAAGATTTCAACCAGCAACGATCCAGGGGGCGTAAGGCACGTCAATGAGCAGAGACGTAGGCACAGCCAAGGAAAAAGCCTGGAGAATGAGGCGCGGCAGACCCACGAGACAGGCTTCCTATAAACACCCCGGGACCATCAGGCACTGTCCTCACTACGGAACTCAGCACAGCTTCCTAAGTAACCTCGTTTCTGTTCTTTAATCGTGACTGTACTTCTCGGAGGCATCGCCACCAGGGACTGTGCGAAGAGTCACTTACCTGGAACGATGTCTTCAAAGAGAAAGATGCGTAAACTCAAAACCTGAAAACATCAGTATCGTGAAATAAACAAGGCTAATCGATACACGTTAGAGAGGCTGCAGACGCATCTCCTGCTCTTACGTTTGGGGAGGGCTCGGGCTTTTCGTACTGTAGCTCCTCTTTTCCGTTTTCACCTGATTGTGTCATATGGTACGATCTGCCTTCGATGAAAGTGATGTAGTCTTTGTAGGAGCAGAGCGGGCCTGCCAGGATACCCATGAAGTTACAGTTGTAGCTTAAATACTCCAGAAGGCTCGGCATGCGCCTGCAATGAGAAGACACGCAACCTGTGAGATGGGGCGTTGGCTTCCAGAAAGTGTGACAGGCGTGATCGTCTCCAACCTCACTTCTCTCACCATTTCCAAAATAAAGCAAGCTTTGATTTTCATTTCCTTCCAAACAATAAGAACTTAAAGGTTTGGGGTGAAGGGATGCTCAACAGTATTTCTGGATAAAAGAGTTTCCAGACAGGTCTTTATGAGCAACCACAAAGGGCTCCTACCTAACTCCTCATGATGAAACAAACCCAAGGTGGATAAGGCATGGCAGGAAGAATCCCCTCTTACTAGTCAACCATTCACTCAGTTAACAAATCCACAAGTGCACTAACTAATGCACATGTGCTCCAGGGTCTAGAGAAACCACGGTTATCAAAACAGAGGAATTCTGCATTCACAGAGCTTGTAGAGCAGTTGCAGAAAACAAATAATAAAAAAAATACATAAAACAATTTCAGAGATGCTAAGTACAAGGAGAAGGGAGCATTTTGTTACATTAATAACCAGAGGCCTCTCTGATCAGGAGATGTGTGAGCCATGTGACGGTCCAGGACGAGGACTCCAGGCAGAGGGAACGACGAGGGCAAAATCCCCTGGCCCGGGGGCAGGTCCAGCACCGGGAGGCTGGCGTGGCTGGAGGCATAAGCCGGGGACAGAGGCAGAAGGGAGTCGGCGAGCCCAGGTGAGGCAGCGCAGGGCTGCCTTACAAGCTGCGGGGGCACTTTGGATCTGACTCTGAATGTGCTGAAAAACTACAGCAGGGTTTTAAAATACCTACGTTTCAAAAGAATCCCTCTAGTGTGTGGACAGAGGAGGGTGGAGCTGGGAAGGCCAGGCAGGAGGTTGCTGATCTGCAGGGGCAGGTGACAGGCTGTGAGCTGCGGGGCAGCAGCGTCTGCGTACACTCTAGCAGGACAGCCCTGGGTCTGCTGATGGACCGGATGCGGGGCGGGAGGGAGAAAGGAATCAAGGATGTCTTGCAACATTTTTAATTCAACTGCTCTCAGGTCAGTCAAACGGCACGCGGTATCTAACGTGTACCAAGCATCCCAGTTCTCAATGCAGGTAACCTGGAGAAAAACAGTTAATAGCACAGGAGACTATGCAGACCACATACATGATCATGGAAAGGCCTGAGAAGTGTGTTTTTTATTTATTTATTTTTTAGAACCAACTCCATCTGTCAAGTCTGCTTGACAGCTATAAACTACCACAAATAAAAGAACAACTACACCTGGAGACGGGAAGCAGCCTCTTGAACATGTTACAGCCCCGTCTTCCTCTCTAATATGACAGGTGATCTCCTAAAAAAGCACAATCTCTGTGGCCAAGAGGAGTCGACAGAACCCCCTCACATGTGTTTTTATTAAAAACAACAACAACAAAGAGAAAACAGTGCTTCTGGCCCAACTGCACTCAGCTAGGTTACCACTTAGCCAAAACTCTAAGTTTTTTTCTGAATTATTTTTCTACTTTAAAAGTGTTTGGAACCTTAAGTACTTTTTCTTGAGGGCTCAAAAGCGATGAGAGCAAAAGGTTTCTGGCAGATTTTCTCTTGTAGTTCTTTCTGTGTAACACCGCAACAGAGCACCTGCTCTCCGCCTCACACACCACAGCAGGTGCCCCGTCGTCACAAAGCTGCCAAAGAGCCCCTTGTGCTCTTGCAACAGAGCCCCATTTCCAACACCCCTTATTTCAAGACCAAAACAATGCCAGGTTATCAAGGTGCAGCTCCATCCTACCACAGCTATGTACCACAATTTGCAAGGACGGGGGATAATTCTGGATCATGAAACTTGCTGGAAGTCATTTCTGGCTCCACTGTCACATCAAACGACAAGTCATGTTAAGAAAGAAGCAGATGACTATAATATGTGGTAGGAAATGAGAACTAAGTATAACGGTAATACCCTATTTATGACAATGAAATGGAAGATTTGTTCTTCACTCAATAAATATTTACTTGATATCAACTGTGCATTGTCCTAGACTGGAGCTGCTCAGTCTCAGCACTGTTGACATTTGGGGACAATATTTCTTTGTGGAAGGGGACCGTCCTGCGCACTGAAGGATGTTCGGCAACATCCCTGGCCTCAACCTGTCAGATGTCAGTAGCACCACCCCTCTCCTTCTGCGACAACCAAAAACATCGCCGGCAATAGCAAACGTCTCCCGGGAGCCACGATCAGCCCCAGGGCGAACTGCTGTTGAGGCGATGGGGACATAATGATAAACAAGAAGAAGGTCTGCCCTCCCGGAGCTGACACTTGGGGGGTAGGGAGAGGTACAATCCCCATAAATACATTATATAACAGCAGAGAGCAACACGTGATGCAGGAAAGTAAAGCAGGGCCAAGGGCTGCAGGGTGCTGGCAGGGAGGGCTGTGTGGTGACGGCTGGGCTGATGGGGGAGGGGAGGGGCTACGGGTCCCTGTGGGGCCTGTTGGGGTGGTCAGATGTTTGTTATTCTTGATCACATGGGGAGGGCTTTCATCAGGGGAGGGTGATAATATAATCCAACACGTGGTAAAGGAATCTCTGCTGCCAGGCGGAGAGTAGACCCCAGAGGGCAAGAGAGAAAACGGAGACCAGCTGGTAAAGCTCTGACTGCGGACCAGGTAGAGAGCGGGGTCAGGCTGCGGTGACGTCAGCAGGAACGGTGGTGAGAGGCCAGCCAGATTAGAGACGGTCGGATGTCACGGCCAGAGGACAAGGCCGGGTGGCAGACAGGTATCAGAGGAAGCGTTCACTTGACTTGAGGGTGAGGTGGATTTGCAGTAAGAGAAGGGAAGTCTTCCCAAGTCTCTGCAGCTGAGAGGGAAGCAACAGGTGGAAGAAGAGATGGGGGTGGGGAGCAGGAGGAGGCACGCTGCAACGGCAGGTGGACCAGCCAGGCCGGGGCCCAGGACAGAGGCTGGGAGGGGATATAAACGCAGGGAGGAGACTTCAAATGTGCGGGTGGTATCACAGCCAAAGGAAGGCACGTGATCGCCTGGGGAAGATGGGAAAGTCCAAGGATGTGTCCTGCAGCGCAGGGATGTTTCGTGGTGAGGTCGAGGAGGAGGATTCAGCAAAGAAGACGCAGAAGTAGCGGTGAGGCTGCAGGACAGTCAGGAGCATGTGGTGGCCCAGGTGGCAAACGAGGAAGGCGCTTCAGGGACTGAGTGAGCCACAGGGTCACGTGGTGCCGGAGGCTGAGCAGCCTGCAGACCATTAAATCCACCAAGATGAAAGGCAACCCTGAAAGAATGGTAGCAGACGGGCAGTGGGGGCAGAAACCTGACTGCAGTGGGTTGAGGAGAGAACTGGAGATGAGGAAATAAGGAGAGACAAATCCTTCGAGGAGTCTTGCTCTGAAGGAGTGCAGAGTCATGGCGTGGAAGCTAGACGTGGATATGGGGTCAAGGTGATTTTTTTCCTTTAAGTTGGTGGGAACGAGCCCACAGAGCAGGAGAAATGGTGAGCGGTGATGCACAAGACAGGATACCTGAAGAAGCAAACCCCTTGCGTTTTGTACTCAAGAAGCAATTGGGACTTCCTAGGTGGCGCAGTGGTAAAGAATCCGCCTGCCAATGCAGGGGACACGGGTTCGAGCTCTGCCCTGGGAAGATTCCACGTGCCACGGAGCAACTAAGCCCGTGCGCCACAACTATTGAGCCTGTGCTCTAGAGCCCGTGAGCCACAACTACTGAGCCCATGTGCCGCAACTACTGAAGCCCACGCGCCTAGGGCCCGTGCTCCACAACAAGAGAAGCCACTACAATGAGGAGCCTGCGCACCACAATGAAGAGTAGCCCCCGCTCTCAGCAACTAGAGAAAGCCCGCGTGCAGCAACGAAGACCCAGCACAGCCAATAAATAAATAAAATAAATAAATTTATTTAAAAAAAAAAAAGAAGCAGCAATTGGACTGAGTGTTGAAGTGAAAAGCTGGCCTTGCACTGGACTGTGGATGGTTAATACTCGGCCCGGGAAAGAGGAGACTATTCTGTCACAGACACAGGCAAGCTTGGAGGTTTGGTGGCTGCAGAATGAAGCAGAGTTGCCTTATTTTCTCCAAACAACAAACTCTGCTACCACCCTACGTGAGCGTGGGGGAGGGAGGGCTGGGAGAGGGAGGAGAGAGGAGGACACTGTTCACGAGCCTACAAGAGAACTGGCACGTGAGAGGACGGGCAAATGAAGGAGAACGGTGGGCAATACTGAGCGCCAGAATTTTACATCTGGGGCAACACATCCGAAAGGCGTCCACTCGGCCAGACGATGCTTTTCCACACTGCCTTCTTCCGCTGCTGAGGCAGGTGGAGAGCTGAATGTAACCAGGTCTGGGGTCTTGCCAGGTGGCCATGTGGGTGGGAAAGGGGGGACCGGGGTTGAGTGTCTCTTAACAAGCAGTTCCTGGGATGGACAAGGACTCATATAGATCACAGAGCACAGAGCACACGAACCGCTCGTCAACTAAACAAATTCAAGTGCGTATTTACTGATTATATTAAGACCTGCTATAGTGAATATCAAAACAATAATTTTTTAAGCTCTTTATTGGAATATAATTGCTTTACACTGTTGTGCCAGTTTTTGCCGTACAACAAAGTGAATCAGCTGTCAGAATAATTTTAAAGACGAGGAAAACATAAGAAGATTCTCAAGACATACGACCCGGGATCAAAGGTGAGCGCTTAGGGTAGGGCCTTCCTACGACGCAAACGATCTCCTGCTTCTGACAGCCATGCGTATATTAGGTCCAGATGTACAGGAAATAAGGTGCTTGTAGGAAGCTTTTCTTTAAGTAAAATGAGTATCTGATCTCTAATCATATTAGACGAAGACAGGACCTGCCAAGAAATTAAACTACTCCTCAGATGCGTCCACGGAGGACGCACAATAAACGTTTGAAGCAGCCTATCCCAAAACGAATTCCTCAAATAACAATGAGAATATCCTGCTGGTTCTTCATTACCTCCAAACATGGCATCTCTGTGCTGAGTTAACATATCTAAGCCTGGTACCTGCCATCAAGTCACTGGTCTATAAGTGGTAGCTGCGATTATACTTGTAATTACTACATGAAGACCAAACCATCTTCCTGTCTTCAGGGAATTCAGAGCCTCGCAGGAGAGACAGATAACCTCGTGGTACACAGGAGGAGCATACTATATGATGCCGTGGGAGTCTTAGAAGGGAGGCCTAGCCCAGCCCACCCAGATTTGGTGGCGGGAGGTGCGCAGAGGGAAGGTTTGGTTTTCATGAACTAAGAGCTTCTAGGAGGACAAGTTAGCCTTGGCCATGAGGAAGTGTGTGTCCCTGGCAGGGACACTGTGAACCCCGGCAGGAGACGATTTAAAGTCACGCACCTTACCGCTAAATCTCTCTGTGACGGAGTCAGTTCTTCCTCCTTGCGAAACATCCCTGCGAAATAAAGATAGGCAGTTTATCAAAACTAGGCAAATTTATGATTTCTCCCAAGAAAAGAATGGTATTTCTTCCTATTGACACTTTCATCGCTTTCCTCATTTGAAATTCATGCTAGAATCCCAACTTCAGTATAACTGTTTGGTATAACTACTCCCTTCCTTTCTCTTCACAACAAAGCTTCAATTGTGTGAAAGGATAATCGTGTAACCAGATGTCTCTGGCTCTGGGTAAGATAAACAACACGTGTTGGGGAACTAATTTGACTTTTTTTTCTGAAGGAAATTATTATTACATTTAAAAATTCCCCGATACTAGCACACTTAACAGTAAACGTGGTAACTTTTTTTTTTAATGAAAGCTTTGCTTTATTGTTTGTACCATCTGTTTTTTTTAATTAATTAATTAATTTATTGATTTTATTGGCTGTGTTGGGTCTTTTTTGCCATGCGTGGGCTTTCTTTTTAGTTGTGGCGAGTGGGGGCTACTCTTGGTTGTGGTGAGCGGGCTCCTCATTGCCGTGGCTTCTCTTGTTGTGGAGCACGGGCTCTAGGCACGTGGGCTTCAGTAGTTGCAGCACATGGGCTCAATCGTTGTGGCTCACGGGCTCTAAAGCACAGGCTCAGTAGTTGTGGCTGATGGGCTTAGTTGCTCCGCGGCATGTGGGATTTTCCTGGAGCAGGGATCGAAACCGTGTCCCCTGCATTGGCAGGCGGATTCTCAACCACTGAACCACCTAGGAAGCCCACGATGGCTTTTCAAAAAGGAGGCATTAAAATGTTTCTGTTATTGGACGATTCTAATGACTGACCTCAATGGTATGGACAGTACAAAGCAAGAGAAGATTTCCCCACTCCTACGTGACTCCAGTGAATGAAACTGAACTCAATATATCATCTTCATCCCCTTCTCTACCTTTCTGCCAAACAGGAGAGTGCTACCTATGATTACACATCAACTTACTAAATCTTACACCCAACTGAAACACCAGAGGAGGGCTATGAAGCAACAACAGGCTTCCCAAATTCTTGTGGTTCTTTTCGGGCAGATGGCACAGGGCGGGTGAGGGATACAGTGAGGCTGGAAACCCGTCCAGGCTCCAAACAAATGACTGTCCTACAGAGCATACACCTTCAGTCCCTCAAGAAACCACAGTCTAACTCTTAGGACCTGGGGTCCTGACTGCTAGCATCTGCTATGGCAGGATGTCCATTTGCTGAGGATACAGAATAAGAATATATAATTATCTATACTAAGAGGATATGTAAATGTGTGTGTGTGTGTGTGTGTGTGTGTGTGTGTGTATAAGCGTCAGGGGGCAAACATGCAAATTTTAAAAAATATGTAAACAGAGATGAAGCAGGGATTAATAAAGCGATTTAGACCAAATGTCTATTTTCTTTATATTTCAAATTGCCACTGATGTGAGTCACATGACTGACTCACACTATTTTACTTTTTGTCACTGAACTGAATGCAAAATTAACAATAAACAGTGAAAGAAAACAAGCACACGTCAGTGACCTTCAGCAGAGTTAAATATTTTCCCTATCTTACCTCCACCTCTTTCCTTCCTCTAACAGAGAGCAGAAAGGTAAGGTAATCTCTCAAGCAAAAGACGGTTGGAATGTCACTTTTTCAGTGACGAAAACTTAATTTCCAAATTCTTACCATCGTGAATTTCATAAGCCAAACTAGTGATCTTCTGGGTAATTATCATCATTGGCCTGTGAGGAAACAAAACAGGAGTATTTTAAAGGAAGAAATTTAAAATAATACTTAGGATATATGAGTTTACTCTGCTTATATGACTACAAATCCTGAAATGTTTTCACATTAAAAAAAGGCCCCAAGGGGTTTCAAAGAGAGAGCTCCAGGGCTGCTGTGTCTGGGGAAGGTACGGGAAACCGGGAATCTGGGCTTTGTCCCTGGCTTTAGGAAAAGGCTCAGCCCCTAAAGGAAATCCCGTGTGAGCAGTGATGCAGCCTCCTTCCTTCCCGCCTGTAGCCTGAGGCCAGGGCTGAGGACCACACAGGCACAGAGGGGACCCCATCTCCTGATCCTCACTCAGTTCTTTTCAACACTCTGTGCTGCCTTTCGCCTCAGGGCTGAATTTCAAGACAGAGAGTAAGTCGCCTGGGAAAAGGGGAATAGGTGGAAAATGAAAGGAGTTTGGGTAAGAGATGTGGAGCAAAACAGAAAGAGGGAAAGGGGGGAAAGAGAAAGAACCACACCCATGTCCCTGTTCCAGGAGGCCACACCCTGGCAGTGGGGAGAGCTGTGAAAACGCCCAGAGCAGCACCAAACACACACACACACACCAGGCCGCACACCACAGAGAGGACTTTAAATCTGTGTCACAAGTGAGAAAACGGCCATCGTTTTCCCATATTTCATAATCTCTAACTGAATGGATAACTTGGAAAGGAAAAAAAAAATCCACATGAGAAAAACCACTGGGCTACACTTTTATCCTTTACATTAGTTTACAGATATTAGTATTAAAAATAATTAACCCTAAGTTACTCGTTTATATTTTTGGAATCTCCATAAAAACAGAAGGAAATCGTGTTCTCCAGGAAGGTCCATCACAGCTGGGGAGCAGCAGGGGGGCTGAGACCCACCACAGAGACCCTGAGTTCCCCCACCCCATCCCCCTGCCCACTGCTCAGAGCACAGACGGCCACCTTCACCAGAACCACCAGCATCTTTAAACATGTAAAGAAAGGAGGTGATTTCTCACCATGTCAGCAACGCCATTAAGGGTTTGTTTGAAATGGTCCAACCACTGGCATAGATGCACAGCCCTGGGCCCTGAGAACTTCCAGCCTGTTGTCCTCACTGACAGGCAAGGTCTCCTAGGAAACCTCTCAGATGGTGATTGCTCCTAAACGCAAAGTGCTAGCAAGAGAGGATTCCTCTCGGGTTTCTTTAAAAGTCAGTTCCTGCACAGACACCACTTACTCTCATGAAATGATTCCTCAGCTAATCTACCCCCCAGGCTGCTTTCACCACCCAGCTGCCGTTTTAACTTCGCAAGATACTTTACATGCCTTTGAGGATTATAAAAATGCCTTATCACTTCCATTTTCCTGGGGGAGGAGGATCATTTTTCTCACCTGCCTAATTCTCTTCATAGTTTAGCTCAAAAATGAATGATAAAATACCCATCGGTTCTGAATTTTAATTCTCACGTCACCTTAAAAAGTCATAAAAACAACCGATAAAATACTTATTAAATTTATATTATCAACTCAGTGACATACTAAACTGTTAGGTCCATACACATCAGACGTTGCCAAAAGGCAAACATGTGGCCCTTCGTGTGTCCAGTGGTCCCCTGGCAGGACCATGCAACCTCTACTTCTAGCAGGTGTGCAGGACACAGGCTCTCACAGAAGTGAGGCAGGCTCGGGGACGGGGTGGTTCCAAGAATCATGTCCCCTAATAGAGGTGGAAAGAGGGCGGGAAGCAGATCCACACACCCAGACTCTCTCCAAACGTTGCTCCCTCCACGCAGACTGCCCTGCCTGGAACTGCCCTGCAAGGCTGGCCTGTCCCCTGCTTCAGGTCTCTGCTTAACAGCCACTCTGCACAAGAGGCCTGGGGGCAGCTCTACCCCAGGAAGCGCCTCTGCCCAAACGCCACACACACCCTTCACTTCATCTCAGACTCCTGCTCGTTTCCCTCAAAGAATTTCTCATATTCATGGGCGTTTCGTTTATCCAATTATGGTTGTGTTTTGAAATCTGTCATCCCTCTTTAGAAGGTCCCTGCGATAAGGAGCTCACAGTCTTTTCAGCGCGGACTCTCCAGGCCGAGCACAGTGCCCGGCGCGGGATGTGTGCTGAATTAATGTTTCTAAAATACCACATACACCGAATCTTCTGAGCATCCGGTCAAGGTCCATCACTCCTTGCGTGGGTCGATTATACTCCCTTCCTCCTGTCCTCTCTCCTCTGTGCTTGGAAACAGCTGCCAGACTGCTCTGAAATTACTGGCTTATCTTTCTGTCATCACAAAACCCATGGGCTACGTAACAGCAGGGCACTGCCCTATTCACCTCCGCAGCCTCAGAACCTGCCACGCACTCGGCGCCGAGTTCTGACTGCCTCGAGAGAACGTCTCACATCACTTTTCTGCCTCCTCCACTGACAGTCACTAACCCAGAGCATCTCCCCTGGTTGTAAAGGGGTGGCCGTTCCACAGCCTCGGTCCGGCCTGTCACAGGCTGGGGTCGGGGGGCTAGTGTGAGAGTCAAATGACAGAACACAAAGCTATTACAGAGCGACTACGAAGGAAAGTTAAAAAGTACTACGGGGCCATCCACAGACTGACGAAAGCTCAGAAGAGTCACCCAGAGGGGAGGGGGCCGGAGGAGTCCAACACAGGCCTGAGCCTGACCGGGAGACAGAGCAGAGTGACGGGGAGCAGGCAGCCTCACGCATCGCACAGCACCTAGTGCACGGAGAAGACACTCCCAAATGAAAACAGCCCCGTGCTTTACAGAGAAATGAACGGCCGTGGGTTTTCCTAACAGTGTGTTTTGTGCATAAATACCTGGGTGGCGACACTTAGAGTGACTCACACCATTTTCACTTACACCTTTATTGACATGTTAACTACCTGTTTGCTTTGCATCCAATATCTAATCGCCTTCCTGGTCCTAGAAAGTCTGAGACAACTTGACGTGAATCACACTCTCCCGTTTCCCGAGGGTGGAGGCTGCGAGGGGGGTGGGGGAGGACCGTTCGGCTTCCACGCCTCCATCTCTCAAGGTCGAGGTCGGGGCCGGGATCCAGCCACCTGGACCTTCTGTGCGATGAGCTCGCTAGATTTAGGTGGAGCTACAGAGACTTTCTCCCCCGGCACTCTGCTAGGAATAGGGAAGAATATGCAATCTAGCTATTCAAAATCAATACTTCAACTGATGAAAGAGCTTCAGGTAATGTAAAAAAAAAAAATACCCATCTGATGTAAAGAACTAAAAAACTCTAGACTTCTTATAATTTTTTTTTAAAAAGGATACAAATTAACTTTGTATTTTAACTAAAACATGCACTTTTTTTCTCTACGAAGAATGAGAATAATAGGATTTAGTTCTATCACACAGTGAAGCTCAAACTGTAGTTAAACATTATCAGAGAATGAATGCCGTAAAACAACGATCACTTTCTGGATTGTTCCCCCATCTCTAGGAGATGCTAAGCTCCACGATACCTGTGTATTAATGCTACAAAGCAACTACGCGCACCTACTAGGTAAAAGGTCAGTTTGCCACCAGGGTACAAGTGCCTGACGACAGAGCAAACTTACTTCTCCACTCTCAGGCACATCTAGCACACAGGTGCACTCTCCTCCACAACAGCAAAACCCGCTGAAACCAACAAACCCCATGGACCTGAGGCCAAAGGAATGCACAGAGAGAGAGGACGGAAAAGGCTTCTGAGCCATTCATCCATCCATTCATCCATCCATTCCCTCTACTCCCTCCTTCGGAAAGCAAGATCTAGTGAGCACCTCCAAGGCACCGGGTGCTGGAGACACAGCTGTGAACAAGACAGGGGAGGGAAGGAGAACAGACACACTTACAGGTAAATACACCGTATGCCAGCTGTTGTTACGTGCTGAGCAGAAGAACAAAACAGGGAGCGGGAGTGCCAGGATGCGGGTGAGGACTGGCTTCCCCCGGGGGTGACGTGTCACAGAGAATGTGAATCCGGGAGCGAGCCCCGGGGAGGCAACTTCGCCAGCCCCCAGGCAGCAGTGTGACTGGCCTGCTGGGAGGCTAGCCAGGATGCTGATGTGACTGCAGCAGGTGAGCAGGGACAGGGACAGGTGCTGGGGACAGACAGTGGCAGGGGCCAGACCTAGAGGCTCCTGCAGGGCGCTGTGAGGACGCGCGCTGTGACCCGCGAGAGACTAGGAACTGCGGGGGGACAGGCAGGGAACGGACTTGGTCCTAAACGGGCATATTCCGGCTCTGGCTGGAAAGGGCTGTGGGGCACCGGAGTGAGGCTAAGAGACAGGCGAGGACGCAGCCCAGACCAGCGGGACAGCGCAGGCCGGGTGGAGTGGGTTCCAGCATCTCCTGGCGGGGAAGACAGAGGGAAGTGGCGATGATCTGACAATGAGCAGACACGGGTTTGAGGCCTGAGGCCACCAAAGGTTTTGACCAGAGCAATGGACACAGAGAAGGCTGGAGCTGGCTGAGAACAGAGCAGGAGGCACAGGGAGGGAAGCCGGGAATTCCGCATCACGCCGGCTCACACGCGACGCCGACACGACCGGGCGGAGACATGGGGGAGACAGGTGCACACGTGACTCAGGAAACAGCTCACGTCCCGACTCCACTGCTTACTAACCGTGGAGACAAGAGAGCTGTTTAACTCCCCGCCCAGAATTATCATCTATAAAACGGGGACAATAAAGCCGCTGTGTGGATGCAATAAAGCAGCGACAGGACAGATGCCACTAACAGTAGGCACAGCAGGTGTCTGACGAAACCTTCGTTCAGTAAGTACTGGGCCTGCTGGTCCGCAGAAGGCACTGAGGGCTGCGGGAACTGACTGTAAAGTGCTGTTTCTGCAGGAACCTCCTCGCTGAAACAGGAGCTGCACAGGTACGCGAGTAGCTATGTGAAGAGTGTGTAGCGCCAAAGCAGACATTTGAGGAAACGTGCAGAGCGATGAGAGACAACTTCAAACGAAGCAAACACCTCGGACAGGAGTCGCTTCACCTGGGTCTCCGAGGGCAGGGGGGCCCGGATGCGCAGGTCGGGCTGGGAAGGGTGTTCCCGGCAGAGAGAACCCGATGGGCAGAAGTACGAGGACGTGAAAGCGGCTGCGGCGTCAGACGGGCTGAGCGGCGAGGCCGGGCCACACGGTGGGGGCTTTGAAGGCCAGTGACCCACTTCGTAGAGTCTTAAGGGAACACTGCAGATTTCTGAACACTACTGTTACACCACACTGCTTTGTGAACAGACATAAAACCCGGGGGAAAGGCTCAGGTAGGGTGGGGAACAGACACACCGAGCCAGGTAACAGACCCGTGCCTGTTCACTCCCGGTAACTTGAACTGTATCAGTGGCAGCCAGGAGGAAGGCCTCCCGCACCCAAATGTAGGTCAAGGTGTCGGGAGACGCTCCCAGAGGGTGGAACGGGAGGAATGGGAACGCTGCGGTTGCCGGGCTGCATCCTGTACATCACCCTGTTACAGCACTGCTGCTGCGCGCGGCAGGGCCGGGACGGTGAGGAGCAGAAGGGGCCCCCAGGACTCAGTTCAGTGCGTACAGAGACAGGATGAAGCTATCAGACCAACGGTCCCTCCCTTCTGCGCGACAAGACTGTCACCGGCAAACGTACTTAGCACTCAGCAAACGTACAGCACACGCTCCGTACATCTCAGCTCAATGAACGCACAGGGGCAGCCGGTCATAAAATACTTACTGAGCATCTGATACCATCTGGTTAGCTCTAAAATACATTCTTGATTTGAACGGAAACTGTGTCATATATGTCTCTTTTCGGTGGATACTTAACCAACCCTTCAGCGCCACAAAAATCAACATATTCCCGTCGGAACTCATTATCTTCCTGCCCCCTCAAAAACCGGTTTCTGCTTCCATCTACAAGGAGGCAAGCATTTACCTTTCTTGTTCGGTCTCAATACTGAATACGGAGAGGGGCTTTCCTCCCTGACCTATAATCCCAGCATTTTTATTCTGTACATTTGTTTCCCAGATCCGTGGCTCTGTTTCTCTACGCTGGCTTCTTGAATCTGGCTGTTCCTACATCAGTCCTACAATATTTAAATGACGGCTGCTTTGCAGGCAGTATGTGTTTTATACTGAATTTGCTACTCTCAAACACTTCTAGAGAAACTGTTCAATTTGTCTAAGTCCCCTCAAAACCTCCACTTGAAGAGCGTTACACTTACAGATTAACTAGAGAAAAAGGACCATCTTTACAGTACTGACTGTTACTGTCAGTCTTCTTTTATATCCTATAGTAAAGTTTCATAGTTTGCTACACAGAGGTCCATACATTTCTTTTTATATGTATTCTTAAATATTTCGTAGTTTTTATTGCTTTTGAAACTAGAATCCTTTTTCTATTATATTTTCTAACCGGTTATTGCTGATATAAAGGGAAGCTAATTATTTTATACTTCTCTTGTACCTATCTTGTGAAGCCAACATGAAAGCTAAGAACCTAACTTTTCAACCTTTCGGTAAAAAGAAGCTTCTATTAAGAGGTGAGTCCCTTTTATCTAATCGACATGTTAAATGTATCTTGAATCTATCTACACACACACACACACACATGCACACACACACAATACCAGTGTTCTACACTTCGAGCGAGTAACATTGCCCTGTACAAAAGAGTTCCCATGCGATTCCTCAGTAAAAAAGCCTGGCTTCACTTCCTGTGCTTCTAACTTCAGGGCAACGGGACAGCTTAGCACAAAGAATGGTGCTTTATTCAGTTCTACCTTCTTCAGAGAGCCAACATTCTGGATGGCTACCATCTCTATCCTAATTAGGACCAAGTCAGGATCTTTTCTGCTCATGTGTTATAACACACTCAAGGCTTCTAAATGCTTCTTTTCTCTTCTGCGCCCATTAAAAAAAAGAGTCCTTTAATTTAGTTTGGCCAGGATGGTCTCCTTGAGCTCATTTGTTTCTGTCTAATCTTTATCAGTTCACTGATTATGGTCAGATGTTTTCTCCTAATGGATAAAAATTACATGTTAAACTGGGAGTTTTACATCAGGTTGCCCATCTTTAAAACACTATGTTGTTTTTCTTCGACACACTTAAGTATTTTAAATTATATTTAAGTGAAAAATTTTTAATTTCAGTAAAATACTTAAGGCCATGTCACATGCATTTTGTTCTTAATGTGCACTGTCCTCTAAGTTGTGTGGTCACATAACTAGTCTTTTCCAACAGAATGGGAGAAACAGTGGTGGGCTGGCATGTTCTCTCTTTGCTCAATTTACTACCAGGCGCGTGCAAGCGTCAACTTAATGGACAGGATTCCAGAGACCCTGAAAGAGGTGGGGCCGCAAGGAGGAGGAGCCTGGTTCCCTAAATGACTGTGGGGATCAGAGGCCCCTCCTCAGCGGACTGTACTGTGAGTGAGAAATAAACTTTTATTGTGTGAAGCCACTGAAATCATGTTGCTGTTTCGACAGCAGTTAGCCCACGCCCAGCTAGAGCGTGACCAGAGTTTAGAATAGCAGGTAAGGGAAGTAAGAAAGGTGGTGACTAAGATCAAAACGAAGGAGGGGTTCTGAGGCTCCAGCAAACACGGGGTCTCACGGATTCGTACTTGTACAATCCGTGCTGACACATTCAATTCCACCCTGTTAGATTACTTATTAAATCTGGCAGTTTAAAAATATAAGCAGCCGGTTCTTACTTTTATCACACTAGGATGACAGCACGTGGCCTGGGTTACCTCTTCAAGGTCACCGAGATTTTCATGGTGGCCCAATATATTTACTGATTTTGCTCAACAGGGCTTTTTCTCCAAGAATTCCTATTATTTATAAGCTAGATCGCCAGCATCTATTCATCCCTTCTAAATGCCAGGTGTATTTCTCAATTCTATTCAATATATTGCTAATTTGACCAATTAGTTTTTTAGTGTATTTAGTCAATTTTGTTTTGCCTTGGTTTTATGTTCTTTTGCATGTGGTCTCCTTTCATCCAAGCCTATTTTAAAAATCTGTTTAATAAAAGTAAAATCCACTTCGATCTCATTATGGAGAAAAAGATATTTCAACTTCTGAAAGTCTCTTGTTTTATATCAGTGATTTTTCTCTAAGCTCATACAACTTTGGGCCTTTTTTATGGCTGAATAATTTTTTTCATAGATATCATTTGTTTTATTTTCTCTACTTACTTATCCTTTAGTTGGATTTACTGGTCATTATTTATCCTGTCCAGATGACTCAAGACTGACTTAAAAGCAGGTCTTCTGTATCTTACTCAATAAAGAAAGCTGTCAGGCTTGACATAAACACTACAGAGGTTTATCCTCAACTTCCCCATCTGGTACCCAGGTGTTAGCAGGTGTCCCCTTATACAGATGGTGAGCAAGTTCATTCATAAGGACTTGGACTGCATTTATCTCATAATAGATATTCAGTTTTGTTACAGGGAAAAAAGACCCATCCAGTACCAAGGAGGAACTAAATCTCCTTTGAAGGAATAAAAGCCAGGAATTATTTCTACCCCTCAGTAGAATACTGAATATAAGAATGTAAAACATTCCATAGAAGTAAAATGCACAGAAGTAAAATACATGTTCAAGTGCCTTCTCTTGGAAATTCAGACTGACAAAGCTAGTCCGAGGACCTTCAGTCCAAAGAAAGTCCCACAGGGTGCTAAGAAGAATGAACAAGCAATGAGATGTTATACAGAAGATACTGTATAAAACGGACTCCAGGGAAAGGAGGAAGAAAGGAAAGAAGGGAAGGAGGGAGAAGAAGGGGGGAAAGGAAGGAGAGAGGAAGGAGGGAGGGAAGAAACGGGAGGGTAGCAAGGATGCAGGCTCAAAGGGGCTGATTTTCAATCGTTATAAGTGATTACAGAAATTTCTAACAGAATTAGAAAATGCTTTCAATATCAGACTGCCATACAATAAATTTAACTGGCCTCTATTTAGAAATTTTATATAAATCAATTATAAAAACAGGTTATTTTTGCGAATTACATATAGCACTATAAAAGATCATTTACAAGAAGAAAAATGACAAATTCATAAAAGAGTTTTCAAGTAAGAGAGCTTTTCATTTGAACTACTAAATGTAACTATATTTTGTCCCTTAAGCACCATGTTAGAATAAACAGGCCATTGAATCAAAGTTTTCATCTTACCCTGAAAAATCAGCAGAATATTGCCCATAATCGAAGATATAGACTCTAGTAACCTGGCACACTGTGAGGTATCCCAGAGCAAACACAAAACAGTATCTGGAAAACAAAAATAAGCCACATTAGTGACATAAAAAGATCCACTTTGTTAAAGAATGCATTTTAAACTAATGTATTAACTATATGATATGGTTCAAAAATTAATCATCACCAGATCTACTCCACATATAGCTTTCTTCAATAAATTATAAAAACTCTTTACTAGTGCCTGCTTCAGTTTACTTGAATTTTGTACCATCTTCAACGGTAAATGCATTTAATTTCTATCTTTGTTCATTTTTTCCCTCTGAGAAACTTTCATACATGAAATTATATATCTGAAGGTGATGCTCACAGCATAAAACTGAATATGGTGAATACTGGTATCAGTACTATTCCTCCTTTCTAGAAAACAAAATCTAGTACAAAAATATTTGACTGAAATATACACTAGACAAGTTCTTAATAGGATTTTTAAAACTTGTACTCAATCGTCTAAAATCATAAACATTTAGTGTGGATCAGGTGGTATTTACTCACATTTTATAAACATGAACATTTAGTAATTTTCAGTCAAGATGCATGGGAGAGAGTTACAATAATTAAGAACATAGTATGGGGAAAAGAATTTACATATCAAGAGAACAGAAATCCACAGACTCCAGAATAGATAAAATGAAGGCTGCAATGCAAATTAGCAGGAATGAATGTATTCTCACCTAATTAGTTAACAACTTGGGTGGGAAGGGAGCTGTATGTTCATTTAAACATTCTAGATGGATTAAAGAATTATATATACAACATACAAACCAAAACACATAGGGGCTGCAGATAAATATTCAAACATTCTCAAACTGGCAAAGGACTTTCTAAACAAATATAATACAGAAGAAGTCAACAGGAAAAAAACGATGTATTTGGCTAAGTTAAAACCTTAAACTTCTCATGCAGGCAATTCAGGAGGTTTTATGAAAAGGTCCTTTCAAACTTTAGACCAATAGGTATTTCTGATCTTCTTGGATTATTCCTAGCAAAGAAAAAAGGGAGGAAAGCTTCCTAATTCGAATGACTTACAGAGGTAGGATATGTCTGATAGCTTCGTATCTGATAAAATGGCACATGTGCTCACTCCTACAGAAAACACTGAGAAATCAAACCTAACTTAATTGCTAAAAATCACGGGCAGATTGCATTTTCTAGAGATGACTGCAACAATGTCCCCCGCTTCATACGCTCTTCTACAACCTGCCCCTCTTTTCTCTCACTGAGAGGAAGAGTCTCCTTCTCTACCCACTTTGAATCTGGGCTGACCCTCTGACTGCACTGACCAGGAGACTATGGTGGAAGTAACACTTTGCGAGTTCAGGGGCAGCCCATAATTAGCCTGGCAGTTTCTCCTTCCTGCCTTTTGGAAGTTGTTTGTCATGAATGTCCCAAGACCACCCCATGTAGAGGCTCCAAAGGAAGGGAGAATCAGAGAGAGAGGTGCTAGGGAGCACCAAGTCTTCAGATACGTTACGTGAAGCTGACGTCTGTTGAAAAAGAGGAATTGATTCAGTTGAACCTTTCCTGAATTACTGACCCACAGAATCAGAAGCACTTTGTTTTAAGCCACTGCATTTTGATGTAGTGACATAATCAGAACAGAAACTGGTAAGTGAAACCAGGCTGCAGCCACAGGAAAAACCTAATGCACTCACTGGCTTTAGGATGGGTGGCAGGTGGCAGCAGGAAAGGTCTCGAGGAGATTGCTAGTGAAGACCTGAAGGACAGGAAGGAAATTATCACTGGAAGCAGAGAAAGGCAACCCAGGTTATATGGGGACAGAAACCGGGGAACACTGCTGCCTGCTGTAACAAGGGACACAACAAGAGTACCCAACACAAGTGTCAAAAGGGTTCTTTAGATGCATGCGACGAGGTACGGGTAGAGAGAAATGAACTGAAAAGGAAAATGTTCAGGATTTGAGCAAACTTTAGGAAAACAGAAAGGGCTCAGGATAGTCTTTCCTGTCAGCAAAATATTCTTAAAGTAATCTTGGTGACACCTCAGGAAGATTTAAGGACACAATTGTATAGAACCTCTCAGGTTTAAAAAAAAAAAGAGTTTCTAAGACTCTTAAGGGTATACCTCTTAGACTCTCCGCAAGGCAAAAACATTTTTAAGACCCTTAAGGATGTTGTCCCACAGCACTTTCAGACCAAAGCGAAAAGGAGTCTGTCTAAGAGAACTGCGGGTGCAGCCTTTGTCCACCGCAGGGATTATAATCAGACACACAGGAAGAGCCCACCTCATTTTTAAGGGAGTTACATGAGATTGGACTGAAGGGGAGACAGCTCAAAATGAAAACAGATCTTTGGGTGCCCAACTACCTACTGTTGGGTAGCAGGCTAAGAAAACTATTCAAACACAAAATCTGGCTATTTCTTATGAAAAAGGAAGGAGAGCTCAGGGCATGGAGTCAAGTGTCCAGAGGGTGAAGCCAAGAGCCACACAGAATCACGGGCAGGGACCAGGTCTGGGCCCTAATCAAGGAGGTGATAACAGGTGTCTGTCTGGAGTTCACAACTGCTCTGGGCCGGGGGCTGAGGAGTGACCTGCATCCCCCCCCCCCCCCCCCGTTTGAATAGAAAGGTCGACTACAGTTCTCCTTTCACTGCTCACCACTGCACACTGGGTCCACCGGGGCCCCAGACTCGCCTCTTTAGTTTACTGGTCCTCAGACGGAGAAGAACTGCACTTCAGGAACCACAGCCATGAAGCCCCATCTGTTCTAGACCTGACTCAGATGACAAGATAGAGGTCTTGAGCCTGATGCCCTAATGCGAGGAGACTGGGGTCCTGGGAGCCAAGTCAGAGTATTCTTCATGAGGGATGACTGTGAACAGCGGGGGCCAGAGGACAGAACGGCTCCTAAGATTGCTGCCCCCGGTACCCACCCTCCCTACTGCGCGCGTAAGCTCCGCCCCCAAGAGGTGGACTGTAATTCTCCTCCCCCTGAATCTGGGCTAAATAACGTGGTTTACCAACAGTAATGCAATGGAAATGACCCCCTGAAATGTCCAGGCTAGGTAAGAGGAAGTCTTGCTGCTTCCTCCTACATTGCGTGGAATGCTTGTCCTCAGCACGCCGTCTCCGGGCCCAGCCATCACCTGCGCGCGCCCAAGCCCACGGGCAGAGGTAACATGCCGGTGCTCCTGTCAATCACCCGGCTGATCTCCCAGCCAGCAGCCAGCACCAACTGTCAGCCTTAGAAGGAAAACTCCTTGGATGTCAAGCAGCCATGCTTTCACATAACTGCAGTTCCAGTCAATCTTTAATTACAACCACATGAGACTCTAAGCAAAAACTGTCCAGCTGAGTCTACTCAACACATAAAACCATGAGAAACAGTAAGAAATCATTGCTAAGCCACTAAATTTGGGGTGGTGTGTCATGCTGCACTAGGTAACTGAAACAATTCCTTAATAAGAGTATCGCAGACTAAGGCTAATTGTAATTTAAAATAATTCGATCAAACTGGGCTTATTGGATAAATGCAAGAATGACTCAATATAGGAAGACTCGTAAGATATATCATCCTAGTGATTAGTCAAAGGGGAAAAACAGTTATAACAGACACATACAAAGGCATTTAACAACATTCAATAATGTTTCCACAAAACAAACAGAACTTATTAAACTAAGGGGAAAGGATGCTTTCTTAACATTAAAAATATCAAAACATTCAGTACTTTGTTGGCCTTGAAACACTAGTCATTCTTGGGGGAAAGCGTAGGGAAGTTTTTGAAGTGGGAAAGAAGAGGTATATGTGTTAGTATAAATTAACTTGCCTTTAGACCTATTTTGAAAATTCAAGTAATGTTAGAGTCCTCAGATCCTAAAGTCCTCTCCTCAAATCTCTAAATTTAGCATCACAATGCCAATCAAAATCCCAACAATGCTTTCAGTGGAACCTGACTAATGGATTTGCAAGGTCTTCTGGAAAACTAAACAAACACATGAGGAGGAGGACTTGCCTTATTCTACCAGATAAAAGAATAAGTCATGATGATTTATAATGTAGTGCTGATGCAGAAACAGACCAGAAGATTAACTGCACAGAGAAGAAAGTTCAAAAAAAGACTCACTGCACAACTGAAAGTTTTGTCTATTATAAAGCTGGCAAATAAAATTAGTGGGGGAAAGGTGAATGAGGCAAATGAGGTTTAACAAGTTAGCTCTCCTTCCAGAAATAAGAATAGGTTTCCAGTTCACACCACACACACGGACAAAAACCCTGTCAGACTGTGCAAAGAGCTACATGTAAAGAAAAAGACAGTCAAAAGTCTAGAATAAAACAAAAAAGAACATCCTCAAATTTCTGGAACTGGGAAAACCTTCCTAAGCATGACAAAAATCATAAATGCCACAAAGATAAAGTGTGACTATTATTATACAGAAATTATCGGAAATTTCTGTATGACAGGTGACAGAAAATTAAATAAGTAACAGAAATTGTCTACTACACATAGGTTAATATCCCTAATAAAGAAATTCTACAAGTCGACAAGGAAAGAAATTAAGACTTCAAGTGAAAAAATGCACAAGGATATGAATGAGCAAATTATAGAATAAAAAAATCATAGCAGCCAGTCCACTTAGAAAAATAGATTCACAATAAAGAATGATCAGGAAGTAATAATAATAACCCAGAAATGCATATCAGAATGATAATATTTATCCACTATAACTGGAAAAAGTTTAAAAGTAGGGACTCCCCTGGTGGTCCAGTGGTTAAGACTCAGTGCTTCCACTGCAGGGGGCATGGGTTCAATCCCTGGCTAGGGAAGTAAGATTCCTTGGGCTGTGCACAGTACAGCCAAAATTAAAAAATAAAAAATAAAAAAAAGACTACTAAGACTGGCAAAAGTCTAAAAGTAGATAATATCCAGGTTGGGAGGCGAAAACAGGCATTCTCAAACACAGCTGGCAGGGATGACATTTCAAACATCTTTTTTCGGTAGGTGATTCTGCAGCACACATCAGAATTTGCACATACTCCCTGCCTTGCCAACTTCACTGTAAGAAGTCAATCCTAATACTTAAAAATACTTACATACACACATATGCACAAGGACACATACAAAGATATTCACGAAAGTACTGTATTTCACGATAAAAATGGAAAACCAACTAAATGTCTCCAATAACATTAGCTAAAATAGAAATAATAAAATAAATAGAAAGCCACACTACAGCATTCAGTAACAGTGCATAAAGGGATACCTATATGTAAACACAACGAAAGTCAGAGTTAAGTGGAAAAAGTAAGCTGAAGAAAAGTGTGCAATCCCATTTTAGGTTCTCCACATATGTACTCATATGTATGTGCACACACAAACATATACACATACATCATGGACAAAGTTCTAGACCAGAACTGCAGCAGACACTCTTGCTGACTCTCTCCACATGCACTTCCATCTCCACTTCCACCCTTGCTTTCCTTGCCTACAGAGGCCAAAGGCTAAACAGTCCATTTCCCAGCCTCTCCTGTGGGCAGAGGCGGCAGGAGGCACAGCTCTGCCTATGACGTGTCCACAGGAGTCTGCTGAGGCTCCTGGGAAGGTACAGATCTGTGCGGTCCATTGTGGTGGCCGTTCGCAGGAGTGCTGCAACCTGGTTCATACCGGCTCATGAGAGCTGTTCATTTTTCAAGAAGTTTTGTAAAGGGGTTGTTAAACTCAGCCATGACTAAAATCTAAATGACATAAACACAGAGTTAAATAAATTATATTTCAAAGGTATTAAATGTTCAAACTCATCACGTCTCAATTACTTCTTGCCTTTACTATTTTGTGTGCTCTCAAGGTGAGGTACAGCTCCTGTATCTGTGCAGTAGAAACAGTATATAATCGTGAGCTACTGAGCATTTCTTCCCAATTCAGGGGCATCAAGTTAGTAGCTTTAAATCCACCACAGAGGAAGTATTTACACCTTGAAAATTGGCAACCACTACAGATTGCTGAAACTAGGGAATCATCAAACTGGAGCCTGTAGGAGGCATCTTGCCCCCTGCTTGTTATTATATAAATGAAATTTTATTTGACCACACCCATGCCCCTGGACATGCATATTGTCTATGGCTGCTTTTGACTTAGAACAGCTGAGCTGAACAGTTGCAGCAACATTTGCCTGGCCCTGAAAGCCTACACTATTTACTACCTGGCCCTTCATGGAAGAAGTCTGCTGACCTGAATTAGAAGTAATGAAGAGGATGCCAAAAATGCACGCTAAACGTTTACAAGTGTATTGTTCCTGCAGCCATTACATTGCGAATAGCCAAAACAAAACAGACAAACAAAAAGGAAACCTTATTCTTCTGGTATTCAAAAACTAGTATTCGATTCGGCGAGAGGTTGCTCTTGCTCACACGATGGACAAAAAGAGTGACGTGCCAACATATATCTTCACCGTTTCACTTTCAACTTACTCATGGATGTAAACAAAAGTATCAACTGACACTCATAATGGAACCACATGTGTTTGGCCGTGATGTGAGTAACTTCTTTTCTGAACTGGAAAAATGTGTAGTCTAATTCTGCCAAATCATGGTCGAATGGCAGCCACAGATTAGTTACGAGTTTGTCAAAAATCAATGAGAGCGTTCTGTGAGAATCAAAGAAGAAGAGGGGATACATGCAGCTGGTGACGTGTGACTTCCTTCGTCCCAGAATGTGGATCCAATGGCTGTTGCAGCAACCATCCTGCATCCACGAAGTCGCAAGCTAACAAGAGGAGGACAGCACCGCAGAACAAGAACGAAACCCACTTCCTTAATAAACACCGCTGGGCAGCTACACTGGCTCTGAATAACCTAAGTCCAGAGAAAATCTCAGGTGGTGTTTTTTTTCTGCAACAAAACGTATTCCCAACTGATACCAAATCACACCAAACTTTTCATTGTTTTCTTTTCTTTCTGAGTTAGGCTGCAGGCAAGGGTGATGGAGAAAGCCTTGATTTTTCAAGTTCACACATCAGCAGAGGAAAGCAGACGTTTAAGCCAATGTATATGTGCGTGATATTCTTGTAAGTGCTCTGGTCCCTGCATGGGTTTCACTGAACATCTTCAGACAGAAAAATATACATGCAAATAAAATCCAGACAGACATGACCTAGATTTGAATAACGGCCTCATCACTTTTTACTCTTCCTATCTGTGTGACCTTAAGAAAGCTGCTTTACTTCTGAACCCTAGTTCTCTCCCTTATAAAAGGCAGACACACAGGGAGGAGCCTGACTCTTCTACCTCAGTCACTGTGGCCTTGTCCTCCTTGCAAGTGACCGGCTTACAGGCAGGCATAAGACTTAAGTCTGGTCAATGAAACATGACACAGAGCTTTTGGAAAGGCTTTCTCCTTCTTAAAGTACAACACTTGCTACTGTCATATGATAAGCCCAGTTTATAAAAGGAGCCAGCCTACAGACGATATGCTGACGTGGCAAAGCGGAAGCTAAACAGAACAAAAAATAGAACTTTTTGATGCCCTCATTAAAACTGAGCTGCTGAGTTAACCAACTGAAACTGCCTTGCCTCAGGACTTCTTGCTTTGAGAGGTAAATCCTTCTCGACTGCTACACCGCTACACCACTATGAGTTGGAACTTCTGCTCTTTGCAGTTTTTAAAAGCATCCTGATACTATCACCACTCAGAACAAAATTAAATCAAGATTTGAAGAGTTTGAGAAAGAAGCTTTTATTATTCATTAAAATATAAATGTTGAATTACTGCTTCATTTTAAAAAGAGAACCCCCATCTAAAATACCCATTCTCTTGATATTAGATACAAAGTGGAAACTGTTTAGGGAAAAGCAAAGTGCTCAGGGACTCCAGGAATTAATGGGCTAGAAATGCAGAGAACGGAGAAAGAATTCTTCCCAAATGAGGAAAACAGGCAACATCACCAAAAGGTTCAAATTCCTGATGGGAATAAAGACAAAAACTAATAAATGAGCAGTTGTTTTAATGTGCTGAATCAAACTCTTCACTTTCCAAGGTGCTCGAGCTCAGATGGCTTTGGGTGTGGCCAAAATTCAGCAAAGGCCTGCACATCTGTGTACTAACTGTATTTTCTCCTTATTTTACCTTCCCCACTGTCTGCACTTTCCAAGGCCCTCTTTGCTTACACTTAGTCTTGAAATCAGGTAGCTGAAGTCCTCAAGCTTTGCTCTTCTCTTTCAAAACATTCTGTAGTCTTTGCATTTCTATGCAATTTTTGAAGCAACTTTAAAAATACATGGAGGGGACTTCCCTAGTGGTGCAGTGGTTACAAATCTGCCTGCCAATGCAGGGGACGTGGGTTCAAGCCCTGGTCCACGAAGATCCCACATGCTGTGCAGCAACGAAGCCCATGCACCACAACTACCGAAGCCTGTGCGCCTTACAGCCCACGTGCCACAATTACTGAGCCTGTGTCTTGCAACTACTGAAGCCCATGTGTCTAGAGCCTGTGCTCCACAATAAGAGAAGCCACCACAATGATAAGCCCGCGCATTGCAACGAAGAATAGCCCCCACTCGCCACAACTAGAGAAAACTTGTGCTCAGCAACTAAGACCCAAGGCAGACAAAAATAAGTAAATAAAAATTTAAAAAATTAAAATACATGAAGGGACTTCCCTGGTGGCACAGTGGTTAAGACTCCATGCTCCCAATGCAGGGGGCCCAGTTTGATCCCTGGTCAAGGAACTAGATCCCATATGCAAGCCGCAACTAAGAGTTCACATGCCACAACTAGGGACCCTGCCTACCGCAACTAAGACCCAGTGCTACCAAATAAATAAATAAATAAATATTTAAAAAAAATACACAGAATACTATAAAACAAAAAGTATGTAAGCAAACAGAGGAAAAAATTAAGGAGAAAGTAAAATTAGTATTCAGATGCTGCAAGCGCTGTGCACGGTTAGACACGTAGATCAATGAACAGAATAAAAAGTCTAGAAATAAAGTCACACATATATGGTGAGCTGCAATTCAAAACAGAATAGATGGTATTTAGGCTTCCTTGGTGGCGCAGTGGTTAAGAATCCACCTGCCAGTGCAGGGGACATGGGTTGAACCCCTGATCCAGGAAGATCCCACATCCCATGGAGCAACTAAGCCTGTGTGCCACAACTACTGAGCCTGTGCTCTAGAGCCCATGAGCCACAAATATTGAGCCCATGTGCCACAACTACTGAAGCCCACGTGCCTACAGCCCATGCTCGGCAACAAGAGAAGCCACGGCAATGAGCAGCCTGCGCGCCACAACAAAAGAGTAGCCTCCACTCACTGCAACTAGAGAAAGCCCGCGTGCAGCAATGAAGACCCAATACAGCAATATAAATAAATAAATTTATTAAAAAAAAAAAAGATGGTATGCAGAAAAATAGTGCTGGGACAAATGGATACATACACAGAAAAAAACTAATTTCAACCCTTACCTCATAGCACACACAAAAATTAACCCAGAATGGATCACTGACCTAAGCATAAAAACTAAAACCATAAAATTTCTAGAAGAAAATATTTATAACCCTAGGGCAGGCAAAGACATCTTAGACAAGACACAAAAAGCTCTAAAGTATCAAATAAAAATTGTTAAACTGACTTCATCAAAACTCAAAAGTTCTGTTTGTCAAAAGTTCTGTTTGTCAAAGGTCACCACCAAGAAGATGAAAAGGCAAGTCACAGATTGGGAGAATATATCTACCATTCACACATCTGCAAACGACTTATAACCAGAAACCAGAAAAAATGAATTAAGATAGTAATAACATTAAACATGTCCCAAAAGAAGATGCACAATTGGTCAAAAGTGCAAGTAAAGACGCCTGACATAACAGTCCTGAGAAATCTAAGTTAAAATCATAGTGAGATACACTGTACACTCATTAGAATGACTAAAATTGAAAAAGATGAAACCAGGTGTTGATGGGAACGTAAACACCTGGAACTCTCACACGTTGCTTGCAGGAGTGTAAGATGGTATAACAACTTTGGAAAAGTTTGGCAGTTTCTTATATGATTAAACATACTTTTACCCTATGTCCCAGCCACTCCTGTCTCGGTCTTTACATAAGAGAAATGAAGACATGTATCCATATGAAGCCTCCTACAAGAATGTCTTAGAAGTTTTACTCCTAGCAAAACCCAAACAATCCAAACGGCCATTCATAAACAGGTGAGAGACTTCCCTGGTGCCGCAGGGGTTAACACTCCCCCAGTGCGGGGGGGCCCAGGTTCAAGCCCTGGTCAGGGAATGAGATCCCACATGCATGCCGCAACTAAGAGTTCGCATGCCACAACTAAGGAGCCCACATGCATGCCACAACTAAGAGTTCACATGCCACAACTAAGGAGCCCACATGCATGCCACAACTAAGAGTTCGCATGCCACAACTAAGGAGCCCACATGCATGCCACAACTAAGAGTTCACATGCCACAACTAAGGAGCCCACATGCATGCCACAACTAAGAGTTCACATGCCACAACTAAGGAGCCCACATGCATGCCACAACTAAGAGTTCGCATGCCACAACTAAGGTGCCCATGAGCCACAACTAAGACCCAGTGCAACCAAATAAATAAATAAATATTTTAAAAAACAAATAAACTAAACTAAAATAAACAGGTGAAAGGATACGTAAAGGGTGGTATATTCACACAATGGAAGGGCACTCAGCAATAAAAGGAACAAACTGTTGATAAACACGATGGCATGGATGAATTTTAAAACATTAAGCTGAGTTTTAAAAGCCAGACACAAAAGATTACTTACTATATAGTTCGATTTACATGAAATTCTAAAATAGGCAAACTAATTGATGGTGACAGAGAGCAGACAGCTGGCTGCAGGGGACTGGGCTGGAACGATTAGAAGGGGAATGAAGGGACTTCAGGGGAGGAGTCAAGTGTCCTGTACCTGGATTTGGGTGGTGGTCTATACATTTGCCCAGACTCACTGAACTGGTGGTTCTATTTTGTTTTGGGTAAATTTTACCTAAATAAAGTTGATTTAAAAATTATTTGGAAACAAATTTTACATTCTCCTTTGCAGATTCCTTCTCATCCTGGAGTCCCAGGGTTCAGTCTTCTTTTCCATTTATGCCTAATTCCAAAAGGATTTCATCCCGTTCCATGATTTTAAACACCTACTGTATACTGACAGCCCCCCGATTTTACATTTCTAGATTAGACACGTCTCCTAACCACCAAACTCAAACCACCAACAAGCCACGTAACATCTCTATTCAGTTGCCTAAGAGCATCTCGAATTTACCATGTTCAAAACAGAAATTCTGACCCCACCAAAACAATCCCTCCTCCCCCTAGTCTTCTCTGTCTTTAGAAATGGTATCATCTTTCCCCCAGTTGCTCCGCGCAAAACACTGAAGTCATTTTTGACGTATCTCTATGACTCACATCCCATATCCAGATCTTCAAATCCATCTTCATATTTCACATGACCCACATCCACATCTGACTCTATCATCAAAACACACCCTGGAGTGAGTAACTCCCCCGGAAGTAGGTCCAGGCCTGGACCACTGTAAGAGCATCCTGACCAGCCCCCTGCTCCCACTCCCTCCCAAGTGGGTTACACACAGCATCCAGAGACTTCCGGACTTGCCAGCAGCCACCCACCACACTTAGAACAAAATCCAAATTTCTTCAAGAACTTTTATTGCCCCAGAATCTAATTAAAAAACAACAACAACAACTACACACTAGGTCCTTTCTTTGGTTCTACTGGATGAAGGATACACATTTACATAGGCTTCTATTTTGATAACTTAAGAAATAAAGAATTATTTAAGAGAGATAAAACTAGAATATTACTGAAGCTTAGAGAGGCCTGGCAACATTGAGATCACCCATCACACGTGTACACAGGTGATCACTGGAATTCCAGCAATTTGGGGAAGGATAAGTTAGTCACCATCAGTGTTGTCTCAAGTCGGTCAAAATTTGCTGAAATAGGGCTCCACTTCACTTTCAAAATAACTGTGTTCCTTTATACCTGTTTCTCGCTAAACCATCCTGAGTCTTATTTGGTTTCCCACCCTCTGTCTTAATGGCGCTGCTAAGTGGAAACTGAGAAGCTGACAGATAGAAGGTGAGCTCAGGTTAAAACCACTGGGGGTGACAATAGCCTTTAAGTCAGGGGTCAAGTTTTCTTCCAGCTGGTATCCCAAACCTTACCTCTACTTCCTGGCCTAAAACCCTGCACATCATAGGTTATTATGTAATTTTGAAGACAGACTCCACTCAGTTTAAAAAACAAACACCTCTTAACTAAATACTTCTATTCCTTTTAAAACCTATTCCAAAATTACTATCCACAATTTTACATTTCCATTTCTAGAATACATCATTTCAAATTAAATAATCAAAACTACAATTGACTTAATCTAGCTATTTCTACATTTTAATCTACTTAGCAATAAATGTAAGCCAAGAACTACCAAAAAGCAGTAAATATTGGCAGGGGGTGGACACCAGATTTAACTCCAAAGATGGCACTAGTGAGAAACAGAGTCTGAAAAGCTCTTAATAAATGCTTTACAGGATCTTAAAAATAGACTTTGGTAACAGGTAACCAGAAAACTGTACAATACTCACATTAACTAACCAGAGAGACACTTGGCTAAAATGCTAAATATGTACCTAGGTAAAAAGTTTTGCACTAAAAATACAACAGTCATGTGAATAAAAACACAATCATTAGGCATAATCAGAGTTTGCTGACCTATGGGTAAATGAAGTAAAACTTCTATTTCTGGGTATATTTCAAAACAGGATCTTAAGTCTCATAAAGTCAGCAGAGACTGGAAAGATGACTGCTTAAAAACTATTCAAGTTTCCTATTTAAAAATTTATGATTAATCAAGTCTGTCCATTTTCCTCTAGTGGCTAGTATGTGCGAGGCAACCTGAAGCATTATTCTTCTAGGGGGTGGCATCCGGAGATGCCCTAAGAATGAGGCTGTTATTCTAAAACCAACATCCCGGAGTGAGCTCAGCTCTTCCTTCACCTCTACTTTTATGAAAGTAACACACGCACCGTTTCAAAGTAAAAGGTCCAACACGGGTGGCCAGCACAGGGCCGTCTGCAGGGCCACACCCCGCACGCAGGCTCTGCTCTCCAGAGGCCAGTTTCCTCGCAGGCACTTAGGGTTCGGCTGCTTCTGCCATCTCCAGCCCCTGTTCTGGAGTTTACACCTCTGACATTTCACTCCCATTTGAGTGGCGTTTCAGATAAACACATGTGTTTAATCTGCTACAATTAACTAGATGTCTCAACACTTAGTCTTATAACCAGCATCAAAACATCAGCTTTCTAAAATCTTTTTGATGGTATCTGCATTTTATTCTAATAGTCCAGTTATACGTTTAATAGAATTTTAATAAATGTGATTCTTAACATGTCTTGTTCTTTTTACTTTGTACACAATAACACATTCTAAGATACACTGTTAGAACCAAACGTTAAGTTTATCCTCAGGTAACCAATAGGTGACTATCAACTACCTAACCATGGATGTCTTTCGGAACCAAGTTCAAAGACTCCTTCCACGACTACAACATTTATAAACACACCCTCTTAAAGGTACACAGTAGCCATTCTTCACATTTTTAGATCACGTCTCATCTCTTCCCAGAGCTGGTTTGTTAAAGATGTCACTTTGACTCAACACACTTGCCTTTTATAGAAGTAATAGAAAGAACAGTAAGCTACGATTTCTCCATTTCAAGAACGTGACATCAAGCCAGGGATGACCGTCGCAACGTCTGGCAGCCAATCGTGAGTGACAGTGCCGGGTTTCACAGGATTAGCTATCGAAATGCCAGTCACCCCCGTCTCACTATGTCTATTTAGAGCACCTTTATCACATGCTGTGGAAGCTGTTCTCTTAGATGTCCGTATCCTTCACTAGACTGCGCTCCTTCAAGATTGCAGACATCTGAGTATCTGAGCCTGGCACTGAGCTTGCCAAAGAGAAGGCATTCTTTGAAAAGTGGCAGAACAGAAGCAGTGCAAAAAGATGTTCACTGTAGGCCAGGGGAGTAACTGAAGGTTCCTCCTAGGACAACAACAACATCGATGCAGCTACAAACATGGAACAAGAGTGACATGGAGAAGATGACACCTCCCAATCAGGCTGAATGCCCAGAGCCAAGGGTGGCCAGCCTGACACCTACTAGTGAAAACTGGGAGAAACAACAAGGAAATAAGCTTAGCGGGTGAAATGGGTTCAGAGTGCTCTGAAGGGCCGTGAGTTTCTTGATTATTTTAGCTACTCTCCCACAGGTGCTCAAAGATGTTTGAGCAAAGAGTAATACGATGAAATAGTTTTTACGCAAACAGTGAAGACTAACCCACATATACGATGGATGGTAAGAGAGAAGGCTGGCAGTCAGAAGAGCAGTTACACAGCAGGAGGAAATAAGTTCCGAGCTAAGACAGGGGATGTGAAAGCAAGTGCTAAGGATTTCCAAGGGAAAACTAAAAAATATCTCAGAACATACTGGCTATAGAAACTAAGAGGAAAAAGTCAGGTTTGTAAATCAGGGTGTATCAAGAAAACACAGAAGTCGATTCTGGAGTAAAGACTGGCACGGGCTGGAAATCTGGTGTGATCTCTTCCTAGCTGGTGACTCCAGACAAGTTGTTAAACGAAGCCTCGGTCCTCTTCTTTTCCATATATATTTTTTCTTAGATGATTTCACTGAATTCTAAGGTTTAAAAGCCTAACACCAGACTTGTCTGACTGCCGTTCTGACACAAATATCTAACAAGGCCTCTCAAACTTAACTGAGCAAAGAAAGCCCTCCTGCCCAATAAGCTGCTTCTTCCCAGCCTCCCAACTTCCCACATAACACAGTCCACCCAGCCGCTCAGGCCAGAAAAAGTCAACTCCTCCCTCTTTGTCATGCCCCACCAGCAGTCCTACGAGTCCTACCTCTGAAACGGATCCCATCTCTACCCACCCCTCTCCATCTCTGCTGCTACCCTCCGTCTCCCGTCTGACTTGCCCGCTCTCTCTCACTAGGGGTCCTGCTACCACGGCCACCCTCTAACAACCCTGTCCACGTAGGGCAGCGGGAACAATGGTGTGACAAGACACGGCCCCTGCTCAGAATCCCCTGGTGGGTTCCCAGGGCACTTAAAACTAGTCTGATATGAAACTGAAGTAGAGTCACAGATGCAGAAAACAAACCTACGGTCACCAAGGGGGAAGGGTGGGGGCAGGGATAAACTGGGAGACTGGGATTGACATGCACACACTACTATGTATAAAACAGATAACTAATAAGGACCTGCTGCACAGCACAGAGAACTCTACTCAATACTCTGTAACGACCTATATGGGAAAAGAATCTAAAAAGAGAGTGGATCTATGTATATGTGTAACTGATTCACTTTGCTGTACAGCAGAAACTCATACACCAGGGACTTCCTAGGTGGTGCAGTGGTTAAGAATCCGCCTGCCAACGCAGGGGACACAGGTTCAATCCCTGCTCCACAAAGATCCCACATGCCACGGAGCAACTAAGCCCGTGCACCACAACTATTGAGCCCATGTGCCACAACTATTGAGCCTGTGTGCCACAACTACTGACGACCACGCGCCTAGAGCCCATGCTCCGCAATAAGACAAGCCATGACAATGAGGAGCCCATGCACCACAATGAAGAGCAGCCCCTGCTCACTGCAACCAGAGAAAGACCGTGTGCAGCAATGAAGACCCAACATAGCCAATAAATAAATATATAAATAAATTTATAAAAAAGAGAGAGAGAAAGAAACTAACAAACCATTGTAAATCAACTATACTCCAAGAAAAATTAATTAAAAAAAACAAAACAAAGACAATGTGGCCCAGCCTACCTCCTTGACCTCACCTTCCACCACTGGAGACCTTGCCTGCCAGGGAGCAGCAAGACTGGAGCTCTTTCTGGGCTCTGAAAACACTCAACACCGGACTCCTGAGAGCCTGGCCCAGGCTCCTCCATCCGCCTGAAAGGGTCTCCCCCTGGTTCTGTGAATAACTGTCTCCCCTGCATCACTCCGTGCCTCTAAAGCAGCACCCATGTCCTTTCACTCCTCTCACTCTCGGAAGTAACCCCCCTTGAATGTTGTGTGTACTCGCCTATTGTCTGTCCCCTGCATTTGAAGGCGAACTCCAGGGAGGCAGCCCTTCAGCAGTCCTGATCACGGCTCCTCCCAACAGGCACCTAGAACCGACCACGCCACACAGAAAGTACTCGGATACTTAACGAGGACTTGCTGACGACAGCCCCACGTTCTCCATTTTCAAATTGGGTTGTCTGGCTTCTTATTATTAAGTTGTAAAAGTTCTTTATATATTCCAGATCCAAGTTCTGTCTGTGTAAAATATATGTTTTGCAAATATTTTCTCCCAGAGGCTTGCCTTTTGGTTCTCTTGTGTCTTTTTTTTTTTTTTGGCAGCGCAACTTATGGGATTTTAGTTCCCTGACCAGGGATCAAACCCGGGCCCTCGACAGTGAGAGCTCGGTGCGGAGCCCTAAGCTCTGGACCACCAGGGAATTCCCTTTAATGGTGTCTTTTGAAGAACAAAAGTTTTAAATTCTGATGAAGTGCAACTAATCAGTTTTTTCTTTATGGACCATTCTGTGGGCATCACATCTAAGAAGTCTTTGCCTAACCCGAACATGTCAGGAGTTCCTTATCTGTTTTCTTCTGAAGGTTTATAGTTTCGCTGTCACATTCAGTAGGGCTATGACACATTTCGACTCAGTTGTCATGTATGGTGTGAGGTAAGGTCCAGGCTCATTTCTTCACATATCCAACTGTCCCAGCACCATCTGCTGAAAAGACCATCCTTCCAACTGAATGGCTTTGGCACTGTTGTCAAAAATCAAGTGACCGCCAGTATAAGGGTTTATTTCTAGACTCTCAACTTTGTTTAAATGATTTTATATATCTATCTTTACCTCACTGTCACCACATCTCTATTACTGTAGCATAAGAGTAAGTTTTGAAACTGGAGAGTATAAATCCAACTCTGTTGTTCTTTTTCAAAACTGTTTTGGTTCTTCAAGTTTCTTTGTATTTCCATATAAATTTTATAATTGGCTTGTCAATTTCTACCAAAAGAGCCTCTGGAATTTATGTTAGGGATATCACTGAATCTTTACATCAGTTTGGGGAGAACTTCCATCTTATCAATATAAAGTCTTCCAATCCACGAGTATGAAGTACTTCTCCATTTAATCTTCTTTAATTTCTCTCAGGGATGTTTTACAGTTTTCAAGTGTACTTGCATTTATTAAATTTATTCCTAAGTATCTTATTCTTTTTGATGCTACTGTGAGTGGAACTGCTTTTTCACTTTCACTTTTGGAACATTTATAATATATAGAAATATAGTTGATTTTGTACACCCATCTTGTATCCTACAACTCTGCCAAACTCACTTATCAAATCTGGTGGTGTCTTTTGTAGCCACTCCAGCACTCTCTTGACTACTGTTTGTGAGATATATCTTTTCCACTCTCACTTTTAAGCTGTCTTTTCACCTAGAGTGCCTCTTATAGAAAGCACACAGTTAGATCTTTTATTATCCAGTCTGCCTTCTGATTCACATTTAATTATTGATATGGTTATAGGTACACCTGACATTTTGCTATTTGTCTTAGGTATGTCTCAGGGCTTTTTTGTTCCTCCTTTACTGCCTACTTTTGTATTAAAGAATATTTAGTAGTGTGTTATTTTCATTCCTCTGTTGATTTTCTGGACTATACATTTTTTAGTTATTTTCTTACTGATGGCTCTAGGGATTACAATATGCATATTTCAGATTGATGCTGACTTAATTCTGATAAAATATAGCAAGTTTGCTCTAATACAGCTCCATTTCTCCCTTGTCCTTTGTGCTATCATTACCATATGTATAGCATCTATGTATGTTATAATCCTAACAATACAGCATTGTGATTACTACTTTATACAGCTGTGTGTCCTTTAAATAAAGAAAAGAGAAAATATATATGTATACCATTTTTTATATTTATCCCCATATTTACCATTTCTAGAGCTCTTCACTTCTTCCTGTGGATTCAAGTTACCATCTGGTATACTACCTTCAAGCTAAAGGACTTCCTTTAGAATTTCTCATGAGGCTGGTCTTTGTTTACCTGGGAATGTCTTTACTTCACCTTCATTTCTGAAGGATAGTTTTGCTAGGTATAGAACTTGTGGCTGAAAATGTTTTCCTTCAGCATTTTGGATTTCTTCCAGCCTCCACTATTTCTGGTAAGAACTGCACTGTCCTCTGTCTGCAATGAGTTGTCCTTCCCTTTCTGCCTTTAAGGTGTTCTCATTGTCTTTTCTTTCAACAGTGTGAATATAATGTATCTTAGTAACCATCTGTTTGTTTACCCTTCTTTGGGTTTGTTGAGCTTCTTGGACCTGGAAATTAATGTTTTTCATCAAATGTGGGATACTGTTGGGCATCATTTTTTCAAGTAAGTTTCCTGTCCTCTTCTGCTTTGCCTCACCTTTTGGGGCTCTCATTCCTGCATGTTGGCATACTTGATGTCAGCCCACAGGTCTCTGAGATGCGTTTGTTTTTCTTCAATATTTCTTACATCCATTCTATAGACTGCCTAATAGCTACTGATCCCTCTTCAAGTTCAATGATTCTTTGGTCATCACAAAAAGCTACGGAGCACATCTCGTGAATTTTCACTCTGGTTATTTACTTTTCATTTGTTCTTTTTCACAGTTTCTATTTATCAATATTCCCTCTCTGCTGAGTCATGGTCATCACACCTTCCTTTCATTCTTTGAGAATATTAATAATAGCTGCATGGAAGTCTTTGGTAAATTCAACATCATGGTCCATTTAGAGACAGGTTTCAATTGACTGGGTTTTTTCCCTGTTTCTCATAACTTTTTGTTTAAAAAGGGACATGTTAAAATAATATAGTAGCTCAATTTTGTCTTTCCTCCTTGACCCTGCTGTGCTGTTGTTTGTCAGCTCTCTCTCACCCACACCCATGGTACACAGGGGCTGACATCTCAGCTCTGTTTTTTTTAAATTCTTGGTTTTACTTTTCAGCCTTGCTCTAGGAGTCACCCCTGTGTCTGTAATCTTGGTGGTCAGCCAATGGTTAGTCAGCGCCTCCAGCCAGTAAGGCTTCTGCCCTGCGTTGAGGGATCTGAGTGTAGGCTGGAGAGCTCATTCAACGGTCCAGCAGTTTCCAAGCCCACCCTGGCTTTCCTTCTCCCTCAGGCCCTTGCAGGTCTCCCCTGATGTGGATGCAGTCAGCCAGGGGTGCATGGAGATCTTCTCTAGTCCCTCTGTGGCTCTCTCGCTGCCAGGATCTCTCTGCTAAATGTATGGACCACGTCCTCAGGGCAGGAGAGCTGGAGGTGTTCTCTGTGAGCCACTGCACAGGTCTGTTGCCTTCCACTCCAAGTCAAGTCAATCAAAGCTGCTGTTTTTGTGGCCAGCCCTGCCCCAGGAGAACAACTCTGCGAGGGAGTGAGGGAGGGAGGGGACCCCAGGCAAGGACACCACGATCCCCACTGTTCTTACTCAAAGGTCACCCGTTTTCTTTTAAGTAAATGCTTCTCAAATTGTTAAACAACAATTTGAAACAACAAAATCAAGCAATTTGGGTCAATTTTCAGAGCCCAAAAATGGTTTTGACCCGTTCGTCCAGTTTTATCCCTGTTTTGGAGGGAGAAAATTTGTGGACCTTTTCACTCTTCAGTAGCTGGAAGTTCTGTCAACTAAAATAGGATTTGGTAGGCTAGTATGGAAATATTATTTCTGTGGGGGGTAAATTCAAGTTTGAAAACAGATTCAGAAAATCAGAAACATAACCATACCTAGAAAAGTCCTGGGGGCGAGAAGAGCTTGCCAGCCCTCACTCAGGAGAGTCAGCTGAGCTCTGTCACTGGAAAATCGGCTCTGCATTTGCAATTCTAACAGAACTTTAAAACACTTTTATAAAACCAGCTGCTTTACCAGCAAAAGCCAGCCATCTTCCTACAAGATTCAGAGGCCCCCGTATTGTTCCCAGTCACAATGTGCTGCCGTCCTCTGCGGGGTCAAGAAACCACCTACCCAGGGGCCCCACTTTAGGCTTTTCCCTGAATATAGAGACACCAGATGTCGGTGTCTGGTGACCAGCACACATGCTTAACTTCTTCCCAGAGACCTGCAGGTAATCTCTGTTCCGCAATAAAACTGCTGTTGCTCAAAAGGCAGGGCCTGCCGGGTTCCCCACCCTGGCACTCCCCCCAGGTGCCCTCTCACCTGGAACCATACGGTCTCCACGAGTTACAAATACAATACAAGACGTGAGGGGCTGTGTTCGTTCTTTTACAAAGCCTTATTCATGAAAAAAAGGAAAGGAGCTTAGCTGCATTCACTAGACCAGACACAGTGACATGGATACATGAAGCCACTCGAGTCTTTCCTGTCCTCACTTTGTTTACAGGTGACAGAAATGACCCAAACCACCAGCTACTCTCCGGCTCTTTTATGAACTCTTAACTCTGCTCCCACAACTGGCTCTGTGACATAATGAAGTCACTTAATTGTGTCTTATAAAGAATATTTCCAAAGTTGACTCAAACATAAAAATAAAATGGGGTACTGGCTGTTGGGATTAAGCAAGATTATTTTATCGTTCAAAATGCAAAGACTTAAAAAAAAAAATGCAAAGACTTCTAGGGGAATTCCCTGGCAATCCAGTGGTGAGGACGTGGTGGCCTGGGATCAGTCCCTTGTCTGGGAACGAAGATCCCACAAGCTTCACAACACGGCCAAAAAAAACCGAAACCAAAAACAAAAAAACCCCAAAACTTCTATAGTTTACATCAAGATTTAAGACCTTCAGATTGTAGTTCAAAATATCATCTGATTACATAGTTTTTAAGTCAATAAATACATAGAAATGAAATTTTAAAGGTTTTAAACACATCAAAAACTGTATCTGGCAGACGACATAATGCCAGAATCTTGAACCAAGAAAGACAATTACCCACAAAAATGCATACAGATTTCAGCCTATTCTAGTTGGTACTAAAACCAGGATCATGAAAAAAAAGTTTGGAAAAGGCTTCATGTCACCCCTACCAACCCCAAGTCAGAGACCCCGGGCCCCTCCCAACTGGAAGGCCAGGAACCTGTCACTCTGTTCTTCAGGGTCTGCGCTGTAACAAAGGATCCTGAGCCCCTGCCCCACTTGCACGAAAGATCACTCATCTTTCCTCTATTATACTTAGGGGTGAAAAATACTTAGGTGGAAAAGTAGAAAAGGAAAAAGGTGATTCAATTAATTCTGTAAAGATCTTAAAAGCAAGGGCAGCAAGGAAGATGACAGTCCAGGTGTGCGACGTGATCTAACCAAGTACCTGGAGCTGCAGAGCAAGAGCAGACGGGAGCGGTTAGGAGGGAAATAACAGCTGACGATCCCCATCACTGACGGTGAGCTGACCACGCCAGGTGCGGTTTTAAATGCCCTTCAGATGTCCAAGCCTCGAAACAACCCAGGAGGAAAGTGAAGCAAGGTCGTTCTCAGTGATGGCTAATACACGGGAGAAGAAGGGAGAAGTGACGATTTATCCCAACGGCCTGGCTTCACTGCTCAGCTGCCCAAAGAGGGTATAAGTGAGGAAGAAGAGAGCTGAGGCCCGAGATGCTCTTGGTCTTAGTCATCTGGGCTGCGGTGGAGATTGGCAGAACCAGAGAGCAGGCAGCACGGCCTCTGCAGGGAAGCAACACCTACGGCCACTGACTCACATCTCCTCCTCCCAGGGGCATTTCTCCTCCTCCTTGTCTCCCTTTCTGTTACTTCTAAACTCCTCACCTGCACCTTTAAGGATTATCTCCCAAGAAGTATCTTTATCTTCAACTTATATTTATGAATTTATGTTACCTGCTAAGTGTGAGTGGATAAGGTGAGTAGATTTAAAGATGGCTAAGATTTACACCAATCTTTGAAAAGAATGGGAAAGGGAACTGAAAAATATCATTTAAACTAATTTTCA